>NW_028258317.1:60882916-61570833 GCF_053883595.1 Heterocephalus glaber | reverse complement strand
ACTACAAAAAGGCAAAATGAAATAAATAATAAAGTAATGAGAAAAAACCAAAGATGTGAACATAAATAAATAAAATAGAAGAGAAGTGATGGGTGTGTATTAAAAGTCAAAAATTGATTCTTTGTAAAGAACAACATTGACAAACACAAATTACCAAAATCAGGAATGAAAGTGGGGACATTATACAGAAGCTATTCATGTTAAAAGAATAACAGAGAATATTAAAAATAATAAATTCAATAACTTAAATGTAATACATACATTTTTGAAAAGCAAAATTTATCAAAACTGAGGCAATAAGAGGAAATCTAAGCAGCCATGCCTTTACTAAAGAAGTTGAGTTCCAAAATCCTCCCACAAAGAAATTCTAAACACAGTTTCACTCAACATCCAAGAAAAATGTCATTCTTATACATATAGTTTCAAAGACAGGTGAAAAATATACAAACTTATTTTATGAAACATCTTAAACTTTATCCCAAATACTGACAAATAATTTGAAGGAAAAATACAGACCAGGCTACTGATCTAGCATAGCAGTCCACACTCATGTTATAGCGTGCACTTCTCTTCCTACTTGGCCCAAATTCACTCTACAGAGCCTGTTTCTTATCCTGTGTTTAATAAAAGTAAAACCTTGCTACCTTAAAAAAGAAATAAAAATACAGGCCAATATATTTCTCCTTGTGAACATAGGCAAAAAATATTCTTCACAAAATATTAACAAATTCAGTCAAGCAATACATAAAAATGATATCACCAAAATCTAACACAATTTATTTGTAGATACTGACACACTTATTCTCAAATTTATATGAAAATGTAAAAATCCTAGAAGTTTTACAACAGTCTTGGCAAAGAACAAACTTATAGAACTCACATAATCAAAACTTTTTCAAAAACTATTATATTCAAGACAGCATGGTACTGGTGTGAGAAAAACAAATGCAGTGAAAGAACAAATATAGACTTTAGAAAAAGACCTGCACATACAGAACCAGTTGGTTTTTACAAAAGTGTCAAGGTAATTTAATGAAAATGCAGTAGTCATTTGAGTAAATGGGCTTGGAACAACTGTATGTCTAAATGGTGGGGAAAATGAACCTTAACCCTCATCTTACATCATAAACAAAAGTGAATTTTAAATAAATCATAGACATAAAAAGGTAAAGAAAAACAGAGGCAACTTCTTTATGACTTGGAAAAGGAAAACCATTAACTAAAAATATGATTAATCCATTTTTAACAAAATTAAAACTTTCTCTCTTCAAAGAATGCTTTTAAGGAAATTTTAAACTCAGACTAAAAGAAAAATGCTTGTTGGACAACAGCCTTCTTTCCATAATATTAGGGATTTCCTACAAATTAGTAATAAAAATAGATTAATATTTTATGAAAGATATACAAATGGCCAATAAACAAATTAATAGGCGCTCAATATCACAGTTTATCAAGAAAATCCAAATTAAAACCAAAATGTAGAACCTTAAAAACCAGCTGAAATGTTTGGATTTCTTTCTCCATGCCTTAAATATACTCTGGTTCATGGCTTTTCTCCATTAGGTTTTGTAAGTAACAAGCCAACGGATTGATTCCTAAGAAATGCTTAATAACTATAGTTGAAAACTTAAAATAATACAGTTATTCTATTATCTGTGTGAAAACTCTGTCTTTATTTTCTATCACATCCTGACCCTTGACATCTATACTACTATGGCCTCCCGAAAGGCCTCTCTTCTGATGAACTCGTTTTAACTGGTTCTCATCACTGAGTATGGTGGTTAAAAAACAGCAGCCATATCACTTATATGCCATCAAGATAGGAGTAGATAAATGAGAGAAACACATCATTTGAAAAATAGGGTATTCATCTACACTTCAGTGAATATCCTCAAGCTAATATTCTCCACTCCTTCCCTCCACTTTGAATTCAACTTGAATTAATTCCCACATTACTACCAAGAGTTAAGAAAGATATTCCAAAAGGGTTACTCATTCACTGGAAATAATACCACTATGGACAAATATTACCATAGTTTTATTTCTCCCCAGACTGAACAATTAAGTTCAACTACTGAGAGAGATAAGTTATTCTCAAGTTCAATCAGAAAGAAAACATTAGTGCATTCATCAAAACTATGATAATAATTGATTGACTAATACCTAAAAGGATTAATCATTAGCATGTCAAATACAATCCTGAAGTTGAAGAGTATGCTTTACTGCAGTCTTCTGACCAATCTTATCCCCTTCTCTATTTAAACACCAATTTGCAAAAATAATTATACTATCCCTGAATTCAAAGCTTTGGGTTACTATTGTTGACTAAAGCCCTTGAAGTGTGCACTGATTATAGTGCCAATGTAGTGCACATTAGCAGACAGCTCAAGTATTATACAATAACCTTAAATCAGAGAGAGTTATAAGAGGCTAATAATGAAGATGAAGTAATGCTGAAAGTACCAGCCTTTTGTTCTGAACTCAAGAAATGCATTAGAAAATATGTTTTAAGAATAGGTCGTAGAGGATGTAAATGCAAAGTAGAAGAAAAGAAAGGAGGAAAAATCTCTTCTTAGCCAGGGGAAGACAGAGTAAGTGGGAGAGGTTGTACCTTAAAAGGATATGCATAATTTAAAGAATAAAGAGTGAAGAAACTCTGGGAAAAAGCACCATCCTTTTAGATATCGCGGCAATAGGTTTCAACAATAACTCAGAAGATCCTGCCTGCAGTCTATAAGAAGCAGAAATTTGAATTTGAGGGCACATTTATATAAAAATCTTCAATACTGCATTTTTATACATGTTCTAAAAAGCCTTTCTACCAATGGTTTAATTTCCAACAGCCCATAATAGCTCATATAAAGCCTATGATTAAACATTTTAAACTAAAAAATAGTATGAATAATAAACAGATGATAAATTGCTGGGAAGGGAAAATAAGGGTTAAAAAATAAAACACATGGAGAAACATTACTGTGTCTTGGGCTTACAGTAAAATACTGAAGATGGACTATAGATTTGATCTGGACCTGCTAACTTCCAAAACAAACAGGAAAACACAATAGGGTGCAGCAGTAGTTCACAAAATTTTTGACTTCAAAACCTATTTACATTTTTTTTTGAGACAGGGGTCTAGCTAAATTCCCCAAGCAGGACTTGAACTTCCCCTCCTCTTGCTTCAGCCTCCCAGAGGACTTCCTGAAGGGTCTTCCCCCAATTGATTTCTGAAATACACACTTTGAAACATCACAGAGGTTATAAGAACCCTAGATCCTACATGGAAAAAACAAATAAGAAGTATACGGTCTTCCAAAGCACGAGAGCTGAAAGAAAAAACACATTTCTGTGAGTCTCCATGGAGTGTCGTGTAATATGGTGTACTCCATCCTTACCACCGTCCCTATAACAAATCAATCATGAGGAATATATAACTAGACATTCAGAAAGGAGGCACTCACACATTCTCCTACTTCCCATAATTTATAGTTCTGGACAAGATGTGAGTTAATGAAATCAATACCACCTTTAATTGATGTCAAGTGCATTTTGTAATTATGTTTTGTGGTCTGTGACTTTTATGAGCTTGCTCCATAAAACAATTAACAACTTCATAAAAATAATACTTTTGACATTGTTATTTTCACTTACAGGCTTTTATTAGATCCAAGTTGTAAGGAAAAAAGGATATCACTAAACTGTATGATTTTCAGTACCCAAAAAAAAGAAATTATTCATCCTATCTTGAGTAATTCTATTCTAATATGCTCTTCAATTATTAATCCTTAATATACAAAATTGCCTAGGGCCAGGGATTTAGCTCAGTGATTTCGCCGCCTGCTGTGCAAGCGCAAGGACCCAAGTTCGATCCCTGATACCAAAAAAAAAACCAAAAAAACAAAAGAACAAAATTGCCTAGTGGTTAAGAGAATCACTGTTGAGACCAGAAGCACTCATGTTGGAATTACAATTCCACCCCTTACTAATTTTGTAACCTTGAACACTTTATTTGTCCTCTTTGAGCCTCTGTGTTATGGTCTATAAAATGGGAATCATGACAGCATCTATCACTCTGGGTCCTAGTGGTAACTGCAAGTAATTCAGATAAAAATATTATTGCATTTTAAAAGCACTGGAAAACATTGGTTATCAGAAACCACAAGTATTGTAGGACCCCTCCCTGGCAAGCTTTCCCTCCCAGGATCACTCCTTGGTTCTACGGCCAAGGGCACACAAGAGACCCAAGCAGAAGATGGGAAGTGATAGAAGAATGAAGACCAAGAGAAAGGAAGGCTAGAGAAGATGCCGAGGTACAGTTAGGGACCTGCGGCTGGGGCCAGAGCAGGAGGGACTGGAGCAGGAATCAAGCAGACCACTAGGATGCCCGTGTCTGATCTCTCGGGGTCCTTTCATGGGGTAGGTACTGGACGCCAGCTGGCCCTGGGCTTTGTGCCTGTGTTTCTGTCTTTGGGGTCCCTGTCATGGCTAATGGATTTCATCAATGGAATACTATGCCAGGTGCATGACCACCAGGTTCCCTATTGGTCATTCTGTTTGAATCCCAACCATTCCAGGTGATAACTCTGGGTCATGATTGGTAATAATCATCGCCCTGTCTGGGATCTGGCTTAGAAATTAGTGTCTGATATAATGATAGCTTAGGTCACATGAGACACAAATCAGATGGGTAACTGTTCACAGTCACATACAGTCACCACCTTCCTCTTCCTGCCTGGCC
Organism: Heterocephalus glaber; assembly: GCF_053883595.1. Classification (NCBI taxonomy): domain Eukaryota; kingdom Metazoa; phylum Chordata; class Mammalia; order Rodentia; family Bathyergidae; genus Heterocephalus; species Heterocephalus glaber. The sequence goes on along the minus strand of NW_028258317.1, from coordinate 61,566,098 downwards.
TCTTGGGTTGTCTCTGTGACTTGTTTTGGCCAATGGAACGTCAGAAGGGGAGCACAGGACTTAAACATGCTTGTGCAGTATGACTTGCCTCTTGCTCCCCACTGACCACCACTGAGACACATTCTCAGTTACTGCTGTTCTTCAGCCCCCAGCCCACAATACATATATATAGTTAAGCAGACTTGAACCCAACCCGCAGCCTAAAGGTACTGCCAGCAGACCCTACAGACTGAAGCACAGCTTTTCAGCCTCTAAGTCAACCTAGACCTATGAGCAGAAGAATATATGTTTTTCCAAAAGGTACAAAGTTTGGGATATTTTGTCCTTCTGCATTATTATGGCAACAACTGACTGAAATATTTGGCTAACCAGAGAACCAGGGACAGCGTTTTCTAATGTTAAAAAGAGATACATCATAAGAGAATTCTGGATGTAACTACAAACCTGCTGCAGCCATCATGCCACCATGAGGAAGACAAGCTGACACTGAGAAGATCCTCTGTTCATTTATAACTGAGCCCACTGAACATGGAAGCCCTATTGCTTGCCCACCCCCAATTACACAAAGTTTTTGTTGCTGTTCTTAATGTTTGTACCATTTAAGGCACTTTTCAATTTGCTGTAGGAATCTTCTGATTTTTTGTTTGTTTGTTTGTTTATAAAGAAAAAACACAATGGCACAATGCCAAAGCAGTATAACTATAGACTCCTTGCAAGAAAAGCATATAGCCATCATCTAAAACCACAGAATTCTATGCCTCCAAAGGTTGGGTTGCTGTGGGCCCTACTGGTGTCAATCAGCCTAATTCCTGACATTCTTTTCCTGTGAGGCAGTTGTATTTTTGAAACAAATTAGAAGGTTCTAAAAAAGTCAGAATCATAGAATCAAGGAGTGGAATGATGGTTGCCAAGGACTGGGAGAGGGAGGCGGAAATGGGAAGCAGTTAATTAACAGGCATAAACTTTGGTTATGCAAGATGAGTCAGTTCTAGAGACGCCCTGTACAACACCACAGGTAAAGCTAACAGTACCGCACTGTGTACTTTCTTAAGAGGATAGATCTCCAGTGTTCTTCCAAGAGAACAACAAAACAGTTTAAAGAAGAAAAGAGGCTGAGTGAGATGTGTGCTCATCAGCATCCGTGAGACCTGCTCCTCTATGTGATGAGATTTTCCACAGGGTTGTGTTCACTTACAACAAAGCATCTGATGGACTTGTGGGGTCACAGAAGGGCTGGGCCCTGGGCTTATACTGAAACCATCCACTAATTTCCTCGTCTACTAAATAAGGCCCCTTTGTATTGGAGCCCCTATTAGGCCATAACTCTATAAAATGAGGGGTTTTGCCCTGTGTGTGCCCTTAAAACCTCTGCATAACGCTTAGCAGCCTCGGGACAAAATGAGGCCTCTGTAATCCACTCAGCTTCCAAAGCCTCGCTCCTCCTGTTCTGCTTGTGCTGAACCAGTTTTTCTGAAGTTCTGTGCAAGTCCTCCTGGGTTTCTTGCTTCCTTAGTCATCCTGCTCCCTAGTTCTCTGTGCCCTTTCCTCACACCCCGTCCTGATTCCCACTTAGAGCTGCAAGTCTCCCTCTGAATGGCTGTCCAGGGTTGTGGCATGCGCCACGTGGTCAGGGCCAAGACTGTTTTCATTTACTTCCACTCCTCCCTCCGGCTGAAAATCCTGTCTACAGCTGTTTGAAGACAGCACCTGCTCACTGCCACTCCACTTGATGGTCTACATGAAAAAACCAGCCTGCAGGGACCAATGCCCTTTTCCAGTGTCTGCCCAGAATATGAGGCAGAATGAGAGGGAGAGCAACCATCTCTCCCGCTCCACCTTGTCTTTTGTCATCTAAGCCTGGCTGACACATTGCCATATGCATACTGACTGAAAGCAGTACATTGTGTGACAAATTTCAGAAGGCCCTACAAATTTGTGAAAGTAACACTCAATTCTCCACCTTACAATAACACAGGAGATGCATCCATCCACCCAAGAAAATTTGTAAAGTGATATAAAATTCTAGCATCTGTCATGAAGAAGCACCTACCATTTGGAAGAGAAATTGGCTTTGCTACTCAGTTTGGCCTGAAGAAGGGACATAAAGATCCCTGGACTTATTGACTGTCCATGCCTTCTGTAAGAACATCCAAACATTATAGTCCCAGAACTGAGAGGTCAAGGTATTTGTGGTACCCTTCACACTTATATCCTCTGATCCCGACTGATTTGCCATAGTGCCGTAGGATACAGACTGGGGAGGTGCAAGAGATGCCTCATCACCACACGAGCACTCCATTAGTAGGCCTAAGTGTAATGAAGTCAAAGAACCCTTCTCATTTAGACAGCAATTGCTACTGATGGCTTCCCAAATCTAGGCATACTCCTAGATATCTAGGCTGATCTACCTACGCCACACACACACACACACACACACACACACACACACACACGTTTCTAGTGATTCCAAAAGGGGTGTAATTATTAGATCAGGACCTATCCCATTTGGGGAGTTTACTAATCTTTTCAAACCTTCCAAACATTTTCTTATTTTTCATTGCCTTTCAGAAACTTCTATTCTTGATTAATAATCCTACTTTGACCCCTACAGTAAAGATGTACTGAATATGCACTATGCACAAGGCACCATCCTAGCTACTAGATTCCTCACTAGATCTTGAAATTAGCTTCTGCCAGATTTGCACAGCTGCCACCTCCATCCCAAATGCAAATACTAAATGCATACTGTCCCTGACACTTTTTCCTGGGGCCCATTATTTGATCCCTGCAAGCACTATGCAGAAAATTAAACTGAACTGTGAAATTTCATTTCAGTCATTCACTTCCTAGAACTCCTTTTTCTCCTAAAGACACTACTGACAACCAGAAGAAATGAAAATAATACTTGTGCTCTAAGTCAGCCTGTTTTCTTTCTTGAACTTCAAAGTGACTAGAAACCATTTGCCATCAAGAAGGAGAGACCTGTCAGTCTCCCATTAATCAGTAATGAGCTGTCCCAAAGGTTTATTAAATCTTGGCAGATTTCCCACAGAACAGCCACTTTGATCTCTAAATTGTAAATAAGGTCATGTCACTCTTCTTTTCCTGTTAGAAGGAAATCCATATTTCTTACTTGAAATCATTAGGTCTTCACCCTATGTAAAACTATGCTTTCCATGCAATCTCTTTTACACTTCTATCACATAATTTTCTATCATTTATCACTTTAATAATTGACTTCCTGGCTCCCACTAAAACCAGCAAGCCCCCTGAGGGCAGTGCCCATGCCTGCCTCATGCAGCTGGCTCATAGTGGGCACTTAATACATTTTAATGAGTTGCTTTATTATTACAAAGGAAAATACCTGAATGTCTGTCTTGGTCCTTTTCCCATTGCTGACAAACAGTGCCTGACACTCATAACTTAAAGGAAGAGAGGTTTATTTTGGCTCACAGTTTTAGAAGTTTCAGTCCATGGTTGGCTGGCTGAAATACAGAAAGGGCATGGTGGAAAGGCCTGCACAGAAGAAAGCTGCTCACAACTTGGTGACCAGGAAGCAGCGAGCAAAAGGAGGAGCTGCGGGTGGGGCAGATAGGCCCTTCCGGGTCACAGCCTTCAGTGATCTGCCTCTCCTGCCAGGCCCCATTTCCTAACAGCAACTATGCAGATTAATCCACTGATGAGTACAGCACCCTCATAATTTAATTACGTTCCAAAAGCTCAGCCTCTGAACGCCTTTTGAAGGGCATTCTAGATCTAAACCGTAACAGTGTCCTTCATGTTTTATAAACACTCATAGAAACTGGGGCCACATGTCCTATTTCAGTGATTTCTATTCTATCCACTGGGAATCCCCAACCATCACTTTCTTAGTCATCCTCCTGGGACTAATCATATCTATAATCCCTTTTGTGCGGCTGGAAACCAGAGAGCTTATTGAACTCATGTGTATCCAAAAGGCTTCCAAACCACCACAGAATTGTGGTCAGAAGTTGTGGTTCCCACAACATTTTTTGGTTTACAGAGTGATTTCTTTGTTCCCTCAGAGACACATGATCTCCTATCTAAACACAAAGCAGTGCATTTGCTTTCCTTTTCTCCCCTAGCCACTAAATATGGTGCTGAACATGAGTGGATTTTTTTAATGTTACCAGATCTGAGGTCCTTCAGTATTACTTGGCAGTTCAGTATGTGGCCAATAACCTGGAATTCTTTAAAACAGTTGTTTAAATCTGTGAATTTACTAAGCTGTTGTGACAGTTTAAATAAGTCTAAAGAACATCTTCTGGGGAAGGGTGGAATTAAGGCCCTTAGGCAGGTTGGCCTGAAAGATGTAATAAAAAGATGACATATAGAGCCACACGTGGTGATGCACACCTGTATCCCAGCACTCAGGAGACTAAGGCAGAAGGACCACAAGTTCATGGCCAACTACAAAATGAGTTCAGGGCCAGATTGGACTACGCAGCAAGACAACATCTCAAAAACTAAAACTAAAATAGAAAATAAAGATGATCTGGAAAAAATAACAGGTTGTATCAGCTACCACTACAATCAGTGTTCTTCTGTCAACTTGCATCCCACTCTTCCATGGAGACACAGAAGATTCACAGACCTAGCAAATGCTGAAGCTGGACCGGGGCTTAGACATTAGCCTGTCCACACTCCCACCACAAAATGCTGCAGAAACTTGTGGCCAGGCGAGAAAGGCTGATTAAAAATAGAAGAAGTGCTGCAAAAAGAATTTCTCTTGCCACTATCCCTGTCATAGGGGGATGCACTAGTCTGTATCATGGCATGGACTTTGCAGAAGACCAATGGGCTCTCCAAGATGCCTTGGCTCTTGTTCTTTTCACTAAAAGCCCTAATGAGGTCTCAATCCAGTGCATCAACAGAAATACAAATCCAGATTTTGTTGGGGATGGGAGGGCATGAGCATGAAATAAACCTCTAAAATCTGTCACTGAAAAGGGGAAAAACAATGGCAGGCTTGGAAACACACGTGTAGATCCACATCTGTGTTTCCCCCTTACTCATAAGCCAAGATGTTCAGATCATTAGCACCATGAAGTGAAGGCAGGAGAGCTGACTGACGATGCCAGGACATCTTGCACCCTGCAGAGGAGTCGGCAGGGAGGGATCGGTTTCTTTTCGTGGTCATGGGTGAAATATTTTCAGAAGGCTCTGCTTGCCTTTGTTGCTAAGAAGCTGTACATCATCAGAGGAGGCAGTGAAAGGCCACATTTCTGTGGGACTTGGACCTCCCTTCTATGCACTGCCTAAGCAGGCTCATTTATTCCCATCTTATTCATTTTCCTTTAGCTGCTACCAAGAACCCCAAAATGTTCCACTCCAAAGTTAATGCACATTTATAGCCGGGGAGTATTTTCCTTTCACTGACCTGGGAGAGGGAGCAGGGAGGGAGGACTGATGTAATTTAAGGTGCTCTATTGTTGGTAGCAAGGGGCGTGATCTTGCTTCCATCAGCAGTTTCCTGAGTCCCACCTCTCATTCCTACCCCCCTTATTTTATTTATCTCTTTACGGCCATCTGATAATGCTATAACCATTCCCCGTTGTATACTGGCTGAGGAAGCGTTCTCCAGGCCCAAGAGCAAATCAATGAAAGCCATAGTGATTCATAAAAATAAAATTGTCATCATTATTGTTTGGTTATTGCTGTGTCTGTGGAAAGAATCTCAAGAACTGAAGGTTTCTTGGCTAATATTTATAATCTGCATTGGATGGTGCTAATGAATGAGTGGGTGTGCATTAGACTGAAATGCAATGGTGTTTGATTTACACCAAGCCCAAGTCTGATTGCTAATGTTAAATCCATTAAAGTGTCTCTTAGATCTGCCTTAATGTACTCCCCTGCATATAATAGAGCTTAAACATACCCGTTTACTTAGCTTTTCATTATTGGTTGAATATTTGTCTTTATTACATTATCCCCATGATAAATTTGACTTATGATAGTTTAAAAAACAGCACTTCGGGAAAGCTAAGCTTTTAAAAAGCTACAGAAGTAACTCCATATTTCCAAGTCTTTCTACAGATAAGAGAGCAGAATATCCCCCAAATAATTATTATTTTTAAAATTCAAGCTGTTAAATCTGAGTATGTCCCAGATCCCAAAATCCAGATGCTCTGAAAGAAAAAATATTTCATCCTGGAGTAAAATAACAAGGTCAGGAATGAAAGCTGCCTCAGCTGCCATCTTTGGGTGTCTCTGGGGTGGAAAGCTTTTTGTATTCCTTTAAAACGCTTCTTCCTAAAGGAATCCATAAAGCACAAGTGCAAATAGGAACAACAGGTTGAAAAGACTTCAGCGTATGATCAAGAATTCCTCTAAGGTCAACCATTTCTCAGGGATTCTGTAAAGGACAGCGAGTGTAAAATATGCCTGCTGTCTGGATTCCCCTCCTCTAATCTACAAGAGTTTTCCATTCACAGCCCAGGCTGTCCCAGGCGACAGATGCCAAGTCAATTTGGGGTGTATTTCTGACGCTTCCCCCTGGGCGCTTCACTGGCTTTACTTGAAAGCTTAGCATCCCTCTAAGCCCGTATTTGCTGATGTATATCTGGATTAGGTGAGGAGGAGATTTCCTGTTTATTTCTGACAATGCTGCTGCTACCTCTAGCTTCAGTGGACCAATCCCTTAACAGGAGACCCAAGATGGAGATGGGAAAACAGCACAGAAAGCAAATACAGATGATCTAGATACACAGAAGATACAAGAACGCAAGATACACAGATAGGAAAAATAACAGATCCCCCAATAAAGCAGCTCACCATGAACCATACAGTAACAGGGAAGTCAAGATGGTTGGATGTAGCTTGTCCCCTAAAGGCTCTGGTGTTGGGAGCGTGCACTCCAGTGTGTTCAGAGGTGGAGCCTGGTGGTAGTTAGGTCACTGAGGTGCTTCCCCTGAAGGGATTAATGTATTTCTCGAGACCCCTGGTAAGTTCTCTCCAGAGGGGTGATATCAAAGGGCAAGACTGTTCCCACACGCCCACACCAGACACTTTCCAGCTTCCTGTCTCACCATGTGATTGCTCCTTCTCCTCACATGCTTAAGCAATAATGTCACCCACCACAATGCTGCCAGTCGTGATATGATATAACCAGGAGGGAGTGTTACAGCAGTAGAAAGACATTTGCATAAAAATAGCAAAGTAACCCAGGCATGCTGGCACACACTTGCAATTGCAGCATTCTGGGAAGCTGAGGCAGAAGGATTACAAGTTCAAATCTAGCCTGAGCAACTTAGCCCCTTGGTAAGACTCTGTCTCAAACTAAAAACATTTTGAAAAAAGCCTGGGGATGTAGCTCAGTGCAAAGGCCCTGGGTTCAAGCTCCAGTGCCACACACACATACACACACACACACACACACAAAAGCAAAGTATAACACATATTGTGAATCAAATTAGATAGAATCAGATTTTTAAACTGAAACACATATACATGTACACACAAATAAAATTAATGGAATCTAAATATTTGTCACCTACCATGCTTAGTACCACCTGACACTAAATACTGATATATATTGGATTTACGTAAACAAATCTAATCCTGGCTTAGTTCTATAGTCAACACTATTTTTGATGGCTGTGGATTTCATGATGACATTTTTATACAGCTTATTATGAAACAAACCCTAAAATTAAGCTTTATCAAACTACCAGGATTCTTTCTACATTAAAGGTCACCAGACTCATCTGTTTAGCTTTGTCCCACTAGTTACCAGGTAAGAATGGGAAAAGAGTAACTCCAGATTCACAATATAAGTTGCCAAGGAATTGCCACATTATCTGGCAGCTGAAACTCCATAGAGAAACACTTTTCCATCATAAGAATTAGTTGAAGAACAAAAACAGGTCCATCCTAGAATGATAAAAGCATAGAAAATGGAATTTGAAAGCCATACCCTTAAGTGAAATAAATAGGACACACGTGTAAATACCAAATAGTTCTCTGGTGTGAAAAACTAAAAGTGTAAATGAGGGTCAAAATGTATAACTGATAATGTGAAATAGGAAGAAAAGGTCTAAAAGAGTAGGGGAAGTGAGGGACTAGGGGAAAGGAAAGAAAGGAAAAGAAAAAATATGAGAAAAGGAAAAAATGGAAACAAAGTCTTTGTAAATAGGGAAGGGTGGAGGGGGTGAAAGGAGGGCAGGGGAAGGGGGAAAAATAAGAACCAAGAGCACAGAGGAAGAGGCTTCTGGGCCTCTGTACCCCTGCTCCCAGGGCAGAGGAGGTAAGCTGTGTGGGTGCCAACAGCACCCCCACACGCACCCCCACCACACCACCCCCCATCAAAATGAGAAGACATGTAAATAAGCCTCAAAACCAGACTTCCAGATCACCTACAGCAACCGCAAAGGGAAACGAGATGGAACACTCTGATACTCAACCACCTGGATTCCCTGAACTGGCAACAAGAGAGAATCCGGAAAAAGTGAAATCAGAAATGATATCTCAGATAACAGGAGAAATTGTGCTCCTAGTGCAAGACATGATTAATAAATCTAGAGAGGAGCTCAGGAACATGACGGAATCCCAACATAGGAAACAAATTGAATCCATAAAACAGAATGCAAATAGATTTCCAGGAGATTAAAAACTCCATTGAAAGTTTACGCAGCAGAATGAGCCAATATGAGGGCAGAATTTCAGATATAGAAGCTAAGATTGCAAATAGTGAACAGGAAAAGAAAAATTGCTTTAAAATTGTAAGGGGCCACAAGAAATCAATCCAGCACCTGCTAGACAGTGCAAAGAAGAAATAACATAACACTCATCGGAGTCAATGAAGAAACAGGAGAGAGTACAGGTGACATAAAAAAAAATTCACAGAAGTGATGGTAGAAAACATCCCAAGCAGGGTAAAAGATCTTGACATACAGGTAAGTGAGGCACGTAGGACTCCAAATAGCCTTGATCAAAAAAAATCTACATATAGGCATATAACAGTTAAGATTCCAGAAACCCAACAGAAGAACAAAATTCTAAAAGCAGTTAGAGAAAACAAACAAATCACATACAAAGGAAAGCCTATCAATATCACAGCAGGCTTCTCAATCCAAACCCTCAAGGCAAGAAGATCATGAAGTAACATATTCCAAGCCCTAAAGGAAAACAGCCTCCAACCCAGATTAATGTACCCTGCAAAACTATCTTTCAAAACCGATGGTGGGATAACATACTTCCATGACAAAGAGCACCTTAGGAACTTCATGAATACCAAACCAACACTCCAAAATATCTTAGACAATATCCTAGGAAAAGACAAGGAGGAACACAACCCCAGGAAGCCCAGCAGAATGAATCCACAAGGCACGGCAAGAAATTAAATGCAAAGGGGGAAATTCCAACAAAAAGAAAATCATGACAATGATAACTCCATACGTGTCAGTTATAACCATAAATGTTAATGGTCTCGAGTCACCAACCAAAAGAAATAGACTTGCAGAATGGGTCAAGAAGCAAGATCCAACAATATGCTCCATACAAGAAACACACTTCATTCAAAAAGAAACTCACAGACTGAAAGTTAAAGGGTAGAAAATAATACTCCATGTTACAGGAACCTGAAAAAAAGCAGGGGTAGCAATCCACTTTGCAGATCAAGTGGATTTCAAACTAACACTGATTAAGAGAGACAAAGAAGGACACTACATCCTTGTAAAGGGAACAATCCAAGAGGAAGAGTTGACAATCATAAATATCTATGCACCTAACACTAGTGCCCCCAACTATATAAAACAAACACTAACAGACATGAAAAATCATATAAGCACTAACACAATAGTAGTGGAGAACCTCAATACCTGACTGTCACAAAAGATAGATCAACTAGACAAAAAATAAGCAACAAAATACTAGAACTCAATCAAAGTCTTGAACAAATGAACTTAACAGATGTTTACAGACTGTTCCACCCCCCACAAAATCAGAATACAGATTCTTTTCAGATGCACATGGGTTATTCTCCAAAATAGACCACATACTCACTCATAGAACATGTTTAAGTAAGTGCAAAGGAATTGAAGTTATCCCCTGTATATTATCAGACCATACTGCGATGAAATTGGAGATCAATAGCAAAAGAAACAGCAAAAATTCCATAAACACATGGAAATTGAACAACACATTTCTGAATAACCAATGGGTCACAGAGGAAATTAAAGAAGAAATCAGATAGTTCCTTCAATTAAATGACAATGACAATACAACATATCAGAATCTATGGGACACAATGAACACAATCTTATGAGGGAAATACACAGCAGTGAATACTCACATGAGGAAAACAGAGGGACCCCAGTTAAACAACCTGATGCTGAACCTCAAGCTTCTAGAAAAAGAAGAGCAGGACAAACCCAAGGCTCATACAAGGGAGGAAATTATAAAGATCAGAGCAGAAATCAATGCAATGGAGACTAACAGAACAATACAAAATAATCAATGAAGCAAAGGGTGGCTTCTTTGAAAGAATAAACAAAATTGACAAACCCCTTAGCCAACCTCATCAGGAAAAGGAAAGAAAAGGCCCAAATCCATGCAATTAGGAATGAAATTACAATGGGCCCAGCAGAAATCAAGAGGATCATCAATACCTACTTTGAGAACCTATATGCCAATAAGATGGAAAGCACAGAAGAAATGGACAGATTCCTAGATACATATGAATTACTAAAGGTGAACGAAGAATACCTAAAAATTCTAAAAACCCAATATCAATCAATGAAATTCAAAATGTAATTAAAAACTTACCAACTAAGAAAGCCCAGGTCCTGATAGCTTCACTGCTGAATTCTACAAGACATTTAGAGAGGAACTACTGTCACTACTCCTTAAACTCTTCAATGAAATTGAAAGGGAAGAAATACTCCTGAATTCATTCCCGGAAGTAAGCATCACCTTGATTGCCAAAGCAGAGAAAGACCCAACCGAAAAAGAGCACAATGGACCAATCTCACTAATGAACATAGATGCAAAAATTCTTAATAAGATAATGGCAAATAGAATGCAGAAGATCATGAAGAAGATCATAGACCCTGACCAAGTGGGATTTGTCCCAGGAATGCAGGGATGGTTCAACATACATGAATCAATAAATGTAATACACTATATCAATAGAGTCAAGAATGAAAACCATAGGATCAGCCCGGGGATTTAGCTCAGCAGTTCCAGTGCCTGGCTCACAAGTGCAAGGTCCCAAGTTCGATCCCCAGTACCAAAAAAACAAACCAAAAACCACAGGATGATTTCAATAGATGCAGAAAAAGCATTTGACAAAATCCAACATGCATTTATGATAAAAACCCTACAAATATTGGAATATGAAATATGAAAAACCAACAGCCAATATCATACTAAAGGGTCAAAAACTGAAATCCTTCACTCTAAAATCAGCAACAAGACAAGAATGTCCACTATCATCACTCTTGTTCAATATAGTTTTGGAAACATTAGCCACAGCAATTAGACAAGAGAAAGAAATAAAAGGAATAAAGATAGGAAATGAAGAAGTCAAATTGTCATTACTTGCAGATGACATGATACTCTATAAAGAAGACCCCAAGAACTCCACCAAAAGTCTTCTAGACTTAATAACCAAATTCAGTCAAATAGCTGGTTACAAGGTCAACACACAAAAATCAATACCTTTCCTCTACACCAATGACAGACTCACTGAGAGAGAAATAGGGCAAATAATTCCTTTCACAATAGCATCCAAAAAACTGAAATACCTAGGAATCATCCTAATGAAAGAAATCAAAGACCTCTTCTCTGAAAACTATGGCACTCTGAAAAGAGAGATTGAAGATGATATCAGAAAACGGAAAGACATTCCCTGCTCCTGGGGAGGAAGGACCAACATAGTGAAAAAGGCCATATTTCCAAAACTGCTATATAGAGTCAATGCAATTCCAATGGAAATCCCAGCAGCATACTTCATGGATCTTGAGAAAACAATCCAAAAATTCATTTGGAACAAGAAGAGACCCAGAATAGCAAAAGCAATTCTAGATAACAGAGGCATGGCAGGGGTTTTTACAACCCCTAACTTGAAACTATACCAGAAAGCTACTGTGATAAAAACAGCATGGTACTGGCAAAGAAACAGACCTGAGGACCAGTGGAACAGACTGGAAGATACAGAAACAACTCCAGACACACTCAGCCATCTCATCTTTGACAAAGGAGCCAAACTCCCCCACTGGAGGAAAGAGAGCCTCTTTAGTAAATGGTGCTGGAAAAACTGGGTTTCAACTTTCCAAATACTAAAACTAGATCTGTATCTCTCACCATGCACTAAACTAAAATCAAAAGGACTAAAGATCTAAATATTAAAATGGAAACACTGAACTGGCTGGAACAGGGGTTAGGTAGAACTCTTGAAGACATTGGTGTAGGAAAAGATTTTATGAACAAACCCTCAGTTGCCCATGAACTAGCACAAACAATCAACAAGTGGGATCTCTTCTTATTGAAAAGCTTCTGCATAGCAAGAGAAACCACCAACAGCATGAAGAGACAGCCCACAATGTGGGAAAAAATTTTCACCTGCTGTCCCTCGGACAAAGATCTACTATCTCGAATCTATAAAGAACTTAAAAAAATCAGATCCCCCAAATTTAAAGACCCAATCCAAAAATAGGCATTGGAAATGAACAGACATTTCTCAAAGTAGAAATACAAAATAAACATATGAAAAAATGTTCAACATCACTGGTCATTCGAGAGATGCAAATGAAAACAATGCTGAGATTCTACCTCACCCCAGAAAGAATGGCTGCTGTCATGAAATCAACCAATAACAAATGCTGACAGGGCTGTGGGGAAAGAGGAACCCTGCTCCACTGCTGGTGGGAGTGTAGACTGGTGCAATCACTGTGGAAATCAATAAGGAGATACCTCAAAGAACTAGGACTGGAAGTCCCATTTGACCCCGCTATTCCACTGCTGGGATCTTCCCCAAAGAATTAAAAGAATCATACCACAGTGATATATGTGCACCCATGTTCATAACAGCACAGCTTGTAATAGCTAAAACTTGGGAACAGCCCAAATGCCCATCAACCAGAGACTGGATCAAGAAAATATGGTTTTTTAATAAAATGGAGTACTACTCAGCCATAAAAAATGAGAAATTAGAGATATTTATAGCTAAATGGATGCACATTGAGGGGATACACTTAAGTGAAATAAACAGGACACACATGCATAAATACCAAATAGTTTCTCTAGTGTGAGAAACTGAAAGTGTAAATAAGGACTAAAAGGTATCATAGATAATGTGAAATAGGAAGAAAAGGGGCAAAGGGGAGGGGGAAGTGGGAGGGGTAGGAGAAAGGAAAGAAGGGAATGGAATTAATATGAGAAAATGGAAAAATGGAAACAAAGTCTTTGTAAATAGAGAGGGATAGCGGGGTTGAAGGGAGGGCAGGGGAATGGGGAAAAAATAAGAACCAAGAGAGACTATGTAAAGGTGCAAATTTCCAATGATGAATGTCATTATATTGCAGACCTAAAATGTATCAATAAAATTTAATTTTTTAAAAAAATAAGAACCAAGATGTATTATGTAAAGGTACAAGATCCCAATGATGACTGTAACTGTACTGTATACCTAAAATGTACCAATAAATTTAATGGAAAAAAAGAATAAGAAAGAAAGACAGACAGACCAATCTGCTATCATCTGAAACAATGCTGCCCATTCTCTCTTTGCAGTAGATAAATATTGAAGCCTGGGGCTGTAGCTCAGGAGTAGAGTGTGTGCTGAGCATGCAGAAGCCCTGGGTTCAATCCCCAGCATCAAAAAAGGAAAAAAAATGAAGAAGAAAAATGCTGAAGTTTCTCCCAATAACAGAATCTATTTACTTAGATCATTTCACCACCTCTAGTTCCATTTCTCTTATGTCTAATGGTAGTGCAAATTTGGAAGTTGACTGGCTTGGTTGATTACACAATGAGTGTCCAAACAAGCAGTTGGCACACTTTTGTAAACCTAGCATTTAGGAGGCTGAGGCATGAGGATTGCCAGGAGTTCAAGGCCAGCCTGAACTACAGTGTGAGTCCGTGTCTCAAAAATCCAAAACAAACAAACAAATAAACAAATATGGGATGAAGTACCCACAAAACAAGTGCTTATCTTGAAACACAAATGCCTTGAAGCAGAAAAACATCTCAGGCAAGTAATCTGGATGACAGTCAAAAGTTTTACCAGCAAGATAGATCTCTGAACATAGGGCCCACTTGAGAAGGGCAGCATTCCCTTCAGCCTCTGAGAGCCTGTGATTCTATGGCTCCTAGAACAAGAAAGGACAGTACAGGCACAGTGGTGCACACCTGTAATGCCAGCAGTCTAAGAGGCTGAGGCAGGAGGATCGCAGTTCACGCCCAGCCTGGGCAATTTAGCTAGACCCTAACTCAAAATTTTAAAAATAAAATAAAAGGGCCTGGAAATGTTGCTTAGTGCAAAGTCCTGGGTTTAATTCCCAGTACCACAAAAGAGCAAAGAAGGAAAGGAGGAAGGTAGTTCTTGAGAACTCGAGGAAAACAAAGAAAATGGTAGATAAGGACCAACATTACCAACCACTTACTGTTTGCCAAAGACGATAGTGATCTTCTATACACAGTATCAGATTCAGTCATTCTAACAATGTGATTAACCCCATTTTACTGATGAGCAAAATAGAGCTCAGAGGGATTACTTAGTAAACAATTACACAGCTACTAGGCTGCCAAGCAAGGATTTTAGCCAAGGGTAATTGAGACTACGGTTGTTTGTTACCATCTTTCTTAGCTAATGTAGAGTAATAGACAGCAAGCAGTAAGTCAGCAGCTCTTGCAGCCAGTCAAGAGAGACGCCTGGCGTAAACAACCAGTATCAGTTTAACTCAACACCTAAGTTCTTCCCAGTGGACATCAAGACAGACTTGAATTCAGTCCTGAAATCTTTGCTTTGTCTCCAAATTAGTTTTCTCAGTTAAACAGGCTTGCTTTCAAAAATTAAAACACTTTAGGTGGCTATCCATCAGTCCGCTTAACAATCTCTTATTTGGGGAGGAGATGGTTGTTTTCTTAATGTAGTAAAGCAAAAATAACAATGACAACAACAACAACAAAACACCTGCAGTCTTTTATCTGCACTGTAGTACACAGGATCTGTTTCAGACATCACTGGCAAATAGACAAATCATCATTCACTTTCCCTAATGCTAATGCAAAGTTAATCTAAAAAGCACCAGAATAAATGAGTTGTTTTAAAATGTATGGGACCAAGCCTCTAAACTATGACATCAAATCAAGACAAATATGCTGTTACTTTAAACTTGTCCCAATTCAATGTGATTCTGCAAGTAGCATTTATAAATTGAAAATAAAACAATATGGGGAGAAACTATAGTTTAGGACGGGGCTTTTCAGAGTCACCATTCACACGTATTGTCAAAGATAGGTAACTGATAATTACCAATTGATAATTGGTAATTGTCAATTGATAGGTAGATGATAGACATATTTATAGATAGATTTTTCTCTTATCATTTAAGGACATCATTGCTATCACCTGACCTTCGCAAAAATTATACAGTGATCTTATATTAATTACATAGCTCAGTTTAATCTCTGACCCATGGAAATGTAGCCCCTAAGAATAGACATTGGGAGCCAGGGATGTAGCTCAGTGGTTCCACCACCTGCCTCACAAGCACAAGGTCCCGAGTTCCATCCCTGGTACCAAAAAAAAGAATAGACATTGGCATGGAATGCAGCCATGGGAAAAATTGTTTCTTTGTTTGTTTGTGGAGAAGCATACCTTAGGACACAATTGCTTTGTAGAGAGGAAATTAGAAACTGGTAGAGAAAGATAAAATCTTAATTTTAAAAAATTTCGTATCAAAAAAATTTTTTCATATCAATTATAGTAAGTCCTGTTTATTCCACTAAAATCTGAAAAAGAGATAATTCTTTCAATCAAGTTTATCAACCACATTCTCCAAAGATAAACATTTTCTTGACTGGATTGGGCCACAAATAAATTCTCTAGAAAAGGACTAAACATTTCAGAGATGTCTTCAGGGAGAATTTGAAAAAATATCCTGTCCTTCAGTGGCAAGTGGGCCTCTGCAAGGGAACCGAGATAGAGACAAGAAGAGAGGAGCTCCAGTGGCAGCAACACCGGAAGGCTGTAGATGCCCCATCTCAACACAGATCAGTTCACAGTATTCTTACAGAGGGGTGCAAAAGCAATATGCAGTCCATAGAACCTGCACTTCTCATTTTAGGTTTGGGTTTCCTTCACAGCCTAATGATATGCAGAGGATGCTCTTTCTCTCAATGCTGGGCAGCAGCAAAAAGTCACAGCTCAAAATTAGCCAGCCACTCAATCATGAGGCGGAAGGACCAGTCCTCTAAGTGCCCTGCAGAGGCCTAGTTTGTTAGGGACAGTAATGAATTTCCAACTAAAGGTCCTTTGAACTGTTTAGCAGGATGTAACCCTGTGGTAATGCAGAAGCATATGCATAAGCTTGGTAAGGCTACTTTCTCCCTGTATCACGGGGGTTTTGTTTTTGCTTTTGCTTTTGCTTTTGGGTGTTTTGATTTGTTCTTTTAGATGAGGTCTTGCTGAATTGCCCAGGTTGGCCTCACACTCAGAATCCTCCTGTCTCAGCCTTCCCAGTAGCTGGAATAAGAAGCACCCCACCACCACCCACTGCAACTGGCTGTATGTCTGTTTTTAGGGTGTGAAATGGGACGATGACCTCCTCCTACCATATCCAGTAGTCACTGTGAGGATAGAAATAGCAAACATTTGCTTTTCCCTAACTCGGGGGACCTTGAGAAATGTTAAACTGATCTCTACACAATACAAAGATTCTTGGTTTTCATTACACAATCAGCCTCTCCTACTGTGACCCTTGGGTTTTTCTCCAGGTGTACTTCGAGCCTCTATGAGAAAGAAGAAAAGTAAAAAAACATTTATTAAATGTCCACTATTCCCAATACAATATCAGCCCTTATAAATGTTGCCCCCTAGAATCCTTACACCAACACTGAAGTACATGAGTTATTGTGCCCATTCTACAGATTATAGAGTGTTGAGGTTCCCACAGGATGACTCCCATGTTTGGTTCTGGAACCTCAAATGTCTGTTTAGTCCATTGTTGTTGCCCCCAGTTCAGATGAATGGAATGGAAATAAATCACCTTAAATAATGATTTATCAAAGAACTTTGAATGCAAGATGGAAATAGGTCATTGTTTTCAGCAGACACCACCTTTCTGGTGATAATATAGGAAACCATCAAGTAAGGCTGGATATGGATGGAAACAACAAATTTATTTCTACTCTAAGAACAATGCTATGTTACTGACTCTGGAGATTATTTTTATTAAAAAATTGAAATGGAGGCTGAGCCAGGAGGATTGGGAGTTCAAGGCCAGCCTAGGCAATTTACTAAGTTAGCCAGACTATCTCAAAAAAAAAAAAAAAAAAAAAAAAAAAAACCATTCTAGAGCTATAGCTCAGTGTGAACACCCTGGGCTCAATCACTGTCCAGTATCATTTTTTCAAAAAGCCAGGAATGGTGGCATACAGCTAGAATGCCAGCACTGTGGGAAGCTGACACAGGAAGGTCACAGGTCTGAGCCCCACCTGGGAGGCAGAGGGAGAGAAAGAGAGAGAGAGATTTAAATTCATTTACAATTCGAACGATAACTTGTGCCATGCATGAGTCCATTCGCCAGCTTCGCGGAATGTGCAATATCGAGAACACAAAGGCGAATAAAGTGCAACCTTCACCCAGAGAAACATACCATTTAGGGATTCTATGTGCAGCTATGGCAGAAAACGTAATATGTTAATCATTCCATTTTAATTTGTGTTTGGGGCATAATTTGTGATTAAAAATAGGTTTTAATTAGTCCATAAATCTGAAGAATCAGATATCTTAAAAACATAAATAACATATTTGCTGAAAATCCATTTTGTCCCTAGCACTGGGTTAGGCATTATTGGGATTATAAAAATACTAAACAAATGCAGAATATGAGCTTCCTATCATTGCTCCTTCCAAATAGGCTCCACCAGCTACTAGGCGGGATAATCAGACTGGCCAAACTAAACACCTTCGCGCCAACACTGAAACTGATACCACAACCAGTTATTTTTACATCACAACTAACTCAACTTCCACAGCTAGTCCCCACTATGAACAAAGCCTCTCTCACACCGCTTCCTTCTCTAGTTCGCCTCCTGCTAAGCCTCAGAATTCTCCGACTGTCCCCTATCACCCTGACTTGACCCGACCACCTCTCCTCTGTGGAAGGTTGAGCGCCCTCCCATTCCACCACCCTCACTTCCTTTTTGCAGGTCCGTGCTTCCTGCCTCCCCTCTGCTCTGCTCTGCACTTGAGCACCTGCCCAGTCCTGGACTCGGGCTCTCCTCCATCACCCTCAGGATCAAATCGAACACCCAGGCCCAAGAGACTCACAGACTTTCTAGCAGCCACACCTCACCTGGATCTGCCTCCTTCTGTCTTCTGCACCACGCGACCATTCTCTGTTGCTCACCATTCCCATGCCCTCTGCTGCTCCCTGTAACAATGCCCATCTCTCTGTCCCAAGAGGCCTAGGCACACATGTTTATCTGCTTGAAGGGTGCATCGGGAGATAATTTGGCATGTCCACATAAATGCACACCCTACTCCCACCAGCTCTCCACCCCTCCATTCCCTCCTCCTGTCTCTGTCTCCCACGGCTCCAGCCTCTCTCCTCGGGCTTTCAGTCACTGCTGACCATATTAGTCACGTTCTCATCACTAGGACACAATACCTAAGACCTACAATTAAAAGGACAGGTTTATTTGGGCCCACGCTTTCAGTTCATGGAAGACCAGCTTCAAGGCAGGAGCAGCCTGGTGAAGGGGCGTGGGTGTGGGGAAGCCACTCATTCGCATGGCAGCCAGGAAGCAGAAGGTGCAGGGAGGAGCTGTGGAGGGGGATGTCACCTTCCCGCCCTCACCTCCCAGGGGCCCACCCCACCAGGCCCACCTCCTAACAACACTGTTAGCTATAAGCTCTTCATACAGCACCCCCAGATCCAGTCACTTCCAAAATCCCCACCTCTGACCTCACGGGGCTCTGGAGGACACTTCGGATCTAACCCGTAGCAATGACTTCACTTGAACTCCTTGTGCCTCTCACCCTCAATTTGTTTCCCAGTCCCTCCTATTTCCCCCAGCAATGTCTTTCCTCACATTCTCTCCGCTGCACTGTCGTGGGTGTCTCTGATCTGTTGTTATCTCCTTAACATCTTCCTTTGTCACAATGCCTAGACTATTATAGATGATTAATAAGCTTCAGTTAAGCACAACACTAGAGAAATGGATCCAAGTTTGGGGTTCTGGGGTTATACAACTTAGGGAAAGTTGTTCTTTTTTATCTTTTCCTTTCTATTCCTTTTGTTTCCTTTCATTTCTCTTTTTCTTTTCTTTTCCTTTCTTTTCAAGAATACCAAATTAGGTACCAACCTTTGAGGGAGCCCATGCAAGTAAAGCATCCCAAAGTTTAAGATTCCTTGGCTTCACAGTAGTACCCACTATACTTCAGCAATACAATGAGCTAAATAAATGACCTAATTGAGGTCATTTACTGTAACTTTGAAGTTTTCTATTGAAGTGACATATTGTATAATCAGTGGCATTTTAGAATCAAAACTTCCATTATCTCTTAAAATAACCTTATAAAGCTTCAATCTCAAATTAGTCCAAGCAACTTTCAGATTAACTTTCCTAATTCACAGTTTCTATTATGTCATGCTCCACACAAAAACTTTCTATGCCACCTACAGACCTGAGAACAAACCACATAATCTGGTATTCATCATTTAAAACCAGAAGATGAGAGTTTGGGGATGCTAGGTATTTTTCCCCATTCTATTAACAATCTTTCCATTCCTCTCCCTCCAACAAGTTTAATCAATTATTGCTTCAAAAGAAGATATGACCAATACAAAGCAAAAATAATCTATCAATATTTCCAGGCTCTATATTCTATAATTTTTTTTTACATTCTATAATTTTGTGTCCTCAGAGAAATGGAGAGGTTTGGAGATGGAGTCAAAACATGAGAAAGATTCCACCTGCCTTGCAAGCGCAAGGTCCCGAGTTCGATCCTGGTACCAAAAAAAAAGATGAGAAATTGAATTTAAAGAGAGAATCTTTTCCCATTCTTTGAGAAGAAGAGGGGAAAGAAAGAAAACTTGGGTCCTGGAGAAAAGTATTCTGGTTCCTCTCTTCCATATAGAGACCTCAGAATCTCTGGACAGTTTTGAAGTGTCCAAGAGTACAGAGGACCTGCGCTCTACTTCTCAGTAGAATGCTAATGATAGTTACAAAATTATCCTGAGAGCCTGAGCCATGTTGTAGCCTTGCTGAGGTTCCAGTGCCTCACTGAAGGACAGAAGTGTCACATGGGCCACAGGCCCTAAAAGTGGCACTATGTGTGGATGGGCGGCAGATGGAGGACCAAGTTGGGTCCTGAGATGTCTTACCCATCACCAAGTCCTGGACCTGGTCAAACTTCAGAGCAAAGAATGAGGAAGAAGATACTTAGAATTGACAGAGAAAAGTTTTTTGTCATGCCAAAGCAATAAAAATGAAGTTGAACTTCAGAAAAACTAAGGAATATACCTTTCTTGTACAGGCAAGTATGCTTGAGATTTATATCCAATCAAGTGTTTACAGAGCCCTACAATGTACATATTAAAGCTATGTTAATTTAAGGAATTCATTCTAGAAAAGATATTTTTGAACTAGTGATGGGGAACTTCTGTGTGTCCTTGCATTTTTACCCATACAGCTTGTTTTCTTTTAAAATGTCTATGTTTGAAAACGTGGTCTGGACGCACCTCTCTGTACTGAGAAGATGTACATCATGGGAGGTTAGCACCTTACCAAGAGCACTCTTCTTTTCAAAATTCAGAGATTTATGGATCTTCTGCCCATAAGCTGCAAATCTAAAGACCAGAAAGAAATCTGATCAGCAAATAATTCTGCTAAAAAAAATAACAGCCCATTCTAGGTCAGATGTCGGTGACAGATATGCTTACTTTGGCTGGATAACCACCAATAAATAACCCTTTTGGTAATGCATGAAAATGATTACCTTGTATAAATGTCATCCTCCTCGATTTGTACAGGACAAAGGGGAGATTCATTAATAAGGGAAAATTAGACACAGAAGACAACCCGCTATAGAGAGATAAATGAGACGCAAATGCCGGCCCATCCACTGCACAGGTCACAAAGGAGAATGGGCGCTTGGTTTTGGAAATACTGTAACACCCTTACTTTCTTTATATTTTGCAAAACGCACCAGAGCACACTTCAGCTGTCGTCCCAAGTCACTAATAGAAGAAAGAGTAGCATAGGCGAGTGATAATAATACACCTGGACTTTGCTTTTATCTTCATGCCTTTCATCCAAGGATCTTTCTATCCTTAAATAATAATTGAGTAAATCTCACAATATCCCTACTGAAAGTATCTTCTGAGGGCCAAGATAGAAGCAGAGAGAAGTGGAGTGGATCAGAATCACCCAGGTTCTGACCACGGGGCTCTCACAAAGCCAGAAATAAACCCAAGCGAATTGTCTCCAGCCACCTACCTTTAATCACCTGGAAATAGCCTGGCCCCTTGGGCTTGTTAGCCAAGTTACCTCCATTTTGAGACTTAGCTACATTTTTCATTTAATTACCTTCAGGACATCCACCTTTGACAGCTGTTCTTCTGCAAACATGGCTAGAGAATTGTCAAAGGCTTACCTGTGGCCTCCTAAGAGCCGCCTCCCAGGATGGCTGCAGAGAACCTGCAGGTAGCACAGATCAAGTGCAGTTCAGTAATTGGGGGCTGCTGCCGAAGCACCTTCATGCTGACTAATTAATCTCTAGTAATTAGCACTCAGATGTAACAAGTGTAGCATTTAAGGGCCATAGCAAGGGAAATAAAATCTGCTCTTCAGAAATTTTCTCAAGAGTTTGATTGCCTTTTTTCAGATAAATAACGGCATCCATCCACTCAGGCACAGAAACTGGAGGAAGAAATTTTTTTTATACGCCTCTGCTAAATAATGCCAAAATTTCCCCCATATAAGAATAACTGATCTAATTCCTTTAAAATCTTAGCTAAACTCATAGAATCCTAAACCCATTAGAGCTGGAAAGAACATCACACATCATCTAGTCCAAATTTTTCTTCCCACAAATAAAGAAATAGAGGCCCAGAGAGGTGAAGTTGCCCAGGGCCCCACAGCTGTTTGGGACACAAGAGGGGCTGGAAGGAGACTCAGAGTCTACTGCTTCCCAGTGTACCATTTCCTTACACGAGGGGATTTGGGCCCTGCCAGAAACACCTATGAGAGGCAACACGGGGCTGGCCCTGGAGCCACTGCCACAAGACCAAGGTGCTGCCTCCTTTTGACACCTGCCCTCGTCTCCCGTGATCCCTCACTGTCTGGCCCCCTCCAGCCTCACCGTCAAGCTGGTGCCCTGTGTCTCACTCCCTCAGGGCCACACTCCTGACAAAAGTGTGGTGTGGTCCCTGCAATTAGCCTTAAAGGCACACCCAGCCCAGAGCCTTGGTGCTGTGGAGCCTGCGTCTCCCTGTGCTCATGTCAGAAGGACAGAGCTGTGCTGCACACACTTTCTCTGGACGCTACTGAGAGCTCTCCGGGTGGAGATGATGAGTCTCTTGCTAACCTCAGGGCAGATGATGCCAACCAGGGCAGAATCCCCCGAATGTATGCCTGCAACCCCTCTCCCTCCCTTCCTTCGTCCCTGCCTCGGGCCTCCCACCTCCTCCCCTAGCCCAGCTCTGATTCTCTTCCACCTTCTTAGCTGGCCAAAACGGAAGCGCCAAGGAAAGACTCCAGCCAATGGAGTCGCTCTGAAAGTGCAACATTAGGAGCCTGGGCATCTGCTTCTGTGGGGCTTTGCCCTGACCGGGAAGGCAAGAGTGAAGCAAGAGGGCTGAGGGGAAAGCGGATGGTCCCCTCCAGCCTCAACCCTCTGAGCCGCTACCTTCACTGGGCATCGAATGGAAAGTCACCTCCTTCAGAGCTGGCGTTGGGCAGAGAGTCTTAAGTTGCCCTTTGCTTTTGGCTTTGCCTTTGTTTTGCTGTGAGTAAAAGGTGTGAAAGCGAATAAACTTTCCAAAGCTTTCCCCTCCTCCTCTTCCCTCTGTGGCTGGCTGGGCAGAAGTCAGCCCCAACCTGGGAGACAACGGATGGATTAAAGAAAGCCCTGGAGAGTACAAAAGGGAAACATCGTTTAAATAACTTCTAATTATCTTGATACCTCAGGCTGTATCTATAAAATAAAAGAGCTTAGAGTAGATGTTCTCAAAGGTTTCTTTCTGCCCTAAAATTATAGGACTGAATGTTTCTCAGCAAGCATTTATTGAGCATCTAGTTATAAATTACTATCCAAAGCACAAGGAATACAGAGGTCAATTAAGCCACAATCCCCACTGTCAAGGAGCTCATATAAATAAATGACCATGCTATTTAAGAAATACTAGCATAGAGCATATCCAAGTGCTGTGGGCAACTTGGGGATGGGGAGAAGTCAGGAAAGATTTCACAGAAGAAGGGATGATGGTGCTGAGCTATGAAAGACAAGTTTGAGTTTCCTAGTCCGTTTTCTGCTGATATAATAGAATGCCCCGGAGTGGGTAGCCTATAAATAATAGACGTGTATTTGCTCCACAGTTCTTCAGACTGGGAAACCCAAGAGCAGGGCACCTACATCAAGAGAGGGCCTTCTTGATATGTCAGGGAAGAAGGTGCCACACGGCAAGAGAGCGAGCACGTATGATCGGGTCTCTGCTTTTCATAAAGCCACTAATTCCATCATGGGTGTCCCACCCCATCACCTCCTATACCCCCAGCAACCCCAAAGGCCCCAACTCCAAATACCATGAACACAGGAACTGGAGAGTAAGTTTTGAACACATGAATTTGGGGGATGGGAGGGGACACATTTAACCCACAGCAAAAATGAATCAGACAGAAGAACCAACATAAACAAAGGCCTGGCATAAATGTATACTAGATTAAAGGACTGTCAGATTGCATAGTGTGACTACAGGACAGGAACAGCAAAAATGAAGGCTGAAAGGTGACTTTCTACATCATACCGAGGAGTGTAGGCTTTGTATGCAATATGGTTTTATAAAATGCTAATGAGTCAGCAACGTCTATGAAAACAAATCTAATTTTTTCATTGCCAAAGTGATGCATGGGAGTGATTCAGAAACCCCCATAAAATCTTAACATCTTCTGACATTACTCTGAAATGATTTTTCCCCTTTCTTGTGGAAAACAGAACACTAACAAGCTAAGCCTTTCGTTTTTAATAACATTCCAACAAAATCCCTGAGATCCTTTCCCAAAAGATGGCTGCATATATAAATAATGGAGGGGGACATGTAATGACTGCCCATTCTCTGATTAAAATTCCCTCTTCATCCAAAGATCATGTGTCTTTGCTTTCACTTTCTGTAAGAGAAGAAATAAATGGGTCCTCCATAGTCCTGAAAGTGACAAGAGTTATACCCACAATTTCTGCCCCAGCAAGCACCTGCCCCTTTGTCTGAGTCAATATGTGCTGCTGTGACAGAATGCCACTCACTGGATCATTTATAAACAATAGACGTTTACTTGGCTCATAGTTCTATAGGTTAGACAGTCCAGATCCAGAGGCCACATCCAGTGAGGACCTTCTCGCTGTGTCATCCCATCATGAGAGAGCAGAGAGAACAGGAGAGCAAACTCAGTTCCTCACAGCCTTCTGCAACTGACCTGCATGTGGGTAGAAACCTCCCTCTAGGCCCACACTGCTGCACAGAGGATCCAACGTATGCGTCTGGGGCACACAGGGAAAGCATGACACCCTATTTGGTAATCTTTCCACAAAACTCCCAAAGCTTGGCTGTGGCTTATAAGCACATCCCCCTTGGTCTGGCTCTGGATTTTAAATCATGCCAGGGTAGGAGTCCAGGATTGTTTAGATACAAAGAAACCTCACCTTTGGCTAAAGGCTGAAAGTAACAGAGATAGTATCTGAACATTACCTGGACATCAAGTTTATTTTTTTTAAAGGTCAATAAAATCCCTGTATTTGGGTACTATCTTTTGATGTCTTAAAAATTTCACCTGGCAAGCAGAAAGATTTAAATGGGATGTAGCCCCAAAAGGAATAGCATTCCTTAAATCCACGCTGATTCTTTAAAAGTGTTTATCATACTGAGTCCTAAAAACCCGAAGTACCAAAAAACAAAAAGTACTTTTTCAACCCTCATCCGTAGTCTCAATCCCCACTTGGAAGTTTTTCTCAACAGTTTGAAGTACATCCTTTCAAGACCATTTCCTCTATCCCCAAGAGCCCTTTGCACACACAGGCCGAGTAAATCCTAGATTGGGTTAATTAACTTCATTAATTTAAAATTGCAGGTATGGCTCCAAGGCAGGGGTCGATAAACGTTCCCAGAAAGCGCCTGATGGTAAATGCTTGGGGCTCTGTGAACCGTTCACTCTGTCACTCCATTAACTCCGCTGTGGTGGCCTGAGAGCAGGCTCAGACAATATGGGACCCAATGAGCACAGCCGGGCCAATAAAGCGCAACTCACTGACAGGCTGCATCGAGGCCAGCTCTCCGGGCAGCAGGTGTGTTGGTCTCTGATGGGTCGAAGGAGAAAGAACCCTGTCGGTGGCTACATTTGGTTGAAAGTAGAAGAGAGCTGCCCATGCTTGTGAAGATTCAGACCTGAGCAGAATTTAAATATGTGAAACAATTACAGAGCCACACAAGACAGCAAATGGAACGTGTGATGTTGGGGACAAGGGAATCCGCACCCCCACGAGTTCGAACACCAGAACCACGCTGGCTGGGGCTACTGAAAGAGGTTTCCTGCATCCTTCCAGGACACATATTTCTAGTCCTCTTAATTAAGGCAGTTCACAAATGGCTTGGAAAACATTTGCAGAGTGAAGCAATTTGGGAAATCTATGACATGGAACAGACAGGCGTAGCCCTACCACCGACACTCGGCCGTGCAGCGGCACAGCCCCCACCCCCCACCCCCCAAAGTGAACACACTGGAAAATAGAAGCGTACACTAACGGATTTCCAATGATGAATCTCACTGTTTCACTTTGAAACCTAAAAGGAAAAAAAAGAGTGGGGGAAGCATTCCTATTTCCCATTGAAAGTAATCACAGCTTTATATCCCTCGGTGTTTACATAAGGAGAGATGTTTATTTAGAATCCTTGCTGATAAGGACACCACAGGCTCATAACTTATTATATATTCTCTTTCCATTTTGTCTTTTTTTGCTTTTAGGGGGGAGGGAGAATTATGTATATTTTATGATAACCCAAAATGACTTATACATAAAAAATACAGACTTTAAAGATAAAAAGGATTAGTCGCAGGTAATGCATTTTCCATGAGTGGCTATAGGGCTCTCGGTTCCAAGAGGTACCAGCTGCATACAAATGAATTGATAAAAGTCTGACGCTCGGGCTGGGTAGCAAGGCTCATGCTTTGCTGGAGATGATTCTTAAAGTTACAATAAATCAGACAGACAGTGTCGGCCTTTGAGGATAAACCTGTGATGGCTTGTTGTGCCTCTCTGAATCGCCTCAGAGGCCCAGGGACTAAAAAGTGCCTAGATGTCACATTAAATCTACCGGGAGGATGGAGCACTTCAAAGAGGAACGCAATCAGATCTGATGGAAAATACATTTTCTGAAAGCTACTGACAAAAAAGTAATCTTTGATGTGGATGTTGAATAACAATTGATATTGTCTTTCCTGACATTTTTCATTATTGCCGTCTTATACAGCCTACTTCATGTATTAAAGCAATATTAACTGTTTGACAGGGACAAATCCTCCAATGATCACATAAGCAATTGTTTCTGAATTGCCCTAGCCCACTGCCTGTAAAACCTGTCCCAGTAACTGCTTTTAAATATGACGGTAGACTCTTTTCCCTGACTAGCTAGACAGTGTCTGAGCTCCAGCGCAGTTGAGTGGAGTCTGGGGAATATTAAAAATGGTTAGGTGGTTACAAGGCGTCACTTGATTATAAGGAAGGAGCAGGAGTGGTTTTTGAAGGTGAGTTTTAATGAGAGACGTCTATAAAATTTAGTCCTTATTATTCCCCCTTCTTTGGTACACATTTATATCAAGTATATGTGCACAAATCTCAGATCTGCTACAATTCTTGTAGCTCAGAGGGGGAAATAAAGGAATGTACAGAAGGTCTTTGTTATTTATGCAATGAAATAAAGCAATCTCTGGCTATGCAAGTGCCTATAAAATATACTAGAATTAAGTCCCCCAAAATGCTCCTGCAAAGAAATTCAAACAGACCTGAGAGGCACACGTCACTTTCAAAACCTAGGGTACCTCCTGAGGTTTGAGGTCCTAGCCTGTTGTTTCATTGTAGGTATTTGTAAAGCTTAAAATCCCTAATTTTCTGATGACCTTGAGCTTCTTCAGAAACCTGAGGAACTACTACAAAAGAAGAACAGGGACGTTTTTTCCAGGAAATGGGGCTAATTGCACTCCAGAGTAAAAGAAAGAAAGCTAATACCCCACAATTTAAAATCACAAAACCATGACAATCCTGTCATAGACTCAAAAGTTATCATTTGCACCTAAGATATCCAGGGGATGTGATGTATATTCTTCACTTACATTATTATTATTTCCCCAGATTCCCTGGAGCTCCTGGCTCTCACACGCCTTGACAATATTATAGCTCACCTTTATTTTTATGGTGTAGAAGTTTTACTCAATGTCTCCTTCTCCACTGGGATCCACAATGCCTTAGATCTTTTTTATAATACTTGAAATAAGGCATATGATGCTAAGCAAAAAGAAAACACACACTAAAAATAGAGAATTATAAAAAAGCATTGCCACTTGCATCATTTTGTGAACTTAGTTAGAAAAGTCACAAAAAAGACCCCTTTCTGTAGTAGATCAGAGTTCAGCAAACTTTTTCTTAAAGAATCAGGTAGGAAACAGTGGAGGCTTTGTGAGTCACAATCTCTGTTCCAAATATTTGATTCTGCTGCTGCAGCACAGAAGCAGCCATAGATAATACGTGAGTAAATGGCTTGGTGGTGTCAGAATAAAACTTTAATTGAATAAATAGGCAGTGAGCTAAATCTGACTCAAAGACCATCGTTACCATCTTAGTCCATTTGTGATGCTTTAATAGAACACCTAACTTTCAGTAAAGAGCAGATTTGATTCTCATAGTTCTGGAGGTCGGGAAGTCCAAGGTCTGGGAGCCTGCATCTGACAAGAGTTCTCTTGCTCTGTAATCCAAGGTGGAAGGCAGAAGAGTAACAGTGTGGGGTGGGATGGAGTTCATTCATCCTTCTCAGGAACCCACTCCTCAGATAACCAATCCACTCCCTGGGTAAGGCATTAATCCATCCATGCGTCCTCATGTTTCTTAAAGGTACCACTGTCAACTCTCTTGTTCTGAGGAGTGCAGATCCAGTACATCAGGAGGCATATTCAAATCTGCCTCAAATCTCTTGTCTGTGAAATGGGTGTACTAACATAAGAAAAGATCTAGGTCTCGTTGGTGAGAGATTAAACTAAGGCACAGGCTGGATAATGTTTCTACTTCCAAAAGGAAAAGATACTTTTAAAAATCCATAATTACCTCTCAGGAATTAAATTGATGAATATTACCATCTCTTAATAAAATTAAAAATCTTTTTTATCACTGCAACAGCAACAATACACTAACCCACTCAGCAGATTTCTTATGATTATATATTTTAAGATTTAGCTCAACTATCTTCTCTTGAAGGGTTTTATAAACTCAGGAAATACATTATATAGCTTCTTACAAATTAGGAGACTGGGAGGTTGGTAAGGTGTATATGTTAGTCAGCTTACTGTGACAAACTATCTGAGAAAATCCACTTAAAAAGAAGCAAGATTTATTTGGGCTCACAGTTTCAGAGGTTACAGTCCATGGTCACTTGGCTCCATTGTTTTTGGGTCTGTGGCTATGCAGAACTGCATAGCACAGCTGCTTACCCCATGGTGGAGGGTCCCCATATCCCTGTTAAGAACACATCCCCCAGTAACTAACTTCCTTCTACTAGGCTATACTTCAAAAATGTTCCTTCACCTCCCAATAGCACCACAGACTCATGACCACTTAAGAGCCAAACCATAACAGTTTTTTAAAACTGTTTAGGAAGTCTCTAGCCAGACACAGTGCCACACACCTGTAACCCTGGGTACTCAGGAGGCTGAGGCAGGATTGCAAATTTGAGGCCAGCCTCGGCAACATAGTAAAAACATGCCTCAAAAACAATATTTTTAAAAGGGCTGGAGATGTAGCTCAGTGGTAGAGCACTTCCCTAGCACGGGTGAGGCCCTGAATTCAATCTCCTATATGGAAAAAAAAAAAGCCTCTAAGTAGGCACAAGTTGTCCTCAGGTTGACCTGTTTTTGCATGCTGGAGTAGTCCTTCCCAATAATATAAATGTAAGATCAATAAGTATATATAGTTTATTAAAGCACAATAAAAACTTCAGGGCTGAAGCTTCTGGTGAACAGGGAAGTATGATTTCATAGGAAATCAGTCAGGATCTACAAAACTATGCTACAATTACAAGTAACCCAAGTTTCTTCACGGCCTAAAAAGCAACAAAGGTTGATTCTCTTCCTCAACACATTCCCAGGTTGGATGGGCCCCATGGCTCTGCTCACTGCAACACTCCGAGACCCAGCTGACAGAAATACCATTCCAACACAGGCTTCCACCCCCAGAAATAATCGTAGAGAACAGTGCACGAACTCCCAACAGTGGCACACAGTGCACTTCCATGCACATTTCTCCAGCAGAAAGCAGTACAGAGGCCAGGCCTGACTTCAGTACAGAAAGCAGGTGGGTGTGAAGTTCTCATTTGTGAGCAGCAGAGGTGCCCATAGTCGGGACCAAGGGGTTGCATAGTAGAGAGAAGTAAGGCTATAACTTCTTGAGCTCTGGTGTATGACTTTCTTGAAAATTTTTTCTGGAAATTGAATTATGAAGGTCTCTAACAGGAAATGGACAGAAACCCCAAAAGAGAGACTGGCCATAAAGAAAGGAAGGTCCTGGATGGGGATTAAGCTCAGTGGTGCTGCTGCCTGCCTCGAAATCGAAAGGACCCAAATTCAATCCCCAGTACCAAAAAAAAAAAAAAGGAAGGTCCTCCTGGACTGCTCCACTGCAAGGTGCAGAGCTGCATGGGGAAGGACTGGCTGGTACGAGGCAGTGCAGCCT
The DNA here is from genome assembly GCF_053883595.1 of Heterocephalus glaber. Lineage (NCBI taxonomy): Eukaryota > Metazoa > Chordata > Mammalia > Rodentia > Bathyergidae > Heterocephalus > Heterocephalus glaber. Next base: position 61,535,704 of record NW_028258317.1, on the reverse strand, counting down.
GGAAGCCCCTCTGAGCTCAGCTCTGTAAGCATCAGCCAAACAAAGCAGCAACTCTGATGTCACCAGGCCTGGACAGGAATCCAGACTTGGACTGCAGACAAGTGCAGTCCAACTATCAAGATGACATTCCGTAGAAGGAACAGAACACCAGAGACCAGGCCTGGCTGTGCTGGAGCTGTCAGTCGCAGCTGCACTGCCCCTCTTCCCAGCATGGGAATGGGGCTAGCCCAAAATTCTGAGTCAGAGGCCAGAATCCTTGGACAGGAGGGGGGACCTGAAACAGGAGGCTGGGGCAGCCAGCACAAGGCTGCAAAGGTGCCTTCAGGCGACAGGGGGAGGTCTGCTCTTTCTCTGTAACATTCCTCTGTGGGAGCTGGCCTTCAGAAGTTCCTTACTTCTGCTGAATTCATGATACCAGGCTTTTACTGGCCCCTAAGTGAGAATTTAAAGAATATTCTATGCCACGTGCTGGGAGGAGAGGTGAGATTCACCACTGAACCACTAACCAGTAGGATAAAGGGAATGAGGAGAGCTTTTTGAGACAGTCTCACTACGTTGTTACATTGCTGGCTGGGCTTGAACTTGCAGTCCCCCACCTCAGTCCCGGGACTGCTGGGATCACAGGCGTGCACCACCCCTCCGGTTCAGAAATGCGCTCCTGATGCCCCAAACAGCCCTAAGAGAGTTGGCACCTGGCACACCAGAGGCCCTTTCTAGGCCCTGAAGTCACCCTGGCTCCACTCTCTACCTGCCAGTCCCCGCAGCTGAGCCCAGCCCACTGAATCCAGTCAGACCACGGAGACAGCCCCACCCGAAGGCGGGGCGGGGGGGGGGCATCTTTCCTCCCAGCACCTCTGTTCTCCTCACTTTCTGACGGCAGGCCTACCTTCCCCATCAACCTGGGGCCTGCTCCCCCAGAGCAGGTGGCTCAGAGCCAAGAGGCCGGCTGAAAACAGCCTCTGCAATACAAGCTGTGTGGGCCTGGGCAAAGAGCTGGACCTTTCTGTACCTTCTGTTCTCACGTCTGTGAAAGAGAGACAAGACCTACCCCATAGCTCCACTATGGGGATTAAATTAACCCTAAACCATCCAGGAGCATGTCTAACACCTTGTAACTGCTGCAGACTCAGCCCCTGGGCTATTTGTACCTAAACACAGGTTCATGCGAACAATGCCTGTGCCACCCACCCCTTTCTTGCCCTCCTGAGACACTGCAATTTCTCTCTACTGAGCAACTAGTACATGCCATCAATACATTGACTCTCATATACTTATGAATTTTATCTCACAGAATCTCCCCAAGGGCCCTGCAAAGTAGACACGTGTGTGCCCATCTTACAGATAGGAAAGTGAGGCTTGGGCTAAGAAATTTGCCCAGCCTCACATTTAGAAAGCAGACTGAGGACTGGGCTTTCTTTTCTCTCCCTGGAGTGCACTTCTGCCTTCCCTGCCTGAGCCAAACAGAGCTGGCAGGGGCATAGGGGGGAACAACAGATCTCGATTGATGAGCCTTTGACGAAAATAAAAAGGCATTGGTGAGCAAGGCCAAGGAGCAGGAGGAGAAGGCAGAGATTACAAAAAAGAATGTGGAATAACAGTGCCATCTCTGCGTTTTGAAAGGCGACTCTTTCTTATCTCTTAATTCCCTGAGGATCTAGAGCTTTGTTATTTCTCAAGCAGGAGAGGACAAACATATCCCTTGTGAACATCAGTCTGAAGTTCATCTCAGCCCTCGCTGCACTCCAGCCCCCGCTGTGGCTTCCCAGTGACCCTCACCGCCCCCCTTCCACCCTTCCTCCCCCCTGGAGACAATCACCCCCTCTGGATGTAATGGTACATCCCAGAGTTTCAAAACAAAGCAACTAACTGACCAACTGAAACCTCTCTGAAATGTCCCCAAGGACACTTGTCTGTCAGGCTCTGTGGAGTCTCCAGCTGTCAGGCTCTGTGGAGTCTCCAGCTGCCCAGAGCCAGCAACTGTGAGTATGGGGTCTGGATTCCAGTCCTGACTGTCACCAGGTCACTGAGCCACCACAGCCCTGAGGACTCCTCCAAACACTTTGCACATCACACACCCTGTAAAAGAAGGAGCATGGGGTTACAGCATGCATGATTCCTCCACCTCCAAGAGTTCCACATCTAACTTCTCCCTTGATGTCCCAAACCTACCTCTAAGCTCTGGAAAATTACAAGGAGAGCAGAATACAACACTGGCACCGGCAAATGCTGCTCTTGCCCTCCTTTCATTTCAGTTACATTGACCAACTTTAAGAGAAAGAAATGGCTTGTTGATTGATCTCAAATATTCAAATAATTAAAATTGAGTAAATGCCACTAGACACAAGAAAGACAGCAAGCAAGTTTCAAAGACATCACTCTACATATATATATATAAAACAACATGAAGCAAAGCCCTAAATACAAAAAGCACAAAACTAATATAAAGGGACAAGAATTTTTGTACTAACACTGAAAATGAGAAGATGTATGAGAAAATGCTTTAAAACCTCTAATGACTAGTGACGACTGGAGCAGCTCTAGGGCTAGCAACCGCTGTCCTGAGGCTCTGATTCTCATCCCCCTCTGGTCATACAGGAGAGAAGGTGCAAAGGTTCTCAGAAGGGGAGACCTCTGTGGAAAGCCTGCTCCGCCTCACGCCCGTGACAGGCACCCACGTATTTATCTCAGAAATATTTTTTGGCCCTATCTTGTGGGGAAAGGACTTTTTTGCCTTTGGTTTTCAGACCAAAAATTCAACTTTGCAGAAGTCACACTGACTCCAAAGCCACTCAGCCAAGCAGAGGCAGATTTGAAATTCAAGCCTCCAGTCCCAGACTCAAGTATATCTGGCCCTGTCTCCAGCCAGCTGCCTTGAAGAGCTGATGTTTACAAAAAACAAATCAATTAGCAAACAATAGGAGGTGTTTTTGACATCAGCTCTTTGTGCGCCCCAATATCCACTCACTACTCTTTTGATTAAGTAGAAGCTACACCTGTAGGCACATTCTGGGGCTAACATTTTTATTTGCCCGGTTCAAGGGGAGAAAAACTATGCTCCCAACCTGGCCATTGGCACCCTGCTCCACTGACCCCAGACCCAGCTTTGGGAATGGTTACATCCACCTGTTCAAATGAGACAGTCGGGATTCCGTGATGTTGGCTCCCATTTGTGGCTGTTGCTCGGACACCTTAGCAGAGACAGCCACCAACAGTTCCTACCGGTACTTCCTACCAGTTGTGCAACCCCAATAGATTTTTTATGTTTGTTTAAATTCTTCTTTCCCTAAAGTTCCAGTAAGGCCTCTTGGCTGATTCTGATTTGACTAATTTTGGTCAAACGCCTTCCTTTGAAACAATAAAGTATAAAAGGATACAATATAGAATGCTTTTTTAAATTTGAATGACAGACAACAAATAATTTTTAGTGTAATTATGCTCCATGTAACATTTGAGACACAGCAAAAACGACAGCTTATCCGAAATTCAAATTTAGGGGCAGGGATTTAGCTCAGTAGTTCTGCCACCTGCCTTGCAAGCACAAGGACCAGACTTCGATGCCTGGTACCAAAAAACAAACAAACAAATGAAATTCAAATTTAACTGGTCATCCTGTTTCAGTTTTGTGGTGGTTGTTTGCTAATTGTGGCAAAACCCTAAGAGCCAATCACGTGGCCAAGAGGTGGCCAGACCTTAGCATGCCAACCCCACCCAGAAGAGGGGGGTCCACTCGTCCAAACCACACAGGCTGATATGGGGAGAAGTTAACTCCCTAAAAGCAAACCAGGTGCTCCTCCCAGGAGAAGGGAAGGGATATTTAGCAGCCAAGAACAACAGATGTGCACTAGAATTGAAGTGGGTGCCTCGAAGGAAGAGGAGCATATGTTTTTGCCAGGGGGTAAGAAGCCCGTGGACCAGCTGCGTGGGAAGAGAGCCTGCATGGTCTTCTCAACCTTCCAAGTCTGTGTTTTTACCCACACACACTTGCCAGATTGCTTGAAAAAAGCAACAGCTGTGAAGACTGACAGTTTACAGTTGTGATAAATCGCATTAGTAAAGTATTTCAATTAAAGTGATATCTAAGTTAAAAACAAGAAGTCAACCCAGAACAAATAAATTAGTGCTTCAGTCCATGGGGGCTTCCAGTGGAAGGTTGCGGCAGGAACCTATCTGCTGTTCTTTTGCTTTTCCTCCAGGAGCTCGGACCCAGAGTGTGGCACCCTTGTTTCACTGGAGAAGGGGCAGTGAGTAAAGACACATACCAAAAAAAATCTGTAACTAGGCATTTATTTCATGTCCCTCCGGCCTGTCTTAACGACCAGAATCTAAACCTAGTCCCAGATTTGCCTGTGATGTCCGTCTTGTGAGTCAGAGAGGGGCATTCAGAGCCTTCCTGTGGGGTCTGCCCGCCCAGCCCCCATCAGCAGGGTGGTCAGGCCCCACGGGGCTGTGTCCCCTTTCCCAAGCCAATCCATCTGCATCTGTAACGTCTGAAAAGGAACTCGGGCACGTCTCCCTTTTGCTCGGTTTAGAAAGTCATGTGCCTGCACAAAATGAATGCTGGAGAATCACCGGGCCCCTTGTTCTCCCAGGGTCAGGGCCGGCACAGCCCAGACGGCAGGAGCCCAGCGCCCCACAATGGGCTTCAGGTCCTCACCCCCCTTCCCTTCCCACCCTGCCCCCTCCGCCCGCCGCAAGACGTCCCAGCCCTTTCCCCCCACCCCACTCCAGCCTGATTGCCAGCAGATCCGTTACCCTGCCAGCCAGTGATTCAGGACTAATTAGATGATTGCTTTCATTTACCGTAGCAGTTGGGAGGGGGACTGAAAAGGCATTGCCCCTATTCTTGTTGGAAAAATAAATTACGCCCATTGTTACTCGAGATCTTTTTTTTTTCCCTCTCCCCCAATCAAGCAAATTAGCAGCTTGATTCATTTTCCCAGCGTTCGCTCCTGAGTGGATGGCAGCGCCCTGGAATGTGGCTCAGAGCTGTGTGGTCAATACGATTGTTTGGAGCTGTTTGTGCCAACAATGAGAGGAGACGTTTGTCTCCCAGAGGACGAGTGGCACTTGTCTTCCTCAGCCCAGGGAAAGGGGCCACCAGCCAGGGCTTCTCAGGAAAACGTGCACTGCCATCTAGTGGGTATGGCGGCTAACTGCAATGCGTTCTTCTGGCCTGTGCTTCGTGCCAGTAAGGACAAGCTACAAGGCTTCTAATAGGTTACTAAAAATAGAGCTGATTCTTTGTATCCCTGGGAGTGAGGCAATGTTTGAATGTTTGCCTCAAAGGCTGTAATGAAAGTGCGACTCAATGCTTGCATAATGGCTCTTGTGGGTAGCTCTCCGTGGTCCTGATTTTTCAGATCTAAGAACTATCGGTTGGTGGTGTCTTCACCCAGTGAAGCTGGGTAGAGGTCTCCCTTCCCTTTGGAAGTATCCGGAAGTGACAGCGGCAGCGCTCCAGCCAGATCCTATTCCTCAGCAACCTCTCCATCGCCCCCGTCTTACCCACAGCAAGCCCAATTCCGAAAAAAATACAAAGGCATTCAGAAGTTGGCTTGTTCACCCAGAGGCATGGACGCTTCATAATGAAGTCAGAAACGCAACCAAGCCCTAACTTTTCAATGTGGGTGCCAGGGAGAAGGGGATACCTGTTCTCCAACCCCTAACGTGCTTCTGCATGTTTTTTTTCACTCATCTCCCGTATACAAAGAGCTCAGTTATCTCTCCCTGTTTTACATCAAAATCATGATTTTATTGGGTTTTGTGTGTTGGGGAAAGATCAGGAGAGAGCAAATAAATTTTAATAGAGAACGGTTTCAGTTGGTGGCTATCCACCAAAGGCGATGTGTCTCCTGTCTCCCAGGAGACATCTAGTAATGTCTTGGGACACTTTTAGACTGTCATAACTTGGCAGGCTGCTAAATGTCCTACAAGTTACAGGACAGCCACCACCACCACCACCACTACCACACACACACACACCAAAGAATTATCTAGCCCAAAACGTCAGTAGTGCTGAGGCTAAGGAAGCTGGTTTAGAGTAAGAAAGACTGCCCTTTGGTAATGGGGTTATGATAACACTGATTATCCTCGAATGAGCCCCACTGCAGAGAGTGTGGATAACTCATCCTCCCCCAAGTGAGTATTTACCACTGCTTTTCTTCTTTTAGACTCTCCCATTTTAAACATAACTTAGCTGTCTTTTTTCTCTTTCCTCTGTGTGCCTGGGAGGAGGAAAGGACTGGAGAGCAGGAGGGGAAGGCAACAGAAAAGGAGGATTAGAAGCATGGCCTGCTTCTCCGGAAGAGCTTGGTGCATTCCTCTCTCAGATGAGCTTTGTGACCGGGTAGGGTACAATTAAAAGCACAATAATTTGCTTGTTATTCAAGTCAGGCATTAGTCCGGGTAATGGCGTGCTTGGTGGAGAGATGGATTTCCTTGTTAGGAGCTAAGCACAGGATTAGCTGAATTCTCCATGGAGAAATCTTGATTTGTTCAAGGTCTTTCATGTTTTCTACAGAGAGGGGATTATGTCTTCTTAAAGAGGGGCCTTGCTTAAAAAGCTACAAAGTATAAGAAAAGGATTTAGGGCAGAGGGGCCTGTGGTTAAGTAGCTGAGGGGTACAGGGAATTTTAGAGCGAAGGATTATTTAAAGCCATAAAGTTCAAAAAATAATTGGTTTAGCACTACTGGGTCAGTGCTGGGAGTTCCCTGTGAAAGCAGTTAAGCATGAGCTAATATTCATTTTACTTTGGCTAATTATTGCATGGATCCAGGAGAGAGAAGGAAAGAAAGTATACCCCCTCCTCGGCAATCAGGAAGTTACGTTGCTTTTGGCTTCTCTGCCTTACGGTCACGCTGATTTGTTGGGATGCCCAGAATCCAGGCATTGCAAGGACTTTACCAGTTAAAACACAGGAAAACTGATCTTTCTTTCTCTCTCTTTTTTTTTTTTGGTACCAGGGATCAAACTCAGGACCTTGCGCTTGCAAGGCAGGCACAGTGCCACTGAGCTAAATCCCCAGCTGGAAAACTGATCTTTCAAGGAGAACAGCCCTACTGTCCCAATAACAAAGGAGAAATCACTATTACTTTTCTGTTTTGTTTTGTGTGGTGCTGAGGATGAGCCCAGCACCTCGAACATGCTAAGAAAGTGCTCTACTGCCTAGCATAACAACAATCGAAAATCACTCTAAATTTTAACTTCACTGACCTCATTAGCTAGAGAATAAAGTGAAGTTCCTGACTTCACCAATGCCCCTGTGTAAGATAAGGTCAGCAGACTGCAACCTGGGGCAACCTCTACCCCGGGGGACATCTGGCAATTGTCTGGAGACATTTTTAATGCCACAATCAGGGAAATGGCCTTTGCATCTAGTGTTCAGAAGCCAGGGATACTGCAAAATACTCCACAACACAGAATAGCATGCACACACACATACTAAGGAATTATCTGCTCCAAAATATCATGAGTGCTGAGGTTGAGAAACCATGGGCTAGAGGAAGGCAATTTTCTCTCCTGGTGTACACAAAGGTTTGTACAATCCTCCCTTCCCCACATCCATAATTCATGAGAAACCAGATGACCATATCCAGTGTTGACTACCACGCTCTTCTGCCCCTTTTCATTACTGGGCATTTTTACAAATAAAGTGCTGTCCAGAGGAACTTGCCCTCAGAGTGCCTGGGCTATACAATCCGTGGTTGCATCCACAAGTTGACACACACTGGAGAAGAGAGAGCTGGCTCCTTCACAAGCTCGCCAGATGCAGAATTGGGAGGCCTGGAGTTCCTTTCCCGGAGATTACTCAGCCCTGCCTGCATGAAGCATGCTCAGTCAGGCCATTTGTCCTGAAGCTTGGGGAGAGTGAAGAGTCCCCGGACACAAGACAGCCATTTTCTCCCTCCTGAGTGAGGATTCTCATCCTGAGGGAAGTCAGCACTCTGGACAGGAGCTTCCAGGCTGTGAATGAGGACTATCCCAAGGCATGGCCAGTAACTCTGGCAAAAACTCAGGGACGCACTTAACCTCCACCTACAGTAGGGGGGGCAGTCGGGAGGTACCTAGGGAAGGGAGGTGGACACACCCGACTAAACCCTACCCATCACTCAGAGCAGGCAAGCTCAGAGCAGCTCCGGAGGAGGAGGATGCGCCTCAGTCTCCACCAGCTGCTTTGCTGCACAGCTCTCCAAGCTCCTCGCTGCCCTGCCCTCCCTCCTGCTCAGCCCATTTCCAGTCTGGTGGGCATAGCAATCCCGATAAATCTCAAGTCAGACCAGGTCATTCCTGGGCTCAGAAGACTCAGAGGGCTCCCACTCAGCTCCAGGTAAAAGCAAAGATCCTTCCTACATTTCTTCTCCTGCCCCTTCCTCCTTCACCTCCTTCGGTCCCTGTCCTTTACCCTAAAACACTCCCCTAAGTGCACATGGGCACACACACACACGCGTGTGCACACACACCCCTGCTCCTCCTGACCCCACCCCTCACTGTTGTTCTCACTCCCTCACACCTAGCCACACCCTGCTGCTCCTCGCTGAGCCCTTCTCTCGCTACTCTTGCTTCGTTCTGCTGCATCCACAATGTTGCCCCTCTCCATATCTACTGGGGCTGGTCCTTCAAACCGGTCCACAGTGCAAGTGACAAAAATACCCAATGTGCCATCAAGGAGCATTTGTGTTGTTGTTTGTTAATTGTGATAAAATAGACAAAACATAATATTTACTCTCTTAGCCATTTTAAGTGTACAGATCAGTAGTGTTAAGTACGTTCACGGTGCTGTGTAACCTCCAGAAATTTTTCATACTACAAAACTGCAAATCGAGATCCATTACATAAGAGCTCCACCCCTTCCCCCAGCCCTACCACCCATGATTCTATTTTCCCAAGGAAACTTCAGCAACACAGCTGGAATTACAAGGGGGACTTTAGGAATGCTGTCACCTTTGTTTATCCCCTCTTCGTATGTCCTTCCCCCAGGTGACATGTTTAGGGGTAATATGAGGAAGCCTCTTTTCCATCACTCCCTACACAACACTCACGGTGCTTCCACCATCAGAAAGCCCCAGGGCCCATGGAAAGATGGTTTCCCTCATCTGGAGAGAGGAGCAATATCAAATTCCTAATGGAGAAGAATTCCACTTGACCCCTGGGATTCACGTTCGAATTTGCAGGATCACAAAGCCCACATGCATGGGTCCACTTGCCTTTTTTTTTAAGATACAGGAATTCTAGAAAAGGAACATCATGTTACTGAGGAAATCCTGTGTTTATTTTTATTTGAACATGGAGACACACAGCACATTTCCCACATTAGTCTTGAAGATATTTTCAGTGCTACCTGCAAGAAAATGACATGTGGAGCATAAAAACAGCACAGCTGTGATTGAAATGAGGGCAAGGGACCCCAGACCTGCCTGTCTGACATCTCTTTACACCTCGACTTCTGAGGTTCCACCTAGCTTTGAACTGGACAGCTGTGGGCTCCCTTCCAGCTCAGCAAATATGTGTTTCCCTGACTAGCTTTTCAAGACTGTAATTTCTTAAGAGTTTGTGAGAACAGCCAACCACAGATCTGCATTTCACTGCAGGCTGCCATGCCAAGAAGTCACTAATGTCTGATTTATGCCTATCCTAAGAATTGAGTAGCATTATTGCTCTGGAGGCAAGAACTCCGGACTTCTGCCTTTAAACATCTGAATAGCCTTGAACAAGGAGTTGTAACCTCCCCAGAACCTCCCTTTCTCATCCTCAAATGAGAGCTGAACAACATCAACATTTCCTAAAGAATAGTGTGTTCACTACTAGAAAATTAAGCAATAGATGGAACAAAGATGAATGCATCAGTATGACACACTTTTCTATCAAACATAAAAATAAATATACACAGCCTCCAGTTAGAACGGTTTCACTTGCATTTTATCAACTTCATAATGGTGCAAAAGTGATGTACATAAAGTAGAAACTGTTCAGGCTGGGTCTTCTCCCAGGCTACCGAGAGGTTCTATGATACCCTCACCATGCCACCATGCTGGACAGGGGCAGTGGGCCGCAGCTCCTAGCCAGACAGATGCTGGGTCACCAGGGAAACTGCTCACGCCACAGTGCATGGTGCTGCTCAGCTCTGATGTTCAGTAAGTTCGGTGTATGAACGCTTTTTTTATATTTTCAATTCAGGATGTGTTTATCAGAGATCATAGGTAACCCATCAACCCCGTGATTTCTTGTATATTATGGGTACAACAAGGCTAATGCATGAAGACCCATGATGGTCTGCCTCACACACAAACAAGACTCAGGGCAAAGATGCTGTTTCAAACGTTCAGTAATTGTCCTTTCCCCCTGAGCTCCCCAGAAGTCTCCATGACACCGATGAACTGGATTGCTAGTATGGATTGCCATATGCTAAATTCCACATGCATTGCTAAAAAAGAACTTCACGGTGCATCAAAGCATTGCCTCTAAGGAAATGTGAGTAAAGTTTTTTTTAAAAAAGAGTTACTGTGGTGATTGACCTTGATTTTCTCCTACCTCTACAGTCTATGACACGTGACATTCTTCTAGAAAAGACACTGCGTTATTCCCCCTCTGTATTGGTGTTATACAACCTGTGTTGTTCTCATGAAAGACAAACTTTCTAGGTCCAGAGGGGAAGTTTGGAGTAGGCTCATTTTGCTCTAAATGAATGGGCCTTTACGCAAAAAACATAGACTTACGTCTATGAGTTTACGCACACACATACAGTAAAGTCCTATCTATGTTCTCAGGTTAGGCTGCAAAGTCATTGTTTACAGTTTTATGCTAGGCACATGGAGAAGATTCTCACCTCTTAGACACTCCAGGTACCAGTGGCCTCAGTCACTATGTGGCAGTTGAGTTGCTACAAAGTGGTGACTCTATTTTGCAGTGGCAATAGCAACAGAAGAAAACTAGGTCATAAAGGTGGATGGGGATGAGAAGCATAAGCCATTCTCACCATCATTATGCAGCTCGTCAGATGGGAGGATTCCAGGCTGACAGCAGCACAAGCCAAAGACTTAAGAAACTCAGGTTGAGCTGATGGAACAACTGAACAACAACATTCTCGGGGCTTTCAGCTGCCTACTCTGCACTGTGCGACCCTAAGCCCAACTCAGCCTAGGTAAGTCCACTACCCCTGCCTATCTACTGTGTGTGTCTAGTCCTGGAATTATCACTACAAATATCACAGTGTAGCTATCTTAACTGAAAAGACATATAAAATACTTAAAATCCAAACATTGATTAATTATAAATTCAGGTGATAAAGACAAAATCTATTAGAGCAACTCAGGGGTGGATAGAAAGATGAGTGGAAGCTTCCAGGATAAACCCAAACAACAGGTGGAATCATGGAAACTGGGTATAGTGATGCCCACCTGCAATCCCAGAACTCGGGAGTGCTCGGGATTTGGGGCTCAAGGTCAGCCTAGGCAACATAGCAAGTTCAAGGCCAGCCTAGAACACATCAAGACCCTGTCTCAAACACAAAGAGCCAGGTATTGTGACGTGTGCCTATAATACCAGTACCCTAGGAGGCTGAGGCAAGAGGATTACAACTTTAAGCCCAGCCCAGGCAACTTAGTGAGGCCATGTCCCAAAATAAAAATTTTTTTAAAAGCTTGGGATGTAGTTCAACGTGAAGGCCCAGGGTTCCCCCACTACCACTAAAACATAAAAAATAAAGAAAGAAGTGGGGAAGAAAGAAATGGGGGAAGGTGGAGAGAAGGGGAGAGAGAGAGGAAGAGAGGGAGTGAAGGCTGGAGGGAGGGGAATCAAACCAGAGAGAATTGGAGACAAGGATACAAGTCAAGGACTATTGGAGGGGAGAGGCAGGACCCAGTGTAGAATGGCAGAGTGTGCACGAGTCACTGTAACAGAACACTACGGACTGGGTGGTTTCACAACAGAAACTGCTTTCAGGATCAAGGCAGCATCTGGGCTGGCCCTTCCTGAGGCTCCCCTGCCCGCCCTGCAGGTAACCACGCTTCTCGTTGTGTCCTCACGTGACCCTTTCTCTGTGATGGACAGAGAGGAGAGCTCACTGGTGTCTCTTCCTCTTCTGATAGAAACTCTCATCCTATAAGAGTAGAGACCCCCCCTTGTGACCTCCTTTAACCTTAATTTCCATATTTCCCTGAAAATAAGACCTAACTGAAAAAGAAGGCCTAGCATGATTTTTCAGGATGCTCATAATATAAGTCCTACCCCAAAAACAAGTCTCAGTTAAGATCATCAGACAGACAGATGCATTTAGTACATCTTTTGTAACACGTGACAGACATACTGAATTGTAAAATAATATTAATATATAATTAAACATAAATATTATTGAAATCAATACTTAAATAATATAAATTATAATTATTTATAAATACCCAACCAGGTGCCTTCAGACATGAGAGGTAAGCACCTGTATAAACAGATGAACTGCAGACTTACTGCAGAATGACTGACCAGAGTGCAGATACAACGCTTGAATAATGTGCGCACTTGATAAAAGTGGACGTGGTTGCATCTGATGTGAATCTTCATAATTCAGTACGTTGTGAGTTGTAAGGGACATCCTTAATGCACTCATGTGAAACAAAAAACATTTTCTGAATTTTGGTGTCTGCAATTTTTTGTCACTTTTGTGTAGACCATCATTCTTAACTGTCATCATTTTTGTTTCTGTTCCTGTCTCATAAGTCTTCAAATAACACTTGAATTAATAAAAACTTTGTGAAGCCCAGCCTGCAAGAGGTTGTGATTTAGATGAAGAATTCGTGGGATAAAATCGTGGACAGCTGTGTTGCCAATGCATTACGAGCAGGCTATGTGGACAAGAGATGTTCATTTAGGGACAGTTCTGTTGTTGGACATGAGAGAATGACGCCAATGGATCCACAGGAAATGGAGTCTCAAGAAATTCAGGCCAGGATGAGGGATCTGTAGAGTTATTATGATGTTCCAGAAGATGACATGACTGTATTTAAATACATGTAGGTTTTTGTACATGAATAAATGAATAAATGTAAATTGTTGTGCGTGAATAAATACAGACTATTGAACATGAAAGGTAAGATCCCCTGAAAATAAGCCCTATTGTGTCTTCTGGACCAAAAATTAATATAAGACCTGGGCTTATTTTCAGGGAAATATCATACTTTCTTTAAGACCTTATCTTCAAATTGTTACAATGTAGCTTAGGACTTCAACATATGGATTCAAGGGTGGGAGGGACAAAATTCAGTCCAAACAAATGGCATACACATGGACTCAAGCACTCACAATGGAAATGTGAGAGAAAGAATAGACAAGAGAGACTTTGAAAGAACAAGCAGAAAACATTTATGAAATGTAGACGAATCAAAGACAATGCTAACACCACTATATTAGTCAGCTTTCCTGTCAGTGGGACGCAATACCTAATACCAACTTAAAGGAGGAAAGGTTCATTCTGACTCACAGTTCCATTAGGTTCAGTCTATGGTGGGTTCCAGCTCCAAGGCAGAAACAGCATGGTGGGGGCCTGGTGGGAAAAAGCTGCTCACTTCCCAAAAGCCAAGAAACAGAGAGAAAAGGGAGAAGCTGGGTACAAGAATACACCCTTCCAAGTTGCAGCCCCAGTTACCCACCTCTTCCCACCAAGCCCCAGCTCTTAATAGCACAGTCAGTTCTGAACTCATCAGTGGATCCAATCACCCATGACCCAGTCACCTTCCAAAAGCCCCACCTCTGAACGTGAGACTGTTAGGGGACATTCTACATTTAATCTACTGCAACTACTACTCCAAAGGGTAGAGAGATAAAGGAGCTGCCTAGGACAGAACAGCCCTCTCACGGGACTGAATGTGCCGTGGTCCCCTCCTTCTTGCAGGGGGACTTGTGCATATGCAAATGCAAGAGCAGCCTGATCTATTATTGAGAATTTTTAGTCCCAAGCATAAAGAGTTTTTAGGGGTTTGTAAGGAATGATAACTAGGGAAAATAAGATGAAATTAAGTGGGGAAGAGTTAGACTTCTGGTGGGGGAGGACCATCACACTGAGCTCTGCTGGACAGGATCATACTCTGGTTCCCAAAGAAGTAAGAACTACTAGGCTTATTCCATCACCCAAAGCCAGTTTCAAAATTGTAGACCTGTGCTCAGCAAATACTGTCAGAAGCCCTAAAGCTCCTCCTTTCTCTTCTCATTACTGAAGGGCCCAAAACCCACTGTCATTGGCCATACCACTGAAATGACCCCCCTGCTGAGCAGCTGTAGTAGCTATGCACCATTAAAGCTAAGAGTTCATTCAATTGCATACCTGAATATCCTTCACAAACTGGCTTAGATTGAGTTCAGCAGAAGCAACCTCTGAGATGAGAATTTGTGCAGTATCTTAATCAGTTTGGGTTGCTATAACTAAGTACTGTACCACAGGTCAGGCAGCTTATAAAGAACAGAGACTCATTTCTTATAGCTCTGGAAGTCCCAGGTCAGGATGCCCACATTGTCAGGTTCTAGTGAGGGCCCTCTCCCAGGCTGCAGATGTCTTCTTCTCATTGTATCCTCACATGCCAAAGACAGGGCAAGAGACTTATCTGGCCTCTTCTTAGAAGGGCACTAATCCAACCACAATGGCACCACCCTCCACGACCTGGTCATGACCTGCTCACCTCCTAAGGTTCCCATCTTCAAACACCAGCATTCTGAGATAAGGGTTGCAACCTAGGAACTTGGGCAACACATTCAGTTCCTACTCTGCTCATATGGTTTATTAAACGCATGCTCCCAGGGGAAGCTGGATGTGAATGGGGGGAGCAGCACAGAAATATGGTGAAAGCCAACAAGGGGTGCCAAGTCACACAGAGGGAAGCTTCATCTTGGTCCCTCAAGGGGACTCAGAAGTCAGAGCAAAGGAGTGGCTTGCATCTCCTTCCTCCACCTGCCATGGGCTAAAGGCGGCACCACAGTGATTTCCAGCACTTCAGCCTCCCCAGCAGCTCAAATACAGTTTTCCTAAAAGGACCCCCAGGGACCTGCTGCTGTCAATAAAAGCACATCAAAGCCAGTGGGAACACAAAAGGTATGAAAGTGAACTAAAGGGGCTCTGAGAAGCAGTGTTACCTGCTCCACAAGTCCTAATTCCAGAATTCTATTAACATGTATGACAAGGACAAAGCCATGGCTGGATGTGCAAAAAAGATTTAGCTACAAGTATGTGTGTTTCTGTGCCATTCTGAATGGATGTGCCCCCTAGGATGCACTTGTTTTCAAATGATAGGAAAACACCATTCAGGCTAGGTTGGGTAATACAGGGAAGCTGCTGGTCGCATACTAAAAGGCTTGGGAATGGAGTTTCCACCATGGCTGTATCTGGGCTCAGCTTCATTCACCAATTCTCCTGCCTCTGCCCCACTCCATTATCTGATTTTGTCCTTTACTCTGTTCCATAGGACTTTTACCTGCAGCTGTTATAGAAAAAGAGGGACTTTTGTCTCTCCCCAACCATAGAGCAGAAGTACTGAGCTTCATTCCAACTGAGTTACCATGGGTTCCTTGCCCACTCTGGGCTGGCACAGGGCTACATGCATTGGCTTGCCAAATGAACTCATTTGTTTTGTCTTGTGCCATGGTGGGGATAGAACCCAGGGTCTCACATTTGTGAAGTAAGAGCTCTACCACTGGGCTACACACACCCCAGGCCCCCAAAAAAGATTAATCTGGAGGATACAATAGAGGAAGAAGAAAATCCCCCCAATCAAACCGTGTAGCTGACAAACAATGGACAGGAGGGAATACACAATAGCCACCAACACAGGGTAAACATGAAGACAGCCTTCATATCCATAAATAAAAAAGGGGCAATGGTTTTTATAAGTTGAAATATAATCATTCATCAAAACAATGAGCAAGCCTTTAAAGCCTGTAATGATATGAAAAGGTGTTCACAATGCAGTTTATATGGAAAGAGGTCATACCCTAGCACTTCAGAGGCTGAGGCAGGATGATCCCAAGTTTGAGGATAGCCTGAGCTACACACTGAGACCCTGTCTCATAAAAACAAAACAAACAAACAATAGATTATAAAAGTCTTGAAAGCCTACACATTAATTCATTAATTGTCATTATTTCTATGTGGTGGTATTTTATTTTATTTTCATGTTAAACTTTTACTTGAGCTTATTCACATTTCAAAATGTATACAATAAAATATATTGCAGAGTAAGGATCCCTTATCCAAAATGCTTGGGACCAGAGTGTTTCAGCTTTGGGGTTTTTTTGGATTTTTGAAGATTTGCAAGATATTTTAGGGATGGGACTCAAGTTTTAACATAAAATTCATTTATGTTTCATATGTACCTTATAAACAGTGGCAGTGTTATAAAGCAGGTCATTTTATAGAGTATTTTTCATTCACCTTCATTTTGATTGTGATCCATCACTAGAGGTCAGGTGTGGAATTTCCCACATGTGGGACATATCTGTGCTCAAAGAGTTTTGAATTCTCAAACATTGGAAATTTGGGGTTTTCAGATTAGAGCTGTTCAACCTGTACTATTTAAAGAGAAAAATGTCCATTTCAATTACCTTCATGCTTTTTAATAAAGGTTTTGTATATTTGTAAAACTCTTTGATTTTCCTATTAATCTTCCAAAATTGGTGGGGTAGCATTTATTCTTTTTTTCTTTTTAGTTTTGTTTTTTTGAGGCAGGGGCTTACTCTGACTCCAGGCTGGCCTTGAACTGGCTACGTAGCCCAGACTTAGCTTGAATTTGTGATCCTTCTGCCTCTGCCTCCCCAGTGCTGGAATTACAAGCCTGCACCACTATGCCCAGCTATTCTTTTTTCTTTTAATGGAAGAAACAGGCTCAATAAAATAAAGTGACATGACCAAATTCTCAAAATAAGTTACCACTGCAGGAGTTGATATGAAAATCAAGGTATCTTGGTTGGCTTCGCAACTCAGATGCTATTTTCCATGTTCTATCTCACTTTCTCATAACAGGTAAAGAATATTCACATCCATTATACTCTTTGTTCTGGCAAAACCAGCAGTGACAAAAGCCTCTCCATCAGGCACCAAAGAGGCTCTCCATTTCCAGGATCTTCCAGTCCCTTCTTCTCCTACCAATGGTCATCTAGTCAAGCCCTGATGCAGAGGATAGTTAGTGATACCTACAAAGGAAGTTCACCAGGCTGCCCCAGAAATGAGGCATGGCTAACAGCTGGTCGCAATCTGTTGGAACCTGAGGTCTGAGTCCACTCTAAGTGCTATTTTGTCATTCTTCCTTTATAAGTTCCAGCGTAACAGAATTGATTCAATTGTCACAAAGCAGAAACTTCTCTCAGCTCACAAACTCAAAGATGTGCAGGTTTGTCATTGCTACCCCCCCACACCCAAGGATGGCCATCCTGCCCTTGAAAATACAGCATAAAGGAAAGATCAAAATACCAGATCTTTCCTTGGTGAACCACAATGGATAATTAGAAAAGAATTTCCTACCCCTCTCATTACCAGCACCAAACTCTCAAAACCACTAGAAGCAGACTCACGTTTTCCCTCATGCATTTTCTATGGGATGGCAGATTTACTTGAAATTTAGGGCATTATTTCAGAATGCCCACTCAGTGTGGAAACAGAATTCTGAGGATTAGCTGAAATATAAGACCCTTAGGGTCTGAAGACTCACCAAACCTCTGTGGCTCCAACCTCTATAGACTTCTTAAGAGGAAGGCATTTTCCTGCTACGTTGAGAGCTGTGCCATTTCCTTCGTATAGAGCTCCATCAAGTGCTGGGCTTGCCCACGTCTAAGCACCTGTGAAATTCACTTTGTGTGTTTGCTTGTTTATTGGTTTTGCACTACTGGAGATTAAACCCAGGGGCCTTCATACTAGGCTACATCCCCAGACCTTTATCTCTTTTTTTATTTTGAGACAGCATCTCACTAAGTTGTCCACAGTGGGCTCTAACTTGTGGCCCCCTTCCTCAGCCTCCCAGACTGCTGGGATTACAGCTGTGCATCCCCACTCCCCTCTAGAGGTTTTAGTTTAGTTTTGCTTATGACCACTTCTGGACATTTGATTGCAAGGTATAGTGCTCTGTATCACTTCTGACACATAATTTCCAAGCTTAATTACCAGTGAGACGCCCCACCTGCCCAAGCCCACATTGACCACAAAAGTATGTACTAAGAAGGAGGCACCAGGAGGTTGACTTGGCCTTGATCACTAAACTACTCCTTGGAGGGATCTCCCAGATCCACAGCCAGCATTAGGTGAATGAATAATGAAAGTCTGCGTTTTAAAGACACTTCAACCATGAGCTAACTGTTACCATAGCACCATTGGCCTATCTTGACTCAAACAACAGCTTACTACATAGGCCAGGCAGTGAGCTGGGCATTCTGTGTGCATTATCTTATTCTAAAAACGCCCTGATGAGATGGATCCCAAGGTGAGTCCATTTCCCTGATGAAAAAACAGAGGAAAGTTTAGTGACTTGTCCAAGATCATGCAGCAACTAAATGACAGAATCAGCATCAGAGTCCAGGTTTGACTAACACATGCACTCATAACCCCTGCATTGCTGCTGTGGGACCAAAATAACAGGACAGTAACATGGAGAAGCCAAAGTGAACCTACACAGAAAGACCTGAGTTGGAAGGAAGAGAGAAGAGGAGCAAGCCAGCCTTCAGGGTTAGGGCTGAGAGAGTGATGTAAAGGTTAGAAGGGAAAGGAGGCATCTTTGGACAAGAGACCCAAGGCATCAACTCCCACAGTAATGCCTAGCAGTTTAACCCTGAAAGGAAAAATGTCTCAGGGACACACACACACACACACACACACACACACACGCACGCACTCACACGCGCAAATGAGCAGTTAGGTTTGTATAAAGAGACCACATCATAATCAAGAGCATAAGAAACTTTTGCCTATTTAAAATACTAAGGGGCCAGGGATTTAGCTCAGTGGTTCCACTGCCTGCCTTACAACCACAAGGTCCCGAGTTCCATCCCCGGTATCAAAAATAAAAAATGAAATTATAAAATACTAAGAATAATTGCCTATACTCTTATCAAATACAAACTACTGAGTCATTTTTTTCCTCAACAAAATATTTTAATTCCAATAACTATTCAGATGCCAGTCTTCATAGAAACCCAACAAAAAGTTCAGAAAAACTTTATTGATGATTAAGTTATTTGACGATAATCTGATGTCACGTTCTAATGGATGGTGAATTAAAGAACCTACAGCAATAACAATGAACTAGAGTGATCACGGAGGGCTGCAGGATGCCAAACAAAGCATTCAGGAGATGGAGGCAGGAGCATTATGGATTTAATCCTAGCATTCAAGAGGCTGAGACAGGAGCATTATGAGTTTGAGGCCAGCCTACACAGCGAGAGATACCCTGCCTAAAAAAAAAAATGATGCCCACACATATTGCTGCATTTGTATGAATTTTTTACTATAAATACATCCCAGAAATTAATATAGGATATGCATCTAAATCTAAAATTTCAATTAGTAAATATATAATATTATTCTTCAGTAAATTAATATTCTATTCCCTAAGAAAATTGGAAATTATACACACACACACACACACACACTCACACATGTTTTGACATTTTATTATGCTTTAAGGAAATCTGATTGGAAGAATCAAAATAAAGATATCATGACTTAATATTTACACAATTTAACTCCTCGGAATACTGACCATGAAAATAGTCATTTTAATTGGATCGAAAACTATGGATTTGCTTTAGAATTTATGGGATTGTATTTGATTTCTTAACTTCACAGATTCAGAATCTACCTGCCTTCCCACCCCTGCATTATCATTCCTGGCTTTAGTTTCCTTTCCTGCCTTCCGTTCTCATGCTGTTTTTTCTCATTAATTTTATTGGTAAATTTTAGATATACAATATGCTGACTTCATTTGGAATTTGTACCTTTACATGATATATCTTGATTCTTATTTTTTTCCCCATTCTCCTGCCCTCCGTTCAACCCTTCCACCCCTCTCTATTTACAAAGACTTTGTTTTCATTTTTTCCTTTTCTCATATTTATTCCTTTCCCTGCTTTCCTTTCCCCTAGCCCTCCCTTTGCCCCTTTTCTTCCTATTTCACATTATCTATTATACCTTTTAGTCCTTATTTACACTTTCAGTTTCTCACACCAGAGAAACTATTTGATATTTACACATGTATGTCCTATTTATTTCACATAGAGTATGGCCTCAATGTGCATCCATTTAGCTATAAATGTCTCGTTTCTCATTCTTTATGGCTGAATGGTACTCCATTTCATTTTTTTAAAAATCACACATTTTCTTTACCCCGTCTCCAGTTGTTGGGCATTTGGGCTGATTCCAAGATTTAGCTATTACAAACTGTGCTGCTATAAACATGAGTGCACATATATTGCTGTGGTATGATTCTTTTAATTCTTTGGGGAAGATACACAGCAGGGGAATAGCTGGGTCAAATGGGATCGCTAATCCTAGTTTTTTGAGGTATCTCCATACTGATTTCCACAGTGGTTGCACCAGTCTACACTCCCACCAACAATGGAGGATTCTTTTTTCCCCACAGCCCTGCCAGCATTTGCTATTGCTTGATTTCTTGATAGCAGCCATTCTTTCTGGGGTGAGGTGGAATCTTAGCACTGTTTTCATTTGCATCTATTGAATGACCAGTGATGGTGAACATTTTTTCATGTTTGTTTTTTCTACACTTGATCTTAGTCAAAAGGCTGAGAATCAATGCTTTTGTTATTTCTACTCCTTTGTCTAAGAAATATCTATCTATTTCAGATGTCAATTTTTAGATTGGGTCTTTAAATTTGGGAGGTCTGAATTTTTTTAAGTTCTTTATAGATTCTAGATAGTAGACCTTTGTCTGAGGAACAGCAGGTGAAAATATTTTCCCACATTGTGGGTTGTCTCTTCACGCTGTTGGTGGTTTCTCTTGCTGTGCAGAAACGTTTTTAAAAATTTTATTTAGAAACTTTTTAATAAGAAGAGATCCCACTTGTTGATTCTTTGTGCTAGTTCATGTGTGACTGAGGTTTTGTTCACAAAATCTTTTCCTAAGCCAATGTCTTGCAATAAATTGGAGATCGATAGCAAAAGAAACCACAAGAATTTCATAAACACATGGATATTGTACAACACATTTCTGAATAACCAATGGGTCACAGAGGAAATTAAGGAAGAAATCAGACAGTTTCTACACTTAAATGACAATGCCAATACAACATATCAGAATCTATGGGACACAATGAAAGCAGTCTTACGAGGGTAATTCATAGCAGTAAATATACATATTAGGAAAACAGAGCAAACTCAAATAAACAAACTAATCCTGAACCTCAAGATTCTAGAAAAAGAAGAGCAGGACAAACACAAAGCTCATACAAAGGAGGGAATTATAAAGATCAGAGCAGAAATCAATGCAATGGAGACTAAGAGAACGATACAAAAAAATCAATGAAGCCAAGAGTTGGTTCTTCAAAAGGATAAACAAAATTGACAAACCCTTAGCCAACCTTATCAGAAAAAGGAAAGAAAAGGCCCAAATCCATGCAATTAGGAATGAAAAGGGTGAAATTACAACTGACCCAGCAGAAATCCAGAGGATCATCAATACCTACTTTGAGAAACTATATGCCAATAAGGTGGAAAACACAGAAGAAATGGACAGATTCCTAGACACATATGAATTACCAAAGTTAAACGAAGATGATCTAAAAATTCTAAACAACTCAGTATCATGTAGGGATCAAACTTGTGAGGCAGGTGGGTCACTGAGCTAAATCCCTGGCCCCCAATATCATGCTCTTCAACCCAACCTGTGGCTGAACTTCCTCAGAGGATGGAACCCCTTACTAGAAGAGGAGGCTGAGCTGAGCCTGTAAACCCATCCTTAGATGCTACAAGGAATCAACGAGCAATAACAGAAAGTGAGTTTCCCTGAGATGGCAGGGGCAAAAAGCAGTGTCAACTAGGCCCAAGCACTCTAAAATCACTCCGGACTTCTTGATGTCCCATAAATTGTTGCCTTTTTTAAAGCAATTAAAGATGAAGGTTAAATTAAAGGTTGGAGGAGATCCAGGGAACAAATCCCCACCCCCCTCCTGTCCCACGCTCTTCCTGTAAGATACTCACTCTGATTTCTTTCTATGACGCCCCAGCAAGCCCGGTCCACTAGGATCTTTCTTGCTCTCAATTTCTATTGCTCCAGTCTTCTTTCATGACAGCTTTAGGATGGGGTTGCTTGGGAAGCATTTCTATGTGGTTTGTCCGTTATACATCATTTTTCCCCCAGAGCATCTAGCATTATACTGATCACGTAGCAGGGGATCAGCTGAAACAAATCATTTGGATAAGAAGGTATATTAATGAAAGCTTCAAAAAAGCAGAAACATAAGGATTAAAATCCAGTGTCCTCAATATAAGCAAGAATCAATCTTAATTGTGGTAAACCTGGCCCCATGACCTGATTAGTCATGTAAGAACCATAAATGAATAATTTTAAGATGTCCATTGCTTCTAGAAGGAAACAAAAGGTCCCAGACTTGGGCTTTGATGTGACCTACTAACACATTCTCTAGAGCAATGTGGATTGGAAAAAGCAGCTCAAAAATCATGCCTAGCCTGGGTTTCTTTATAGGGAGACCTGTATGGAAGCAAGGACTCCACTGTTTCAGGAATATTGATTTTTTTTTTTGAACACTTGGTCTCAATAGTACTAGCTTTTGTCCATTAAGCAGCAACCACTGCTGAGCATGTCAGACAAAAATTCTGAGAACCTAACATTAATGAGTTTTCATGAGAGAATTTGAAATCCAATTTAGTTGTGTCATTGAACAGGAATCAAACGCTAAAAACAAGCCGAATGTTTGACAATATGGGAATAAGTGACTTAATCTCAGTAGATATTGCTGACACCTTTCTCTCCCGCCCTCCCCACCATGCAGTAGGCATGCTGAATGGCAGAATCCCCACCCCCAGTACAAGCCCATCTGCTTAATAGCATCCCCACTCCCTTACCCCTGTCTATTCTGTTAGTTGTGGGCAAAACCAAGCTTATGGTGTTCCCTGGCTACAATGACTGCTTTAAGTTAATCCCATCAAAGTGAAAGCAGAACTTTTATTTGGTAGTTTGGGGAAAAGACCTCTGTCTCGAAAGTTAGCTTTATGAACTGAGCTATGTCCCCAAAAATTCATATGATGTCCCAGCTCTTACTGTGATTGTGGTATTTCCAAATGGCGACTTCGGGAGGTAGTTAGGTTTGGATGAGGTCAAGAGGGTAAAGCCTTAATGATGCCAAAAGTGTCCTTATGTAAACCAACACCAGGGAACCTGCATCCCCTCCCTCCTGATATCCCCGCTCCTCCCTCCCACAACTCAAATCCATCAAGGAAAAGCCACGTTGGAGAGGTTGCTCCTTAGACATCAATGTGGCTGGCACCTGATCCAGGACTTCCAGTCTCCTTAACAGGGAGAAGGAGTTTAAGCCTCCTAACCTGATGGTTTGTTATGGCAGCCCAAGCTGATTGGACACTTCACAGGTAGGCATAAAACCAGAAACAGGAGCAGCCGTGTTATCCCCTGAAGAAGTTAACCTGAGGGCAGAGCCTTCTGGAGAAGGGCAGGGTGCCCAAGGAAGTGGCAGCATGCTCTGAATATATCACACCTAATCCCACGTGGAGGTTTGGGTTTCTTTCACACGCAAAATCTCTTAGCTTGTAGAAATTCTTAGCATGAAACACTGGATTGAGGGAATAGGGAGATTAGTGTGTTTTCTCATTTCAAAATCAGATTCCCTTCTTTAAGGACTTATAAGGGGTTGGGTACCATATGCATACATTCGTTGTCTCATTTAATTCACATTTTACAAGGAGGAAACTGTAAATGGACTTTTAATGCTGTTCATTTCATAAATAAAAATTTGCACAACAATAATTGAAACTTTTCTTAAAAGACTGTTTCTGAAAGCATCTTTCTACAGAATGTAATAGTATGAAGGTTGGCTGGTACAAAAGAATCACTCTGTACAACAGACGAAGGGCAAATGGACAATCGCTAATCCAAACAATCTTACAAAAGAAAGACAGTCATTAGGGGCTGGGGATTTAGCTCAGTGGTTCCGCTGCCTGCCTTGCAAGCTCAAGGACCTGAGTTCGATTCCTGGTACCAAAAAAAAAAAATGTACCAATAAAATAATTTTAAAAAAAGAAAGACAGTCATGCCTGACCCCAATATAAACACAATTTAATCTTGCCCTCCCTTATCAATATAGCTCATAGATAGGTGACCAGGTACTAGGAATATTCCAAGTAGTCAATAAATATTTGTTGAATTTTCTGAATAACCATGCAATAAATTATTTGCAATATATTTCATTTTCAGTAGTGTTTATTCAAATGCTTCTATTGAAAGTTCAGTTTGAGCATTCTAGAAAGGAAATGCTAACAACTATACTTGATTGAACAATCCCTATCCAACTGGCAACTTATAGCACACCTGGAAGTCCTTGATCTTTTCAAACATTGTGCTCTATAGTCTGTTTGCCACTGCACACTCACTCTCCACCCTTCTCCATCCTGCTGACCAGCATGGACACAGGCTATCAGTTGGACTCGCCAATGGTGGGCCAGGTAGCTGACCAAAGAGAGGAGAACGAAGGTAGGGTACTTAGTCCCTGGCTTCCCCAGAGAGCATCCCCTCAGCCAGCTGTCTCCTGTCTCCATAGTCTTGCACACAGCCTGGCTTATCTCCAGATCCCAGGAGCCACTATGTACGCCAGTCCCTCCAGGCCAGGGGTGATAACAAACCCCCATTGTTTCTAGCTCTAGTATACTACACAATCACACATAATTCTGCTCTATGCCTATATAAATAATCCATTCATATTCATTACAAATTACCCAACTATGGCATAACATTTCATTTTGCCAGCCCCCTGAAAGATAGAAACATGGCACCCAATTGATTTTGTAATGCATCTGAGATATGGAAGGGTAGAGATTCTTTTCAAGCAAAATAAGACCTAAAAGTAGTGCAGTGGTGGGAGATGCATATCATATTGACATAGCAGCAAGGTTTTAAGTCTCATACTAGACATTTTTGTATTTTAGACTTCCATGCAAATCATAAATAAAAATATCTTAAAGTCATTTCCAGTGGAAAGGCTACCTGATATCTTTTCTGTCCCCACCACCCTCAGGATTCTAAGTCACAGTTTCTCCCACCTAGAAGTGAAAATGGGAAAGAGAATATGACTGAGGGGATGTTGGGAGCAATGCTACATAATTCTAGGGAAAAATCATTTGGTTAGCCTAGTTCTCCTGCCTACAGCCCAGCTATAGAATTCCGAGACATAATTGCATTTTGGCCTCCGGTCACAACTGAGACCTCAAGGATCCGGTGATGCTGTGATTCTCCAGGACAAGAAACATCCTGGGAGCTGAAAACATCCTGGGAGGAACAAAACATCCACTCAGTTCCTCATTATTCTTGGACCTTTACCATCTTGTTTACTCGGATGTACTGAACTCTCTGCAAGCCATTTGTTACCTTTGTTTCTCCCGATGTACTGACTAAAAGGTGCAGTAAGCTGGGGGCTTTTGTCTTTGCTGCCCAGAGCAGCACTGATCAGACCCAAAGCTCAGCTTCTTCTCAGTCTCATTTGTCCACCTTTCCTGTAATTCGCCATGTGCTGCCCTGGCTCACAGGAAACTAGGACTCACTGCAGAGGTTCTGGTAACGTCCCCTTCCCCTGTTCCCTACAAGGGGGAGAGAACAGCTGTGATTCACACTCAGCTTCGCTGACCAGTGATAGAGGAGCCTGGGAAAAGCCTTAGGAACAGAAGGGAAGTGGTAACTTCAAGGGAAGGGAATGCATCAGGGACCTAGCCTCGGGGCCAGAGACATAGAATACAAGAGAGACGAGTCCACAACAGAAGACCTGCCACCTACTGGAGAAGCCTCAACATAGAGACAGACGCCTTGATACGAGAGGAACACGGATGGTTCTGCATCTTTTCCACCAAACAACCCTACGGAGTCCCACAGAGTGCTGCTCAAGGAAAACCCACAGGTCCAGCCCTGCTGAAGGGCTGTGCACTCGGATCCTGCATTCCCACATGGCACACTGGAATATCAGCAAGAACAGCTCGATTTTCAACCTGAAACTCACTTCCAGTCATCAAAAGGCTCACAAGATTTCTTCACCATTATAGTAATAAATAGGGAAAGACAAAACCAAAAGTCCTAATCTTCAGCTTCTTTTGAAAAGTTTTATAAGACTGGGTAATGTTGGGTCTTAATTCCCAAACAGACACCATCACAGAGGTTAGCAGCAGCCTTGCCTTTTAGATGGGGCTTGAGGCTTCCCTTTGCCCATCTCTACCGCCTGCCTCACTGCTGACTTCTGAAAATAAGTGAGCCCGGACCCAAAACTGAGTTCCCTGATCTCCGCTTCTCCTGCCATGGGGAAGAACTACAAAATACTGGTTGTTGGTGGACACAGAGACCTTGATGTTTCACTCTGCTAAAAAATAAAAATATTTGGACCTTCATTTAGGATAAAATCCCCTTTACCATACAATGTAGCCTCAGCTCTACTGTCACTGACTGTGAATAATAACTTTCCTGGACCCTCAGAAGACTCCTAAAGAAAAGTGACTTTCAAAGCTCATGCACTCTCTAGGTCAGAACAAGAGCCACAGAGCTTCAAATTCACATAAAGTCATTTTAGGAAAACTCCTTAAACTTTGAAGTGGCATGTTGCTTTACACTTGACTTTGCACTAAAGTCAAAAGAGGTCTTCGATCA
The DNA here is from genome assembly GCF_053883595.1 of Heterocephalus glaber. Classification (NCBI taxonomy): domain Eukaryota; kingdom Metazoa; phylum Chordata; class Mammalia; order Rodentia; family Bathyergidae; genus Heterocephalus; species Heterocephalus glaber. The sequence continues at coordinate 61,508,859 of NW_028258317.1, read as the reverse complement.
CATGGTCTCCTCCACTCCATCCTGAAGCCATCCCTATGAGAGGCTGAAAAAATGCACCCCACCCTCCTTCAGCCTCCTGCGGATGTGGAGCTCCACACTCTCCCCGTAACCGCCTGCCTCTGGGACTTTACGATCATTAAGGACAAGAGCTTCTCCGTGCAATGCATTAGGCACCACCCTTCTAATCCTGTCAGCAGTGCACAGCTGCTTTTCATATCACTATGTGGAACAGGAACATGCACAGCCCCTGCCGCTGTCGTTCACAGGATGAGTCTAAGGCAAGGTAGAAAGTGCCATGGGAGAATGCCAGCTTGGCCTAAGAACCAAAGGGAAATCGAAAGGCATTTAGGAGGCCAGTGGCTCCATCCCTTACATATCATCGACTGCTTGAGCTGAGTGGGACCTGAAATTTCATCCAGCCTCTGTTTAAAGGTGAGGAAATGATGGCCAGAGCCATTAAATGGCTCAGCCCACTTGCCTGTCTCGTCAGTCTCTGTCGTCCTGAGCACAGCCCCACGCCTGCCACATAGCAGGGTTAGATGAGCAGATACACAGCAAAGCCTGAACTAAAACTCAGTGCTTTCCAACTCTGTGGAACACCAGAAAGCCTGCAGGTCATCCTCAGACTCCACTCCTGACTTCTTGAATCAGCATCCTGCCTCATGATAGCCTGGTGATGCCTGCTAAGAGCTCCCTCTCCAGCCCTACTCCCGGTCACTCTGATGGTTACCCAAGTTTGGGAAGTACAACTGAAACGATGCCACCTCTCGACACCCAGCACACGTAGAACCTTGGCATTTATTCCCCATTCCAGGAGGCAATCATCTCGTCTTTCGGGTTACAATTCAGTAGTGCTTCATTTCTCAAATTGGTGCATGTTTGTCCTCAATCACCAGTTTAGATTTGGAAAATGAATGGTCTCATAAATGAGCACTGGAATTTTTTCTAAACATAGAACACACCCTAAGGCAGTCCCAACTTCTTTTGGGGGATGAAGGGTGCAGTGCTGGGGATCAAATTCAGGGGCCATCTACAACTGAGCTACGTCTCCAGCCCCTTTTATTTTGTATTTTGTGACAGGTCTCACTAAGGCACCTAGGTTGGCCTTCAGTTTGCAAGCCTCCTGCCTCAGCCTCTGGAGTAGCTGAGATTATAGGCAAGTGCTACCACACCTGGCACAGTCCCAATTTTTAAATCTGACTTGGATTCGAGGGTGAGTGTTGACTTTGAAACAATGGAATTCTACAGGACTGAAAAGGATAAGACTGACTGTCAAGGAAATGTAGATAGATAGATAGACAGACAGACAGACAGAGATAGAGATGCAGAAGTACTCCATAACAGAATCTTGGTCACCCAGACTGACAGTGAGAGCCACATGGTCTGTCCCAGTGATGGAGAACTTACAGCACTCGTGCCACAGTGGGCTCTTTGCTATCATTAAAAACTTCACCATTGGGCTGGGGATTTAGCTCAGTGGTTCCAGTGCCTGCCTCACAATCGCAAGGTCCCAAGTTCAATCCCCCCCCCAAAAAAAAAAAAGTTCACCATCACTGGTCTACACAGAAAGAGTCCTGATAGGTGCTATGGACGAGGATTCAGAAAATAACTAAATTAGGTCTCCACCACTATGACAAGCAGGGAGTTTTGATTTTGTGTACCGGGTCTCACTATGTAGTGACAGCTGGCCTGGAATTTACTGTGTGGCCCAGCTGACCTCACACTCACAAACTTCCTGCCCCAGCCTCCCAAGTGCTAGAATTACAGGCCTGTATCACCTTGCCTGCAACATATTAATTTTATTGAAAAGATAATAACCAACTTTTATGTCACTAGGAAGAGTGCACAGTCTTTTGTTTATTTCTTCCTTTCCTATCAGAAAGCTCTGTCCTGCATGAGTCTGGCATTCTTCGTGGGCCTGTTCAGGTCTCTCTGGGATCTCTTGTGAACAGAGGAAGAAGTTTGGACCATAACGAATGGGAGGGAGACGCGCTCAGCAGACACCGCTCTTGAAGGGTCATCCCAAAGACAAATGCACCTACACTCACTCACAAGGTTCCTTGGGCTCCCAGAAGAAAGACGTACTGTGCATCTGTCCCATTAATAACTTCCTTGGTCTTCATTGGTGCTGTGCCCACAATAATAAAAAGCTGTGCGGTCTCATTCACTCATTTTGTTTATGTAGGCAAAGGAAATTCTGGCCCATTCATTTTTTTCAAAGTCTATATTCCTATATTTCAGTAAAAGGGTGTAGGGGAGAAAAACCAATGACACCTCTTTTCAGTCTCACTTAAACCTGAATCTCTAACCTCTTGTAATTGGTGTATCCCAAAAGGCAAAGCTGCAAGCAGAAAGACGGCTCTGCCCCGGAGGCTCCATTAATGGACACTTGCATCACTCCAGTGGCCTCTGCCAAGTGAAATGAGTCTACTGTGCCCAAACACAAGTTTTAAATTACCCGGCTCCTCAACTCCTGAGAGACAGAAAAGAAAAAGTGAAGGAAGAGGAGAGACAATGGTGGTGAGAATAGTGCTAAAGTGGAAACACAAACCAATGAATGCAAGTAAGTTCCACGTCAGGGCCACCACAGAGTCTTAAACCAGCCCTGTTGTGCTTTGATCCTACAGAAGCACATATGTCCTCCATTAGCAGGTCTCCGAGCAGTGGGCCCCGGTACCATACCACATGTGCTGGTCACAACTACGGGACTGATTTATGGGAGCGAGCGCACGGTTTTTTCTGTGTATTTCATCTCCTTGTTATTTCGGAGAAATGTAAGGATAGATTTATTCTGCCATTACAAAGAGGCTTCCTACAGCTTGTTTGTTTAAGTTGATAGTTTCCAGTAGGGTGAAGCAAATCTGTTTCTTACAAAAATTTGGAGAAAGCTGAAAGTTCTCCCTCCCTCTTCCCTGAAATGAAAACAAATTTATGTTCATTGCCTCCCCGCTCCTCCCACAACCATGGCCAAAGAGCCAAGGCATCAGAAGAGACACTGTGTACGTCAGTGCTCACCCTGGCCTCCCATCTGCTGTCCGCACTTCCCTCACCCGAGGAGTGATGCTGGCCACATTTGAGAACTTCACACAGGGAATCAGGAAAATCCCAAGGATCTCAATAACTCTACAACTGTCATCTCCCTAGCAGGATCTAAGACCTTCCTCCTTTGACCAGCAATTATTTTCAAGCCATACCACTGAAGGGAGTCAAAAGAAATAAAAGTCATGGATGAGGCAGAGATTGGCCCAACTAGCACAAACAGATAAAGGAGATCATTGCTTGCAAGACAGAAACCATATTTCAGAGTTGCCAGGCATGGGGCTACGACCCTGTAATCTCAGGACTCTGGGAGGCTGGGGCAAAAGCGTCACAAAATCAAGTCCAGCCTAGGAAATTTAGCAACTTAGCAAGACCCTGTCTTAACATTTTAAAAGAGGGCTAGGAATGTGCAATACCCTGGGTTTAATCCCCAGTATTTTTTTTAAAAGTACATTATTTTTTCTCAATTCCTAACCAGGCCCCTTCTAAAGAAACTTGGTTACCTCTTAAATTGTTCTTAAATTCTGAATCTTCTTGTATTAAGCCACTGATCACAATTTTTTTAGTCTCCTACTTCCTGTCAATAACAGAACCAGAGAAGTGGAAAGAAGAGTTGAGCATGAAGTGGGAACGACTGAGAGCCATTCTAGAGCTAGTTTCTACTTCAATGTAGACTGATGGCAATGGGCAAGAGGGTCCTGAGCTCAAGGCCAGTCTGGTTTACATAAGGAAAATCTGTCCGGGGGGTGGGGAGGAAAGGAGGAGAGAAGGGGGGAAAAAGCAATTTCTAATTAGTAGAAAAGGAAGGGTAGAACAAATGAGAAAGAATATATTTAGGCAACGTGGGGGAGGAGAAATGTACTTTCATTTAAAGAGTACCAAGAAGTACTACATTTCTTGTATTTGTATTTTTTGTGGTTTTAGTTAAAAGTTGCTTTAGAAAACTTATTCAAAGGATATTAAAAAACATAAGGGAGCTTCTGTTTTTTTAAACTCTGACCCTTTGATCATTCTATCCATTCTGAATCTGTGTTTTCTCGAGTCTCTTTAACATGTAATAATTGTACTCATTAAAGGGCACAGTCCAGAACAGTATTTCAACATGTGTGCGCAGTGTGCACTGATCAAATCAGGATAATCAGTCTTTCCATCTCTTATCATTTCTCTAGATTTTGAGTCTTTGAGCCTGTCTCTTCTAGTTCTCCATAAAATACATTATAGGTGATAGTGAACTATAGGCACCATTGTGCTATGGGGCCCTAGAACCTATCCTAAGAACCCACGTATTCTGTACAGAAAGCACCCTGAAAAGCAAAAGAAGGCATTGGGAAGTGAAGGGGCCAGGAAGAGACCATGAGGAGTTTTAAACTTAGGCTTAAGTTCAGTGTTGGACAATGTGATTTCGTGCAGTTATTAAACCTCCAGATTTCACTTTCCTCGCTGAAAAATGGGGTTAATACCTCTGCCATGCAGTGGGAGAGGATTTGATGAGACAGAGACTGCAGAAATTCAGCAAAGTTGGGCCAGGGATTTAGCTCAGTGGTTTCGCCACCTGCTGTGCAAGTGCAAAGACCCGAGTTCAATCCCTGGTTCCAAAAAAAAAGAAAGAAAGAAAGAAATTCGGCAAAGCGCCCAGGCTGTGGTGAATACTCAGTATAAATTGGGGTGGGGTCGTTGCTGCTAACACAGCCCATTCCCACCACACAGAACCCTAGTTAAGAGAAGCGTCATGTCCTGCTTATCTCCCTCTCCTACCACAGTGCCATCCACAGAGTGAATGTAAACAAATAGCTGCTGACTTGGGTACGCAGCACCAAGGGTGCAATAAATTAAGTCACTCAGCAAGTATCTTTCAGGTGCCTACAGAACTACATTTCTAGGGATGTCTCAAACTCAGGAGACAAAGATGTGATGCAAAGACAAATTCCATGCCTTCGTGGAGTTTACATTTCAGCTGCCAGGGACAGACGATCAACAATGAAACTAATAAATGATATATGTCAGTTGAAACTGCAGTAGGAACTGTTATACATTCAAGAAAACTAGAAAGTAGAGAATGATTTAGGGTAGAGAGTAACTTTATATAGAGTCCTTACTAAAACCCTCTCTGAAGCACAATGTCAGCCCTGGGAAGATCTAGGACAGTGTTCTTGGCAGCAAGTATAAAAACCCAGAGCCAGGCACATGCTTCTAGCTTTTAACTAGCAAAAAAGTAGGCCACAGTGGGTGAGGGGGAGAATGGAATGAATGGTCAGGACAGAGGGAGGGAAAGAACAGAAGCAGCAAGAGAGGCTTGGGTAAGCGTGTGTAAATAGCTTAACTTTTATTCTAATTATGACAAGAAGGCATCAGAAGGTTTTAAATAGCTTCTCCCAAAAGATGCCTGCTTGGTGTGTGATTATGTGATGGAACAAATGAGGCTCTGCTGTCTCCTGCATAATTGTTTCATACTAATATAATATGCAAGATTGTCAAAGCAACCAGGTATTTCTTTGGCTGACAATCAGAATTGTTGTATCCAAGGAATGTATTTGTTCTTCTAAAAAAAATAGAATTTGCTTTTAATAATTTTAGAGAACTAAAAATTAGGTCAAACTTAACAATTCATTCAAGGAAAGAAAGCTATAAAGTTCTAGGAGATGAAGTGGGGAATCTTGCTTTGAATCTCAAATGTCTTCTGAACCAGAAGCGTAATAAAATCTTACCTCTGTAAGTGACAACTTTCCTCTTGTTTGTATTAAAATTCAAACACCTTATTTACAAAAGTTTGCACTCTAATCCCCATGAAAGTAAAATTTTATAAGAAACCATCTAAACCTCAGAATAACCCATAAATACACAAAATTGCTGGGAAAGGGAATGTACCATACCAGTACTACTTTATTCTGGGTCTCATTAGGAAACAGAAACCACTCTACATATTTTGAACAAAGGGACTTTAACACATTCATGACAAGGCCATAATTCATACATCTGGCGGCAGGGCAACTTTGAACCACCAGTGGTACACGCATGGCTGTCCCATTGAGTGACATGGGACAGTCCCAGGAGGTGGTACAAGCCACTTGATGGGACAGTTGTGCATATATTACAGGTGGTTCAAGCTGGCAGGAACATGTTAATATAAGAAAGAAGAAAATCTGGGAAGAAGTGGCAAGGAGAAAGAGAAAAAGTAAACATAGCCAGAGGCTAGTAATTTCAAAAAGTTGCTCCTATCCGCAAGACAAGAGGAGCAAAATGGAAAACATCATTTAGAATCCATGATCTCTATGCCACTGAGGCTGCCAGAGCACCCATTTCTGGTACTATTGGACCACAGCCACGGTTTCGTCCAAAAGAAACAGTTGCCACCAGAACCCAAGTCCACAGGTGCTTTGTTGATGGGGCTGCTGGGACATGGCTGCCAAGCAGAAAGCCAAGAGTCTGGACTTCCAGAAGCATAGAAAATACTTTCTTCCTTCTTTCTCCCTCTTAATCACCTGCCAGTACTTCCAATTTGCAGAACATAACTAAAGCCATTTGGCAAGAGAATTTTAAAAATGTAGTTAGCAAGCATCTAGCTCCCCTCCCAGGAAAACACAAAAAAGTATAGAAGGGCAGAAATGGAGCCAAGAGCCAGCGGATGAATAAATGGCACCTCTTTAGTCAGATTTTTACTGTCAGAAATCTTAGGGAACCCAAGGCTAATAAAGGCTGCCTGGCAATGTTTTAAAAAGTGTTTGGGACAAAAGAGAAGAAAAAGGAAAATGCAACTTCAAAGCAATGCAAGAGGACAGCTCATGGGAAAGGTAACAACTTCAAGGCTTCCTCTGCATTTTAATTCTTCTCAAGTTACTTTTCTATAGCAGTCAATTTATTCTCAAGAAACCAAGCCTCATGCACTCTAAAGTGTAAATGATTGATAACAGCTTCATGAACCCTGTATGATAGACAGGAGAAATTTAGGAGTAACATCAGCTAAAGTCATTTTTTAAAATAAATACTTAAGATGTTCTATATGCCTGGAAATAAAATCTTGTCCTCTAGCTCACATACTCTAAGTAGAGAAATTTATAGTTCAAATAAATAAAATGCCATGTGGAAGATATTAATGAAATGAGTATAAAGATATAGTAGCATAAAAATGGTTCAAAAGCAGTTTTTCAGCCTCAGCACTATTGATGTTTTGGACCAGATGTGACGGGGAGGGGAGCTGCTTTGTGCAACGCAGGATGATCAGCAGCATTTCTGGTCAGCAGCACCCCCCAAACTGTGACAATGAAAAATTCTCTAGACGTTGTCCAGTTTCTCCCAGGGAGGAAGATCTAAAATATCTTTAACTTAAGCTGAGAATTCAGGTATAGGCAGAAATTGCCAAATGAAAGAGAAAGGGAAAGATTTCCGGCAGATGACTCCATGAAATAGCAATGAAGGATATGAGTAGGAGAGCAGAGGGATATGAAGTTTGAAGGCAAGTAATATTTAAATGTTGGGCTAAAAGCCTGAACTTTAATCTCTAGACAACAGGAAACCACTGAAGTATTTTGAGGAAGGCAGTGACTTATTCAAATTTGCATTTTGGAGAAATTTCCTTTGTGACAAAGTAGATAATAGCAGATGAGAAAGTGCTGTCCGTGAACCAGGAAATAGGTCCTGACCAGGCTGCCGACACTTTGACCTCGGACACCCTGGCCTCCAGAACTGTGAGAAATGAATTTCTGTTGTTTACAAGCCACCTAGTCTGTGGTATTTTTAAATCTGCCTAAATAGACTAAGTCATAAGAGATGATAGGGTTACAGCTAAAGAAAGACGTTTGGGGGCCAGGAATTTAGCTCAGTGGTTCTGCCACCTGCCTGGAAAGCTCAAGGTCCTGAGTTCGATCCCCAGTACCAGAAAAAAAAAAGAAAGACATTTGACAGGGAAATAGAGGGAGGTCAAAGAAACAGAGCAAGATAAGGACTGAAAATTGGCCCCTGAATATGGAGATGAGGAGCCCCAGGAAACCTTTGCCTAGACAACCTCACGGCATCCAGTCACCTGACTGTAAGGAACAGGCAAGGGGATGGAAAGGAAGATTGTGGTTGCTACAAATACAAGCAACTCTTTCAAAAACCATAGCCCTATTATAATCTCAACACTCAGACTGAGCATGTTTATAGGCATAGAGAATGGACCCAGGAAAGGAATGATTAAGGTGGTCAGTCCTTGGGTAAAAGAGTGGGAATGAAGGATGTAGTTAGTGGGAGAGATATCTCTACTTGGAAAGGGGTTTAAGTAAATGTGCACAAGTGACAGGAAGTGAGGAAATACAGGTTTATAGGAAGGGAAACAATTAGATACATAAAATCCTTGTTGGGGAAGAGCTAGATTTGACATTCCAAGAAGGAGTAGTGTTTCCAATAACTATCACAGGAAAAGAGAGAAATCAGAAACACTGAAGGCTGACCAGGCACCTTGGAGTGTGAAATTGAGAAGTGAATCCCTTTGTTTTTAGTAGGGCCACTCAAGGGGAAGTGCAATTTTGGGGGATGCACTGAGGAGTTCAAATAAACGTGAAAAGAGAGCTAGAGGTTGCTTCAGTTTGGAGATTTGCAGAATTCTGATGGAAGTTCTAGAAACACGGAAAACTCAGAAAACAACCAACTAGGTGGGGCAAGGTGGGAGAAATTCAAAGGACTGCAACAGGGAGCTGATGATGGAGTATCTGATGGGACTGGGGTGAGTTAAAGGTGGCCATAGGCTATACACCTTCCATTAGGAGGGGTCCATGTGTCATCTTGAGTCTGGGTTGGCTCTGTGACTATTTTCTAACAAATGAAGTAAAATGATATCACGTATGCTTCTAGGGAAGGTCTTTAGACAGCGCAGCTTCTGTTCCTGGCCACTGGAATACTCATTCTTAAAACCCTGAGCCCCTATGTAAAAATTCACCCACTCTGCCAGAGTGACCGTGCAGGGAGCAAAAGAGACAAGCTGTCGAGCCATCCTATCAAGATGCCAAATATTGGAGCAATACCGACTTAGACCTTCCAGACCAGCCAAGCACTACTGAACACTTAAGTCCACAGAATGTAGAGCAATTGTGTCCAGCCCAGATTCCAGACCTACAGAACTGTAATGGAGAATGAGAGGCTGAAGTCTCACTCAAAGTGGAAATTTCAGAAATGAGGTAGTTCCAGGTTTGACATGGGCCCATGTCCTCTCCTGGGAGTAAACTTCAAAAGCCAAGTGATGATGGAAATCCTGACTATACTATGAATGTGTAGGAGAAAAAATGATTATCAAAAGGCTGGGGTGGGGGAGACTTACTCAGGTTCAAATTATTGCTAATCATTCCTGGCTGTTCTTAGTCTAAAAAAACCCAGGGAATCCAAGGGGGGAAATTACTAACCAGAAGTCACCTCAGCTGCCACTGTGATGCCTGGTGACACATAATTAGAAAACAAATGACAGATTAGTTTAATAATATTCATTAGCAACTAATGAAACTGACAGTGTTTCCTATTGAAAGCAGGTTGGGCTGTTAGTTGATTTTAAGCAAATTATGCTCCACCTCCTTCACACTTCTCCCACCCCCCATCTGCCTTTCAGCTAAACGAGAGGCTGGAGGTAAAGTGGGGAGAGGATTCTAAGTGGCTCGTAAAATAAGGCAGAAAAGGTAAGACGGTTGAGAGGATGAAGAGAACAAGAGGAGACAAAATCAGAAAGGGGAAGAAGAGGTTGCTGGAGTCCAGAGAGGCGAGGAGAGAGGGGAAAGAGTCGAACCTTTGGGCTCCAGCTGTCTTTAGACATATAACTGCTGTCAGAAACAAATTTCCATTTGCCTCAGGGAGGAAATGGTTAACAGACAAAAAGCAGTGCTTCCTTTCAGGCATTGTTGTTCTTTTCTTTTCCCTTAAAAAAAAAAAAAAAAAAAAAAAAACCTCTCCCAAGTAAGAATTTTAACGATATGCAGAAATCAGAGCTGTCTTGCTGAATCGCTGTAGGACTGACCCCCCTTGACAGTTCTTAAATTATTCAGCTATCAAGGGCCTGCTAAACATTAAATTAAGCATCCTCTCTCCCCTGTCCTAAACCATTAAGTTATGCAAATGCACAGATAATGGGGCGTATGACAGCTGGAGGCATTAATCACACAGCTCTGTCTCTGGGCTGTTGTTATGTAGAAACTGCATCTGCCAACAGACGGAACAGCCACAATTAGATCTCTTAATGGAATGAGAAGCCACTACCTGGCCCTCCGTGCTCCTGTTAGGTTGTAGACCTGGGAGTGAATACGACACTTGGGAGATCAGGCTGCTTTCATTCTTTCTCTGCATACCTCCTCTTTTTTAATACCTGCTGCTCCAATTGAAATGAAAAATTACCCGTAATTGTTATCATTTGCAAACAAAACCTGTCAGAAGGCAAACCTGCTGTTTACAATGGATGTTTCTGTTGTTCTGGGGGAAGATTCTTAAGGGAATTTCCTTCATTTTTTTTAACTAATTCTCTGTCTTTGAGGGAAGACTGGGGACTTGGGAGTGGGAAGCAGCAAACCATTTTCCCATTACAACCTCCAAATTGCTGCCTTGAAGACAGAGACGGACTCGCCCTGAAAAACTGTTTGCCGGAACACCTGGCAGCTCACCTTGTGCTTATTCACGGCTGCTTTGCTCCCGCCAAAACAAAATTGTCTAAGAAAGCCAAGTGGCAGAGCCAGAGCTGTGCTCTCCAGGGCTATCCCACAGGAAGTCCCAAATTAGATGGACAATGGAGACATCTTATTATCTTCCAAAGAACTTTCACTTCCTTTCCTCTTGATTTAACACACTCCGTTTACAGCTGATGTGGTTTAAGTGAAGTTTTTAAGTGTTTATAAACTGGCTGATTATTTCATCTTTTGCTGTTTTTTTGTTCTACTCTATGACAATGAGTACAACAGGGAAGGAAGGTTCTGCAGAAGTTCAAGACCAGCTAACAGTTGTCACCTACATAATGTTACTAGACAAGGTCCCAGGGGCTTTGCAGGCCATTGGTGTACTGAACAAAGATCTGGACAAGATATACAGAAAAGGTGGTGAGGATGTAGATTTATTAAAGGGGAAAGAAAGTACACTCCAAGGGGGCAGGAGCAGGCTGGTGAACAAGCTCCCTTTACCCCCCAAGAATGAAGGGAAAGGGGCCCCTACTTCAGTAAATATGGTATTGGGACAACTGTCCCATGGAAAAACTCATTTAGCCTCATGGCAGAAGTAAATGAAGGATCAGGAACAGTTCTTTTTGATTGACTCTACCCAGATATAAGTAAGGGATTAGGAATAGCATTTCCCAATTGGTCTCGTGAACAGGGCCAGAAGTCATGACCCTAGAGTCATTTAAGTCTCATGTTCTGTGCATGTCCTCTCTTTTTAGGAAACATCTTGTTCAACCCATTAGCCTTTGGTTTTATCACTTCTGGTATATTCTACCCAGTGGAGTTCCTGGTTTCCCCAGCCCTAATCTCCCTCATCAACAGAACATGAGTTACCACATCTTCTTAGACCAAAACCTCGACTTCCTCGGCTTCTGAAGAATAGTACTCTGTGTTCTGTCACTGGAAGGGGTGTGAGGAGGTCCTCCTTAAAGAGATGGAGACTTAATGCCCAGCCCGTTTCTTCATGTAGCATCTCAAAACCATTTCAGGAAGCATCGTGAGAGGCAAAGGATGATGTATTAGGCAGTTAGACATTAAGAGAAGGTAGGGAAGGGACTTCAGGTTAAGAAAATCAGACTGGCTCTTGATATGGAACCAGAATTGCAAAAGCAATTTGGGGCAACAAGAACAAAGCAGGAAGCCTCATATTACCAGACTTCAAGCTACACTACAAAGCAATAGTGATAAAAACAGCATGGTACTGGAACAAAACCAGATGTGTGGATCAACGGAACAGAATACAGGATATAGAAATATCACCAGACATGTTCGGCTATTTGGTCTTTAACAAAGGAGCCTAAAGTATATGTTGAAGAAAGAAACCTAATTCAACAAGGAGTGCTGAGGAGACTGGTTACCTGTTGCAGAAGATTGAAACTGGACCCATAACTCTCACCATCTACTAAATTAAAATAAAAATGGATCAAAGATCTAAACATGAAAACAGAAACAATGCACTTACTGGAACACAAAATAGGTAAAACACTTGAAGACATAGATGTGAAAAGGGATTTTTTTGGGCCAGGGATTTAGCTCCGTGGTTCCACTGCCTGCCTCACAAGCGCAAAGACCTGAGTTCAATCCCCGGTACCAAAAAAAAGGATTTTTTAAGCAGAACCTCAATTGCACAAGAAATTACAGCAAGAATCAACAAGTTCCGGACTTATAAACAAGTTTTGGTTCTGGGAGAGCTTTTGTTAGTCAGATTCATTTGTAAGTCTGACAAAGTGAGTCTTATACAGTACACCTGTGAAAGTTTGAAACTCAGATGTTTATAAGTCGGGGACTTACTATATATCAGAATAAAAAGCTGCTGTACAGCAAAAGAATCAATTAGTAGAGTGAAGGAGTAACCTACAGAATGGGGAAAAAATGTGCCAGCTCCTAAGACATAGGATTAATGTCTAGAATATAAAAAGAACTGGAAAAGAAATTCAACCATCTAAAATTAAAGACCCAGGCCAGGCATGGTGGCACACCTGTAATCCCAGTGCTGGAAAACTGAGGTAGGAGGATTGCCAGGAGTTCAAGGCCTGACTAGGTTACACAGTGAGTTCAAGGCCAGCCTGAAATACAGAGCAAGACCTTGTCTTACAAAAAAATTAAATTAAAGATCAGTCAAGAAATGGGCAAGAGAAATGAACAGACACTTCACAGAGGAAGAACTACAAACAGCCAACAAATAATATGAAAAAATATTCAGCATCTATGTCTATTAGAGAGATTCAAATTCAACACTAAGATTCCAGCTTACTCCAGAAAGAATGACAATTACCAAGAAATTTTTTAAAAATAACAAATGTTGATGTGACTGTGATAAAAAAAAAGGAACCCTCCTACATTGTTGGTGGGAATGTAAACTAGTACAACTATTATGGAGATCGGTATGGAGATTTCTCAAAGTACTGAAATTAGAAATTCCATATGACCCAGGTATCTTACCTAAAGAGCTTAAGACAATATACTACATCAATACATGTATACCAATGTTTATAGTACCACAATTCATAATAGCTAAATCCTGGAAGCGGCCTTATATATCCATCAACAGGCACTTGGATAAAGAAATTGTGTCATCTATACATAGTGGAATACTACTCAGCTATAAAGAAGGACAAATTTGAGACATTTTTAGGAAAATGGATACACCTGGAAAATATGTTGAATGAAATAAATCAGACACACAAACTTAAATACCATATAATACCTCTCATCTAAGTAAGGCAAAGTACAAACTAAGAGAAAAATAAAGGAAGGGTAGAACAAGACAAGGGGATGGATCTCTTGCAGATGGGAAGGGGTTTAGGGGAACAAGGGTGAGGGGTGAGGAAGAGGGGCTGGGGAGACAGGTAGGTGAAGATATGGCGGTACAGGGCCCTAATGATCTCAATGAATGTGGATATTAGATGCTATAAATATGAACTAAGAGTAATAATATCAACAAGAATGAAAAGGGGGAAAGAGAACTAGAGGAGGAGGGAGGGAGAGGAAGGGAGTGAGATTATAAAAAGAAACAAGCTGTATGACCTACATGTATCAGCTCCCCAAGATGGTTGTAAAATGCATGTACTGCAAACAGTAACAAACAATAATAAAATAAAATTTAAAAAGAAAACTAGACTGACCTGTTCACAAAGGAGGAAGGCCCGATTTTATGGCATGGCTGCTGTGGAATAGGGCCTAGTTGGTCATTGTCTCCATCCCTCTTTGGCCAGAGAAGCCTCTCAATTGAGGGAGTTATCTGGTCTCCATGAGATGACTGTTTCTGCTTGGGGCAGCCTCGGGTTTGCTCAGGCTCTGCTGGAATCCAAGGAGATCGAAGGTTTAGGGCAATGACTAGAGATTTCTGAATGCTCATTTGTAGTTGAATGTCCCTGTAAACTGCTTATCTTGAGAAGAAGAAAATATTTTAGGTAAATTTAAGGCTGCTCAACCTCGTATTGCCAGTTTTCAGAGAGACACTCCCTAAATGATTGACATGCTTATATGCAAAACTGAGGAGGGATCTGACCCAACATTTTATAATGATAAAGGAAACAGATACAAAATACAGGCCAAGCTGTTTTAGTTAGCCACGGAGCATCTGTAGACCCAAGAGAAGAGACCCTGTCTTTTTATACAAAGCAGATTTTAAATCCCTGATTGCCTCAAAATAAAATACAAATCAATGTTTTTACAAGTAGCAGGTGAGGGGCCCAGCAGTTTGTCCTCTTCTCTGTGGTGGTCTCTGACTCAGGTCCACACTGTGCTTATGGTAAGTAGGGGACAGCTCATAATTATCGCCCTAAACAGCAGAGCTACCAGTTTTAATAGTTTCACTTCCTGAAGTTTTGTGCTAAGATAAAGAAGCTCTGTTTGCAAACATAGTTTTAGAAACCACTGTTCTAAAACGAAGTCAAGGAGTAAGTTTTTCCAACTCAGATCTGCCCTCACTGTTGCCTAGAAATAGAATCATACAAATGGTAAAGATCAATGACGCTGTATTTCCTCCTTCCCTCTTAAGTTCTCCAACCCTTTTAGAAAATATAATTAGAAAGTATATTTTATTTATATATATATATATGAAACTAGGAGTGGAGAAGGGGGCTGATGACTTTCCAGCCTGTTCTCCCCCTCTCCCATAAATTCCACTAACCGCCATTTCAGGCAGATTAGCTCTGAGCTGATACAGTGTTCCCCAAGTGCAGTCCTTACCCCGACCTCAAAAATGCTTGGGGGAAAACCCATGCAAAGATTGACCTGATAAGGTTTAGTAAAGTTAACCTAGCATACCCAGGACACATCTTGCTCTTTTAAACCTGGCCTGCTTTTTTTCTCTAAATCTTCAAGTGGCTCTTCCTCCTAACTACCTTCCAGAATCTGGAAAAACCCAATAGCAATGTGATCTAAGTGAGTTACAGGTCGTTCTTGTTCCACCTGGAATGAGATCGCAGTGGCTACAGGACTTATATCTGGGATTCTGCCACACTCTCCTCAAGCCCCCCAAACCTGAGTATTCCAAACATAGCTCTACAAGACCCTAGGGGAAGAGGAACAATGCCTATAGTCTCCATTGGGATGGATCCCTATATCAAAAGGCAGATTAACAGAGAAAAAGAGAAGTTCATTAGCACATACTGTATATTTCACATATACATGGGAGATAGCAGAGAATGAGTAATTCTGGAAGAGGCTTCAAATTCCAGCTTATATAGTAACTTCAACAAAGAACAGTTGACTTTAAAGAAGAGCCAAGACAAAGGAAAATGACTTTGAGCCTTTGTAGGCAGCAGTTTTGAGAAAGGCAAATAAGTGACAGATAAAGGCTAATTAGTAAAGGTTGCTAATAAAAATTCCTCAAGCACCATCTCCAGGCTCACCTTTATTCTCTGTGTCAGACACAGGGACAGTATACTTTTGTCTTTGTAAATCTATCTCCTGCCTTTAGGCAAACAGAGGGAGGGCAGACAACACCCCTGAATCTGCTCCCTAACTACCTGCAGCTCAACAATCCTCTCTGTTTGGGTGGCATATTCTGCCCTCCCACATCTTCACCAACAAACTTATGACCTGGCCAAGGGCAAGTTCCAACTTGGCTCATTGTCACCTATGCTGCCTACCCCAGGGCTTCTCAAACTTTAAGGTGCTGTGAAGCAAGTATCACCAAGATCTTGCTTTTAAAAGATGCTTTGTTAAGATCTGATGTGTATATGTACAAATTCCCCAGGATGAATGCAGTTATTATATATCACAAACATATACTAATAATGTTTTTAATTTTAAAAAGATCTTTCAGTACATGTGGACCTGAGAGTCTGCATTTCTGAGAGATGCCCAGGTATGCCAAAGCTGCTATTCAGTCAGCCACACGTCAGTGGCCAGGCATGAAGCAACTTCTGAACAAGGCTTTGTCCCCAGTTCTTTGTACACAATGCAAGGTTGGAATGATGGCTTCTCCCACCCCAAACTCACCACTGGCTGCTAAGTCTATGCAACACTCCTTGCTAACACACCTGCAGAAGAACACCACACACTTAGTCTGCTTGTTAGGAGAAAATCCAGGAGGTAAGAGACTCCTCTGTGATGCATGGAAAGTGATAGGTCTCCCACCACCTCATCAGCTATTATGTATAGTAGCTGCCCTCTTCCTATGGTGTCTTGCCCCCTCCCCTGTGTGACATCATGGCAAGATGGTGGCTCCCACCAAAGAATAAACCCTTCTTCCCAGCATGCCCCTGTTCCCGCCTAGAAAGTAACCTAATACTCTCTCACCTCCTACCACCTAGTGACATCACCGGCTCCTCCTTTCCCTTGTCACTACCTCACTCAACCCCACCTCAGCCCCTACAAACCCCACCCCAGTCTCTATAAAAGACTCTCCCTGCCCCGGCCATGTTGCTTTTGTCTCTCCTTTGTTCAGAGACAGCTCGGCAGATCTATTCCCCTAATAAAGGCTTGTTGTGGCCTGGTCTGGTCTTGGTCTTTGGCCCTTTTACCTGACAGAAAGGCCCCACCTGGCCTGTTATTTCTACCGGTCCTAGATGTTGTCTTCTTCTGCACATTGTGCTTCGCAGCACTGACTGCTTATTCTAAGTTGTTCTACTCACAGACCCATTTCCCACTTCCTGTTTGCTCACCTTTTCTCTGGAGGATAAGGAACATGAATGCCCATCTGTCTGGGCCCATTGCCTCATCCCTGTGGAATTCACTGCCCTGCATTTGGGCATGAGGGCTCTTTGAACTCCAGGGGACTCTGCCCACTCCCTGATGCAAAAGCTTTAGCCACTCTTGCTCACGTTGGAGGGTTGTGATTCCTTCAGTGTTGTCCTTGGCAAGATCATTCCCTTGCCCTTTGGCTCTTCCCCAGTTCTTTCCAAGGCTCACAGCCTGTCCCTTTTCATCCTCCCTTTTGCCTCATTCTAAATTCTAAAGTGAAGCCCCATCTAAATGACTAAGATCTTAGTGGCTAGCCAGGTGTGGTGGCACATGCCTATAATCCCAGCACTCTGGGAAGCTGAGGCAGGAGAATCTCCAATTTCCAGCCCAGTATGGACAACCTGATGAGGTCCTGTCTCAAAAAATAAAAAATGGTCTAGAATGTAGCTCAATGCAATGACCCTGGGTCCAAACCCTAGTACAGGGGTGTTAACTTCTAAATCATCTTCCTTTTTTGTTTGTTTGTTTGAGACAGGGTCTCGCTATGTACGCAGTTCAGGCTGGCCTTGGCCTTGAACTCGCTGTGTAGTCCAAGCTGGCCTCAAACTCGTAGCAATCCCCCTCCCTCCACCTCCCAAGTGCTGGGATGACAAGCATGCACAATCACACCCAGCTTATCATCTTCCTTTAGATTTATGGAACTCTGATAACCTTTGTAATGGCCCCACTTAAACTTTAGTTCTGTTTTTCAGTTGACACAAAGAATGAACTACCTAGGAAGTAGAGATCCATTGCTGTATCAGTCAGTGCCCACTGGGGAAACAAATTTAATGCAAGATATACAAATATATAAGAATTTACAAGAATGGTTTACAATGGCTGCCCACACAGTCCGGTGTGGAAGAGAGCAAAGGGCTGTCAGTGCACTGGAGATCCAAAGGAGCCAGTGAAAGGTTGAAGGCCCGGAACTCACTGTGGTGCCCCTGCCAGTCTGTATCGGGGCCGGGCCGAAGGGTCTGCACTAGACGGCTGAAGGGTCAGTGATGGAAGCTGAAGGGTCTGCACTGAAAGCCAGGAGACAATGGCCAAAGGTGAAGGTGAAGACTAGAGCTCCTCCAAAGAAACGGAAGTGAGCCTTCTTTGTTTCCCTTTTACTTCATTCAGGCTACAACCCTATTGGTTGGTGCCACCTATACTTAGGGTGGGTCTTCCCTCTTTAGTCAATCCGTTCAGCCACCTCCAGAACTATGCTAATCCAATTAGAGGACTCATCTAGATACCACACACTCTTAATCCATATTCACACACCCTAAATCCAGCCACTTCTGAAAAGCTCCCCCTGTGAGTGCATGAGACTTTGGAGGACATCTAGACATGAGCCATGGTAACAATTGCTATGTTAGGAGACAAAAAAAAAAAAGGAGATGCATGCCCCGGATGATGAGGAACCCACTCAGGACACAGCCCCTCTTTTCCCTCCTTATAAAAATCCTTTGCACCCCTCAGTTCCCCAAGATGGAGCTGTGAGGTTGAGCTCCTCTACTTTCTCAGGATTGCTGGCCCTTGAGTAAACCTGATTTCTTCTTACCAAATCTCATCTCCTGAATTTTGATCTTTGGGCTTCAGGCATCCCTGACCTTAATTCTGGTAACATTTGTCTTAGTTGCTTTTTCTTATTGCTGAGATAAAATACCCAGCACCCAAAGTTAAAGGAGAAAAGGTTTATTTCAGCTCACAATTTGTGAGGCAGGGTGGCATAACAGACAGGCATTGCAGAGGAGAAATAGTTCACAGTGGGCAAAAGACAGCAAAAGCAAATGAGCTACAAGCAATATGTCATGACCACAGCTCTTTCTGTCCCTTGCATCTTACCAGCACTCACCCTTAATTCTAGCATCACACTGAGAATCAATCCCAGCATCACGTCCTTGATCCCAGCAACACAAACCCTAGATCCAGCCACCTCCAAAAAGCCCCACCAATGACCACTTGAGACTTTGAGGGACATCTAGACACAAGCCATAACAACATTCCTCCCACCAAAACACTGTCAATAACTCAAAGAACCAAAAAGGCAGAAAGCCAATGGAAAACACCATATTTTCATCCTGGAGCAGCAGCAAGGATTTATTAGGCAAGTACTGCAGCTGCTTTTAACCTCAGTTGGTTTTAAAAAAGGCTAGAGTCCCTCTGGAAGAGCTGATTTGCATGAAAACAAACAAACATCATTCTTTTGTGATGATCTTTATTTTTGAGGATCCTAGTACCTGCTGTGCTGTTAACATGTGTTTCAATGCTGAGCCAAGCTTTCCATTTTCTCCTCAATGCTTAAACCTTCTAGGATAAGCTGTTTAAGAAAGTGGCCCCCCATGATGTTTGGCTTGGAGGAAAGAAAGCTTAAAGATGATTTTGCTAAGGCAGCTGAGAAATTTAAAACAATACCTAATGGTGCAGCAGATGTAATTTGCATTTTCTGCCAGGAAAGACTAGGCCTAGATTAGGATACTAAAGGAAGTTTTACTATTTTCCTTAAGACACATTAAGTTACACAAATATGAGATAATTGATTTAAGAAAATTACACAGTTTACAAGCACAGGCCTGTTGCCCCTCCGCTCTGCATTTCTAATGACACCGTTAGAGCCCACCATATGGACAGAGGACGAACAAACTCTTAGACTCAACCTGCTACTCATTAAAAGCATGATTTGTGTTTTCTTCTGAGGTAGTCATGGATTTAAAAGCTATTTTTGCTAAAAATAATAATCTTGCCAGGCATGGGAGGCTGACGCAGAAGGATCACAAATTTGAGACCAGCCTGGGCAATTTAGCAAGACCCTCTTTCAAAACAAATAACTAAAACAAAAGGGTGTAGCTCAGTGGGAAATCCCTGGGTTCAATCTCTAGTACTTCAAAACACACACACATACACACACAACAGTGACTCTTCACTTGGTCCTACATGTGTCCAGTGGGTAACTTAAAGCAGAACAAAGCTTGACCTCCACTTTGTATCTGTCTACTTTATTACCTTAAAACTTTGATTCAGCTCGGTGGTTCTGGCGCCTGCCTTGCAAGCCCAAGGTCCCGAGTTCAATCCCTGGTACCAAAAACAAAAACAAAAAAACTTTGATCAGATTCCTGCTCAGCTCTGCATACAGCGGTACCTTGGTACTCACTGTCAATTGGTTCCAGGGAGCATAATGAGTACCAAAAATGACAAGTATCAAATAAATAGTTTTGGCTGGAAAAGGTAGTGAGTCAGGAGGCAATTGACACACCAGTAAGTTCTACCTGTGCATTGAGTAACAAACAACAGCAATTACCAGGACAAAATTTTTCCATCAAAATGTGTGGAGTACCAAATCTGTTGTGTTTCAAAGCAGTCAAGTACCAAGGTATGACTGTATTAGCACTCTTGTCATTTAAAGAGTGTCTATCTAAAAGCTGGCAACACAAGGTTGACATAACCTATCTCAGTCCCCTTCAATACTAAGGACACCAAGATTTACAAGGACCTTCAACTACCAGTTAGTGCCCAGAAATCTCTAATCATTGCCCTAAATCTACAGTCACTTTGGATTCCAGTAGAGCCTCGGCAAAACTGAGACCACCCCATGCAGGAACAGTTATCTCATGGAGATCCAGATTAGGTGTTGCGGACTTCTCCCAAAGCCATCCCACAAAACCAGAACTGAGGTAATGAGCTACTGGAGATTAACCAGTCCCTTAACCCTTTAAAAGCTGGCCCTGTTCTTTTGTTAGGGAGCCAGTCTGATCTCCATTAGAGCTGTGCCCACTTCAGCTCCTCAAGCTCTAGTCCCTTATCATTTTCTCTTACTTTCTAACTCTGCCTAATAAACCAGCTGTACCTCTCACGGACACATCCTGAAATGCTGTTCTATGAACAGTCAAGAACCTGTCTGCAGTGAGTTGAGGTCCCCATCTCTTATTTTGGGGACCTCCTTAGGCCCCATCCAATGATACGAGCACTCTATTCTGATCTGTACTGTCTTAGGATAACCGACCAGGACTTCATTTATACCGACTTAGTGGAAACAAAAGAGACTGATATGCTTGTATGACTGGCACTGCAAAATGGAACATTAAAATTCAGATTTTTTTTTTTCTTTTAGAGACAAACAACTTCTCCAAACTTCCTCCTGCTGAGCACATAACAAATACCCCCTCCTCTCGTCAGCCCAAAAGAAGTCACAGAATATGCAGATGTCAGCCCCATGAGGCTAAGCCCAGTTGCCTTTCCACAAGGAAGAGGAGCTGAAGATGGCTGGGATAAAGCAATGTGGAGATCTGTGCTCTCTGTGCTCCCCTCCCCTCTTTGTTCCTTACTATAAAAGATCCTTTCCCTTCTGTAAAAGGAGGTGTTGATTTGAGGCAAATGGGCCCCTTTATCTCCTCAGCGAGAGTTTTAAATACTTTTTTTCTTCCTTTTTACCAAAACATGTGGCCTCCTATGATTTGGTCAGCAGCAAGCGGATGAACGACGAACTTGAGTGGATAACCCTAAATGGCCAATACCACTTTCATACCTGAAAAGTTAACAGAAATGCCAGTATCAGGTACAGCTGATGTAGGGGAAAGGGGTCTGTAAGCAGGGGAAGACCAAAATAAGGGCCTCATTGGGTTTTCTGGATAATCCTGACCAGAAAGAGTCAAAACGTCACTGGAGGGAGCAATTAACAAGACAAGAGGGGAGGCAGACTGGCAGAGTACAAGAGAAGCCAGATGCATGAAACCAAGACAGTAGCCTCTCACTGCCCCAGTAAATAAAATGCAAGGAAACAAAAGGAGGAGGGGCTATATAAAAATACATCACACCTATGCACTTACACATATATATGTATCCCCACGCTATATTGCTACACTAGATACACACACACCGCCCTACTTTTTTTTTGTATTAAATTCTTTTATTGGTACATTGTAGGTATACAACACAATTACATTTCTCATTGGGAATTATACCTTTACATAAGGCATCTTGGTTCTTATTTTTTCCCCATTCCTAGCCCTCCCTTCACGCCCTCCACCCTTCCCTATTTACAAAGACTTTATTTCCATTTTTTCCATTTCTCATCATTTTTCCTTTCCCTTCTTTCCTTTCCCCTGCCCCTCCCACTACCCCTACCCCTTTGGACCTTTTCTTCCTATTTTGCATTATTGATTCTTCATTCTAATCATTGGTACATTTTAGGTATACAATATAATGACATTCATCATTGGAAATTTGCACCTTTACATAATCTCTCTTGGTTCTTATTTTTCACCCTTGCCCAGCCCTCCCTTCAACCCCACCAGTCCTCCCTGTTTACAAAGATTTTGTTCCTATTTTTCCATTTTCTCATATTAATCTCATTCCCTTCTGTCCTTTCCCCTAGCCCTCCCACTTCCTTCCCCTTTGCCCCTTTTCTTCCGATTTCACATTACCTATTATACATTTAGTCCTTATTTACACTTTCAGTTTCTCACAGCAGAGAAACTATTCGGTATTTACACATGTGTGTCCTATTTATTTCACTTAAGAGTATCACCTCAATGTGCATCCACTTAGCTATAAATGTCTCTAATTTCTCATTTTTTATGGCTGAGTAGTACTCCATTTTATAAAAAAACCACATTTTCTTTATCCAGTCTCCAGTTGATGGGCATTTGGGCTGCTTCCAAGTTTTAGCTATTACAAACTGTGCTGCTATGAACATGGGTGCACATATATCACTGTGGTATGATTCTTTTAATTCGTTGGGGAAGATCCCAGCAGTGGAATAGCGGGGTCAAATGGGACTTCCAGTCCTAGTTCTTTGAGGTATCTCCATACTGATTTCCACAGTGCTTGCACCAGTCTACACTCCCACCAGCAATGGAGCAGGGTTCCTCTTTCCCCACAGCCCTGAAAGCATTTCTTATTGATTTCATGATAGCAGCCATTCTTTCTGGAGTGAAGTGGAATCTCAGCATTGTTTTCATTTGCATCTTTCAAATGACCAGTGGTGTTGAACATTTTTTCATGTATTTATTTGCTATTTCTACTTCTTTGTCTGAGAAATGTCTGTTCATTTCAGATGCCCATTTTTGGATTGGGGCTTTAAATTTGGGAGGTCTGATCTTTTTAAGTTCTTTACAGATTCGAGATAGTAGACCTTTGTCTGAGGAAGAGCAGGTGAAGATTTTTTCCCACATTATGGGTTGTCTCTTCACACTGCTGGTGGTTTCTCTTGCTGTGCAGAAGCTTTTTAATAAGAAGAGATCCCATTGCTTGATTTTTTGTGCTAGTTCACGGGCAACTGAGGGTTTGTTCATAAAATCTTTTCCTACACTGATGTCTTCAAGGGTTCTACCTAACCTCTGTTCCAACTGGTTCAGAGTTTCTATTTTAATATTTAGATCTTTAATCCATTTTGATTTTAGTTTAGTGCATGGGGAGAGATACAGGTCTAGTTTTAATGTTTGGCAAGTTGAAGCCCAATTTTTCCAGCACCATTTATTAAAGAGGCTATCTTTCCTCCAGTGAGGGTGTTTGGCTCCTTTGTTGAAGATGAGATGGCTGAGTGTGTCTGGCGTTGTTTCTGCATCTTCTAATGTGTTTCACTGGTCCTCAGGTCTGTTTCTTTGCCAGTACCATGCTGTTTTTATCACAGTAGCTTTGTAGTAGAGTTGCAGGTTGGGGATTGTGATACCCCTTGCCATGTCTCTGTTACCTAGAATTGCTTTTGCTATTCTCGGTCTCTTCTTGTTCCAAATGAATTTTTGGATTGTTTTCTCGAGGTCTATGAAGTATGCTGCTGGGATCTTAATTGGAATTGCATTAAATCTATATAGCAGTTTTGGAAGTATGGCCATTTTCACTCTATTAATCCTTCCTACCCAGGAGCATGGGACGTCTG
Source organism: Heterocephalus glaber (assembly GCF_053883595.1). Taxonomy (NCBI): domain Eukaryota; kingdom Metazoa; phylum Chordata; class Mammalia; order Rodentia; family Bathyergidae; genus Heterocephalus; species Heterocephalus glaber. The sequence continues at coordinate 61,485,129 of NW_028258317.1, read as the reverse complement.
TCCATTTTCTGATATCATCTTCAATCTCTCTTTTCAGAGTGCCATAGTTTTCAGAGAAGAGGTCTTTGATTTCTTTCGTTAGGATGATTCCTAGGTATTTCAGTTTTTTGGATGCTATTGTGAAAGGAATTATTTGCTCTATTTCTCTCTCAGTGAGTTTGTCATTGGTGTAGAGGAAAGCTATTGATTTTTGTGTGTTGACCTTGTAACCAGCTACTTGACTGAATTTGGTTATTAAGTCTAGAAGACTTTTGGTGGAGTTCTTGGGGTCTTCTATATAGAGTATCATGTCATCTGCAAATAATGACAATTTGACTTCTTCATTACCTATCTTTATTCCTTTTACTTCTTTCTCCTGTCTAATTGCCGTGGCTAATGTTTCCAGAACTATATTGAACAAGAGTGGTGATAGTGGACATCCTTGTCTTGTTGCTGATTTTAGTGTGAAGGATTTCAGGTTTTGACCATTTAGTATGATATTGGCTGTTGGTTTTTCATAGATGGCTTCTATCAGTTTGAGGTAGAGACCATCTATTCCAATTTTTTGTAGGGTTTTTATCATAAATGCATGTTGGATTTTGTCAAATGCTTTTTCTGTGTCTATAGAGACAATCATATGGTTTTTGTCCTTGGCTCTATTGATATAGTGTATTACATTGATTGATTTGCATATATTGAACCATCCCTGCATCCCTGGGATGAATCCCACTTGATCGGGGTGTATGATCTTCTTGATGATCTTCTGCATTCTGTTTGCCATTATCTTATTAAGGATTATTACATCTATATTCATTAGTGAGATTGGACTATAGTTCTTCTTTTCGGTTGGGTCTTTCTCTGCTTTGGGGATCAAGGTGATGCTTGCTTCAGGAATGAATTTTGGAGTATTGCTTCGCTTTCAATTTCATTGAAGAGTTTAAATAGTAGTGGCTGCAGTTCCTCTCTAAATGTCTTGTAGAATTCAGCAGTGAAGCCATCAGGGCCCAGGCTTTTCTTAGTTGATGAGTTTTTAATTACCTTTTCAATTTCATTGGTTGATATTGGGTTGTTCAGAATTTTTAGGTCTTCTTCGTTAAACTTTGGTAATTCATATGTATCTAGGAATCTGTCCATTTCTTCTGTGTTGTCCATCTTATTGGCGTATAGGTTCTGGAAGTAGGTATTGATGATCCTCTGGATTTCTTCTGGGTCTGTTGTAATTTCGCCCTTTTCATTCCTAATTGCATGGATTTGGGCCTTTTCTTTCCTTTTTCTGACAAGGTTGGCTAAAGGTTTGTCAATTTTGTTGATTCTTTCAAAGAACCAACTCTTGGCTTCATTGATTTTTTGTATCGTTCTCTTAGTCTCCATTGCATTGATTTCTCCTCCGATCTTTATAATTTCCTCCCTTGTATGAGCTCTGGGGTTGTCCTGCTCTTCTTTTTGTAGAAGCTTGAGGTGCAGCATCAGGTTGTTTAATTGGGCTCATTCTGTTTTCCTAATATGCATATTCACTGCTATGAATTTCCCTCGTAAGACTGCTTTCATTGTGTCCCATAGATTCCGATATGTTCTATTGTCATTGTTATTTAATTGAAGGAATTGTCTGATTTCTTCTTTAATTTCCTCTGTGACCCATTGGTTATTCAGAAGTGTGTTGTTCAATTTCCATGTGTTTATGAAATTTTTTGAGTTTCTTTTGCTATGGATCTCCAATTTCATTGCACTATGGTCTGATAATATACAGGGGATAACTTCAATTCCTTTGCACTTACTTAAACATGTTCTATGTGTGAGTATGTGGTCTATTTTGGAGAATGACCCATGTGCAGCTGAGAAGAATGTGTATTCTGATTTTGTGGGGTGGAAGACTCTGGAAACATCTGTTAAGTTCATTTGTTCAAGAGTTCGATTGAGTTCTAGTATTTCCTTACTTATTTTTTGTCTAGTTGATCTATCTATTTGTGACAGTGGGGTATTGAGTTCCCCCACTATAATTGTATTAGTGCATATATGACTTTTCATGTCCGTATTTGTTTTATATAGTTGGGTGCACTAGTGTTTGGTGCATAGATATTTATGATTGTCATCTCTTCCTGTTGGATTGTTCCCTTTACAAGGATGTGGTGTCCTTCTTCATCTCTCTTAATCAGTGTTGGTTTGAAATCTACTTGATCTGCCAAGAGGATAGCTACTCCTGCTTTTTTTCAGGTTCCTGTCTCATGGAGTATTGTTTTCCACCCTTTAACTTTCAGTCTATGAGTTTCCTTTTGAATGAAGTGTGTTTCTTGTATGCAGCATATTGTTGGATTTTGCTTCTTGACCCATTCTGCCAGTCTATTTCTTTTGATTGGTGAATTGAGACCATTAATGTTGATGGTTATAACTGAAATATATTGACTTGTCATTGCCATGACTTTTTCTTTTTGTTGGGTTCTCCCCCTTTACATTTAATTTCTTGTCATGCCAGATGGGTTCATTCTGCTTTGCTTCCTGGGGTTGTGATCCTCAATGTCTGTTCCTAGGATATTGTGTAAAATTCTTTGGAGTGCTGGTTTGGTATTCAAGAAGTTCCTAAGGTGCTCTTTGTCATGAAAGTATCTTATTTCTCCATCCATTTTGAAAGATAGTTTTGCAGAGTACATCAATCTGGGTTGGAGGCTGTTTTCTTTTAGGGCTTGGAATATGTCACTCCAAGCTCTTCTTGCCTTGATGGTTTGTGTTGAGAAGTCTGCTGTGATTCTGATGGGCTTTCCTTTGTATGTGATTTGTTTCTTTTCTCTGACTGCTTGGAGAACTTTGTTCTTCTGTTGGGTTTCTGGAATCTTAACAATTATATGCCTATGTGTAGATTTTTTTTGATCAAGGCTATTTGGAGTCCTATATGCCTCACTTATCTGTATGTCAAGCTCTTTTCCCCTGCTTGGGAAGTTTTCTGCCATTATTTCTGTGAAGAGATTTTTTATGTCATCTGCACTCTCTCCTGTTTCTTCATTGAGCCCAATCAATCTTATGTTATTCTTCTTTGCATCATCTAGCAGCTGCTGGATTGATTTCTCATGTTCCCTTACAATTTTGAAGCCATTTTTCTTTTCCTGGTCACTAATTGCAATCTTATCTTCTATATCTGAAATTCTGTCCTCACATTGGCTCATTCTGCTGTGTAGACTTTCAGTGGACTTTTTCATCTCCTGGAAATCTATTTGCATCTGTTTTATGGATTCCATTTGTTTCTTATGTTGGAATTCCATCATGTTCCTGATCTCCTCTCTAGATTTATTAATCATGTCTTGCACTAGGGGCACAACTTCTCCTGTTATCTGAGAAATTATTTCTGATTTTATTTTTTTCCAGATCCCCTTTTGTTGCCAATTCAGTGGGTCCAGGTGGTTGAGTATCAGAATGGTCCATCTCATTTCCCTTTGGGGTTGCTGTAGGTGATCTGGAAGTCTGGTTTTGAGACTTATTTATGTGTTTTCTCATTTCGACTGGGGCAGGGGGCTGTTAGCACCTGCACGGATTACCTCCTCTGAGCTGGGTGAGGTGGGACAGGGGCCGGGAGCAGCGGTAGGGATGGTGACTCAAAAGCCCTTTCCTGTGGGCTGGGAGCAGCAGGAGGGATGGTGGCCGGGAAGCCCCTTCCTCTGGACCAGGAGCAGTGGGATGGTGGCTCAGAAGCCCCTACCTCTGGGCCGGGAACAGCGGGACTCAATTCCTTGGTCTGGTGGTCTGGTGTCCTCTGAGACTTTGTAGTGTGTAATCAGGTGGCTGCCTGTCTGCAGCGGGGTGATTCCGTGTCTTCTGCATGACTCAGGACCTTGGTAGGGAGTGCACAGACCTTCCTGTGTGCAGCGGGCTGAGTTTCAAAGTCTTTTCTTTTCTCTTCTCCATGCTTCTCATTGAGAACTCATAGACTTCCACAGGAAATTTGACCATTTTGTCTGTAATCTTACTATATGATTATAAAGTATTTCAAACTATTCAAATTCGAGCCATATAATGGTTGCTTTTTAAGTAACAATATATTCTCAGTATCCACAACTAAAACTACTTTTTAATGGGAGTTAGTGTCACATAACTGCAGTGACTTGAACTTGTATTCTGATGTCAGTGTTCTTTCACTTCTAACCACCTGGCCTGGAAATTTTGATTTCTTCCTCAATCAAGAAACATCTATCCAGGCAAGTGTCACAAAATATTTCAGTCAACAATGAACCTTATGTATGATAGTGATCTCACAACATAATTGAACCAAAAATTCCACCTAATGATGTTACAGCTAACTTAGCCGCATAGCTCTTGTGTTTGTGGTGGTGCTGATGTGAATAAGCTTACTGTTCTGACTGTGCTATAAAAGTATAGTACATATAATTATGTATAGTACATATAATTATGTATAGTGCATATTACAGTATTACCTTTGTCCATGAACTTATTTCTTCCCATGATTGTAGTTGTAAATCAAATCAGTTGAGAACCAGATCAAATTTCCCCATAATATTAACATTGAACCTAATCAGTGAGTTTGATCTATGCCACCCTGGGGTGTGGAGGTGTACTCTATGATGTTCCGATAGTGAGGAGGTCACCTAGGAATGCATCTCAGCTGGTAAGCAAAGTATGACTATAGTTAAAACTATCATTTATTTCTGTTCAGTAAACTAAATTCTAATTTGCAATCTTGGAAAATTAAAACAAGAAATAATTTAAGGCATAAGAAATTGTGTGTGTGTGTGTGTGTGTGTGTGTGTGTGTGTGTGTGTGGCTAAATTGAGGCATCTATTGATTTCTAGATAGATTTTGGTTGCCAACTTGTACTGATTTTTCTTACATTGGTAGTCCCTGTATAGACAAATTAATCATACACTCTTGAGTTCTGTTTCCTCTATTTCTTTTCAAATCTTTATTCCTTTTCATGGATGCTTTTGAAAATCAAGTAATTGAAGGGCTTCACAGCATTTTGAAGGGGCAAGTGTCTGGTCCTGTCTGTATGGCTGATTCTGAGGGAAGCTGTGAACAGTGCCGTAATTCTGAATCTATTCTAGCGTCTTCTTCAGAGCTCTGGAGACAGAAGTCCAGCTGAGGTTTGTACTTAGTGTTTAATATAGATTCCCAGTGATTGGACTGCAGATTTAAAAAATAATACATTCTTTTTCTTAGTAGAAAAAGCATTAGAAAATCTATTCAAATTAATGTTAGGTCATGAATGTTATATTGAAAGTTACTGGATTGTGTAAAGTTTTATGATGACAATCTAGCTTTCATGTTAAAGTAATGTCATAGATACACTAGGCAGTAATTATTTCATTTGTTTATATGTTAATTACAATAAATCTTTTTTTCTATATGTAACACATATCTTTTATATCATGTATACATTTTAATGTGTTCATTGTGTGGTTATCTCTATTGATTTCATACTTTATGATATAAAAATGTTTTATAAAGGATGAATTCTTTGTTACTACTAATCTTTAAAACAGAATTTTGGTTTTCAGATGTAGCCCCAGAAGTTAAAATTTTAATATCACATCAGTATGTTATTTAAACAATATTTCAGTAATAAATCTTGCTTTTAACTTGTGTATTGTCCTAATTTTTTATTTTATCTTAGTTTAGTAGTGACTCATGTGTGCATCAAATATTTTCCTACTCCCTCTTTAGATAGATAGCACCATAGTCCCTCCATGTTTTACAATTTGGCTTTCCAGTTTCAGTTACCTTTAGTCAATTGTGGTTCAAAAATACTAAAACACCCCAGAAATAATCCAGACATTTTAAATAACTTTTATTAAAGTACATTATTATGATTATATTTTAGTATTATTACTAATCTCTTATTCTGTTTAATTTATGGATAATTTATAAAATAAACTTTATTGTAGGTATCTATGCATAGGAAAAGACACAGTATCTAAAGACTTCAGTACTATCTGCTATCTCGGGCATCTACTGAGGGTCTTGGAATGATCCTTGTGGATAAGGGCATATGGCATATTACGTTTGGAAAAGTTTACGAGTTCCCTCCATGAAAGAGAAAATTGGAGGCTGAAGAGCTTGTTTCTGTACCACATAGTTTTATCATATTGATTCTCATCCTTAGGATAAGATAATGACATACTCAGCATTACCATTCTCAGAAGTAACATGCTTATGTAGTCAACTCCAAATCCTCATGAAGTAAGCATTCACCCAAAATGGATATAAAAGATGAGCAAAATATTAAGTAAAGGGACATGACCCAGTAATAGGAAAGCAGAGGATGTATCCAGCTGAATTTTGGGATACTAGCTGCAGGCTTCTTGGATAATACCTCTTATGTGTCAACCGAAATTTCTCTATATTTTTTATGCTTTGCTGTTTAATTTTGAAGAGAACGTGGTTAGAAAACTGTTTAAATATAGAAATTAGAGAGGCAATGGAAGGAAAAGGTGGCTTAAATAATTTCACTCAGATTATGACAAATTTTACAATTTATAAGCATTGAAGGAAGAGATTTTTTTTCTCATTGTTCTTAGCTTTCCCTATTATCTTCAAATTAAAAGCCAAGAGCAGCTTGGAAAGAGACTCACAATGGCATAATTCAGGAAGTGGGCAGCACATGTGCCACCAGATTAGGAAAAGTGTCTCTGGAGCAGTATTTTGTGGAGTGAGCATCTACATTTGTGGTGTGCTCAGGGAGCTGTGCAGAGTATTATAGAAGCATGCATGGCTATGATGGTAGAAATGGAGTTGTTGAAGATACAGTCTTCAAACATAAGTCTTTGAGAAATTTCAGAAAGCAAGACTGAGATTTTTTTGATGTGAAATATGACATTGCAGCTCAGATTGCTTAGAGAGGACAGGTGTATCTCACCTGCCAATGGCAGGTATGACTTTGGTGCTAAGAAGGAGGATACCCTGTAAACAACCCCTCATTATTACAAGATCTTGCCAAGACTTGTCTTTTTCTGATGGTGACATGTGTCACACTAGCTCTATGAAGAAGTGTGGAGCAGATGACGTTTGTTTTGAAGTTCCAGCTGTCTATTAAGAAACCTCTGTTCCTGTGTCTCAAGTCTTCTTTCCAAACCTGTTCTCAAAAATGGGATCCTACTCTCATGGTAGCTTATCACTGACTTGACACATTCTTGGTTCTTGGTAATTCTTAAGCTTGTTGCCCCTCCTTTACACCTCTTTTTTCTTCTTTTTTCCCTGTGCACAGGACCTCAGTAGGGCATCAGTAATATTTTAGGATGTTTTTATTAGTAGTATATGTTTGTGATACATAATAATTATAATTTTCTTAGTGAATTAGTACATGCATGTTTTGCATCTTGATCATTTTTATTGCCCTTTTCTGCATCAAGTTTTAAAAATCTCCCTGTGTGCTTATAAAGTGCAGTCAAGGTTGAAAAACTTTGTACATTCAAATATCAAGAAAGAGCAATAAAAAGCCTTACTTGGCGTCACTAAATCATTGTACAATATAGTGTTTGTTTACTATTGACTATTCTTTGAGGCTAAAAGAGATATCCCCAAGAAACTGGAAATACCAAAGTAGACTGCTTTTCAAAAATAAAACCCTAAAGGACTACAGAGAGTTGTCTTGGATGCATCTTCCCAAAATGAGTACAGTCTATTTTGTGAGCATTTCCCAAATAGAGGGGGACACTGACAGGGAAGAAGCCATTTGTGCAAGGATATGGAGCCAGGGCCAGTAACAGAGAAGCATTATAGGATATGGGACATTGTTTATCTCTAAAGGTCCACCTGTTAGAGGCCTGGTCCCTGGGGTGGCACTGCTGGGGGCTGGATGGCGGGGCCTACTGTCAAGTGATTGGGACACTGCCTGTTGCCCTTGAACAGAATGATTACTGGCCTCGCCATGTGAGTTGGTTCTCCCTTCCTGCATGCACTTGTTTCCTGTTCCCCTCCTCCACAGCCAAGGGGGCCCTTATAAGAGGCTGACAAGATAGGGCTGTCTAGTCTTGGACTTTCAGCCTCAGAATTGTGAGTGAAATTACCCTCTTTTCTCTGTAAGTATGCAGCCTCATGTATTTTGGTATAGCAACTGAAAATGAATATACTGAAGGTAACTTTAGACTCTGATTGAACGAAGTTTAAAGTATGGTTTTGTTCATTATTAGCTGTGAAACCTCCAACAAGAAGTTTGTCTTTTCTAAATACTAGCACTTTTGACATATGTATTATATAAATTGGTAAAATAACATGATGCATAAATTGGGAACCAAGATTACACGCAAGCAAAACACTGAAGTATCATCTGAGGTGATACAGAAACGAGAGAGGAAAGAAAGGTGAAACTTCAGGGTTGGGTTGTCAAACCTTAGATTAAGGATCATTATTGTTGCTCTGAGCTCTGTCACTAGAGATAAAAATCCATTCATTGAATTAGAACCAAAATGTATTAAGAGTAAAGTGGCAAGGATAAAAATCACATAGAATTGCATAACTCACCTAATGGTGGCCAATAACAGACACACCTTATGGGCCTCCCCTAAGTTTCTAGGTGCTTTTGCCTCATACTGTGACAAGGATTCTTCTTACGTCCTCTTGTTCAGCCAACTAGGCCTTATCAATTCCTAACTCAGACAAGTCTGACACTCCTTGGCTGTCACTGAGCAGCCTGATGGGATAGCCATATTTTCCATGTTTCTAGCTTCTTTCCCCTTCCATACTTGGATAATACTCCACAGCAGGGAGTGATTTGGGGATGATTATCTAGAAGTGTGAGGTTAAACTCTATGGTGTCTTTTTGACCAATGGGTAACAGGAGATAGGGAGAAGATGGAAGATAAAGTTCTGTCCTTCATTCTTCCCTCCTAGAGACTTCTCCAGCCAAGCTTCTCCCATATACCTTGTCATCAGAAACCCTACAGTGCTGAACTAAACTTATTTGCAAAGCAGGCTTGTATGATCCATGATCTGCATGAAAATATATCATCTTGCATTTTTTCCCATCTTTCTTTAGCTCTATTAACTTTTCTTTCACTTAATTCTTTCTTCAAATTCATCTGTCTAGAGAATCTGCATGCAAATTGCTTAGCACATAAATTTTCATTAAATATGAATTTTCTTCTCTCAATATTTTATTAGTACATGTTTGTCATACTTAATGATTGCATTTATCGTGGGGAGTTTGTACATGTGCATAACACACCATAATTCCTCTTTTTGTTCCCTTCCCTCCTCTCCCTCCCTGCTCCCACCAAGTCTTCTTCCCTTTCCCATTTGCAGAAGCTTTATTTCTGTTTTTTCTTATACTATTCTTTCTAATCCCTTTCCCTTCCTTCTCTCCACCCTCCCTCCATCTCTTCTCATGGTTCCTTATAATTTTGAAGCAATTTTTCTTTTCTTTTCCTGGTCACTAATTGCAATCTTATCTTCTATATCTGAAATTCTGTCCTCACATTGGCTCATTCTGCTGTGTAGACTTTCAATGGACTTTTTCATCTCCTGGAAATCTATTTGCATCTGTTTTACGGATTCCATTTGTTTCTTATGTTGGAATTCCACCATGTTCCTCAGCTCCTCTCTAGATTTATTAATCATGTCTTGCACTAGGGGCACAATTTCTCCTGTTATCTGAGAAATTATTTCTGATTTCATTTTTTCCAGATCCCCTTTTGTTGCCAGTTCAGTGGGTCCAGGTGGTTGAGTATCAGAATGGTCCATCTCATTTCCCTTTGGGGTTGCTGTAGGTGATCTGGAAGTCTGGTTTTGAGACTTATTTACGTGTTTTCTCATTTCGACTGGGGTGGGGGGCTGTTGGCACCTGCACGGATTACCTCCTCTGAGCTGGGAGAGGTGGGACAGGGCCCAGGAGCAGCGGTAGGGATGGTGACCCAAAAGCCCTTTCCTGTGGGCTGGGAGCAGCGGGAGGGATAGTGGCCGGGAAGCCCCTTCCTCTGGACCAGGAGCAGTGGGATGGTGGCTCAGAAGCCCCTCCCTCTGGGCCGGGAGCGGCGGGAGGGATGGTGGCCGGGAAGCTCCTTCCTCTGGGCTGGGAGCAGCGGGAGGGGTGGTGGCCGGGAAGCCCCTTCCTCTGGACCAGGAGCAGTGGGACGGCAGCTCAGAAGCCCCTGCCTCTGGGCTGGGAGCAGCGGGACTCAGTACCTTGGTCTGGTGGTCTGGTGTCCTCTGAGTCTTTGTAGTGTGGAACCAGGTGGTTCCCCTCTGCAACGGGGTGATTCGGCATCTTCCGCGCGACTCAGGACCTCGGTAGGGCGTGCACAGACCTGCCTGTCTGCAGCGGGCTGATTCGGCGTGTTCTGTGCGACTCGGGACCTCGGTAGGGTGTAGGCAGACTTGCCTGTCTGCAGCGGGGTGATTGGTGTCTTTTGCCCGACTCCCACACCGCCCTACTTAATCAGTCACTCCAAGTGACCCTGTATGGAAGACTCCTCCTAACCAACCTATAAATTCCAGAGATAAGGCCCTGACAAGGATAAGCAGGCAAGAGAAAAGTTAAAGCCCACCTAGGAATGTGCACTAGGCAATGGCACCCAGGTTACGGTCCTGTGGTCTGGAGTCCATTTATGACAGTCCATCGAGCCAATCAGGTTGTGACAAGTTCTAGGTATCAACCTGGGAGGGAGGGTCTTTATCACCTGATAAAAGAGGCTAGAGACAAAGGACCCATGGGTCCTCCATTGTAGGAACCATCCAAGAGCTTACCCATGAGGAGAGGTGGGACACAACACTAGGATTAAAGACAAAAGACACAAGGAGAATTTGGAATGAGGGGACCAGGGGGCTCTTTACCTCTAGTGGACAAATGGCCCTGAGCTCTTGGCTCACTGTAAGCATGAGGGTTTGGCTCGCCTCACTTTTATTCATAGACACGGGAGCAAGTAATTAGGTTGCGAGAAGATTCATCTGCCTCTTGTTATCTACAGCATGTACCCAGGTAAACATCCAGATCTCAGCAGTATTGACTGTTCTCTGGAACCTGCCATGTGCCAGCATGCCTGCACATTGCCAAAGGAGACACAGCTTGCTGTTTTTCTCCTTTGTGCTCACAGAGAAGCTCAATTAGGCCTTGATTCTCATTATCTGGTCTCCTACACTCCCTCTTTCCAGTGAACCCAACCCAGTTCTCATCAGGGTAGCTGTCTATCTTCTCCTTTTCCCCCCTTTCAAATAAAGTATCTTCCTTCCTAAACTCCATTCCTTTAATTCGTTACTGGTACTGAGTTTACAATCCTGGTTGGCCTAGAACTTAGGTCACAACGAGGGTGGGTCTTGAAGAGAATCAGTATAGTATTTGTGTGGCAGTTGCCTCAAGGAGGCCATTTCCATTTCCTCAACTAATGCAGGGTTAATCCCTCTAGGCAGGGTGGGGAGGCTGCTGCTGGCAAAGAAAACTCTAAGTCCCCAGATGTCCTCATCCCAACTCATAAAACCCCATTCTTTCCCAAACAGTGACCTTTAAGAGCAGTCACCCTGCCAGGCTGGAGATTCAACTTGTGTTGTAATTCAGTCACTCACATGGTGAGGTCCTGTTTGATTTTCTGCAGTTTCAGCCCTACAGCTCAATGGGAGATAAAGCCCTGCTTCAGAGCACATCTACAAGCTGGAAATCATTTATGTGGCATTTGAGCTGGGAATTCTAGTCCCTAAGTTCAAATTTTTCTTATACTACTTTGTCCAGGGGTATTAGGAGCAACCAACCAATGTTATTATATTCCTTAGTTCTCAAAAAAATATTCAAAAGTATCTCACAGAATTACTTAGCAACTTGCTCTGTATAAATGGTCAATTAAGAATATCCAAGTGCACGTATTTTGTGCATCTCTAAACGGTCCACATCATAGACTATCAGTGCCCTTCTTACTGCTAGAAAGAGGGATTGGCATCTTTAAATCTAATTATATCAGACAGCTAATTTCAGACACCACAAAACCAATTTAGAAAATTCATGGTTGTACATACCTATAATAGATGCCTGTACACCCCTATAATTCTAGCTACAAAGGACATTGAAACTGAAGGATAGCAAGTTTGAGGCCAGACTGAGGTAAGTTAACAAGATCCCTATTAAAAAAAAAAACAACAAAACTTGGGCCGGGGATTTAGCTCAGCAGTTTCACCACCTGCTGTGCAAGTGCAAGGACCTGGGTTCAATCCCCGGTACCAAAAAAAAAAAAAAACTCAACCTTAAAATTTTGTTCTTCTAAAATAGTTCTCAGTACTGAAGTACTTAGGTTCTCCAAAGAAAATACTTAGGTTCTCCAACGAGTAAGATATATATGTGGATACATAACAGACCTATTATGGAAAGTGACTTATATGACAATAGAGATTAAGAAGTCCCATAATCTGCAAGCTAGAGAATCAGGAAAAATGGTGATGTAATTCAGTCCAAGTCAAAAGAACTGAGAGCCAAGAATTCTGATGTCTGAGGGCAAGAGAAGACAGATACTTCTGTCTGAAAGAGAATTTATCCTTTTTCTGCCTTTTTGTTCTATTCATTCCACAACAGATTAGATAATGCCACTTTCCCATCACCCAGACTCAATATTCGACATCCACAACTGAAAGGAGAGGTTTAATTCACAGTTTCTAGGGATTCAGTCCATGGTTGGCTGACTCCAAGGCAGGAACATCATGGGAGAAAGGGTGTGAGAGAGCACAGGTTCTTAGCACATGGCTTCCAGGAAGCAGAGCAGAAAAACAGTGCTAGATGGGAAGGGGTAGGGAACCAGATACAGACCCCAAGACCATGTTTCTACGACTGACGCAGATACATTCAAAAGTACCAAATGCCGATTAGTGCTCCACTAAAGAGTCCCTGCATAGCTCCCAAGACAATCAAGGTGACCCGTCAAGCTTAATAATCACACACCAACAATGATGAGGGCAGGCAGACTTCATCTTTGCTCTTTGATTCTTACTCAGTCTACTCGTTCAAATGCGAATCTCTTCCAGAAATTCCCTCTCAGATACACTGAGAAGTGGTTTGCCAGTCATCTAGGCATCTCTTAGACCAGGCAAGTAGATACATTAAAATTACCATCAGAGACAAGGAGAAGATACTGGCCTGAGTTTTTATTAAGATAAGAGGCCAAGGAGAAGTTTTGCCCCAGCTAGGGTCCTTGCTTTAGTGATAATAGAAATTAAAACTAAACCATGGATTTACAGAAAAAGCTTTAATTAGAAAGTAAGAAGATAGGGAACAACTCTCGCTTGAGCAGGTACTGGGGACACACTCTGACACAGGGGTTCAGGCTGGCCCACCCACAGTCAAGAGGCCAACTTTCAAGGACTAGCTGAGGTGGCCCAGAACCTGGTCAATTATCATCTGTCTTGGTTACCTAAAAGCACAGAGATGTTGAAATTGAACTATTTGGCTCCTACTTGCAATTAAATGTTTATTAACTATCTGTACATGTGATAGAATTTGTATGAGAGTTCTATTATAATCTTGTAACAATGTTACAGAGCAGTTAATCTTATCTACCTTAAACATTTTGGTGGCTGCAATACCAGCAAAAACCACCCATGAGTTTTACATGAGCAAATTGTTTTAGGTAGGTTTGAAAAGACCTCAATGTTTCTTTGCATCATGTCTGTTCTCAGGCAGCTTCTCTGAATGCTGTGGCAAAAGTGTGGCCCACAAGCACTACCAACCCGAGCCATGGAACAGGCCTCTTTTCTGACAAATCCAACAATAGTCTAGTTTGGGTCACACGCCTGACCTAGAATGAAACCTCTAAAGAGCCAGGCCAGGCCCACCTGCTTATAAGATCTAGTTACCCCCAAAGACTACCTAGCCTCCAAGCAGGCAAGAGAGGATGGAATCACAGCAGATGTCTGCTTCACATCCTTCCCCAGTGACAGGTTAGACTGGGTCCTCTCCCACTATCATTTTGCTTTGCAGGCTAGGTAGTATAGCACACAATGGAACATCGTTCACCCCTAAAAAGCAATGAAGTACTGACACGTGCTACAACATCGATAAACCTTAAATTATGCTAAATAAAATAATTCAGACAAAAAGCCACATATTGTGTGAGTCTATGTTTATAAGTTGTCCAGAATAGGAAATCCAGCAAGAAAAAGTAGGTTCATAGTTACAATGTGACGGGATTATGGGGAATAGGAGTGACGGCTAGGAGGTATGAAGTTCCTCTTGGTAGGAGTGATGAAAATGTTCTGGAATTAGGGTAACGGTTTTTCAACACTTAGTAAACATACTAAAAATCACTGAATTGCATACTTTAATGGGTACATTTTATAGTTTATGAATTTAAAAAATACAACAAAGCTTTTTCAAGGTAGCAAATGGGACCTGACAGGTAGAATCACTTCCCTCTGGGAGCAGTTTGGGTGCATGACTTTGATCTCTTGTCCCTTGGTGACTAAGATGGTCCAAGGAGACTGCAGCCCCAAATTAAACAATATTTAAATTATCCAGTGGCATGCTATGAGTACCCTTGCTTCCCCTAGGCCTTGTTCCTTCAAACCATAAGCTAGTGTTCTGTTGCTCCCTATTCAGGATATTCAGAAGCACTGGAAGAATTAAAGTCAAAAACTTTCCTTCTGCAGAATGTCTAGGCAGGTCTCACGCTGTTAATCAGCATGGTGAGTCACGAAGAGGAAAATGGGATTCACTTCTCACATTTGACTATAGCCAGCCCTCTGTATCTGTGGGTTTCCACCAACCACAGACTAAAATCTTTGAGAAAAAATTGCATCTGTAATAAATATGTAAAGCTTTTTTCCTTGTCAGTACTTCCCCAAAAATACAATATAACAACTATTTACATTAGGAAATGTTAAATAATATAGAGACGAATTGAGATATAAGGAGAATATAGATAGTATCAATGGAAATACTATGCCATTTTACATGAGAGATTGAACATTTTTTGTATCTGTGAAGGATTCTGGAACCAGGGCCCCACAGATATTGGGGGATAATTGTATAGAACTATGTATTTGGTCCCCCTGTCCCTTTAAGGAATGTCTTCTGGAACCTCTATTTCATGGACAGTGGTTTGAAAAGCACTGGTTTGGCTTTTTTGTTTTGTTTTGTTTGGGGTTTTTTTTTTTTTGGTACCAGGGATTGATCTCTAGACTTTGTGTTTATGAGACAGGCGGCAGAACTACTGAGCTAAATCCCCGGCCCCCGAAAAGCACTGGCTCTGAATTTGTTTAGATTCTGTGATACCTCCCATCATAGACAAAACTCATTAAACTTGACAATTTTATTCTTTTATTTATTCCAAGCATTTATTGCTGGCCTTGTCCCTTGTTGGCTGTTTGATGATAGGCAAGTTCCTTAAGTCCCTCTGAGATTCAATTTCTATTCATCAATGAGTAGAATAGTAGCCTCCCCAAAATGCCAGAAGAGTCAAAGGAAAACACTTAGCACAGTACTTGGTACACAGCTGGTGCTTAATTACTGTGCACCCACTCTTTACCAAATATATTATAAACCTTTCACAAAGATGACAGCATACATCTCTCTGACTGCCACTATGCTGGTGTGGTGCTATATCCATCATGGACTTTAAATATGTGCAAAGTGCATGAATGAATCAATGCCCTGCTGGACTCACATCTGAGCCATGTAAATCTAGACCAGACAGTCTGTGACAATGTGATGATCATAAATGAGAAGAATTCCAAAGCCGATAACTCTACACAGGGAGAATTTTTATCAAATTCCCTACGAAATGTATCTCTCTTCCTGGCTCTACTTTGCCTTGCTCTTTAAAAATCTAAATGTTCCCAATCTTTGCTTAATGACATTGATGACAAGATGTTTTTAATGTAGGCAGATGGATGATCGTAACACAGAACGCATTAAGTAGAGAGAACAATCAGCCTAGAGGCTGAATATCCAGCCCTCAAGTTAAAAAAAAAAAAGCATCCTTATGAAGCACACTACTTAGGAACCTGGGCTTTAGAGCCAGATGCCCATCTGCCTGACTTGAATCAGGCTCAGCTGAATGTGACCTTGGCCAGGGATTTAACTTCCTCATGCCTTAGTTTCCAGTCTGAGAACTTAACATAACACAGTGATGACTAGAGTTAGATAAGAAGGTCTCAGAGCAATGTCTAGATGCTAATGAGTATTTGGTAAATACTGGCTGTTGTAACTGGCATTGTTATTAATTCTTCATATGACGACCCCTTTCAGCCCTGCTCAGCCTTTCCCTCAGTCCTCAAACCTGACGGGTAAAATGGGAGAAGGGGGAAACCTTATTAAAAGAGACTCAAGCAATACAGAGAAATTACTAAAGAAACTTTATTCATAGAACAAGTGTGAAATTTTCTTTTTATCAGTACTAAAAGGGAATTTTAAGGCTATAAGACCGGTTCTTTATTCCTCAAAGGGAAGTGGTTACTGTAATGATGTACTTGGAGGCACACAGCTAGTTAGCACCTTTCCTCTTCATAGAGAGCCATGAAATCTATTATGTTCCCTTGGCAGGGCAGTTTGCAATGAGAAATTGCTACATTTGTAAGGAACATATTGACCATGATGGAAAGATTTTATCCACAGCTACACAATGATGGTAGAACTGGACATGACTAAAAGGTTCAGCCAGCCCAATTCTTGGCAATGAAACCTAGAAAACGAATGTCATGATACCCATAAAAATGCTTCATGTGTCACAGGACACTGATCGAAGGCTTTAGTTCCTAAGTGGCCTTGAAGGTGTTTCCCACTAGTAGCTTAAACATTTAGCAGAACAATCCTTTTCTCAAAATCTTACCTGGAACCTAAATACATAAAAAAAACAAAAATATTGCTGAGCCACAGTGGCTTGGAAAAAGGAAAAAAAAAAAAGGATAGAAATTCTTTCCACCCAGCAGTGATCCTTGAGCTCTCCAAAGAGTTTTCTAGGTTGTATAAGGTCATATGCGGTTCATAAGCACCCGCGGCCTATAAACTAAGATTTTTAACTTAAAGGCCAGGGAAAGTCTGGTGCTGCAATAGACCGGCCTGTGCAAGTATCCTCAAAAGACTGATCACTCTCTAAAGGAGCTTTTTTACACTCATTGGATCACACTAAGTTCCAAACTGCACGAAACTAAATATGATTACATTTCTTTTCTTCTAATCAATAAATGGGGGCTCTTAAGGAACATTACATCAGCTCTAGGCAAATTGAAGAAACTACATTTTCTCTGTACATTTCAGTTGTAATTTAAGTAAATTTGCAACCTTGTGTGCTTTCTAATGTCTTTCTAATTCTAATAATTCTTTGATGGGGAGGAAGGGCTACAAAAATAGTGTTAAAAGCCATTCGAGAGACAATAGCACAGAAACATAATCCACAAAAAAAATCTTCAACAGGAAAAAAGAACACAGAAGTGCATTTTTTCTAATACGTTGTAACAACAGCAAAACAACAGACATTGGGTTGGAGAAATGAGTAATCAACTAATTTCAGTCTACTGGTGTGAGGATTGCTGGAGAGAAATAACCCTGGCTGCAGCTCATTTTGAGACTTCTCTTCAAAAACTTTGTTCCTGCCAAAAGCTATGTATTAGGCTAAATCTCTGCTGGCTTCTCTAGATTTGTGTCCAGACAAATTGCAAACATCACACCATCCGGTGGTCACTGTGAGTCTGCTCTGAACAGGCTGATTGATTTTTATAATGTTTCAGGCAATTTCAAGTTGTCAGGAAGAACTAATTCAGTCTCGTTACTGCCTTCACTCTTGGCAGCTCTGTGACCGCTTATTGGTTTTTGTCTTCATGTTCATTTTCTTCAGCTAATCTGAAAGCCTTTTTCCCCCTCTCCAGCCCCATTCAGAGGTCTGAGCTATAATCACAGGAAGCCCCCAGCACAATTACAGGTGAAAACATCAGCTGTGCTCATGGGTTCCAAAGTTGAACCCTAAACCCCCACACCCTGTGAAACCTCTTGCCAACCAAAACCCATTAGAGCCTGTGATGCTGTATTGCTTAATCAATCCAGCAACTCTATAGTTGAAATCCTCTCTTGAGTTGATATTAAACCAACTTGTCAATCGGTAATTGCTTGGGAAGAGAAGCTGACTGGTGCTGACTCAGCCTCTCCATATGTGTTTCCATAATATCTAAAGTACAAATAGTTAGGAACTGCTTTATTCAGAAGCCATAAGGCAGGTGAGGCCTCACAGTCATGTAGATCTCAACAAGTACATTACACAGTGGCAGAATTAAGTATATTCCTAGTAGGACTTATGCACTCAGAAAGGAATCCTTGTCATTAAGCAGAAACTGAAGCAGTCACTCCCATTTACACCATATTTGCTTCTCGGGCAGGAGAAAGTGCTCTAAGACCCAAGTTCAATGTAAACAGTAACACATAGCCTGCCATATATTATAAATAAAATACTGTACTCCTTTTCCCTAGCTGATGAGATCTATGCTTTAGGAGGGAAGATCCACAGCTCCTCTAACGAAGGCTATATACATGATACCATATCACGCGCTATTACTGAGGGCCAAACATTTTTCTTCAGGCTGAACCACTAAGATGAATAAGATGTGCTTCTTTCCGTTAGGAACTCAACGATCGACTAAGGTCCTAAAATCTGTGACAGTGCCATAAAAGAGGTTTAGACGCTAGGAGCCTGCAGAGCCCACAGAGGAGGTAATCATTGATTCTGCTGGAGGTGGCTGTCAGGGTAAGTCCCAGAGATGAGATGAGAAGGAAGATGTGCCAGGATGGGGGAAGCCTCAGAGGTGGCCAAAGAGGCCGGAACAGGTCAGAAGGTGTTCTGGTCAGCTCTCCCATCCTGGAGCACAATGCTCAACACCTACAACTTGAAGGAGTGGTCTAGTTTAACTCACTATTTCAGGGGATTTGGTCTATGGTCAGGTCACTCAAAGCCCTAAACATGATGGCAAAAGGGAGTCGGGGAACAAAGCTGCTTAGTTCATGGCAGTTAGGATGCAGAGCAGGGAAAGAGCACCAGAGAGGAAAGGGCAAGGACCCAGATGCAGACCCCAAGGCCATACCTCTAAGACTCACCTAGACACACCCAGAAGTGTGCTCCACCAATCCCCAGGTGGATTCCAAGCAGCTCAAGCTGACACTCCACCCTAATCACCACAAAAGGAAAGCTGCATGACACTTGAAGAAGGTCAGGTCACAACCAAAAGGAGGAAGAACATGAAGTGCTAGAAGAGTGTCTATCTTGATTCATTTCTAAAACAGATGCACCATCTTTCTACTTAAATGTCCACAGGATAATCAGACTCTTTCCCAGCCCCTGTTTTCTGCAAAAGTGTCCAAATCATCCCCTCCTCCATTCCACACTTCCCTAAGGTAACCCATCTCAGGGCAACAGCCACATCCTGGCTGTGGCTGCTGAAGCACTGAATGACTGGCCCCAACAACCCTGATGACCATGGCTCTCAGAATTCTCTAATCCCCTGGCTCTTCCTCCAACACACCAGACCCTGTCCCAACCCAAATCTTTGCACATGCTGTTCTCTCTCTCCCCAAAACACTCTTCCCTGCAAACTTTCACTTCCCATCAGGCCTCCAGTGTCACCTTCTCACTAAGGTCCACCTGAACTCTTTTCAAAAGGATACCTCCTCTCATTTCCCTGACTTATTTTTTCCCAAACCTCTTATTTTCAAATATACCACGTTTTTCTTATATTTCTTTACTTCATCACTGTCGGGGAATGTGAGCTCCTTGAGAACAATGATGTTTTTTACATTGCCATGTTCCCAGAAACTGGACCACGTGTAACCCTTGGTGTGCTCAGCTACAGTGAAGGGGCCAGACATGAAAGCGGAATCCAACGGGACAGGGAGTAATGGGATGCAGTGATGCAAAAGCAAGGATGCCCCACAGGTTCAAGTAAACTAGAAAACAGTCCTGAACACAGGCTGTGGAGACAGAACTGTAGATACAGAACTAATTCCTCACTGACAGGGCCAGGTGACAGGAGGTGTTCTCAAACCTACTTGGTCATGGAACCTTTCTAAGTACAAGTACTTGACTGAGCTCTTCAAGAGAACCTACTTTGGGAAACCCAAGCTTAGATGTCCTCTAATATTTTTCACCCTTGCACTAAAGTTTGATGAGCCTGAGTCAAATCAGAGTGATTCAAGACATGTAGGCCACATCATCTCCTGGTTATGTAACAATCATGATGTTGGAAACCCATATGCAATGTGACATCCAACCTCAAAGACAAGGATCTAACCAGCTTCATCACTTAGTCTTTCTAGCTTCCAGTAACAGCAAACCAGAGTAATGTGAAAAGGACACCTAGATGTCTCATATGACAGGAAATCTGAGACCAAGCAGCCCTGTTTTGATGACAACACATCAAAATCAAAGATGCACGTGGCTCCCCCCCCTTTTCCTTAATTCAGGGTTATACTTTGGTTGTTCTTGCTCCAGACATTGTATCACCTCCAGAGTGTTCCATATTGGAAGGAAAGGGTAGGCACAAGAGCCTTTTCCTCATAAGGCTCCATCTTGTTATCTGGGAAATAAAATCTTTCCTAGAACTGCTAACAGACTTGTCTGTCAATGTCACGTGGCCACTTAGAGCTGTAAGAGAGACTGGCAAAAAAAAGAGAGAGAGAGAGAGAGGCTGGCAACATGGAATGGGATTAGTACAACTGGACTCAATCTTCATAATCCATCCCCTGGGTCTGAGGAAAGACTTCCATTCCCTAGGGTCAAGCGATCTCTATGCCAACCTGAACAAAACAGAGATCTGATAGCAGGAATAAAGTGGGAACAAGGACACCTGTGGCAGTTACTGACTGTTTAGTGGCTCTAATAGCCACCAGCAGGCTTTGTTTGTTTGGGTTTAGTTTTCTAAGGCAAGGTCCCACTGACTCAAGATCCTCCTGCCTCGATCTCCTGAGTGCTGGGATTACAGGTATGAGCCGCCACACTGGTCTCATACAAGCAGGCCTTAACGGTATAGGGCAGTGATGGTGAACCTCTGACGTGTGTGCCGTAGCAGGTTATTCATATCATTGAAAGTTCTGTTAATGGGTTTTTCTTTTAATGTAGGAGTTGTTTTTCCTAAACTAAAACCTCAGTATTCCAGCATAATCAAAGTGTTGGCACCTGGCAATGAATAAGTGGGTTTTTAGGTTGCAGCTGGGCATTGGGTCTCTAAAAGGTACAGGGGAGGCACGTCACCTGCCGACCTTGACTGACTGGGCAATGCCTGTGATGCTGTGCTTGGAGGACCCAACAGAACAAGTTTTCTACTTGACAGCAATGACTGCAGGGCACATAGTGTAGAGGAGGAGCAAATGGCACAAATGTCCAGTATTATGATCCTTTTTTTCCTTTCTTAACAGTCTCTAACTTCTAACAGGTGAGCTTCAATATCTCCTAGTCCAATGGCAGCTCCTATTTTCTTCCCCAACAAAACTAGTCCCCAGACTACAGCCTATGCTTGCTTGGCATCTGACTGTCATCTGCTCATAATGAGGAGGAAAGGAGGAAGCCCTGGGGAGGCACAGGCAGCTGGGATTCCACTTCCTCTTGACATCTGGTTGAACCGAAAGTCAAATAAACCTGATGCTGTCCTGACCAAGTTCTGAGTATGATGAACTGCACTATGGGCACACCCTTGAATAAGAACTTGAGGTAAATCAATTTGGAAACTTCATACCTGAAAAATTATCTCAACCTGAGAGCACCAGCATTTCTACATCATTTTTAGTAGCTATTTTTACAAACCATTTTTCAAAGGCACTACTAGCAATAAGTCTAGAGCATCCCATTTCCAAACCTGAGCACTTTTATGCAAACTTTTCATCTTTCTGAGCTATGAGTCCAATAAAAACATTTCACTTATTAAAAGGATGGCAATGCAAAGGTTGGCCCTGCTTGAACACAAGCTCTGTGACCGCAGAGACTTCTGCCTGTTTTGTCCTTCACTATCACAGCCCTCCTTATCAAATCATACAATAAATGTTTGTTGAGTTAATGTCATAGATGACTATCCCTGTTGTACTACATAATATGTCCTGCATTGATTTCCCCTTAGGATTAAGGTCTCCACGGGGGCATCCTTCAAGATCAATGGTGTACCCCAGGTAAAACAGACAGGTGTGCTGGAGGATGGCAGGTTGAGTCAAAGCCATCACCTCATTCATACACGGGAAACTCTCAAGAGAAGGATGGTGAGGAGACCAGAAGTGGACCTCCAGGGACAGTTATCCTTGTAAGGTCCTGCAGCCCACTAGAAAGTCACTTGATAACAATAACAGCAAACAGTTAGGAAGTGTTAGACCCTATTCTGGCACTTTACATCACCTCACTTAACCCTCACAGCAGGCTATAAGGCACATACTATTGCTGCCACGTCCCATTAGCAGATGGGACAAGAGAGGCACTGAGTTAAAGCAACTGCTCAATGTCTCACACACAGCTACACAAACACCTTGCACCTGGCAGGTGGCGTGTGTTGTGTGTGTGTGACGTCCCCACTGTGTGAGCACTTTGCTTTCACTGCAAGGGTGGAGTGGGGGTGGATCAGTGGTTTTTCAAACCTTCTTGTTTCCCTCCCCAAACAAACCTTACTTGTCTAGTCTAATTCATAGAAACAGAGCAGAAAAGTGGTTACCAAGGCCTGAGCATTAGGGGAGAATGGGGAATTGTTATTCAAAGGGTAGAGAGTTTGTTTGAGAGATGAAAATGTTCTGGAGATCTGTTTCACAACAACATGAATATGCTTTACTGAACCACACAATTAAAATGGCTAAGATAATAAATTTTATGTGGTGTGATTTTTACAAGAAAAATAAAAAAGAAATTGTACCTAGCAGCTCAATGAGCATTATAGACATGGAGCTGCCTGATTTAGCAGGCACAGTGGCTCAAAATCCCAATTCCTTTTCTTTTTGTCCCAGACACTCCCTCTGTTCCCATCAGAGCAGCCCCAAGGGACCCCAGAGTACACATGCTGTGACACTAGATGTGACAGCTTCCCAATTCTCTTTAGCATGATTCAAGTCTCAGGTCAGGTCATCGTCTCCAAAGCCTCAATCCCAGAAATCCTTGTGGGCCCTCCGTGTATAATCAGTTCACGTTCCCCACCAGGGTCCTGAGACCTTCCATCATGTGGCCCCCATTTAAGTAGCCCCACACCCTCCACTGGGCCACAGCTGGCTCCGCCCTTCTCCTCTGGTCAGACCCTGGCACACTGGCTGTCATGATGACACTTTGCCTGCTCCCTCTTCTTGGTCAATTTCCTCGCGCTGTGCTCAGAACTAATCACAGCAGTCCGTTGATCCTCTCTGTATTGTTCATTTACTCCTTGTTTATGAAACAAGGTCAGTGGGTTTAACTAGTGAGCCAGCTCAGAAGGCTGCTTCTGTTTCCACCTTTAGCTAGGGCTGAGGTTCTGTCTTCATACCAGTCACTCCTCCAAGCTGCACAACACCCTCTCGCCTTCTGTCTATTCTGAGAGTTCTGCAAATACCAGGACACTCCGATGGCAGATCTGGAAAGAGGCATTGGGAAGAGACTCTGCCTCCTGCCATGGATCCTAAGGAAGAAGGAGGAAGCAGATGCCAGAGAAAGGAGTACCTGCTATGATCAGCCAGTAGCTGGAACACCAAAGAACTACAAAGACAAAGTAAACAGGGGCTTTACATTTTTAATTTTTTAAAAATCCTGGTGAAGGACAGAGTAATTTTTATCGTTGCTTATGAAATGCTGCCTCTTCCTTGGGTCCCAAAGCAACAATTTCCTTCACGCGTAGGTTCTACCAGCACCTACAACATCTACCACTCACTCAGAACCATCTTACACCTGGCCCATTTGACATGGAGGTGACAGAAGGAGAGACAGAATAGGAAAACAAGGCATTTAAAAGGGAAATCCACACTGCCTGGTTCAGATCTACATCAATTCCTTGGCCCACCACAGGAAATTATTTGGCTACCCAAACAGAAAAACCCATTTCTCTTTGTTGGGGACATGGTGATTATACACACGAGAGGGAGTAAATAAGATAAAGAACACACTGCACACTAGATTTTTCACTGTGTGAGCAGAATGAAAATTATTTGAACGTATCCCTGTGGAAAAAATAATCAATTTTTCATAGACTTGTTATAGGTTTCATAAAATATATTGCACACATATTTTTAAAAGTAAGAAAATGGCTTTTTAATGATACTTAAAATATATGGCATGGCAAGAATTATTTAAAATGTGTATCTGAGCCCTGAAGTTTGGTACTGCCTGCTAAAATATAGATGATGTGGATAAGCCTGTCTTCTTGAGATAAATGTGAGAACTAGTTCATCTTATTATAAACTTAACATGAAGGAACTTGGTATTCAGGCAGTTAAGTAATTGGTATAAATTCTCCCAAGATAGTAGATCCCTAAACTTCTACCACTTAGCAGCTGCCCATTGGGCTGTGTATACATTAAATAACTACTCTTAACAGAGGCCACCAAAACATTTTCACACAGGAAAAGTTAGCCAGAAACAAGGCAAGCCCAGGTGTCACCAGCAGAAGTGTGAGCACCACTCATTCAAGGGCACCAGAAGGGTAGGGATGAATGATCAGTGGAGTTTGGGGATCTCAATCCCTTAACCAGGCAGCCAGGCTCCATTTCTATGAGCAACTGGCTGGATTTTCCAGGCTGGTCGGCAAGCTTCTCAAAGAAGCACCTCTCCCATCTGACTGCACTGCCCCAGGTCTTTGCCCAGCCTCCTATCAGTATATAATGTAGATCTGCAGGGCCCAGGCAAGAATATAACAAACACAACTGAGGACACAGGTGTTGGGAGCAATGCTACGTAATTCTAGGGAAAAATCATTTGGTTATCCTAGTTCTCTTGCCTACAGCCCAGCTACAGAATAACTCCAGTTTGGCCTCCGGTCACAACTGAGACTTCAGTGTACCAGTGATGCTGTGATTCTCCAGGACAAGAAACATCCTGGGAGAACAAACATCTGCTCAGTTCCTCCTTGCTCTTGGACTGTTAACATCTTGTTTACCCGAGATGTACTGAACTCTGCAAGCCTTCTGTTACACCTTGTTTATCCCAATGTGAACTACTGAACTCTCTGCAAGTCATTTGTTACATTTGTTTCTCCCGATGTACTGAATTCTCTGCAAGTCATTTGTTACGAGGTACTGACTAAAAGGTGCAGTAAGCTGGGGGCTTTTGTCTTTGCTGCCCAGAGCAGCACTGATCAGACCCAAAGCTCAGCTTCTTCTCAGTCTCATTTTTCTACCTTTCCTGTAATTCGCCGTGTGCTGCCATGGCTCGAAGGAGACCAGGACTCACTGCAGAGGTTCTGGTAACGTCCCCTTCCCCTGTTCCCTACACACAGGCATCTTCAAACCCATTGCTGGCAGATCAGGAGGGTCCTGTCCCCAGGGCAGGGGCTGCCCATTTGTCATCCTTCCAGAAAACTGAAGTTTTTCTTCACTTGCTCAAATGGGAAAGTGCCTGGCAGGTAACTGATGGTTCATACAGAGTCATCCCTCAGCATCCTTGGGGGATGGGTTCCAGGACCCCCTGAGGACACCGAAATCTGCAGGTGTGTTTGTCCCTTATATAAAATGGTGTGATTGCATATAGCTATCCATGTTCCCCTATATACTTTAACTTGCCTTTAGATGGCTTGTAATTCCCCAATATAAAGTAAATTCTGTGTAAATAATTTCATACTGTATTGTTCAAGAAATAACGACTTGAAAAATCTGGGCATGTTTAAAATAGATGCAATTCTTTTCAAATATTTTCAATCCACAGTCAGTTGAATTCATGGATGAGGAACCCCACTGTACAGAATGACTGGATGGACTGGTAGATAAGAGAGAGGCAATAAATATTTTTAAAATTTTCTTGAATCTCAGCACTCTATGAGGTTCTGGCAGGAGGACTGAAAGTTCAAGCCTAGCAATTCAGCAACTTAGCAGGACTGTGTCTCAAAATTAAAAAAAAAAAAATTAAAGATCTAGGGATCTAGCTCAGTGTGAAGGCTTCTAGGTTCCACCTCCAGTACTGAAAAAAAAAAAAAAATCACAAACTATTGGAAGCAGATTCAATATATGAAGATCCCACCCTGCCTGTCCTCAGCATTGGGCTTTCTATTTTTTATGCAGTGAGTCAAATACTATGGTACCATGTTGTGTCCAGCACCTTGCTTTAACAGGATATGAAGACAGCAAACATGACTGAGATGGAAGAACTCATGGGCTAGCTAAGAGGACCATAAGGAGCCCAGAACAGAGCACGCATACCAGAGGGCATCAGGGGTGAAAACAGAGGGCATCCATTTGCAGAAGGCAAGTTCACTCCTGCCCCAGGTGCTGACAGAACTTCTGGAAGCTCTAAGAAGGGCACTGAAATATGGTAGGCTCCAGTTTATTAACGGGACAGAGGCTGCCTGTCAGCGTAGGAAAATGAGAACTAAGATTCAGAAGCAGAAACAAGCACTGTGTTTGCTGATAGTGAAGAGCACAGAGCTGCAGGAAAATGGAGTTCATTACGAGGTGGGGCCTGGGAAGAAAGGGTAACAAGCTCCCTGAGAAGTTGATTTGTTATAAAGGGGAGTCATGTAGGATCCTGAGTAGGAGTGACAGTGATCCTTCAGTATGGCAAGAATTCACCCCAGGATTTCTTTAAAGAGCATGCACCCCCTGACATTGAGTTAATGATTTCATTTACACTCAGCTTTTCAATATCCCATCTCAGTGGTTCCCAACTTATGAACCACAGAGCTATGGCAGAGGTCCCTGAAGTCATATAAACACTGCCTAGGGAGCAACCAATGACTTGCTCCCAGTATATTGCCATTATTTTGTTCTAATATATGTAGATACACTGTGTGACATAAAATGCAAATTCATTCAAAAACAACAGTAACCTGAATTGCCCCAGGCACTAGCCTATGGCAAATGGAGTCACTTTAACAATAACCCAAATGTCACTGGCTCCAGTCTGCCCTGCAGGGCTTCAGCCTGGAGTAAAATGTACCCTCAAGCATTTGTAGGAGCTCCCTGGGAATTTGCGTGCCCCAAACAAACCCATCCTTTCCAGAGACCCACGGGGGGGTGCTGTGCCCTCAGAGCTCTGTGAAGCTTTCCCACCCCTGAGACCCTGCAGAAGGAAGCTTGGCATGCTGTAGGAGGCATGGTAGAGGCTTTGTTCTTCTTTCTGACCGACCAGTATCCCTAAGCAGTGGTAGTTGTGGCACAATATTTTACTGAGGATCTTTTAAGGAAAAATAGCACTTCCAGTTTTTACTTACAGCCTCTAAACTAGAAATGAAAACTGTGGCATTTGTACATGAGAAGAGTTTGTGGCATTTGTACAGTGGAAGTCAGAAGGAAAAGCACAGGGACAGATCCTGTACTATACAGTACTCACAACTGTCCCTCTCCTAATTGGCAGTCCAATCACAACCCTCTCTGATCCAGCAAATTGAACTTCCAAGTATGCAAGGAAACAAAAGCAATGGGAAGATTTTCACAGCAGATTGTTTGCAAGCATTAGAAAGAATCAACACAAACATCTATAATATAGGAATTGTTGCATTAATTATGATACTTATATAGGCAGCCCTTGACCACGCAAAAACTAAAACTTCTACAATGTGAACCAAAATAAACTTCTCCTCCTTTAAGTTGCAGGTGTTGACTACTCTTTCCCGGTGATGAGGAAAGGGACCACCTGTGGTCTCATTTTTTAAAATGGTGGAGGACATGTCCACGTGGATATGTATACATCCAGAAAGAGACTTACTGAAGTACTGACAGTCTTTCTTCCACATCCCCAGTGAGGAGTGCCTTCTTAGTACTCAAATTCTGCATGGAACGGATCTGGGAGACAGTACAACAGGTTTAAAACCCTCAATTCGCCAAATTGCCATCCATGTGAAGTAGTCATGGATGCAGAGGCACCTAGGGAGGAAATGGAAGGCAAGAAGTACTTGGAGCTTTTAGGAACAGAACAGAGAGATTCTGCAGCAATTGCCATAAGATGTGGCCCATGTAAGAGAAATCTGGGTTTAAATGTGTTTTGCTGTTGTGTGCCATGTGACCCACTCAGAGTGCCATGATGAAGATCTAGAATACCCTGTGCGGTTTGGGGATCAGATTTGTGTTTCTTTTGCATGTCTCTGTGCTGCCCACAAGGTGAGAGCAAAAAGACTAGCTTAAGTTTACAAATGCATGAAAAATGCAAAGAAGGAGGCCCAAGAAACTCTTTTAGTTGTTACCTCTGCAAAATTAAGTAGGAGATAGTAGCATGGCTAGGATACAAAATGTAAGGAGGCACTGACTTTCAGGGTCTTGTTCACTGATAGGTAGCACCTAACACCCCTGTGAGGGAGTGCCCCCTTACATTCTGCACCCCAGCCACCCTGCTTGCTGCACCCTAGTCCTGCCTACGCTTTTTCTGTGACCAATCACAGTTCTGAATCTCATTTAAATTCAAGCTGAGATCCGATCTGCACACACACTATATACAGTTCTTTGTCATTTCAAAAGCACATTTCACCTGCTCTTCATAACAGCTTCTGAAATAGACAATACATGTATTATAATACCTATTCTATAAGAGAAAAAGCAGGAAGGTTAGGAGATGTGTCCAAGGTCAGTCACACAGCCGGCCAAGCAGCCGTGAGCTCCACCCAGTTTAGTCCTCCAATGACTCCCATCCAAGAGTGTTTCCAAGACACCACACACACACACACACACACACACACACACACACACACACAAATGTATTCTATCTCTCAATGAATCTCTAAAATGAAATTAATCCAAATGTTCATATCTCCCCTCCAATAAGGCCCTGTGAAGGACTTTCTGTCCTTCAAAGCTACAGAACACAGAAACTCACAGATAACAGATTCTAGCCAAGATGGCCACCTCTGTAGGAAGAGTGCCTCTGAACTCTTAGCTGCAGTCTTCCATAGGGGTTAGCAAGGAAGGGTGGCACCAGGTATGGACCACAGATATTCATCAGGTGTCAGGGTGTGGCATCTGCCCTAGAAACCCTTATCTAGGGCAGTGATGGCAAACCTTTCAGAGTTTTTGATGATAACAAACAGCCCAATGCAGCACCTATGACATAGGTTCACCACCACTGGTCCAGGAGAATCTCTGAGTCAATAATTTCATGAGGCGTCCACATAATCCCAGCACTCAGGAGGCTGAGGTGTAAGCATCACTAGTTCAAGGCCAGCCTGGGCTACATAGCAAATTCAAGGCCAGCCTGGAGTACATAGTGCTTCTCTGTGTCTAAAACAACAACAACAAAATAGAATGGACAACGCCAGGAGGAACTCATGAAGCTTCTAGTGGTCCTCAACTCTGGCTTTTCCCCTGAGGTGAGAGGGAGAAGATATTATTAGCTCAAGTGGCCAGTAGCCCTGAGCTAAACCCATTGGCCTGAAATTTTGCTTAGGGAGTTACTTCTGTCAGGCACTGAACCATCTGTTCACCCAACCATGTTTCAAGGTATTAGCAAGGTCCTGACCCTGCATTTCATCCAAATGAATATCCCTTGCCCTGGCCACTACAGATTTATTTTTCTTGGTTCCCCATTGGTACATTTTTAAGAACTGAAAGCTAAAATTTAAATTGGCAAAACATACTCATTTTCCAACTCTGTATTTTTTTTCCAAAGCTAAATCATACCTGGCAGATTCATTCTGTTCTTGTTTCCCTGGTCTCTCAAAGGAACATGGATCCCTTTCCTTCCAGGCTGGCACTCAGATACACTGTTTAGACAGGGCTTTGCTTCCCTCTGCTGTTGAAAAGAAGAATAGCATTCGGCAAACACCAAAAAAAAAAAATGCTAAAAGGAAACTCTATCCTGAGATGTTTACATAAGCTGTGTAAAGTGACTGTAAAGAGAGTCTGGTGTTACAGTACTGCCCATATAACACTCGAATTAATACTTCCCAGAAAAAGTAAACTTTAAATCGGATAATATCAGATCAGGATAAATTGCACACCCACCTGAGTAGCTGAGCAAAATCAATGGAGTGATTCTTTGGTCACTGGACTAAGAGATTCAAGATTGATTTTTCCCCCTTTTAGTAAAATATGAAACTCCCTGGTAACTTGAAGTATTATTGGAGTCCTGTATCTTATAAAGATTTATGTGGCAAAGGCATACCAATTTATCTAAAAATTTTCTTTCAACAGCTATACAGATGGCTGAATTTGCATGATCTCATCAGGCAATGATTTTTAAAAGCATTAACCTCAGAAGTAAGGGGGAAAGGTTTCCTGCTAAGTACCAGGGTTCTCAATCATAAAATTAAATATTCCTTCGCAAACTCAGTTATATCCTAATCATTTATGACCTCTTGCAATATTCAATGATCTGTAGGGAATTTTGAATTTCTAAAGAGTTTTATGTTGTCCTGAATGTACTCTGTAATGGAAAATTGCATTGCAGGAAGTTTTTCCTTCTGAGGAAGACTCCTACACACCATGGACTGTTGTTGTAAAGCTCTGTCCTCTTCGCAGGCTGCAGCAATGCTGTTCCTCTTGAGAGGGGCTAGCATTACGAACCCTCAAGTTGTGTCCGGCACTTGACACAGGGACACAGGATAATAATGAGTTACTATATCCTCACGTGTCAGGCCAGGAAAATGAAAGTTAAAAGTAACTTACCTGAAATGGCGAGGTTTCCAGAGACAGCTCAGGGAGATACACAGGGGAATCTCAGTCTCCCTCTAGACAGCTGTACTCTCACCTCACTTTGCAGGAAGGCTAGTCCTTCTGTTGAGATGAGAATCACCCAGAAAAGCTTGCTCAACACAGCTTCTCACACCTCCTATGCTGGAGATTCTGACTCAGTGGGTCGAGGCTAGACCCAGAAATTGGTTTTTTAACAAGTGATCCAGGTGATTCTTATCATCAGGGAACTATGGACATGGTTTTAGGCCAGGAGTCAGCAGGCCAAGGGACCAGGTGGTGTTTTGGTTTTTGTGGGCCAGAAGGTCTCCACCACATCACAGCTACTCAACCCTGCTACTGTAGCGCAAAAGCAGCTAGAATTCATTTGCAAATGAATGGGTGTAGCTTGGGTCCCATAATTTATTTCCAAAATTAGGTGGTTGGCCATAGCTCACTGACCCCTCTCAGACAATTCATACTACTATTCTCAAAAAAATAAATAAATAAACATTAAGGCTTGCTATCTCCACTTCACTAAGATTGTATCTCAAAAGGCAGCTGATCCATATGAGCGTCTTCCAACACTATCATGAAACAACTCACAGAGATAGGCAAGTCAGAAGGAGTCCAAAAGTCAGAAAGAAGGGGAGTCCAGGGCTTAGGATGAAGGGGGTCACATGGCAAGCAACGTGGACAGCCTCTAGGAGCTGAGCATACGCCAGCTGAGGGCAAATTTTAAAAAGGTCTTAGTCCTACAACCTTAAGGAAATGTCATATCAATGCCTCTGCCAGTACCTAGTGAGCTTGGAGGAGGACCTCCAGTTCATACAACAGCCAGAACTGTGGCCAATGGCTTTGACATCAGCCGGAGCACTACAGAGAATCCAGTCCTGGACTTTCACCTGCAGATGTTCCCAGATGAATTTATGTTACGATAAACTACTCTTTGTGCTAATTTGGTATACAGCAATAGAAAACTAATCAGACAGACCTAGGGCTTTGATGTCTGAATACTGCTGCAGTTGATCAAGTTCAGCAGTTTCTGGGGTTTGGTTTGGTTTGGTTTGGTTTGGTTTGGTTTTTGCATCACTGGGATTTGAACCAGGCCCTCAAGTCTTTTTTTTTCTTAATTTTTAATTTTAAGCAGGGTCTCACTAAGTTGCCAAATTATCCGGGCTGGACTCAAACTTGTGACCCTCGACCTCCCAAAGTTATGGGAATTTCTGGTTTTAAATGCAATGTCATTTGCATCATTTGACCTGGATTCTCACATAACTCCACCAGAATATACAGCCCTCCCATTTGGAATGTAATTATCAAGATGACAACTCCAGTGAGGTTTATCCAAAACCAACTTTCAGGTTTATTTTAACACATCTGTCATGCATGAAGTCTCAAACCAGATATTGGAGATAGATGGACGAGAGAAGATGAAAAGATCAATAAGGAGTTAACGTCTCACCTTGGATGAGAGACTGGTAGTAGAAAAATTAGTTATAAGGCAAGTGTTACAATTGAAGTGTAAGAATACCATACTAGAGCTCAAAAAACAGGATAATTCTGAATGAGAAAAGATGGACTTTACATGAGAAGATACAGTCTAAGTAGGAAATAGAAGCCCACAGTATCTTAGAGGTGTAGAAGAGGTTTCAAGTGGAAAATGTTGTTGGAGGGTATATCAGTCAGCTTTCTCACTGCTGAGACACAACACCTGACACCCACACCTTACAGGAGGAGAGGTTCAATTTAGCTCATGGTTTCAGGGCATTCAGTACATGGACAGATAGCTAAAAGGCAGAAACCTCATGGCAGAAAGTCATGGTGGAGCAAGCTGCTTAGTTCTTGGCTTCTGGGAAGCAGACCAGGAGAACAGGGCCAGAGGACAATGACCCAGGGACAATAACTAGTTTGTAGGCTAGGCCTCCATGACCCACCCTTACACACCCAGGAGCATGCTTTATTAATCTGCTAGGTGTTTCTTAATCCAATGAAGTTGACATGTCAGGATTAACACTCACAAAGCATATAGAGGACTTTGGACTATGCTGTACAGTAAGTCCCTGACTTAGGAGCATTCAAGTTATGAACTTTCACAGATAATGAACGAACTTCATATTACAAACATTCTAGATGCATGGGAACAAATCGCAGAAGTAGCTCACATGTCTGCCAAACATTGTCACAGTTGTGCTGCTGTGTGCTGACTGTACAGTGTGGTAGTGCACAGCAGTACAGTGCTCAGTCACAGCCCAGGATGTCCAGAAGCAAAAGGAAAAGCAGTGGTGATAGGGAGAGGACTGCTGGGAAGCACAGAGCAATACACATTGTATATTTGTGTCAAAGGTGCGTAAGACTCACTTTGTCAGACTTAGGGATGAATCCAACTCACAAACATTCTCCCGGAATAGAACTCATTTGTAAATCGGGGACTTACCGTATAGTCAGCGAACCACCAAGAGCCACCAAGCCTTCCTGCATACTACGAGTTCCTAGTTCTGAGTGCTGCGTACTCTTCTGGGGTGCCAGAGAAGCATTTGATTTGCATGCTGTCCTCTGGAAATGGCCCTGCTGAGGGCATGGAATGTCACTCAGCATCACAGACATTCAGCCATAGGTGTGAGAGCCTCTGTCCCATTATAGCACTTACAATTGCCAGTGCCCTCTTAAAACCTTGCCCAGGGCAAGGGGGCCGGGGGCTGGAGGGAGAGCTCATGGGTTTAACACAGTCAAATTTCTATTGGCAGTGACTCCCAGGCAGCCTTTTAACAGAGATGTTTAATTGATCTTTATTGAGCAGAACCTTCCCTTCTGCTTATAAAAGAAATGATCGCTCCCTCCCCACCCTGCCCTGGCTGTATCTGAAGAAGTTAATAGCTTCAGTTTTCTTACAGCAGAGATACTTAATGACCAAGAGACTATCATAAATAGAGTTTATTGTCCAAAATACAAGCCACATTCTAATCAGCCTTCACCATTGAGATGCCTCATTTACAGCTGTTGATTTTTCCCAAGTCTTCTCCCAGCTGAGCAGGGCATTGTTCTTCCCACTCGGGGTTTGCTGCCCAATTCATGGATGCCTTTCGCAGAGTGGTCTGTAGGCTTTTGCCAAAGACCCTTGAGGATTCCATATTAGTATCATTTGATCCTCTCGGACAGTAGCTCCCAGACAGGGCCCAAGATGTGGGCTGTGACTGTGTGTACATGAATATTTTGCATTTTATGGGGGATCATCTAATACTTGCAGGACTCAAGTCCTGGACTCCAGACACTCCAGGACTTGATACAGAGCTGGTGCTTGCCAGCTGTGGACAGTACTTGAAAGGAGAGCTAATTCCTTCCAAGTTATGTTAGCTCATTAGTAAAGGGCTTCATTGATATTACCATTGCTTCTTGCAATAACCTTCAAACACTATCAGCAGGAATTTTTGGATCAAATGTTCCTAGTAGTAGGCTATTAGCAGAATGGCTTTAGTAAACTAGAGGACAGTCCTTGCAGCAAACCGCTCTGATTTGGACACTTGTGTTACATAGAGAGACTTTCTGCCTCTCCTCCAACTACGGATTTACCTACCTACACCTGCCACTCCCTGCCTACTCCTCAATTTGCCATCCTAAGCTTGGTAAGTACCATGGCTAGAATTTCTAGACCAAATTTGTGGAAACTGTTATATGAAAAAAAAAGTGTTTTAGGTGGACAATCAGACAAGACTTTTTAAACTGTGACTGTCCGGGAAAATGTAAGATATGTGATCCATCACTCCAACAGTCTGACTCTAACACATCCCCAATGGCTAGCAAGGAAAGGGAACTGGAGAGAAGTTCCTACTGTTTGTTTGTTTATTTATTTATTTATTTATTTTTGGTTCTGGGGATCGAACTCGGGTCCTTATGCTTGAGAGGCAGGCAGCAGAACCACTGAGCTAAATCCCTGGCCCTCCTACTGTTTATTGACATCAGAAATAGAATTAAGACAGGTGTGAGATCTGGGGCAAAGGCAGTGGTGGTGACCCTATGGCACATGTGCCACAGTGGGCTGTTTGTATCACTGAAAGTTCTAAAAGTTTCGCCATCACTGGTCTAAGGTCTTACCTTGAATCTGAGAGGGAACGATGAGGACAATTTATACCTGAGATGTTGGCTTTCACTTTTTTTAATATATAAAGAGTCTTGCTATGTAGCCCAGGTTGGCCTCAAAATTGTAGTCCTCCTGCCTCAGCCTCCTGAGTACTGGGGTTATAGGTATGTGCACCATTTCTGGCTCATTTCATGTGGTATCACACATCAGCACTTAGGACTATAGTAGCGATGTCACCAGCTCTTTGTCAGGTGCTATGGACAGAATAGTGTCTGTCCCCCATGGTGCTTGCTACCTGCCAAAGCTGCTCTGAACACATTACATGCATTGCCTCACTCCTCACCATGCCCTGTGAAGTGGGGTTATTGTTTCCATCCTCATCCCCATGTTATAAATGAGGAAACTGAGGCATGAGGACATCCAGTGACTTGCCCAAGACTGTATACGTCAGCATGCGAAAAAGCTGGGATTGGAATTCAGTCACCAGTCTGATCATTCTCTGTTCTGTCTCAAAATTACTACCTATGTTCCCCAACTGATCATCCATAGACCCAAAGCCAGGCATGAAGGCAGTGTGGAAGACCCAGCAGAGTGTGCTAAGCCCTGCCCCATAGCACCAGGCTGGAAAGCTTCACAGAGATCAGGAAACTCAGTTCACCTTGGGCCCAGGACAGGCAGAAGAGACCATGGCCTGGGAAGCCCAGGGCCCCCACCCTGATTCCTAGCCTACCAGGAACACAGGTCTGCTGGCAGGTGGCTTGTGTCCCTCTGGGCATGTCAGACAGGCAGCGAGGCTTGGGGACACTCATCTTCATCCTCCAGACCGTGCTCTCAATTTCAGCACTGGGGTCACTTTGAGCTGGATAATTCTGTCTTGGCTTGCTCTGGGGGGTACCATGTGCATACTAGATGCTAATGGCACCCTGCCTATTGGAATAATAAAAATTGCCGGCATGGTGGTGCACACCTATAATCCTCAGCTCAGGAGGCTAAGGCAGGAAGATCATAACTTCAAGCCAAGCGTGGTCTGTATAGTGAGACACTTTCTCAAAATAAAATAAAGGTAGCTGGGGATTTAGCTCAGTGGTTCTGGAGCCTGCCCCACAAGCGGAAGGACCCAAGTTCAACCCCCGGTACCATTAATAAATAAATAAAATAAAATAAAGGTCTGGAGATGTCGCTCAGCCCTCCCTGTTGTTCAATTCTCAGTACTGTACTTCAAAAAAAAAAAAATCAGTCTACAGATATTGCTACATACCCCTTAGGGGACAAAACCATTTCAGTTGAGAAGACTTCTCCACCCTATAAAAGCAAAAGAAAAGGGATAACCTCAAGACACTTATTTCTATATGTTAAAAAGTTGTCATAATATGTGCAGATGTTCTACACCTATGATGTGAATTAGGCTGGCTTAGAGAAGCCCCGTCTTGTGCAGTGCACAATCTGCCCAACCACACATGGCAGTCCTCCTCTTTCTCTTTTCCTCCTCAGTTTGAAAGAAGAATGAAGCTAGTCTGTCCCATCTTTTGATCATTCCTTTCCGCTTCTCGAACCTCTAAGATGCTAAAAGGAGCCTTAGAGCTGAAAACACCATCAGAACTCAAGCTCCCTGACTTAAACCTGGGTTGGGTCAGGAACTGACCTTTTTCTATCCTGGGGTGAGATTTACAAAAGCAAATCCCACGCTGAGCCTCTGAATTCCTAGTCCAGCCATTAACATGTGACAGGCATGAGCTGCTAATAATATTTTTTCCCTCATTGCTGAAGCAATGGATAAAACAATTTTATAGCTTTGTCCCCCATCCCTAAAGCAGGCTGTATTAATTAGGAAATAAAGTAGTGACAGGGTGGCGTTAATGGGCTATTAATGCCTGCCTATGGCCTGAAGCCAAAGGACAAGCAATTGCCGCCACCAGTAAGTACTCTAACAGCCAATTAAAGCCCATCCTAAGTTGGCTCCTTTTTCTTGGTCAGGAGTTTTTCAATTTAAAAAGTCATGAAGTTTCCAAGTAGGCACAGGTCTGTTTCAAAGCATGCTGTTCCTTCTCTCTTCTTGCAATAAAAGGAAAACCCACCCACAGAGGATCAGGGGGAGAAATCAAAGGAAAGCCATGGGAGTACATGGGCTGCGACACCACCCTTAAAGCCATCCTCTGCGGCCATTTGCTGGAGGCAGGAGGCCTCTGTCCATCTGAGCTGGAAGAGGAAGCTGACATTTCTGGAGGAGGCCCTGCTTTAGAGGATATGTAGTCCTGTTTATGTTTTATCTTCTAATAATCTGTTTCTGGTAACTGAACATATACAAGTGCTTACTCTGCTCTGGTGCTGCTATGGCCAT
Organism: Heterocephalus glaber; assembly: GCF_053883595.1. Lineage (NCBI taxonomy): Eukaryota > Metazoa > Chordata > Mammalia > Rodentia > Bathyergidae > Heterocephalus > Heterocephalus glaber. Next base: position 61,448,118 of record NW_028258317.1, on the reverse strand, counting down.
GCTGAGGAGAAAATGGCACTGAGGAGTTAAATGGCTAACCCGAGAGCACACAGTGAGGGCACATGAAAGCCAGTTTTTAAACCCAGACTACCCGCCTCCAATTCCAGCAGCATGGAACCGGACTCAAAGTCCACGGATCTCTGATTCACCGTGACTTGAAAGTCAGGCCTCTGCCTGTGATGAAAACGGTTAAAATATTCTCAGAACTTTTCTCTTGCTGGAGGCAGAGGTCTTGCTCTACCAAGAAGCAAAGGGAAGGCAGGGGCCAAAGCCTACTGTCCCAAGTATGACCCACAGGGCTGAGGATTTACCTCAGTGGTTCTGCCGCCTGTCTCACAAGTGCAAGGTCCCAAGTTCGATCCCCAGTACTAAAAAAAAACAAAAAAAGAATAACAATGTATGACCCACAATCCAACAGCATCACCATCGCTTGGGATCTTGTTAGAGATGCACAACCTGGGACCTCACTGAGAACTACAGCATCGGAGCCTGCAGTTGAACAAGGTCTGCATATTAAAATTTCATATGAATATTAAGATTTGAGAAGTACTAAGCTGGAATCCAGAATCCCTCCCCCAGGGTCATAGTCTTCTCTCCAATTAATTAACAGGAAGCAGAGATTCACTGAGCACATACTCGGCCTCACCACTTTGATACCACACTAGCTCAGAACCTGCAAAGAATACTGAGACTCAGAGTGTCTGTCCAAGCACCAAAATTTACATAAAAGAACATGACCAAGGCTGCATTCAAATCCAAAGCACTGTCCCGAAGGCCCTTTAGCATGCACACAGCAGCTCAGATTGTCAGCCCAGAGAGCATCTAGAGTCCCCAGAGTCCGCATCTCCCTGAAGATACATGCAGTGCCAAAAAGTACCTTAATCGGAAGCTTTTCTTTTAAGGTCAGGAACAAGACAAGGATGCTCATTCTCTGCATTTCTGTTTAACATAGAACTGGACCAAAGCATCCAAACTAGGAAAGAAGAAAATACTCCGTTTGCAGATGACATGATCTTTATAAGTAGATAACCTAAAAGTGCCCCCAAAATATTCTTAGGATAAAGAAATTCAGCAAAATTGCAAGATAAAAATATACAAAAAACAGTTGCACTTTTATACAATAACAATATAAAAAGGGAAATCAAGAAAACAACTTATTTACAATTACATCAAAAAGAACAAAATTCTAGGATTAACCAAGGAAGCAAACAACTTGAGGGCTGAAAAGAAAAAATTTAAATGCAGATAAATGGAAAACCAACCCATGTTCATGGATTAGAATGTCCGTACTTCCCAAAGCAATCTATAAATCCAATGCATTACCTATCAAAATCTCACTTGCATTTTTGCACAAATAAAAGGCAAAAATTTTAAATTTATATAGAATCGCAAAGGATTTAGAATAACTAAAACAATCTGGAGTAAAAAAAGCAAAGGTAAGAGCCTCAAACAGAAGTGTGAACATGTTACAAAGCTACATTGATCAAAGCAGTATGGTTGTAGCATAAAAACAGACATAGATCATGGGAAGGAATTAAAAACTCAGGAACAAACCCTCACATATATTCAAATGATCTTCAACAAGGGTGCCAAACCACACAGTGAGAAGATAGATTCAGCAGGTCATGTTAGGAAAACTGGATATCCACATACAAAAGAATGAAATTGAGCCTTATACCACATACAAAAATCAACTCAAGCTGGATGTTCAGCACACATCTGTAACCCAGCACTCTGGAAGGCTGAGGAAGAAGGATTGCAAATTCAAGCCCAGCCTGGGCAACTTAGCAACTTAGAGAGACCCTGTCTCAAAATATTTTTTTAAAGTCTGGGCATGTGGTTCAGTGCAAAGATCCTGGGTTCAATCCCTATTACCACACATACACACACACACACACACACACACACACACACACACACTTAACTCAAAATGAATTAACTATCTAAACATAAGAACTGAAACTACAAAGTTCCTAGAAGACAATGTAGGGGAAAGCTTCATGACTTTGAATTTGACATGGTTTCTTGAATATAACATTATAAGCAGAGGAAACAAAAGCAAAATCAGATAATGGAATTACATCAAACTTAAAATTTTCTGCCCATTAAAGGAAACAATCAACAGAACAAAACAGCAATCTACACAATGGAAGAAAATGTTTCCAACAAAGGGCTAATATGCAGAGTATATAAAGTGTCCTCAATTCAACAACAGAAATCCAGGTAAAACTAGGCAAAACACTAGGCATGGTGGGACACGCCTGTAATCCTAGTGCTCTCTCGGAAGGCTGAGGCAGGAGGATTGCCTCTGGTTCGAGGCCAGCCTGAGCTACACAGTGAGTTCAAGGCCAGCCTGAACTGCATAGTGAGACCCTGTCTCAAAATACAAGACAGACAAAACGAGGCAAAAAGCTGGGCATGGTGGCAAATGCCTGTAATCCCAGCACTTGAGAGGTTAAGGCAAGATCATAGGATTGAGGCCAACTTGGGCCACAACCCGGGCTGCAAGTTCAAAGCTGGGCTGGCTCTCATAGCAAGAATTTCTTTCAAGAATAAAAGGTTGGGGAGTGGGCGCAGTCTCTCTCCAGCAGCGCTTGGCTCCCCAGGTCTCCGAAGGAGAGCCGCGAGGCCCCGATGCTGCTGCTGCCACGCTCTCTGTGGCTGTGTGGAGCAAATGGCACCCACCCTGCCGAAAGGTGATTTGAATGAAGTGAAAGAGCTGCTAAAAACCAACAAAAGTTAGCCAAAATGATTGGTCACATCTTTGAGATGAGCCATGATGATCCACACAAAGAGGATCACTGTGTTTTAAAAACACAGTGCAGTATATGGCAGATTTGACTCCAAGAGAAAGGATGGAAAACATCTCACACTTCGTGAGCTCACTGTTAATGAAGCAGCTGCTCTACTCTGTGTGAAGGATAAGCCCTACTGATAAGAAGAGATGAGCTTTTTTGCCTTGGCTAGGCAGATTTCTCAAGAAGTCACCTGTAAGTATACTCACAGAACCAAGACAAAATGCAGTGAAAGAGATGAATTATCCTCAAAGAGAGTGAAAATGGAGGATGGGTCTCCAGACTTCCAGGATTCTGTGCAAACACTGTTGCAACAGGCTAGAACTAAGAGTGAAGAACTCGAAGGCATTAGTTCACAGCAGCTGGAAAAGGGGATGGCAAAGCAGATGCAGTTCCTGTGTACCCACGCTGGCTATGAGAGGCTGCAGTATGCGGGGAGAAGGCTGTCTGGAGGGAGCTCCGACCCACAGGGGGATCTCCAAATGCATAATTTAGCAGACAACCTCATCGTTTTGTGGTGGACGGAGAAGTGAGCAGATCTTACTCTGGCGAGGCAAATTCCCACTCGTCTGAGAGCTTTGGGGTTTTCAAAGACCACCTTCACTCAGTTTTTACCTTGGAAAGGAAAGTCATCAAAACAGAGCCTCAAGATTCAAGATAGCAGCGATTCTCTCACTGTTCTCTGGAAATGGCATCAGATTTAAGGCTAATGCTCCATCATAGAAATAAGCCTTAATAACCAATGTTGCCTCATTCAGTGCAGATTTCATACCCAAAGCATAAAGACTTACTCAGTAGTCTGTGGAAACCAGGAAGACAAAACAACAGCAGGAAAGAGAAAACTGAGTGTTGCAATCTGTAACAAATACTGATCCAGTCACATTCCTGTAAGTTGCTTTATGTGGAAAGGCTTACAATGACTAGAAAAAGAGAAAACAAATACTCTAGAAATTTAAGCTAAGGAAAATATTGTGTATTTAATATTTGATAAAACTGATTTTATTTAATAGGATTTTATTTAATAATGTCATTTTCACTGGTTTAATCAGTACACGATAAATATTGAAGGAATGCTAAAATGAAAAGAGTAGGAAATATGTCTTACTAATTAACCCAGATTGGATTATATAATAGCTATTTAAGGTGCAACCAAAAGAGGAAGCTACTACTTGGACAGAGAACTTGAAACAAACGGACAACTGCGTAAAAGCCTTGATTTAACACTGATATTTCAGAAGTTGCTAAATAAATTAAGACATAGTAAGTTAACCTTAAATGTGACACAGATGGTGACTTAACAAAGCTATGAGAGATTCTGTGTTTTATATCCAGAAATTCTTCTCCCAGTGAAGGAGTCAAAGAGACACAGTGGCTCTCATGGGAATGTCTGCCCACCAAGTGGTCACAAGAGTGTACAGTTTCTGCATCCACATTTGCAGACACAGTTCTATGGAAGTTTAGGTAACAGCTGTAACTCAATTTATCTTACACTTTCATTTTTTATACCTTTCAAGTTTTTAAATGCAGGTTTTTTTGTAAAATTTATTCAACTTGAAAGTATGTTTTCAATTTCTCTGTTCAATTAATGGGCTATGAATATATATATATATTATATATATATTATATATATGGGGATATACTTAAATGTTAATAATGTCCTGGCATAATTATGAGAATTACACATTTGAATCCATAGCAGTACAAAAAAATACAAATCTAACATCTGCAAATATACATTTTTTTTCCTGCTGCTTTAAGAAAAGATATTTGACAGTTTATCTGTTTCCTACAGATTTATCTAACCCAGTTATTGCCCAGAAGGGTATAGTGGCATAAGCATGTGTCTGGTTTTAGTTCTGCTTTAGATTATAACTGTGTAATAAATATTGTCATAATCTCTTACACTAAAAAAAAAAAGAATAAAAGGTTGGAGGGCACAAATAACTTAAAATTTAAATAAGCATTTCTACAAAGGAAGTACATAAGTAATCAAAAAGATTTCCAATATTATTAATCATTGGAGAAATACAAATCAAAGCCACAAAATATCACTTCATAGCCACTACCAAAAAAGAAAAAGGGTTGGAGAGTTTGAGTAAAAATTGGAATTTTGCACACTGTGAGCAGGAGTGTAAAATGGTACCGCTGTCACAGAAAACTGTACAGTGGTTTCCTCAAAAAGTTAAAAATATTTTTTAAAAAAATTTTTTAAGTTAAAAATAGGGGCCAGGGATTTAGCTCAGTGGTTCCACCGCCTGCCTCTTAAGCACAAGGACCCAAGTACCAAAAAAAAAAAGTTAAAAATAAACTTAGCATTTGATCCATAAATCTCATTATTGGACATGTATCTGAAAGAATTAAATGCAGAGTCTCAAAGATATATTGTACATCTGTGTTCATAGCAGCATTATTCACAATAGCCAAGAAGTGGAAATAACCCTAGCATCCATAGATGAATGAATATGTAAACAAAATGAATGTAGTCTATGCACACAGCAGATTGTTATTCAGCCTTGAAAGGGAAGGAAATCCTGTCCCATGCTACTGCATGGATGAACCTTGAAGGCATTATGCTAAGTGAAATAAGCCAGTCTACAAAGACTGCATGATTTCACTAAGGCAGTTAAAGCCTTTTTTATTAGTATATGTGATGCATAATAAATGCATTCATTGTGGGGATTGGTATATACATAACACATAGCAAGTGGGATGGTGACTGATGGGCTGAGGGGGAGGAGGAGGAGTGTGGTAGTTCTTAAATGGATACAGAGTTCAGCAAGAGTCAGTCTGGCCAGATGAAAAAGTCCTAGCGATCATGTACACAGCAAAGCGCGTGTCGTTAATGCTTCTGTACCATCCACTTGCAAATGGTTAATATGATAAACTGTATGTTATGTATTTTTACCATAATAGAAAATAATGGCATGTAAAAACAGCATAAGGCAAAAGTGAGAAGTGAATGCACACTGTGGGGTCTCTGAATTTGGAAATTTCAAGAAAAAAACTCTGACTTTCCGGGCTGGTTAAAACAGCACTTTCAGGAGTAGAAGGAAGTGATCAGAGGGCGGCCCAAGGTCCCTCCTGGACTTAGGGTTTAATGCCTGTTTATTGAGAGCCTCTTGGAGCATTTGCTCAGTACTACATCAAGATGGAGTTGTTCTCTGCACCCTAAAAGCTTATGATCTAAGAAGCCCAGAGAAATGGATGAGACATAAAAAAAATACCAGAACAATGCAACATCCTTAATCAGACTCTCTTTGCTTTTCTTTGCTTGTAAGTCACTGGCTTTAAATTTAATATAGTGTCATGTCTTTATTTTTCTTGAAGTTTTCTTAAAAGATCATATAAAGATTTTCTTCCATGGTAAGACTTTTATATTGTATTTTTCTTAAAAAGGAGTACAGTACATTTACCCTTCACCAGACGATTGCTTATAACTCACCTTGCTTTATTAAGAACACTGCTAGAGGCTTCTGTGCCCCTAGCAATAAAAATGTATTTTCAGGCCCATTCAAACCAATGAAAATCTGAGTCTTCAGAGCACAAGATAATGAAAATTCTCTAGATCAGTGTCTTTTACTACTTTTAATCTGTTAACAGACCCTGAATGTCTCAGATGGAAAGTACTCTAGTGTGAATTGCTGTTGTTAATAGCATTCCATCCAGGTAACTCTCGATTATTCCAATTTCTCACAAATTTGGACACTTTTACTACCTCTATAATATCTCTAAGGGGTGAGCAAGGAAAGAGACCTGTGCAATTTGTTTCTCAAAATACACTGAAAGATAATTGCACATATGTACAAGAAAACCTCATAAATAATGGATGAGGAGAAATGAAATGCCAATTATAGAACCACTCATTTAGAAACACATTTGTCCCAAAATGCCCCTCCCCGAGATGCACTGAGAGATTTCAGGGACCAGCACACCAAAGATGGACACGTATTGAAACCTGGGCTGTCTGGACATTGAAAGTTTTGGAAACCGCCGTAAGGCAGCCACTGCCGTCCCAGCTCGCCTCCTCCTCGTAGCTTCATCCTTTACACTGTGACTTTACAACTGCCCTTCAACACATGGGATCTGTTTCACCAGCCCTGAGTCGGGGTCAAGACTCTGACTTGTTTTAGTCATGAATAGCGCAGAAACGACAAGGAGCCACCCGAGAGCTGAGGCTCCAACTGCTCCTGCTCTCCCACTTGTGGGAGCCTTTCCCTGCTCCCTGCTGGGAATCTTAGGGACACGTGGCTCAGTCAGCCCCATTACCTGTGCCAGCAGCCACCCCCCAGCAGACTCCTCAGCAGCAAGAAAAATTCCAGCAGGATACACCGAGTTTTAGCAAAGAATTAAGAGCATACAAATATGCTGTATAAACTGCTCTGCAGACACATTTCTCAAAAGCATTTATGATCTTGTGAATTCCTTCAAGGACATATTAAAAACAATGATGAAAACTGAAACTGAGGGTAACAGATATTAGTATGTCTCAGTTTATATATTAGATACAGTCCCTGGCCTACAATGTCTCTATTCATAATTTTTTAACTTAATGATGATGGAAAAGCCATTCAAACTCAGGAGAAACTGAATTTTCATCTTTTTTTATCACAAGGGTAAGCAACCAATACCCTACAGTGTACTGCATTGCTAAGCTACAATGTTTGGTAGGTTAGGCATGTAAATTTCCAACTTGTGATATTTTCAACTGACGGTGGGTTTTTTCAATACATAATCCCATTATAAGTTGAGAAGCATCTGTATTAGAAGACAATCACCTGAAGACAAACCAGGTTTGAATAACAAAACAATTCAAAGAAGAAGAACAGTTAAGAAGGTGCCAATTTAACCCTAACTAGAGCTTTTAGAGTATAATGGAAAGTACAATTTATGTTTGGCTCTTTGTATAATTTTGTTAATAATTGCATTACATGATTTGTGTACATGTGGAAGAAAATGAAACATTAAGATTACCAAGAAAGAAGGAAGCCAGAAAAAGTGGTCACAGGCAAATGTCATGAAGACATCATGAAGCCCTGTAACATGGATTTAATTTACATATCTTATATGAGTTCAATTAAATTTTCTCTGAGTAAAAAAATTTAAAAGTTATTTAAACCACATTGGTGATTTTTACATACCATTCCTCTCAGCAAGCTCAGAGCCCTGGAGTGGGGGAAATGGAAGATGTAAATCTGCCACTGTCACAAGAAGTCTCGGACCTCACGCAAGAGGCATCTTGCTTCTGCATTTTTCCAGTGAAGGGTAACAGAGTATGAACCCCAAAATACGAAATTTTGATACAAGAATTATTTTGAGGCTGGGGATTTAGCTCAGTGGTTCGGGCACCTGCCTCTTAAGTGCAAGGTCCTGAGTTTGATCCCCGGTGCCCAAAAAAAAAAAATTATGTAAGAATTATTTTGAGCTAAAGGCAATTAAAATTTTCAGAGCAAAATGTTAACTTAAAATGGTCCTCAGTGATTGAACATTATGAGAAGAAATCCTACATTAAAAATACTCCTTGTCAGAGCCGGGGATTTAGCTCAGTGGTTTCGCCACCTGCTACACAAGCACAAGGAGCCAAGTTCCATCCCCCGTACAAAAAAAAAAAAAAAAAAAAATACTCCTTGTTAAAAGTATAGTTTTTTCTTTTAAAAAAATGTAAAGTGGGTGCAAGAAGACTATCCTGATTTTCCCTCTTCTTCCTGAAAATGGTAAATTAAAACTCCCATGTGAAAGATGTCTGCCCTGTATCAGGAGAAATATTCATCCATAGGAAACAAACAGACCTTGTTAAAAGAGTTTTGATCTTCATTTAGGCTCCCCCTATAATTTACTTACTTTTCAAAAACTGTCTCTCATTATTCAACCTAACAGAAAAGTGTTGCACCCAGTGAGAGAGAACCAACGAGAGACCGACATTAAATCCACACAGGAGTTTATTACTGGCTGGGACCCAAGCCAAGCATCGGACTCGAGCATTGACTGGGGGGAGACAAACATGTTTTATACACCTTTGAGCCCAACAGTTCCTAGACCGCCCTATGGGATAGAACTAGTAAAGCAAGCAAAAGGTACAGAAGCGGAACATACTGCTCTTACAACATCTGTAAAACAATAGTTGATTAATTGTTATTTCTAAAGAGACTTTCTAAGGGGAGGAGGTTTTTAAGCTGCCTCCTTCTGAGTTCATCTAAAGGGCAGGCAGGTGGGTCAAGCAGCAATATGGAGAGTCTGTCTTGCTAACTAGGGTCCTTCAAAAAGCTTATGGGCTCTGCCACTTCTTTGGGATTTCATCTCCTTGTGAGCATGCAGATACTTTTCTCCTGTTAATCTATCCTGGGTCAATTTGATTCTCAGGCCCAGCCAAGCAGCTCAGAGGGGAAGTTTGTCCTTCCCTATGCAAGCACCATGTGATTGTTAATTGTGCTATGTCAACTGGACCTGAGTAGGAATTGCCTGCAGATCGAGAAAGCTCTGGGTGTGTCTGAGGGTGTGGACATGAAAGCTGCAAATACAGGAGGGAAGACTCACCCTGATGTAGGTGGCACCAACCAACAGAACACAGAATTAAAAAATAAAGAAGAAAATCTCCTCTTTCCTTCTTCACAGAAGCTCCTTTCTTTGCCACTGCTTCTAGCTCCTTCAGGCTTCCATCACAGATTCTTCAGCATTCCAATGCAGTCCTTTCAGCTTTCCAACACACACACACGGGACTCAGAGATCCAGGCCTTTGATCTTTGACTGGATTAACAAATAACCTAATGATGCACCTCAAAAAACTGAAAGAACTGAGCCCGCTGCAGATAGGCAGGAATGCAGACAACCTACCGAGGTCTTGAGTCCCGCAGAACACACCGAATCAGCCCCCTGCAGACAGGCAGGTCTGCACACCCCCTACCAAGGTGCGGAGTTGCACGGAACATGCCTAATCAGCCTGGGCCCCGGCAACAATACACTGAACCCCCGCCCCCCACTCCTCTGTACAGCCACCTGGTTCCACACTACAAAGACGCAGGGGACACCAGACCACCAGACCATGGTACTGAGTCCCACTGCTCCTGGCCCAGAGGTATGGGCTTCTGAGCCGCCATCCCACTGCTCCTGAATGAGAAGAAGGGGCTTCCCGGCCACCATCCCTCCCGCTGCTCCCAGCCCACAGGACAGGGCTTTTGGGCCACCATGCCTACCGCTGCTCCCAGCCCCTGTCTCACCTCTCCCAGCTCAAAGGAGATAATCCGTGCAGGCACTAACTGCCGCCCCCCAGTCGAAATGAGAAAACACATAAATAAGTCTCAAAACCAGACTTCCGGATCACCTACAGCAACGCCAAAGGGAAATGAGATGGAACACTCTGATACTCAACCACCTGGACCCACTGAACTGGCAACAAAGGGGGATCTGGAAAAAATGAAATCAGAAATAATTTCTCAGATAAGAACAGAGATTGTGCCCCTAGTGCAAGACATGATTAATAAATCTAGAGAGGAGCTCAGGAACATGATGGGATCCCAACATAGGAAACAAATGGAATCCATAAAACAGATGCAAATAGATTTCCAGGACATGAAAAACTCCACTGAAAGTCTACAAAGCAGAATGAGCCAATGTGAGGACAGAATTTCAGATATAGAAGATAAGATTGCAATTAGTGACCAGGAAAACAAAAATTGCTTTACGTCATGCAGAAGATGCCGAATCCACCCACACCCCGGCAACAATCCACTGGACCCCCCACCCCCCACTCCTCTGTACAGCCACCTGGTTCCACACTACAAAGACACAGAGGACACCAGACCACCAGACCAAGGTACTCAGTCCCGCTGCTCCCAGCCCAGAGGTAGGGGCTTCTGAGCCACCGTCCCACTGCTCCTGGTCCAGAGGAAGGGGCTTCCGGGCCACCATCCCTCCCACTGCTCCAAGCCCAGAGGGAGGGGCTTCTGAGCCACCATCCCACTGCTCCTGGAGCAGAGGAAGGGGCTTCCTGGCCACCATTCCTCCTGCTGCTCCCGACCCCTGTCCCACCTCTCCCAGCTCAGAGGAGGTAATCCATGCAGGCATCAATAGCTTCCCCCCCCCCCAGTCAAAATGAGAAAACACGTAAATAAGTCTCAAAACCAGACTCCCAGATCACCTACAGCAACCCCAAAGGGAAATGAGATGGAACACTCTGACACTCAAACACCTGGACCCACTGAACTGGCAACAAAAGGAGATCTGGAAAAAATGAAATCAGAAATAATTTCTCAGATAACAGGAGAAATTGTGCCCCTAGTGCAAGACATGATTAAAAAATCTAGAGAGGAGCTCAGGAACATGATGGAATCCCAACATAGGAAACAAATAGAATCCATAAAACAGATGCAAATAGATTTCCAGGGCATGAAAAACTCGATTGAGGGCCGGGGATTTAGCTCAGTGGTTTTGGCCCCTGCTGCGCAAGCGCAAGGACCCGAGTTTGATCCCCGGTATCAAAAAAAAAAAAAGAAAAAACCCCATTGAAAGTCTACACAGCAGAATGAGCCAATGTGAGGACAGAATTTCAGATATAGAAGATAAAATTGCAATTAGTGACGAGGGAAAGAAAAACTGCTTCAAAATTATAAAGGAACATGAGAAATCAATCCAGCAACTGCTAGGTGATGCAAAGAAGAATAACATAAGACTGATTGGGCTCAATGAAGAAACAAGAGAGAGTGGAGATGACATAAAAAATCTCTTCACAGAAATAATGGCAGAAAACTTCCCAAGCAGGGGAAAAGAGCTTGACATACAGATAAGTGAGGCATATAGGACTCCAAATAGCCTTGATCAAAAAAAATCTACACATAGGCATATCATTGTTAAGATTCCAGAAACTCAACAGAAGACCAAAGTTCTCCAAGCAGTCAGAGAAGAGAAACAAATCACATACAAAGGAAAGCCCATCAGAATCACAGCAGACTTCTCAACACAAACCATCAAGGCAAGAAGAGCTTGGAGTGACATATTCCAAGCCCTAAAAGAACACAGCCTCCAACCCAGATTGATGTACCCTGCAAAACTATCTTTCAAAATGGATGGAGAAATAAGATACTTTCATGACAAAGAGCACCTTAGGAACTTCGTGAATACCAAACCAGCACTCCAAAGAATTTTACACAATATCCTAGGAGCAGACATTGAGGAACACAACCCCAGGAAGCAAAGCAGAATGAACTCATCTGGCATGACAAGATATTAAATGGAAAGGGGGAGAACCCAACAAAAAGAAAAAGTCATGGCAATGACAAGTCAATACGTTTCAGTTATAACCATCAAGGTTAATGGTCTCAATTCACCAATCAAAAGAAATAGACTGGCAGAATGGGTCAAGAAGCAAAATCCAACAATATGCTGCATACAAGAAACACACTTCATTCAAAAGGAAACTCAGACTGAAAGTTAAAGGGTGGAAAACAATACTCCATGTGACAGGAACCAAAAAAAAACCCGGAGTAGCTATCCTCTTGGCAGATCAAGTAGATTTCAAACCAACACTGATGAAGAGAGACAAAGAAGGACACTACATCCTTGTAAAGGGAACAATCCAAGAGGAAGAGATGACAATCATGAATATCTATGCACCAAACACTAGTGCACCCAACTATATAAAACAAATATAAACGGACATGAAAAGTCATATATGCACTAATACAATTGTAGTGGGGGACCTCAACATCCCACTGTCACAAATAGATAGATCAACTAGACAAAAAATAAGTAATGAAATACTAGAACTCAATCAAACTCTTGAACAAATGAACTTAACAGATGTTTACAGAGTCTTCCAACCCACAAAATCAGAATGCACATTCTTCTCAGCTGCACATGGGTCATTCTCAAAAGTAGACCACATACTCACACGTAGAACATGTTTAAGTAAGTGCAAAGGAATTGAATTTATCCCCTGTGTATTATCAGACAATAGTGCAATGAAATTGGAGATCCATAGGAAAAGAAACTGGAAAAATTTCATAAACACGTAGAAATTGAACAACACACTTCTGAATAACCAATGGGTCACAGAGGAAATTAAAGAAGAAATCAGACAATTCCTTCAATTAAATGACAATGCCAGTACAACACATCGGAATCTATGGGGCACAATGAAAGCAGTCTTACGAGGGAAATTCATAGCAGTGAATACGAATGTTAGGAAAACCGAACGAGCCCAATTAAACAACCTGATGCTGCACCTCAAGCTTCCAGAAATAGAAGAACAGGACAACCCCAGAGCTCATACAAGGGAGGAAATTATAAAGATCAGAGGAGAAATCAATGCAATGGAGAATAAGAGAACAATACAAAAAATCAATGAAGCCAAGAGTTGGTTCTTCGAAAGAATCAACAAAATTGACAAACCCTTAGCCAACCTTGTCAGAAAAAGGAAAGAAAAGGCCCAAATCCATGCAATTAGGAATGAAAAGGGTGAAATTACAACAGACCCAGAAGAAATCCAGAGGATCATCAATACCTACTTCCAGAACCTATACGCCAATAAGATGGACAACACAGAAGAAATGGACAGATTCCTAGATGCATATGAATTACCAAAGTTGAACAAAGAACACCTAAAAATTCTGAACAACCCAATATCAACCAATGAAATTGAAAAGGTAATTAAAAACTTATCAACTAAGAAAAGCCCGGGCCCTGATGGCTTCACTGCTGAATTCTACAAGACATTTAGAGAGGAACTGCTGCCACTACTCTTTAAACTCTTCAATGAAATTGAAAGGGAAGCAATACTCCCTAATTCATTCTTGGAAGCAAGCATCACCTTGATCCCCAAAGCAGAGAAAGACCCAACCAAAAAGGAGAACTATAGGCCAATCTCACTAATGAACATAGATGCAAAAATGCTTAATAAGGTAATGGCAGACATAATGCAGAAGATCATCAAGAAGATCATACACCCTGATCAAGTGGGATTCATCCCAGGGATGCAGGGATGGTTCAATATATGCAAATCAATCAATGTAATACACTATATCAATAGAGCCAAGGACAAAAAACATATGATTGTCTCTATAGACACAGAAAAAGCATTTGACAAAATCCAACATGCATTTATGATAAAAACCCTACAAAAAATTGCAATAGATGGTCTCTACCTCAAACTGATAGAAGCCATCTATGAAGAACCAACAGCCAATATCATACTAAATGGTCAAAAACTGAAATCCTTCACTCTAAAATCAGCAACAAGACAAGGATGTCCACTATCACTACTCTTGTTCAATATAGTTCTGGAAACATTAGCCACAGCAATTAGACAAGAGAAAGAAATAAAAGGAATAAAGATAGGAAATGAAGAAATCAAACTGTCATTATTTGCAGATGACATGATACTCTATATAGAAGACCTCAAGAACTCCACCAAAAGTCTTCTAGACTTAATAACCAAATTCAGTCAAGTAGCTGGTTACAAGGTCAACACACAAAAATCAATAGCTTTCCTCTACACGAATGACAGACTCACTGAGAGAGAAATAGGGCAAAGAATTCCTTTCACAATAGCATCCAAAAAACTGAAATACCTAGGAATCAACGTAATGAAAGAAATCAAAGACTTCTTCTCTGAAAACTATGGGACTCTGAAAAGAGAGATTGAAGATGATATCTAAATCTCCATCTAAATGTCTCATAGACACCTCAAACTCAGCTCATTCACATTAGCCAATATCCAGTAGAAAAGTAGCCAATGGCAGGTAATTCAATACAGCAAACTTTATACAGTTATAGAAGATCTAAAAGGCCAAAGGGGTAGTGAGGCAGCCCTGGGAGACACAAGAGCCACCCCTGGCTAAAAGTGCCAACAAGAAGGTGGCATCACCACAACCTGAGCACAGAGGGAGCAACTGCCTGGTGAAGACAGGGCCTCTAGAGGACAAGCATCCATTAGCCCTGTTGCCTTAACAGCCTAAGCAGAAGAAGGAGAAAGAGCCTGGTTTCTTTCTCCCTGCAATGCCTCCCACTGGCAAAACCTACTGGACGAAAAGCTGCTGCAGAACTCTGGGAGGTGGGTTTCACAGTGGCACCTGGTGACATCCAGCAGAGCAGCAGAAAGGCAGGGAGCACATCTGAAGCACAGACTGTGACAGCACACTACTCACTTTCTCCCATGCCGCCTCGCTCATGGCGCTGGCCATTCAGGCCTTACTATGCAGGTTAGACTTGACTTTTGTCTTTCTCTCATTTTCAACATCTCGTCCCCCACCTGCTAAGCCACTTACCTACTTCTCTCTCCTGCTCAGTCACCATCACTCACCATTAAACTGAAAAGATCCCATTCAGTTCTCCTGTCACCCCTCTAGACTCTTCTCCCACTCTTCTAGCTTTGCATCCACTACACTCCAGCCCAGCTAGGATTTCCTCACTTGTCCTGTTTGCAATCCCACAACGGCTCCCCAGCACATGAGGGTCAAGTTTAGATTCCACAGCAGGATTCCACTGCCCCGCCGGCTTCCCTCTCATGACACACTCCTTTGCTTCCTATGCTTCAACCTGCCTCCATGCCACGCCCTTGAATTTCCTGCAGCAGCTCCAGAGGCCGGCCCTTGCGCAGTGCTATTGTCTTTTGCATGGAACACTTCCCCAGCCTCTTGCCTCTTCTGACTTATTGCCCCTCCTCTTGTTGCTTTCCGTGTGAGTTCTAGGAAGTTTCTCAGCACTCATGTGTCCCCTTGTGCCTGCCCCTTGTCCCAGTGGGACAGTTACCTGATTTAACACTAAACCACGTGAATTTAACTGGGCATTGTATTTTATGTAGCAATACTATTGGGTGAGCATTTGCCCCAGAGTATTGCAATTGCAGATTTATATATTTATTTCCCATGAGGTTCCAAGTCGCCTGAGAATAATTTTCATACCAACGTTGTCTCCCATTCTGTTAAGTAAATATGTGAGCTACATGGGTGGGCAGATGCATGATTGCTGAAATCCTGGGCCTAAACAAGAGATGCATCAGAAGCTGATGACCACTACACATCCAAGCTAGAGGTTAGTTCTAGGTCAGGCCCTCAGGCTTTGAGAGAAACTTAGTGGAAGAAACCATAGACTGGAGGCAATGACCAGCGAGTGTAACTGGAAATGATTACTGAATGCTTTAAGCCTGCACAAAGCTAACAGAGCAATGTGAATTCATTTGCGGGATCACTCCTGGCTTAGTTCGGAGCATCCTTCACCCAGCTGTAAAATTTGTCTCCTGCTGTGGAAGGTAAGATGGTGGGAAAGGTCAGAAGGGATGCTGAGAATGATCAACTGTCTTACTCTTTTTACACTGGAGTGGTTCTCTAATGGAAAGCTTAAATCTTGTTATTTTCAGACCCAGTATGCAAGGGTAGGTAACAAATTTGAAAGAAGTTGACAAGGTGGAAGAAAGGCGAATTAGAGCACGCTCTGTCTAAAGGGGCAGCCTCTACTGCTTCTGAGCAATCATCACCGCTCTGGAATGCAGGCCAAATGTCCTCCCTCTTCCAGGAAAGACACAAATCAAGATGAAGATGTTTTGTGTCACGAACTTTTTCTAACTTTTTTTTCAGTACTAAATATTGAACCCAGGGAGTTATGAGGTACATCCCCAACCTCAGCGCAGCCCTTCTCTGGTACTAGGAATGAAACCCAGGGCCTTCACACTATACCTCATCCTCAGCCTTTTTTAAAAAATAAGGTCTCACTGAGTTTCCCAGGATGGTCTCAAGTTTGAAATACTCCTGCCTCTGCCTCCCAAGTAGTAGGGATTACTGTTATGAACTACTATGCCCGACCTCTCATGACTTTTAATGTAGCCATTAATTTAGTATCAAATGGTCCAACACAACACAGCCATGACTTCATACTACTATGGCATTAAACAGTAGCTCCAGGAGGATTTCCCCTTACTCTAGAAACCACAAGGATGTGTTGGTTCAATTTCTAAAAGTCTCTAGGAAAGAATTGATACCTAAGATGTTCAGGAGGATCTAGGGAAGCACTTGCTAATTTTGAGAGCAAATGAGAGCAAATCTTACCAATATCCACCAGGCTTAAATGTAGAACATTTTTCTATGGCTATCAATATTGTCTTCTATATGTTTAGCCAACATTTGCTGAGTATCGTTCACAGAACATTGGTGGTTGGTAGGCAGTAGAAAATGCTAAGGACATGATGCACTCAGGGCTGAAATCCAGCAGGTACATACCTTTGCTATGCACCAGTGGTTTACACACTTACCTACTTCCATCCTCCTTGGTTGCAGTCGCTGTCCAAACCTCAGCTATGCTGGCCTCATACACCAGGCAGTGTCCTGGGCACTACAGTGAGCTACTGGTTGAGGGCACTTGCTGACTGCAGGCGCTTTTCCATAGGCGCCCTCCTATGACCGATTGCAAAAACTGCAGTTTCTACAGGATACCATACTGGTGACTCAATTTTTTGAGTATCAACTGTTCTAAGAAAAAGTCAAATGATAAATGCCCCCTCCAATAAAATGATGCCCACATTTCCCATCTCTCTCCTTAAACTCCTCTTTTTGATTTACTTCTGTCCTACCATTCAGACCTCAACTCTAATGTCATTTCCTACCTCCCAGTCTGGACTTTAAGACACACTGTCAGGGCTCTGTGTTTATTTGATATACTGCAACCATCTGTTTAGTGTCTCCCTCCTCCACTAGGCTTTAAGCTACTTGAGGGCGAGAAAGAATTTTTTGGCAAACTACCCAGGTTTCTATCTTGCATAGATGGTGTGGGTCCCTGATCCCAGCTCCAAGACTGGACCTGCATTCTAGCCAATTAACCTATTCCTCTCACATTGGTTCACGGTTGAGCACTTGAGCTGAGATGGTCCCATCAGAGCGTGCCTGAGAACTCTGGCTGGGAAGGCTGAGACACAGACCTTTCTGTCACCTGGTACCATGTATGATCAGTACTGCTGTTGCTGCCTGTGTCATAATCACCAAGGAGAATGAGGAGTACAAAATTCTGGAGTCCACTAGGTGGACCCTTGTCTTTATTACTTTTCTCTCATTGCTGAGACAAAATAC
Organism: Heterocephalus glaber; assembly: GCF_053883595.1. Taxonomy (NCBI): domain Eukaryota; kingdom Metazoa; phylum Chordata; class Mammalia; order Rodentia; family Bathyergidae; genus Heterocephalus; species Heterocephalus glaber. Next base: position 61,430,279 of record NW_028258317.1, on the reverse strand, counting down.
CTGGCACCCAAAGTTAAAGGGAAAAAGATTTATTTAGCTCATAGTTTGTAGAGGTTTCAGTCCATAGTTGGCTGGCTCCAACGTAGGATGACACATGGCAGATGAGAAACAGTTCATGGCGCCCCCAAGGTATCAAAAGGGACTTTTATCTTTGTTTCTATGATGTTTGTTTGGATTTTTTGTTTTTTATTAAATTCTTTTATTGGTACATTGTAGGTATACAACACAATTACATTTCTCATTGGGAACTTGTACCTTTACATAGTGCATCTTGGGTCTTATTTTTTCCCTATTTCTAGCCCTCCCTTCACCCCCTCCACCCTTACCTATTAACAAAGACTTTATTTCCATTTTTTCCATTTCTCATCATTTTTCCTTTCCCTTCTTTCCTTTCCCCTGCCCCTCCCACTACCCCTACCCCTTTGGACCTTTTCTTCCTATTTTACATTTTCGATTATTCATTCTAATCATTAGTACATTTTAGGTATACAATATAATGACATTCATCATTGGAAATTTGCACCTTTACAGTCTCTCTTGGTCCTTATTTTTCACCCTTGTCCAGCCCTCCCTTCAACCCCTCCAGTCCTATTTACAAAGATTTTGTTCCTATTTTTCCATTTTCTCATATAAATCCCATTCCCTTCTATCCTTTCCTCTAGCCCTCCCACTTCCTTCCCCTTTGCCTTTTCTTCCTATTTCACATTGCCTATTATACATTTAGTCCTTATTTACACTTTCAGTTTCTCACACTAGAGAAATTATTCAGAATTTATTCATGTGTGTCCTATTTATTTCACTTAAGAGTATCGCTTCAATGTGCATCCACTTAGCTATGTCTCTAATTTCTCATTTTTCATGGCTGAGTAGTACTCCATTTTATAAAAAAAAAACTCATTTTCTTTATCCAGTCTCCAGTTGATGGGCATTTGGGCTGTTTCCAAGTTTTAGCTATTACAAACTGTGCTGCTATGAACATGGGTGCACATATATCACTGTGGTATGATTCTTTTAATTCTTTGGGAAAGATCCCCAGCAGTGGAATAGCGGGGTCAAATGGGACTTCCAGTCCTAGTTCTTTAAGGTATCTCCATACTGATTTCCACAGTGGTTGCATCAGTCTACACTCCCACCAGCAGTGGAGCAGGGTTCCTCTTTCCCCACAGCCCCACCAGCATTTGTTATTGGTTGATTTCATGACAGCAGCCATTCTTTCTGGAGTGAAGTGGAATCTCAGCATTGTTTTCATTTGCATCTCTTGAATGACCAGTGGTGTTGAACATTTTTTCATGTATTTATTTGCTATTTCTACTTCTTTGTCTGAGAAATGTCTGTTCATTTCAGATGCCCATTTTTGGATTGGGTCTTTAAATTTGGGAGGTCTGATCTTTTTAAGTTCTTTATAGATTCGAGATAGTAGACTTTTGTCTGAGGAAGAGCAGGTGAAGATTTTTTCCCACATTGTGGGTTGTCTCTTCACACTGCTGGTGGTTTCTCTTGCTGTGCAGAAGCCTTTTAATAAGAAGAGATCCCACTTGTTGATTGTTTGTACTAGTTCATGGGCAACTGAGGTTTTGTTCATAAAATCTTTTCCTACACCAATGTCTTCAAGGGTTCTACCTAACCTCTGTTTCAACTGGTTCAGAGTTTCTATTTTAATATTTAGATCTTTAATCCATTTTGATTTTATTTTAGTGCACAGTGAGAGATATAGGTCTAGTTTTCATCTTTGGCCAGTTGAAGCCCAATTTTTCCAGTACCATTTACTAAAGAGGCTATCTTTCCTCCAGTGAGGGTGTTTGGCTCCTTTGTCAAAGATGAGATGGCTGAGTGTGTCTGGCATTGTTTCTGCATCTTCTAATGTGTTCCACTGGTCCTCAGGTCTGTTTCTTTGCCAGTACCATGCTGTTTTTATCACAGTAGCTTTGTAGCATAGTTGCAAGTTGGGGATTGTGATACCCCCTGCCATGTCTCTGTTACCTAGAATTGCTTTTGCTCTTCTGGGTCTCTTCTTGTTCCAAATGAACTTTTGGATTGTTTTCTCAAGGTCTATGAAGTATGCTGCTGGGATCTCAATTGGAATTGCATTAAATCTATATAGCAGTTTTGGAAGTATGGCCATTTTCACTATGTTGATCCTTCCTACCCAGGAGCAGGGGATGTCTGTCCATTTTCTGATATCATCTTCAATCTCTCTTTTCAGAGTGCCATAGTTTTCAGAGAAGAAGTCTTTGATTTCATTCGTTAGGATGATTTCTAGGTACTTCAGTTTTTTGGATGCTGTTGTGAAAGGAATTATTGGCCCTATTTCTCTCTCAGTGAGTCTCTCACTGGTGTAGAGGAAAGCTATTGATTTTTGTGTGTTAGCCTTGTAACCAGTTACTTGACTGAATTTGGTTATTAAGTCTAGAAGACTTTTGGTGGAGTTCTTGGGGTCTTCTATATAGAGTATCATGTCATCTGCAAATAATGACAATTTGACTTCTTCATTTCCTATCTTTATTCCTTTTATTTCTTTCTCTTGTCTAACTGCCGTGGCTAATGTTTCCAGAACAATATTGAACAAGAGTGGTGATAGTGGACATCCTTGTCTTATTCCTGATTTTAGTGTGAAGGATTTCAGGTTTTGACCATTTAGTATGATATTGGCTGTTGGTTTTTCATAGATGGCTTCTATCAGTTTGAGGTAGAGACCATCTATTCCAATTTTTTGTAGGGTTTTTATCATAAATGCATGTTGGATTTTGTCAAATGCTTTTTCTGCGTCTATACAGGTAATCATATGGTTTTTGTCCTTGGCTCTATTGATATAGTGTATTACATTGATTGATTTGCATATATTGAACCATCCCTGCATCCCTGGGATGAATCCCACTTGATCAGGGTGTATGATCTTCTTGATGATCTTCTGCATTCTGTTTGCCAGTATCTTATTAAGGATTTTTGCATCTGTGTTCATTAGTGAGATTGGCCTATAGTTCTCTTTTTCGGTTGGGTCTTTCTCTGCTTTGATGATCAAGGTGATGCTTCCTTCCAGGAATGAATTTGGGAGTATTGCTTCCCTTTCAAATTCATTGAAGAGTTTAAAGAGTAGTGGCAGCAGTTCCTCTCTAAATGTCTTGTAGAATTCAGCAGTGAAGCCATCAGGGCCCAGGCTTTTCTTAGTTGATAAGTTTTTAATTACATTTTCAATTTCACTGGTTGATATTGGGTTGTTCAGAATTTTTAGGTGTTCTTCGTTCAACTTTGGTAATTCATATGTATCTAGGAATCTGTCCATTTCTTCTGTGTTGTCCATCTTATTGGCGTATAGGTTCTGGAAGTAGGTATTGATGATTCTCTGGATTTCTGCTGGGTCTGTTGTAATTTCACCCTTTTCATCCCTATTTGCATGGATTTGGGCCTTTTCTTTCCTTTTTCTGACAAGGTTGGCTAAAGGTTTGTCAATTTTGTTGTTTCTTCCGAGGAACCAACTCTTGGCTTCATTGATTTTTTTGTATCATTCTCTTAGTCTCCATTGCATTGATTTCTCCTCTGATCTTTATAATTTCCTCCCTTGTATGAGCTTTGGGGTTGTCCTGTTCTTCTTTTTCTAGAAGCTTGAGGTACAGCATCAGGTTGTTTAATTGGGCTCGTTCTGTTTTCCTAATATGCGTATTCACTGCTGTGAATTTCCCTCCTAAGACTGCTTTCATTGTGCCCCATAGATTCCGACATGTTGTATTGTCATTGTCATTTAATTGAAGGAACTGTCTGATTTCTTCTTTAATTTCCTCTGTGACCCACTGGTTATTCAAAAGTGTGTTGTTTAATTTCCACGTGTTTATGAAATTTTTCCAGTTTCTTTTGCTATGGATCTCCAATTTCATCGCCCTATGGTCTGATAATATACAGGGAATAATTTCAATTGCTTTGCACTTACTTAAACATGTTCTATGCGTGAGTATGTGGTCTGTTTTGGAGAATGACCCATATGCAGCTGAGAAGAATGTGTATTCTGATTTTGTGGGGTGGAAGACTCTGGAAACATCTGTTAAGTTCATTTGTTCAAGAGTTTGATTGAGTTCTAGTATTTCATTACTTATTTTTTGTCTAGTTGATCTATCTATTTGTGACAGTGGGGTGTTGAGGTCCCCCACTACAATTGTATTAGTGCATATATGACTTTTCATGTCCGTTTATATTTGTTTTATATAGTTGGGTGCACTAGTGTTTGGTGCATAGATATTCATGATTGTCATCTCTTCCTCTTGGATTGTTCCCTTTACAAGGATGTAGTGTCCTTCTTTGTCTCTCTTCATCAGTGTTGGTTTGAAATCTACTTGATCTGCCAAGAGGATAGCTACTCCGGGTTTTTTTTGGGTTCCTGTCACATGGAGTATTGTTTTCCACCCTTTAACTTTCAGTCTGAGTTTCCTTTTGAATGAAGTGTGTTTCTTGTATGCAGCATATTGTTGGATTTTGCTTCTTGACCCATTCTGCCAGTCTATTTCTTTTGATTGGTGAATTGAGACCATTAACCTTGATGGTTATAACTGAAACGTATTGACTTGTCATTGCCATGACTTTTTCTTTTTGTTGGGTTCTCCCCCTTTCCATTTAATATCTTGTCATGCCAGATGAGTTCATTCTGCTTTGCTTCCTGGGGTTGTGTTCCTCAATGTCTGCTCCTAGGATATTGTGTAAAATTCTTTGGAGTGCTGGTTTGGTATTCACGAAGTTCCTAAGGTGCTCTTTGTCATGAAAGTATCTTATTTCTCCACCCATTTTGAAAGATAGTTTTGCAGGGTACATCAATCTGGGTTGGAGGCTGTTTTCTTTTAGGGCTTGGAATATGTCATTCCAGGCTCTTCTTGCCTTGATGGTTTGTGTTGAGAAGTCTGCTGTGATTCTGATGGGCTTTCCTTTGTATGTGATTTGTTTCTCTTCTCTGACTGCTTGGAGAACTTTGGTCTTCTGTTGAGTTTCTGGAATCTTAACAATTATATGCCTATGTGTAGATTTTTTTTGATCAAGGCTATTTGGAGTCCTATATGCCTCACTTATCTGTATGTCAAGCTCTTTTCCCCTGCTTGGGAAGTTTTCTGCCATTTCTGTGAAAAGATTTTTTATGTCATCTCCACTCTCTCCTGTTTCTTCATTGAGCCCAATCAGTTTTATGTTATTCTTCTTTGCATCATCTAGCAGCTGCTGGATTGATTTCTCATGTTCTCTTATAACTTTGAAGCAATTTTTCTTTGCCTGGTCACTAACTGGAATCTTATCTTCTATATCTGAAATTCTGTCCTCACATTGGCTCATTCTGCTGTGTAGACTTTCAACGGAGTTTTTCATGTCCTGGAAATCTATTTGCAACTGTTTTATGGATTCCATTTGTTTCTTATGTTGCAATTCCATCATGTTCCTGAGCTCCTCTCTAGATTTTTTAATCATGTCTTGCACTAAGGGGCACAATTTCTCCTGTTATCTGAGAAATTATTTCTGATTTCATTTTTTCCAGATCCTCTTTGGTTGCCAGTTCAGTGGGTCCAGGTGGTTGAGTATCAGAGGGTTCCATCTCATTTCCCTTTGGGGTTGCTGTAGGTGATCTGAAAGTCTGGTTTTGAGACTTATTTTCGTGTTTTCTCATTTCGACTGGGGCGGGGGGCTGTTAGCACCTACACGGATTACGTCCTCTGAGCTGGGAGAGGTGGGACAGGGGTTGGGAGCAGCAGTAGGGATGGTGTCCCAAAACCCCTTTCCTGTGGGCTGGGAGCAGCGGGAGGGATAGTGGCCGGGAAGCCCCTTCCTCTGGACCAGGAGTGGTGGGAGGGATGGTGGCCCAGAAGCCCCTTCCTCTGGGCCAGGAGCAGTGGGACAGAAGGTGACCCAAAAGCCCTTTCCTCTGTGCTGGGAGCAGCAGGAGGGTTGGTGACCGGGAAGCCCCTTCCTCTGGACCAGGAGCAGTGGGACGGTGGCTCAGAAGTCCCTACCTCTGGGCCTGGAGCAGCGGGACTCAGTACTGTGGTCTGGCGGTCTGGTGTCCTCTGCATCTTTGTAGCGTGGAACCAGGTGGCTTCCAGTCTGCAGCGGGGTGATTTGGTGTCTTCTGTGTAACTGGGGACCTCGGTAAGGCATGCACAAACCTGCCTGTCTGCAGCGGGCTGATTCAATGTATTCCACGTGACTGGGGACCTCGGTAGGGCATGGGCAGACCTGCCTGTCTGCAGCAGGGTGATTCGGAGTCTTCCATGCTCTTCTGAGCAACTCAGGACCTCGGTAGGGCGTGCACTGACCTGCCTGTCTGTAGGCGGCTGATTCGGCGTGTTCTGTGGGACTCAGGACCTTGGTAGGGCATGCACACACCTGAAGGGACTTTTATCTTATGCAGATTACCGGAATTAGGGCAGTGCCCATCACTCATGAGGTTTAGTAATCACATGCCCTTAATCCTAGCATCACACACTCTGGATTCAGCCACCTCTGAAAAAACCCCACCTTATCTGCATGAGGCTTTGGGGGACATCTAAATAAAAGCCATAACAACCCTCTATAGCAAGCCAGATGAGAGCCTGCCCCTTGTGTTTGGACTTTACAGTTATATCAACCAAAGATTTACTTTTTTTTTGCCAGTTTGGATCATTTTCCTAACTTTTATAACTATCAAAACTCTATATAAGGGCTGAGGATTTAGCTCAGTGGCACTGCACCTGCTTGGCAAGCACAAGGTCCTGAGTTGGATCCCTGGTACCAAAAAAAACCCCTCTCTATATAAAACCTTTTACTGAATTTGCTCATGGAAGACAATGCCTGTCTGTTGAATAATGAACAGCTGGGAGAATTGATGACTTAATGGAGGATAGACAGCTGGAGCTTTAATTTAAATACATTTCCTTACAAAAAAGGGAAGCCTAGATTTAAATGCATCTAAAATTCAGGAGTATTTTCCCCAACATATTCCACAGCAGAAAGCTTGCTGCCTATGATTAAACTGCTCACTTGTCATTTCCCAAGAACTCCTGAAAATTCCTGCTTCAACCTTAGCCATTCAATCTCAAAAACTTGTTGTAAACTGGGGAAAGAAAACAGGAATAATTCAGCCTCAAGGTATCTTCTACTCTCCTGGATAAGAGGATTTCTCCCTTCTGCAGAATAACCCGTAACTTCTCACAGTTCTTATGCTTCAAGTTTCATTTCTCAGATATTTAAGATGCCTTCAGCTTCTTACCTGGCTAGATGGAAGCCACAGTTTTATTTTTCTCTCAGGGACAATTCCACTGAGCTAGAATCATCTGAGGCAACTCTTCAGGTTGTTATATGACATCTTTCCAAGTATAATCAGGCTGTGTGGTTCATGGTCCAGCTATTAGATTAAATACATGTGTGGCCAAAGGGCTGTACTTCTTAAAAACACTAAGACATAAACAAATTTGACAGGATGAGGAAAGGGTAGAGAATTCTCTTTTCTTGGTTCACAAAAGGCATACTTGCCCAGATCCTCCATATTCTCAAAATATGTTTGTTATTCTCAGGGCTTCCAGAATATATATCATCTACCTACTGGTTTTGACTTTTAAAATGTACTTTTCTTGGCCCAACTTTGCTTATATGTATATAATAGTGTTTTTTGGTGGAGGAGGTTATAAACATAAGCAATAAATCACCTTCCCCATTAAATAATTAAATTTATACTATCCTTTTTATACGTAATTCATATTATTAATTTATACGTAATTCATATGATGCTTAGTCTCCAAATATCTTCCCATAAATTACTTATTAATCAGACAAGTGATAAGTTGTGTGGAAATCTCAAAGATACCAAGAGACCAGACTCAGTTTCACAAAGAGGACAAACCAACATTAGATGCCTCCTGGCAGTGTGCAATGAGAACATAAGAGCCCTTCTGTGGTGTTTCTGACAAAAAATGCGTAACCAGAAGCAATCACCAGGAAAGAAATGAGGAAGTACCCAGAGTGAGAGACGCTCTACAACTCAAATGGCCTATACGCTTCACAAACTGCCAATGACGTGAACACAGAGGAGAAACTAGTGGCTGATATTCAGATGAAGACATGACTAAAATGTGCAATGCATAACTGTGGTCTAGATACTGACAGAGAAAAAAAATAGCTACAAAGGATATTCCTGGGGCAACTGGCAACATTTGAATATGGGCTGTAGATTAAATGGATCAGTGTTAAATTTCTGATTCAAAAATACAATTTCTGATTTAGAAAACTGCTGTGGTTGTATAGAAGGTCCTTGCTCTTAGGAAATAAACACTATACTGTCTCCAACTTCAACAGTTCAGAAAAAGATATGCATGTATGGAAAGAGTAAATGCCAAAGCCAATGATGCTTAATGTTAACAATGTGAATCTAGCTAGCCACGGTGGTGCACAAGTGTAATTCTAGCACTCTGGAAGGCAGAGACGAGAGGAGTGCAAGTTCAAGCCCAGCCTGGGCAACTTAGCAAAATCCTGTCTCAAATTTTAAAAAGGGCTACCCACCCTGTTCCTCAGGTCTTCTTAGGCAATCTGTATAGAAACAAGGCTTGGACAGCAACAAAGTTGGAGTCAGCAAATTCATTAATCTGTCTATATTTCTATGAACTTATTTCACTTGAATGAATATTTTCGGCTTCATTAAACTTACTGCAAGTTACTTATTTAAAAATTCAAAGTACAAATTCCAGTCTTCCCCAAGTGAGGTCCAAGGCTGTCAATAATCTTGTGCACAGACAAGTGAGCGGGCCTGATAATCTAAAGAATTTCTAAGTATGTACAGTTTTTCTAATACACTATCTTCTTAGAAAATCCAATTTAATTTCTAGAATTTAAAATATGCAAGCTCTTGTTTCTTTCATATCAAAATATATTTTTATGCTTTAGCTTTCTCTGAAAAATTCAATAATTCTTTGCTCATTCTAGCTTTTCTCTTTCCCAGTATCTCTTGGATCAAGATTACCCATCCATTCCAATCGGGGAAAGGGAACAGGAAAGGGGGGAAGGGACAAGGAAAAAAGAAAATACCCATCCATTCTGGCATAAAGCAGAGGTACTTAGAACTTGTTACCTGCTTTAGACCAAAAGGAGCCAATTTATCACAAACTGTCAAGGATCTCAATTTTTAAATTAACAAGAGCCCAATTACAGACAGAGGGAAGGAACCATCTTTCCAATTAAATTGACTGATTTCTTCACAAACTCAGTAGCATTTCAAGTTTTAATTATGCTCAGTTCAGATCAAATGTGAAAGGACTCTTCCTCATTTTGCTTTCCTTCCAAAGAACATGATACAACAGACATTAATCACAGTGTGATACGAGGCCAGGCCTGGTAATGCCTCTGGCAGAGCTGGACATCTAATCTATCAGTGGGTCTTGTCTATTTTTTAGGGTCTTATTAGCTCCTTCAGCTTTAAAAGGGAGAAAAGGAATAATTACTTGCTACCTCACAAAGTTCACCCAAAAGCATGCCAGACTTTCCAATATTGTCTACGAGGCTATGATGAAATGGCATTAAGTATTTCAATGAAGATACAGCAGGAGAATGAGGAATTAGGGATAGAACCCAATTTTGCTTCTTGTTCAAATAGAAATACAATACAGTAAGGCCCCAACTTAGGAACATTTGAGTTGCTAACTTCCACAGGTGTACCATAGAAGATTCACAGGTGTACTGGATAAGACTCACTGTTTCCGATTACAAACAATCCAACTTAGGAATGTTCTCCCGGAATGGAGACTTCTAGACTTCCTAGACTTAGGAGTTCTCCTAAGTTGGAGACTTACTATATTAGAGACAAAGGGGTGTATGGAGGTAAACATAAAAAACATGGGAACAAATTTGTTTCTTACTGAGATGGCAACAGAATGAGTATGTATTATAAGGAACTCTGAGAGAAAAAACTTCAGTTTGGGAAAGAACACTTTAAAGGATTCCAAGGAAAAGGAAGCAGCGCCACACCCACCCCCAGCCCCTGAAAGCTCCCAGACTCATGTTTGTCTACTGGGCTTTTTGCCTTTAGTGACAGGCCTGCTGGCAGGCCACCTGCACCCTTGTCTCCCTCCCCACCTCTCTCTCCCACACTGACCTCAGTTCATCCCTTGAGACACACAAGGGTAAAGTTTTACACGGTTTTCAGGAAGTTTGTGCTCCGGAACTTCCCTGTGGCTGGACAAGTGGTCCCCTGTGCTTGCAGTCAGCTATTCCCCATTTTCCAAAAGCTTTCAGACTTATAGTTCTAAGGAACCTCTAAGATTTTAAACGTCCTTATTCGACCATGGAAATTATATTGGACCATTTCAGTAGAAAATAAAATTGTATTGCATGCTAAACTTTTGAAAACATGAAAATATCCATGCAGTCAAGACTGTATGTAACTTTATTACTCCAGGTTCAGTTTGCACCCTCAGGAAGACCTACATTAGGACTTCCCAGTCATTAAGCAATTACAGTATTGAGGACCTCCTAAGGGCAAGGCAGGTGAGGAGACAGGTGAGGACCACAGGTCCTTCCCCAACAGCCACCTCAGCAGGGTGAAGAACAGAAGGGAGACACTTGACAGAATAAAGAGATCACTTTGGTGAGAACAAAAAAAAGCAAAAAGCCAACACTGTTAAACAGGAGCACAAATAAGGCTGGGAGGCTGGCAAACATCTTGAAAGGTTAGCTGGTCTGAGTGGAACTCCAGGCTTAAAACGGTATCACAGCATGGTCAAACTCCAGCCACAACCCAAGAACTGAAGCAAGACTTAAAAACAAGCCTTGGAAAAATAATAAATAAATAAAATTTAAAAAAAACAAGCCTTGGGCAGCCCCCACCTCAGATCACCGCCCCCCCACCAACCTTCCATAGCTGTAACTCCTTGTTCTACTACAGATAAGGTAATAAGATTCTTGCTAACAGAGTCCAGTGCTGACCTGACTTCTCAGGAATCTGCCTTCCTTCAAGGCTGGCCTCCCCCTACCCCGGTACTAATAGGGAAGACAGTTACATTCCCATAAATGAAGTCTTTGCAACCTTTAAGGAACTGTATGCACTCAACAGATACAGATAAGATCGGCAACTATGTCCTGCAAACAAAGTTCATAATGCTCTGTTCTCACAAGATTCACAGGGAACAAAACTCTCCTCATGTGACGTGACTAACTTGCTTTTTATTTGCTTCTGTAACCTCGCTAGCCCAACCACTTCACGTCACTGGAAAGACCAACCCCACAATGATCAAATGTATAAAAGCTGGAACTTCTTTGTTAATGCTCTTCCTTTGAACAGGAGTCCGTTGAGCTGGTGTATACTTTAAATCTGAAATAAATCCTAAATCCTATTGGTCTCTCCTGTCTCTTGGAATTCTGCAACAGAACCATTAACACAGGAGACAAGGAGAAGGCCTTGTCAGATGCCACAGAGCTGTGACTGCCACAGAGTTCTGAGGATTTTGATGAGGAGTCATCAAAATATACGGTAAATGTTTAAATTTAAAAACATATTATAATAAAAGACACATTGCCATTAATCGCCCTCAAAATATTCTCCCTCCAAACTCACTTATCACATCATTCTTGTCACTTTCTGAAGCAGTTGGAAGTCCTTTCATGAATGATCAAAAACATGGTGAATGCCAAGTGCCATCCAACAAAAAGGCACACTCATAAAAACATGGTGTCCTCATCCCCTTATTCACCAGATCTGGTGTTTTGAATTGACCTGAGACATCAAAATAGCCACAGCAGCCAACTAAAGACACTTAAGAGGACTTCCAAAACTGAGGTAAGTGTGTTCAATACCACAGAGGTTTACAATCACACTCGAGGAAGGAGGGGTGGATCTGGACACTCAGTTGGATTTCACGGACTGACCGGCTTTTGGCTGGATTTACCGTGGTTATTCTTCACATCTTCTGTCAAGCCCTGGCTTTAAACCCTTGACTATCCGTCAGGTGAATTGGAGAGTTACTTCAACTTTCCTTTTATGGAGGAGAGAATTAAGTCTGGGAGGTCAAGAGCTGATCAGGGAACTCAACTCACCAGTGCAGAGACAGGATGAGAAATCAGTTGAGTCCTCATTACACAACCAGACATAACAGCGAGAAAGCACAAAACTGTCCCATCACTAGGCTTCTGGGAAAGGTGGACAGAGTTCACCGAACTTTACACTATGAGCATGGGAAAGTGGTTTGCTGAAAATATCTGTTAAAAAGCAAATGGAAAGCTTCCACACAGCCTTGAACTTTTAAAAAACACTTGCACAACACTCATCTTAAATTGGATCAAATTACTCTTATCAGGTGCTATTTTCAGACTCTAGCTTTTCCAGCAACAAATTTAAAAAATAAATATTTGTCTAAAAGGCAGGTAGAGAAACTCGCTAGTAAGGATTTCAGTGTTTGAGAACTTTAATATTCTCCACGTAGTCAACATGAAATACTGACAAGAGATTAAACAGGGGGAAGGACCCTTCACAAAGACCTTCTGGAACTCACAGCATCACTCTGGTTAATCACTGCAAGGATAACAGCCAAGTGAACAAAGGATAAGGGAGTCAACAGATTTTTAGTTTAATGGCATAAATGAAAAGCAAAGAACCAACCATTTCTTCCACATGTTCAACAGAGAGTAAAAGTGAATTGTGGAACTTCTAGAGCCTTTTCATAAAGCAGCACATGGACAGGGATTTGACAAACTTGAATAGTCTCTGCGTGTATCATAAAGAACTGCTTTATTAGAAATATAACAGCATAGAGATATAAACTGTATGGTATTAAAAAGAGACCTTGTGGGGCCGGGGATTGAGCTCAGTGGTTTCACTGCCTGCTGCGCAAGCGCAAGGACCTGAGTTCAATCTTCAGTACCAAAAAAAAAAAAGAGAGAGAGAGACCTAGTATATAAACATTTATATAGTAAGTCACTTTTCTCTTCATAAGAATAACGATATAAGGAGAGATCTACTGTCTGCCGTTTGCCTTGAACTTCAAAGCACTCACCACATTGTCAACACCGACCTTCACCAACAGCTCTGGAGGCCAAGAGACCCCACCACTGTCTCAATTCAAAACTACACCTCGGCCCCCAAACCGTTGCTATGTTTGTGTGACTCCAGAAATAACTGCCACTGGCACAGTTAAGTCCAAGGCAAATTCCAATACTGCCATCTACCTTATAAAAAACAGCAGCAGCTGGGCCGGGGATTTAGCTCAGTGGTTCTGCTGCCTGACTCACACACGCAAGGTCCCAAGTTCGATGCCCAGTACTAAAAAAAAAGCAGCAGCAAAGGCAAAATTAGACTGGAATTCGTTAGAAAAGCAATGGAAAGAGTTTTTAAAATGCTTCCGGTTCAGGTCAAGATTAAGGTAGCCATTAGCTGGTGGTCCTGTCAGCTTTGCAGAACTCTAGATGTTTTGCTGTTTTTTGCAAAAAGAAGAATCTGTAAAAACTATGATCATTTGAAAAAAATGTGTTCTTCATGTTTTTGCAGCCATTTCCCCAGTTACTCTAAACTTCACTGCTCAAGCGCAGAGTACAAACCAGTTAGGATGTGTTCAGAGTTGATGCATTTCCAAAAAATTTTCCATGAAGGCAGCCAGCTTCTTAACATCTTCAACTGTGACGGCGTTATACAGAGAGACCCGGATGCCTCCCACCGACCTAAAGTGAGATCAAACAAATAAGAACAGAAGCATTTGGGCTGGGGTCTCACTCAGTGGTAAAGCACTCGCCTAGCACACGAGGCCCTGGGTTCATCCCCGGCACTACAAAAAAAACAAAACAAAACAGCAACAACAGCATCTAATTTAACTTACCATCACCACAACCCTTTCCCTCATTACTGCTCCTGAGACAAAGCTCCAAGTCCACAGTGCCCATTGTCCCACCTGAAAAGCCCTACAGGTGGCAGAGAGCTTCCAACACTTTCATTAGAAAAGTTTCCCTTATGCGAGGATGATCCATCATGCTCACATTTGGATTGACTCAAACTATTCACTCCGGACACATGAAAAATTAGATGAGGGCAAGAGTAGAAAAGTCAGATAGACAGCGACCAGTTCACCACATCATTCCAGAGCTCACCCAATAGTGCTGGCCACAGGGGTGGCAGACAGCTCACTGCTGCTGTTGCTCTCATGCGTAAAGACAACTGCTGTCTAGAGTCTGCAAAGTTAATCCTCTATCTGATGTTGCTGGAATCCCAGCAATGTTCTCAAACCGGATCGGGCTAGTGTCAGCTTCATCAAGAGACTGCACGGCAGGCTCTGTGCTGTAAGAGCTGGCTAAGAGATTTTCACAGCTGACTTTGGACAAAAGCCCCATGGATGATGCGGCTCCACCTACCCTCCTAGCTGGGAACCAGACCCAAGGGTTCTGTAGATGGGAGGCATGCACAGCCCTAGGGCAAACAGACTTCCCCGAAGTTAAGAAAGTACCAGTCCAAGCTGATTAGGCTCTTGAATTTGTTTCATTCTGCATTTGAAAAGGGAAACCAAATCTCTGGCTAGCTTCTGGATAAGGGGTGTACTTACCTATGCCCTTTCAAGGAGATCATATTGAGTTCAAGTGCTTTATCAAGGAATCTTTTCTCTAGCGCATCATCTCCCTTGGCACTGCCAATGCGGAATGGAATATTCATCTTGCTTCTATTCTGGGGCTCCACTGGACATCTGAAACCATGTTTATTATTTTAGCTACTTCTCTGAAATGCATGGGCTATCATTAACAAATCTACAGGCTTAAAAAAATTTTTTCTAGATGCAAGTAGGAGATTAAAGCAAAAGAAAGAAAAATCTTCCCCCAGAGGGCCAAGCAAGTAACTGCTAAGAAGGCTGACAAGCTTCAGAGCAGACAGCAGGTCAGGACAGAGGGAAGAAGGGATTTCTGGCACAGAACCGCACTGGTGAAGACCTGGAGGCCACCTGCAAGTCCTCTGGCTTCACTGAGGCGTTGGGATCCTGGGGAGGGTGTGGCTGCAAAGCCCGAAGGGACCCCACAGACAGCTTTACTGGAACTACCCTGGATCCTTGAGGGATAAGGAACAGTAATAGGTCACTGTCGCATCCTACACTGAACTTGCTGATCTTTAATTCCGTGCTGCCTCTGTGCCCAGCAGAGTACCGGGGAGAGGGTGGCCACTGGGACACAAAAATCCTCGGTCAACGAGTGAGTTCAAGTATTGACGAATGCTGCAAATGTGGCTTCAGATTTGTCCAAACTTACACTTCCATCCTGTGCTCTGGTTGGTTGGTTGGTTGTTTTTCTCTATGGTACTAGAAATTAACCCTGGGCCTTTGCACTAAGCCATATCCCCAGCCTGTTCTGTTTTGGTTTTTCAGACAGGTCTTACTCCATAAGTCACTAGGTTGTCCAGGCTGGGCTCAAACTTGCAGTCCTCTTGCCTCAGGCTCCCAGAGTGCTGGGATTATAGGCAAAGGCGACCGTGCCCTGCCAGGCCCTGGGTTTCACTTAGTTATTCTTCATTCAGTTGTGGCTTCTTCTGTATTAAGGCTAGTAATCTTTTTATGTTTTATATGATTTTATGTTATATATTTCAAATTTTTCCTCTTGTCATTTGTTGTTTCATGTCTTCAATTATGTAACATTTTTAAATTTTCATGAAATTAAATGTCATTATTTCAATGCTTTCGAGTTTTGTTGCTTATTTAATAAGGCTTTCTGTACTCTTAGACTTACAAATTCTCACCAATATTTTCCTGTAGGATTTTTATAATTGTTTATTGCCTTTAGATCTTTCTGACTGTTTAGATTTTATTTTTGAGTATGGTGTGATCCAAATAATTCTAAATTTGTTTACATGGACTGTCATTGCTTCAAACAGTATGTTATGAATACACTTTTCATCTAAGTTAACATGTAATTACTTCTTAAGTAAGTACAAGTGTTTCTGGATTTCTTTTTTTTTTTTTGGTACCGGGGATTGAACTTGGGTCCTTGCGCTTGCGCAGCAGGCAGCAAAACCACTGAGCTAAATCCCTGGCCCTGTTTCTGGATTTCTATCCCACTGAACCACTGTCTCCTTGTGATGGTGCTGCAGTTTAAATTAATATGGCTTTAACAAATTATAATAGATCATTTGGTAGTTTGTCCTTAAAATTTTCAGCTGTCCTTTTGCTCAAAATTGGAACAGATTTTGTCTGATCTAGAAATTTCACAATTTTTGTGGCTATTGTGAATTCTTTCCTTACTACATACATAAATGCTACTTGTAGAACATGGAATCACAACAGACTCTTAACACACTGAGTTCTTACTGCTCACAATTCTGCACTTGATCATTTCTACATTTTTCTGTTGACTCTTGCACTGTTAAATAGCAAGTCACACCATCTGCAACCTGCTTTTTCCCATTTCCTCGGTGTGATAATTAAAGAGGACCACAGGCCCTGGATGAGCACTCATGGGCCCCACCAGCCCACATTCGTACAGTGGCTGCTCCATTTCCCAGCCATAGCCTTAATCAGTCTGTGCCTCCACCGGGTAGGCTTTGAGTCTAGGTCACAGGGCAGCAATGACAATAAAATGCAATCCTATGAATACACTGCCTACAGACCCACCTACTTCGTTTCATTTTAGGGTCTTTACTAGGCCCATCATACACATTTCTTTCCTAAGGCCTGGTCTTCATAGAAGGTAACCTCACATCTGGACACAGAATCTGTGGCTTGGACGTCCTTATAATAATGAAATTCATATCAACATATGTATTAAGCAGTGTATGTCATGAACAAAGTGCTCTACGCAATAATAACCACAAAGAGTAATATTAAGAGCTAACAGGTGAAGAATGCTCACAATGTGCCACTGTTTCTCGTGCTTTATACAAATAAACCAGCACAAAAGACTGTTTTTAACCTTTATATTATATACACCATGCTCACTTACATTTCCATTTAGTCCTAAGAGATATGTACATTATCATGCCCATTGTACAGAGAGGCTTAACTCAGGTCATTGGACCAAGGTCACATGGTATAGGTTGCAGAGGGCTTCTAACCCCAAGATGCTAGGCCACCCTGCCCCTCACTGGCTCAACGCCAAGTCACCAATGCTATGGGGTGGTTAGGCTGTGGAATGAATCGGACTTCTAGGGTTGTCTTATCTAATCTCAGTGGCAGCCTGGGCCAGAGTGGGTGCTCAGGAGCCACTGGAGGGAGGGAGGAATAGACAGATGGATGAATGGGTTGGTGACTGAGTGACTGGGTGGGGTGGACAGGTAGGTGGACAGATGGCTGAGTAAATACTTGCTAATCGAGTAGATAAGTGGACATGTACACAAATGAGTGAACACATGCACTGACCATGTGCTCAGACTTTTCCATACCTTGCTTTTCAATCCAGCATAGCCATCTTCACCAGACAATTAATTGTCTCCAAACACACTCTACCTTCTTCCCTTAGTGCCTCTGGGGGTCATCACTTCCTTCTTAAAAATCCTTCCAAGTATGCCTGCCCTCTTCTCTGCCTAATCTACTCACACCCAAAGGTTTGAGCTCATCCTAGAGATCTCCCTTCCCCTTCAGCCATTCCCCTGTTTCAAGCTTACTTACGTGCACTGTTTGTAGCCCTTGGCTATGAACTCCTTGGCCCATCTAGTGCTAATCCTGCATGTTAAAACCGCTCCAGCAAGCACTGCTGGGGGCTCCCAGCCTTCTCCTGTATCAGGGACTAGGAGAGAGACTCTCAATCTGCCTTGTCTCTGTTGCACAGAAGCAAGGGCAGCAGAAAGGTACAGTGTGCATCCTTTCCCCATGAGATGGCAATGCAGAGGAAGCCAAAGGCCAAGGCATCTAGCCAAGCCCAACTCCCCCAGGGCTCACAGCTGGAAGCCCATTGCACACCAAGAACGCACAGGAGCAGGCAACAAGCATTTTAGAGGAAAGGCCACGGCAACACACTGCTTTGTCCTAGCTGTCCAAAGGGTATGCTCTCACTCGTTAGCCATGGTAGGGGGCAACTCTTGGCTAAAACACAAGTCTAACTTGTGTCAGGACTGAAGCATCTTGTTTTCTATTGCATGTGGCCTATAAAATACTCAGACTGTGCAAATTCCCTCCTTACCATCAGGAAGATATTTTTGTTACAACAAATTGAATCTCAAAGAATAATAACCACCATGAATAGGGGTCCTGCCAGGCATAGTGATGCATGCCTATAGTCCAGCTATTCAGGAGGCTGAGGCAGGAGGACATCAAGTTCAAGTCCAGCCTGGACAACTCAGCAAGAACCTGTTTCAAAATAAAAAATGAAAAAAGCTGAAGATGTAGCTCAGCACTCCCTGGGTTCGATCCCCCGTACTACCCCAAAAAAAGAAAGCCAGAGGGGGTGCTGGGGGTCCCAATCCATGTGCAGTGGCACATACCTATAGTTCCAGCTCTCAGGAGGCTCAAGCAGGAGGATCGCTTGAGCCCAGGACTTCCAGGCCAACTTGAACAAAATAGTATATAAGACACAAAAAAGAAAAGGAGGGCCCTGGCTTGGCTTGGTAGCCAAGTATAAATGTTAATGTATGTGTATTAATTGTATGTATAAACGCACACAGTGCACACATCACACACATACACATCATGAAGTCTGGTCCTTGATAAATGTTTTTCCCAGCAACACACAGTGGAAGGAGGGCGGAAAAGAGTCTACCCCAGGGATCAAACTGAGATTCTTCCTTAGAGTAATATCTCTGCAGTGAGAAATGTCACCACCCACTGGACACAGGTCCCAAAGTCTCGGATTCCTGGGGTGGAGAGCAGCAGGCAAGAATTCAACTCCCATGCTCAGGGGGCAACAAGACTAGCCACGTATATGCACCAGTACATCAGTGTTATAGAGAAAGGTAAAATACGGTCATTTTTAAAAAGGTATAGTTTTCAATTCATAAGAGGCAAAATATGAGATGAAATCCACTGACTTACACATAGAATCCTTGAGAATTATCAATAATGTCATAGATCATCTTAGATTTGATGGAGCTGAGCTTCTCCATGTTTGCTGCCCCGCCATTGTTCTTAATCCACTCCAAGACCACGCCCATGACATAGATGCTAAAATAGAGATGAAAACAAACATCTATTTATTTCACCTTTGCAAAAGTGAAAGACATTCAAAAATTGCTGTTAGAACTGCATTCAGACAGATAAAAGCAGGTCACATGTAAACAAGAGAATGTCACAAAGCCAGGACAAGGGTCAACCCAGATCCCAAGGGCCACTCCAAGGGGCACCTCAATATAGTCTCACCAGTCCCTCCCTGCCTAGCCCACACCCTAACACAGACTCCCCATGACACCTGGACCACACCACCCAATCCCCAACATCATCAAAGCTCATCTCCCCAACTCTACCCAGCATTAACTCCTCACTTCCTGAATTCCCACAGCCCCTTGCCCATACTACCTGCAGTCTTCTTCTACTACTCACCCTTTTATTTTATGCTTCTGTGTGCCCATGTTTGGGAATCTAGTCGTGGAAGGCTGGAAGCTCACACCATTCACCTTTTCTATCCCCTAAGCCCTAGATCAGTGCCTTCTTCCTAGCAGAGTCAGTGTGGCATAGTAGCTAAGATCACAGGCTCCATGTCACAGTCCTGATTCCAGTCCTAGTGCTACCAAACATACTACACAGGATGAATCACTCAGGAATCTGAGCCTTGGCTTTCCCACTGAGAACAAGAACCACCTACTTAAGGTGGGCACTTAGCATTCTGCCTATCCTCCTCTTCTCAAATCCACCCTCCCACCAAATACGCAGATTCCCAGCGAGCCTTCCCCCTCTAGACCAGATGGGTGTAGGACCTAACCTGACCAATCAGAAATTTCTCTGGAGCCAGGGTGGTGGTACATGCCTGTCTTCCCAGCAGTCAGGAGGCTGAAGCAGGTGAATTGTGAATTTGAGGCCAGCCTGGGCTACAAAGCTAGTTCAATGTCAGCCCAAACTACATAACAAGATCCTTCTCAAACAAATGAAACGACAAAAATAGAAACTTCCCTGAGATTTCTCACCTGGGAGTGAGGAAAAAAGCAAACTGAGTGCGGGTGCAACTGTAAGATACAAAGTAAGTGCACTGGGGAATCTCATTTCTAGGAAACATTTAAAGGAAGCTCATGAGACACTGAAGCCAACATTTCAGCTGAGAGGAGCCAAGATCAGAAGTGGACAATAAACAGTGGAGGGCATGTGTTCCTGGTTCCAGGGTGTCCTGCTGTACCACAGCCCTCACTATAGCTTGGGACCATCCTTTTCTGAGCCAAGTACAGTAGACCCTCCAGTTACAACCGGCCTAACATACGATCAACTTGAGTTACGATCGGAATTTTAGTTTTAACTTATGAACAAAGTCTTGAGTTATGACCCAAATGCTGGCTGCTTGTGCTTCCAGATGGTCTCAGATAGATTTAACCCTTAAAAAGTTCTGGAAGGAACATTACAACATCCTTTCCTGTGTGGGGTTAACTGAGAAACCCTGGGCCACTGTCTAAGGACACCCAGAGCTGCCTGTGTACAGGAGCGAGACTTTGAAGGCTGTGTAGAGGAAACTGAGCCTTCAATAACCTCTCGAGGAAAAAAAAAAGAACAACCTCTCCAGATTCTGCTGCCTGGCTCCTCAGGAAACCCTGGGATGAAAGGGCAACAGCAGCCAATTACTGATAGAGGCAAGAGGGAGAAGCAGAAAACAGCTTCAGATGGGGCTCCCAGGCTATAGACTGCGAAGTCAGGGGACAAAGGAAGAGGAGAAACACAAGGAAATGAACCTCTGTAGCCTCCAACTATTTTTTTACTGATCACATAATCCTAAGGTCAAAGTCTGCTGTATCATACTTTATAGCTTAGGAAACAGGTTCAGGGACCTTCATTTCCCTGAAGTCATCCAGGGACTGGCCCTCAAAGCCACTCTAATGCCCAAGCTTTTCTCGCTAGCCCCAGAGCCATGTGGTCAGCCAAAGGCTTCCTGCTTCTACCACTAGCTCACCTGCTAACAGGGCAGCTGGGCTGTCCCCAAGCCTCAGTCACAGCCACTAAGTCCAGCCACTTCAGTGTGCACGTGGTGTAGGTTAACAAATGATGCTGCCAACCTCTCTGCTCTGCAAAATGGAATCTCTTAAGACTCCACTGACTCGAAACTGCTCCTCTCCCACACTGCAGCCTGCTCAACTACCACGAACCACAGAAACACACCCTGACGTGCTGTGTGATCCAGGCAGACCCTTAACTGGTAGTTTCAGGAAACTAAGCTTTGCCTTCCCCTGCAACTCTGTTATTCAAGAATTTCATGTTTGTTAATTCTCCAAGTCCAAAGCTTCGGTATGGACCCAGTACAGTCTACTGTCCTGGCCAGGTGTCAGGAATGACACACGAACCCTCAGGTAGCTGCTGTGCTGGGACTCACTGTCCACAGTGTTTTGGCTTGCTTCAGGGATCTGAGTGGACAGAAAACAGAAAGCCCGCCCGCCTCTACAGCCAGCCAGCAGCCAGTGCTGGGTCTAAAAAGCCTCAGCAATGGGCAGCTAGGTCAGGAGGAAGCAGCTATCCTGAAGACAAGAGTCTGGCTCTGAAGTGGAAGGTCCTGCCCCACTTTCCCAGCTCCCTGCATAGCACTGATCTGTGGCCCCTGTGACTGCTCACCACGAGGCCCTTTTGGCTCCCAATTCATTCTTTTTGGGGGGGGGCAGGGGGGTTACTGGGGACCGAACTCAGGTCCTTGCGCTTTCAAGGCAGGTGGCAGAACCACTGAGCTAAATCCCCAGCCCCCAATTCATTCTTAACTCACGCTTTGACCCTCTACAATCTAAAATCTTGGAACCACAGGATCTTACAATGCCTATGCAGTTTTGCAACTTGGTCTCAATTCTGCCCACTACCGCTTTTAACAGGTCTGTGCCTTCACTTCTAAAATGCCACCCACAAACACACGGGTTTATCATCTAAGCCTGCCTGTCAAATGTTTACAGTACAACTGTTCTCCAGAATTCCATATAGCTATTAAAAGAAAAGGGAGCTGGGGATTTAGCTCAGTGGTTCCGCCACCTGCCTCACAAACGCAGGGTCCTGAGTTCGATCCCCAGTACCAGAAGAAAAAAAAAAAAGAAAGGGAAAAAATGGTAAGCATTTGAGCTCACATGGCAGTGTGCCCAAGCTGTACTGCTGGGTGGAAAAAAGGAATTCACGTAAGAACTCCATCTGCACAATTAAACACATGGCTCTACACACAGCTGGCCCTCTATAGTTGTACCTTCAGTATCTGTGGATTCAACTAATCTGGGACAGAAAATATTTGGGGGAGGGGAAGTATCTGTACTGAACATGCAGACTTTTCTTCTTGTCATTATTCCTTAAACAATATAGCATAACAATTATTTTCATAGCATTTACACTGGACTAAATATTGTAAGTAATCTGGAGATAATTTAGGGTATGCAGGAGGATATGCACAGATATACACAAAAGCTACACTTTTTTTAAAAAAAGACGGTCTTGCTAAATCTCTAAGTTCTCAGCCTGGGCTCAAACTTAAGATCCGGGTCTTGCCTCAGCCTCGTAGAGTGCTGAGATTTCAGGGATGTGCCACCACCAGAGATGCCCAGCTTTACACCATTTTCAGTAGGCGACTTGAGCTTCTGATAATTATTATCCACAAGGGTCCTAGAACAAATCCCAGACAGACACACCAAAAGGTAACTGTATTATACCAAGTAAAGATTTTTTTAGGGTACATAGCAAGCAGTTAAGAGTGATCACACTGGTGACTCTTATATGGAAATCTTACATACACGTTTATGTTACTTTAATAAATTTTTTAAAGCAATATAAACCATTCGCTGTGAAAAGCACAGGCTTAGAAAAGCACACCAGGAAGTCCTGGGTACTCCTCCCTGGCTGACTGAAAGATTCTGACTCTAGAGATGAGCTCTGGACTAGAGGCTACAGACACAATTTTGCAAGCGAGGACCTGGAGAAAGCAAGCACAGTCACACGCTTTGCCACCCTCTGCAGTTCCAGAACTGTGGGCTCCTCCCATCCCAGCTGGGGAAGGCACCCCGGGGAGAACTAAGCCCTTTGGAAGGCTCCACAGGCTCCGCCTGCACCTCCCTTTCTGCTAAGAAAGATGGCCAGACTGACAATGTTTTCATTTCATATTTTCATTGAAGCAAAAATAACTAGATTAAAAATGCAGCTAAATACTGCAGCTAAAACAGATTTATGCTTTGGGTTCAGTTAATCATGGTAAGTAAAAAATGTTTTGTGGAAAAAAAAGTGTTTTGTGGGGCTAGAAGGGACATTCAGGCTTCCTTTCCTCTACTCATTAATTACCTTCAATACACCCACAGGAAGTGTTACAGAATGACTGTGGCCCTTTATTCTACCCCAGTGTGTTGCTCGGGGCTACAGAGCAACTATTTGCAGCTCAGTTTACCCAGCACAGTTAAAACAAAGTTCCCAGGGCCTGCAGTCTTTCAGCTCTGACAAAAACAAAACCACAGGCATCAGTTCAAACTCCAGCCCTTATCTACCTAATGATGACAAAGTCCTAGGAAGGAGTTCTAGGCGCCTCAACAGCCTTACACAGGACTGGGGAGGACACTTAAGCATAAATCCTGATGTCTGTATGTGGAGATGGCTTATAGGCACTGCAACCAAATTCTAGTCCAAGTCATCTTCCAAGTCATCAATTCCTGCGTATTCCTATGTTTTGTGGGGTTTTTTGTTTTGTTTTTTGGGGGGGATTTGGTACTGGGGGGGGGATCAAACTCAGGAGCCTGTGCTTGCAAGGCAGGCGGCAGAACCACTGAGGCAAACCTCCGGTCCAGAATAATCATTGGGGTTTTTCTGTTGTTCTTTTGTCTGTTTGGTACTGGGGATCAAACTCAGGACCTTGCACTTGCAAGGCAGGCGTGGTAACGCTGAGCTAAATCCCCAGCCCCCTCCTGGGTATTCCTAATACACACAGAATTGCATACTTTTGTCTTCTTTGGGAATAAAAGCAAAGCAACCTCCAGGGGGCACCTTGGAGTCAGAATCTCATCAATTCTAATCCTATCATTAAGAATCCTGACTACTCTAACATGTTCTGATCTGTGGGGGCCAAAGAACCGTCGCCCCTTTTCAGCCCTTGTTTCTGGCTCAGCCCCCTCCTGGGACAGGAAAGCCCTAGGGAAGGGGTTCCTGTGTCTCCCCAGTGGACCAGCTGAGGGGTCAAGGTCAGGCCAAGCCTGGGATAAGGGGGAGGCTGGCAGGGCAGTCGCTCTCTTTCCACATCTCCAGCCATTTTCACCTCCCATTAGATATCTGGTCTGCTTTCTCACTGTTTCCACTAAGCAGTTTTCACCCAATACTAACAGCATATTTATTCATGTGCTCAGCATACTTTTGAAAAACATGTTTCAAGGTAATTCTTGGAGAAGTGCAGAGTACATGGCTCACCCTGGCCCCTGCCACCTGCCAGCCTGGGCTAAGCCCTGCTCAGAGCTTGCTGGCCTTGAGGGACATTTCAGGGACAGGCCTTTTTCCCTGTTTCCTCCCACCCTCTCAGTTTTCAAGATGGTAGTGGCCTTGACCTATCCCATCAACTCAGTAACTGTGAGAAGGCTCTGGCCCCACCTAACAGGTAAGGAGCCCACCTCCTCCCTCCTGCCCCAGGTAGCCCTGCACCCTGCACTTTGGGTCCCCAACAGTATAGTCCCCAATGGCCTGCCTAGTTCTGTTCCAAAACTGCCCAGTACCCAGT
This sequence comes from Heterocephalus glaber, assembly GCF_053883595.1. Taxonomy (NCBI): domain Eukaryota; kingdom Metazoa; phylum Chordata; class Mammalia; order Rodentia; family Bathyergidae; genus Heterocephalus; species Heterocephalus glaber. Next base: position 61,405,571 of record NW_028258317.1, on the reverse strand, counting down.
GGTGTTTCCCTGCTGCCTAGAACCTCATGCCTGGGTAGCAGGTGACAGAATTCAGGCCCACACCCCTACCACTCACTTTAGAAACATTTTCAGCTGCGCTGGGGGAGAAGGGCAGTGTTAGAAGTGCCCAAGAGAGTCCGGCCCAGAACACCCTCCTCCTGAGGAAAGTGGGGTCACGCAATGAGGAGCTGCTTAGAGGTCTCCACTGGAACGCTAACTTTGGGAAAACTCCTTTCTTACAGCAAGTTATAGCATAGGAAACATGGCCTAGAGGCAGTGCCTAGGGAGGAGAAAGCTCTGACAAAGTCAAGACCAGGTGAAACCATCCACTATACTGGCCTGACCCTAGCCTGGAAGAGAACTTCCAGACAAAAATCCAACTGAGCCATATGATTGGACTTCCACAGGCATCTTCCTCCTGAGATGGAATTCTTCAAACAAACAAATGCACAGACCATTCTGCTTGCAAAGAGCACTGGGTCTATGGGGTGTACACACCCAAGCTGTCAATCACACTGCACTGCCAGAGCCCAGATCCCAGCAATGCCACTTGTGAAAACATGACCTCAGCTCCTCGCTTGCAAAACAGGAGTAAGAATCACAGTGCCTGACCTCCAGGGTGGCTGGAGGATTAATAGGGTCCACCCACACTCTTAACATCATACAACCTATGAGGATAAATCCATAAACTGACTCTTTCTCTGTGTCTACCCCTGCTGAGTCTCTGGGAACTAATAACAATAAAAAGAAAGCAGCTAACATTTACAAATCACCAAGTGCCAGGTATTCACTATGTACAAAGCACGTATCAACTCACTGGGTCCCCACAGTACCCCAGAAGAAGGGTACTACTACTGTCACTTCGAGAGGAAACTGCTGGTTCAGGGACTTCCCAGAGGTCATAGAGCTACTAAACAAACTTTCTCAGACAGTGGTTAAATCATGAAGACTTCCCCAAAACATCCAAGTCTAGGAGCTGAGGCTGTGGAGCAGGGCAACCCTGCTCTCCCTGCAACACTTCAAAGCAGAGGCCCACTCAGCTAAGGGTCAGCTGCACTACCAGGACCTCTCCAGACTGGTCTTCAAAGAGGAAAAGTGTTACAGGCCAGTGCCGTCAGGCAGTCAGCTCACACAGGCCTAGCAGGTAAAGAAGTGAAAGCCAGGGGACTGTGGAAGGCCTTCTGGGAACATGCACTGGTTGTCTGCGGTGCAGGCCGCAGGATTTCATCTACAGAGAGCTCTGAGTTAATGGTGAACCGCCAAAGCCTGGACTGCCAAGATCAAAAGAGCAGCATACTCTCCAAAGTCAAAGTGCAGGAGAAAAACTGATCAAACAGTGGGAAGAGGGCCAAAAAAGGAGGGGAGCTGGGCAGAGCCTGACAGGGCCTTAGGTCACCACTCACAGAAGGTGCTAGGCTTTAAGAAGTCACCACCCCTTGGATGGGAAGTACTGAGGCTCCCCAAAGGGGTCCCCAGCACTGTGTCCGACAGTTACCTGAAACATGGGGGCGTGTTGTACAATGAGCTGCTCAAAGCCTGTGCTTTGTACTCCAGGACTGAAGGGCACTCCCTGAGGGCAAACCCCAGCAGGTCATCGCGGATAATCACCACTGTGACCCCGGCACAGCCAACATTCTTCTGGGCACCGGCAAAAATCACACCAAACTTAAAAAGAGAAAAGCATACGATTTTAGGAGTATTCATGGTCATTTTCATCAGTGCATGCAAACTTTCTCTTTGCAAACTAGCGCTTATTAAAGAAACTACTATCCCTGCTTAGGAAGCGTGCACCTGGGCCAGCATATCAGTACACACCAGCAATCAGCCAAGGCCTAGCTCTTGTCTGCAAGGGCTACTCAAGCCCAGCACCGAAGTGGCCTCAGACACATTCACGTTCTCAAAAGCCTCCATTCCCCGGCCAAACGAGCCCTCAAACTAGAGCTGCTCCCTGGGGTGCAGCTCAGTGGTACAATGTACACTTTGCATGCACCCCCAACACCGAAGAAAATAAAATAGTGAATAGGCCCTCTGAGCTGGTCTCGATGGCACACACGTAGAGCTCCAGAACTTTAGGAGGCTGTGGCCAGAGGATCAAAAGTTCAAGCCCAGGGCCGAGGATTTAGCTCAGTGGCACCGAGCCTGCCTTGCAAGCACAAGGACCCGAGTTCCATCCCCGGTACCAAAAAAAAGAACAGTTGTTCTTATTTTGCCGGAGATTTAGCTCAGTGGTTCCGGTGCCTGCCTCGCAAGCACAAGGTCCAGAGTTCGATCCCCGGTACCAAAAAAAAAACAAAAAACAAAAAAAAGGCAGTTCTCAGGCAGGCGTGGTGGCACACACCTGTGAGTCCAGCTATTCAAGACTGAGGCAGGAGGCCACATTTAAGGCCAACCAGGGCAACTTAATGATACTCTATCTCAAAATAAGAAATGGCTAGTGATGTAGCTCAGTGATCGGGCTCTTGCCTAGCACGTGCCAGGCCCTAGTTCAAGTCCCAGTACCCTCACACACACATACAAACACACACACACACACACACACACACACAGTTCTGACACATGCTTCGATATAAGCAAACCTTAATGTTATTATGGTGAGTGAAATTAGCCAGACACCAAAGTGTAAGTATCACATGATTCCACTTACAGGAGGTCCCTAGAGCAGCTCAGCTCACAGACAAAGTGGAAAGGTAGCTGCCAGGGGCCAGGGACTGGGGTCTGCGGGAGTGACTGTTTCATGGGTACAAAGTTTCAGTCTGGGAAAATAAAAAAGTTCTTAGAGAGGGATGGTGTGTGTCTGCATAACAAAGTGAATATTCTTTTTTTTTTTCAAAGTAAATATTCTTAATACCAATGTAATATATGCTTAGCTTAAAGATGGTTAAGGCCAGGTGTGGTAGCACATGCCTGTAACCTCAGCAACCTGGGAGGGAGGCTAGGGCAGGAGAAATGCAGGTTCAAGCCCAGCCTAGGCAACTTAGCGAGATTCTGCCTCAAAATAAAAAAGGGCCTAGGGATGTAGCTAAATGCGAAGGTCCTAGGTTCAATACCCAGTACCACAAAAAAAAGTTAAAGTGATAAACTTTATGTTAAGCATACTATACCACACTTTAAAAAAAAAGTAGACTATCATCTGGCTGGCCTGACTGTTGCTTTACATTCTTTACAGACAATGGGCCCTGACCATACACACCCAGTACAGGGTCAGGCCACCTGCAGAGTCTACACATCCTGTGTACACTTCTCGTGTCCAAGTGCCTGTAGCACGGAAGTGGGGGCTTCACACAGGTGCCCTGCGCTGGGATGAATGGCATGTGCCCTTGGAGAGAACAAGCCACTCCCAAAAGCAGAACTTGAGCGTAGCCCAGGATCTGGGAATGACAGGATTTAAACTTCCAGACAGCTAGTGACAAGCAACTGCCATCCTGCTCACTGACGTCGGCCTTGTCTTCGGGGGCTCTATTAGCCCCAGCCTCCCATGGCCTTTCCTGTTCTCATAAACTGAAACACCCCTGAAGAAACCAAGTCAGCCTCATTTATGCTCTACCTTGGAAACATCCACTGGCCTGGATAGGAAGTTGGAGGACATGTCACAGACGAGGACCGCTCCCTTGACGTCAGGGATGAAATCAAACTCCACACCGTGTACAGTCTCATTTGCACAGAAATATACATAGGAGGCGTCCGGGTTGAGGGTCCAGGTGCCTGGGTCTGGAATTTCTATCACAGAAGACAAATTTAAGTGCTCGCTTTGGCAGCACCTATACAGAAGACAAATCTGAAACTCTGCCTTTTGGCTTGAGTTTTCCTTATGTAGATGAGTGTCAACCAGGAGACTCAGCAGTTCCCCCTACAGTGAGACTGACTCCAAAGCATTCTCAAGTAAAAGCACCTTCTGTTCTTCCATTACCATCCCCACCAACATCCTGAAGGATGACCCTTCACACCCTCGAATGTACTGGGCACAAATAACCTTTAGAAATGGCATACAGGATAGTGAGGTTCATTCCTGTCCCTAGCATCCATCCATCCTACCTCCACTGAGAGTCTAGTGGTTTCTTCCTGAGACCCAGCCCTCATCTTTCAGCCCATGTGGCTCCAGGGCTCCAATCAAATCCACAGACTCAGAGGCGGAATGGGACTTAGGTGCCGCCATGCTGTCTGATTCACACCGGTTACCTGAGACTTTCCGAGAAGGCCCCAGCAAAGGCAATGAAAGCTGGGAGAATAGTAGGGAAGGAGCAGCTACAGCCATCTTCCAGAAAGGGGGGCGGGGGGACACACAGCCATTTCTGACTGTGGAGCCATCAGGAGGACACAGGAAGACACCAGACCTGGAGGGGCTGTCAGGCGCCCTGAGTGAGCCACACCTAAAGCCAAACCCAGCCCTCGGCTTTTCAGTAAAGTGCACCTATGAAAACCTTTCCGCAGAAGCTAGTTAGGAGTGTTCTACTACCACAGCCACCCAATCCAAATGGCGTCCAGCTAAGTACTGACAAGGCGAGGAGAGCACGAAGAAAAGTGGATTGCCCCAGGCATGGAAAGCCCAGCAGTCAGCTCTGCGCTGCCAGGTCCCAGAACTTACTGGTATAACTCCCAAGTTTAGGGTGGACAATATTCACAGTCCCAAACTTCTTAGCTTCTTCTGCAGCCTTAGCTGACCACGCTCCTGTCACCACATAGTCAGCACACCTTCCAGCTTTCAGGCCAATCAGGTTCAAGGGGACAGCACTGAACTGGCCACAGCCACCTCCTTGCACAAAGATCACCTTGTAGTTGTCTGGCACAGCTCTGGGCAGAAGCACAGGTTAACAATACATACAGACTCATGTAGTCAAAGACGAAGAAAAAGTGCTGTCTTTACCTTGGGCAGATTATAAGAAACTCTCACTATTACTCCGTCTACCCCAGTCTAGTTATTTAGCTATGCCTTTCTTGGCCAGCTGTTTATTGAGGGCTACAGTGGAAGCCTATGGTTACTGTCTAACAGAAGCACCTCCTCCTTTACCTGGTAACAACAGCCTGCTGCTCCTGTGGGAAATCATCCCCGGGCCACTCAGTCCACCCAATGTGGCTAGCCCCAGCTCCAGATGAGCACATGACCCAAGCTGGCCCATGGGATCTGGTTCCGGGACCTGCTCAGTCTTCTCAGGTAAGTCTGGAAGAGCAAACCCTGTAAACCCTGGTGGCCATCTGGCAAAGTTAACACTTAAGAAAGCAGAGCCAAAAGCTGGGCATGGTGGTATATGGCTTATAATCCCAGCACTCTAGGAAGCTGGGGCAGGATGACGGCAAGTTCAAATCCAGCTTAGGCAACTTAGCAACTTGGTGGTACACTGTTTGAAAATAAAAAACGAAAGGTCTGGGGATGTAGCGAAGTGCCACTAGGCCCTGGATTCAAGCCCCAGTACTGAGAAGAGAAGAGAAGAGAAGAGAAGAGAGGAGGGGAGGGGAGGGGAGGGGAGAGGAGGGGAGGGGAGGGGAGGGGAGGGGAGGGGAGGGGAGGGGAGAAAAGAGGCAAGCCCAGAGATTTAGCTCAGTGGTTTCGCCACCTGCCACGCAAACGCAAGGACCCGAGTTTGATCCCCGGTACCAAAAAAAAAAGAAAAGAAGAAAAAAAAAGAGGGGGGGGAAGGGGGAGGGAAGGAAAGAGAGAGAGAGAAAGAGAGCAAGGGCACACAACCCAGCAGCTCAGTGGCACTGCACCTGCCTTGCAAGCACAAGGACCTGACTTTGATCCCTGGTACAAAAAAAAAGAAAGCCAGCCAGGAAATGAAGAAAACCCCCTGATATCAAAATTAAGATGATGAAAAGCATGACACAGGTGGTAGAATAAGGGCAGTGCGACAGAAACTAGCCCCAAGTCATACAGCAGTCCATTTAGGAACAGGTGTACTGCAGGCAAAGAGCCAGGAGGAGTGAGCTGTAGCAGACGTAGAAATAGTAACGGGCACAGCAACATGGGAGGGTCTTCAGGAACAGATGGCATGCCAACAACTTGTTCTGAACTGTGCTGGCACAGTTCCCTGGCTGGCACTCAGGGCTCAGCAAGACAGCAGGCAGCCAGGTAGGGCTCAGACTATGCACAGGTTCTTGGCAGCTGGGGGAACAGTCAAGGCAGGGTTCCAGGCTTGTTTTTCAGATGTAGCACAGTTAAGGAGGAAAACTGGTTGGGTGGAAACCAGAGAGACCTAGAGATAGGGGTATAAGGAAGAACTTGAGGGCCAGGGATTTAGCTCAGTGGTTCCACTGCCTGCCTCACAAGCTCAAGGACCCGAGTTCGATCCCCTGTACCAAAAAAAAAAGCAGCAAAAAAAGGAAGAACTTGATTAGAAGGACAGAGCCATAAAGCAGACTGGGCCCCAGTCAGAAGAGGCTCAGAGCCATGTGCTCAATAGCACATCTTTCAGGCCAAGGGTTCAAATATCCTCTCCAAGAACACCACTGCTCCTTGAATGTGACATGGGACTCAGTGGGCAGAGTCGGCATGACAAGCCAAGGAGATCACCAAGCAGATCGCCGTCAGTTGTGAACACCCAGAAATGCAGTGGTCTCTCACTCCCCACACTATCTCCAAGCCCACCCCAGCTACTTCCCTTACCAAGGTAATTTAAAAAGAAAAGTTAGGGGAAAATCAAAACAGTTCCAATTTTGTCCATGCCATGATGCAAGGACAGTCCCTAAAATATTAATGATTATCTCTGACTGGTGAGGTTATAGATAAAATCAGATTTATTTCTAAAGTTGCAGCCTGTTTCTGAACATTCAACCGTAAACATGGATTATTTTTATGAGCAAAAAAGCAGGGAGTCTGTTTTGAAGGTTACCATATTCTTATGTACACGTGACTATATAACAAGTAAAAGCTCTCTTTTAATGGCAATTTATTTAAGAATAAGGTACCCTAAGAATAAGGCAGAAAAGGCAGGGCAGATAACCTCAGAGGTCTCATTAAGTAACAGAGCCCAGCGTCCAGAACTCTTAAAATTATCCACAGAAGGGCCGGGGATTTAGCTCAGTGGTCTTGCTGCCAGCTGTGCAAGCACAAGGACCCAAGTTAGATCCCCGCTACCAAAAAAAAAAAAATTATCCACAGAAAAACTGGAAATAAAGTTTCTCCAGACATTCCAATTCACCAAATGTGGGTGAGCCTTGAATTTTTTTAATATCTACCCCTCAATTAACAGATTTTGACAGTAACAGGCCCATACCTTGAGGACCCCTGAACTAGATTACAGTTAGTTATGCTGACCAAGGTGACCATTTCTTTGTCATGCAAATCCCTGTCAAGCCAGTTTACCCCAGTGCTGAAAAATCTCTTCCTTGATACAATGATTTCTCATCTTTGAACATATCACATAAACGTAAAAGCACACAAGCACAAGCTGGCTAATACATTAAAAGGCACTCTGTACTAATAGTGAATTTGAGAATAACTTGGCTAATTTTTATTTATGGAACATTCTGAACAAACAACAGAACATAAGAAACAATATAACAGACACTCAAATTTATGGAGTACCAAACAAAAGTAATTTGGTCTTTTTCAAACTTACAACAATTCTCGCACCAGAGTCTCCGTGCTGCCAACAATCTTGCCAAAATCTGATGATCTGTGACTCATTTCTGTAGAAGATAAACAACAAAAATAGTTTTATTTCAAAACCAAGTGAACATAGGGTTTATAAAAGGAAATAATACAGGAAAATTTCAGTTATTTTTCATTCAAATTGCGAGCCCATGCTCAGTTAACATAGAGGACAGCCCAAATTGACTTTTTAATTACAAACATTTTTATCTTACAGTCACTCTAGAATGATTTTTAAACTGTCACATTCAATAAACAAGCCACTTATTTACTTATCACTGAGTTGCCTGTGACTCTTCTTCATACCATTGCTTTCTCACACAGGAATCCATGTGCAACCTTCCACGCTGAGATCTCACTTCACAGAAATGCAAACATATATAGCAAACCCACAGGAAAAAATGTAACAAAATAAGCAGTACACTTAATCCTACAGTCTCTTAATATCTCAGTCTTTGGTACTTCCCCCCAAAAAGAAATTTAAATTAAAAAAATAAACTGCAGAACTCAAAGGTCCAATATTCTTCCATATGCCCCATAAATAGAGGGAAGAGAAATTCAGCAATGAAATTATTCATGTGCACGGTCAGAAGGGTTATGTACTTTTAAACTTTAATAAGTTTGTATTTACGTACACTAAAAACTCTAAGTTCAACATGAAGCAATATTATAAATGTTTAGTGGCACTGTAATGTAAATGTATGGACTATCTTCCGACCCCAGTTCCTGTGATTAACAAAATCAATCATGAGACAGTTTGCCGACATGTCTAAGCCTCTCACCAGTACTTATGCTGTTTTCAGAACTGTTGCTTTGTAGCAAACATGCAACCCAAGTTATTAAAGTTTAAAAACCTAACTTCAGGGCCGGGGATTTAGCTCAGTGGTTTTGCTGCCTGCTATGCAAGCGCAAGGAGCCGAGTTAGATCCCCGGTACCAAAAAAAAAAAAAAAATCAAAAACCTAACTTCAAAGATTATGGGAAGATCCAGTAGAAATTTAGGCTCAGTTCATTTAAACGAGTTCTCCTTTAAACTCAAGCATTCACAAAATCCACATGCAAATCTTACCAAGAACACTAATGCCAACTCCTTTGTAGTCTAGTAACTCTTTCTGCAACTCCAGTAACACCTAGAAAAATAAAACAAAAAAGAGGATTTCCACATGCTGTGCACAACTTTCCCTTTATACAAAAAAAAAAAAAAAAAAAAACCCTGGGGAAGGGGACCAGAAGGGAGTCCAACCCAGGACTGGAGGTTCCCCACCCCTGTCCCCACCCACAGCCAAACCTTCTCCTCCTGCTCCCCTGGAGTTTGAGTGACTTGCTCACTGATGCAACTCACACAAGTTGGGCTTGAAATTGGGCGAGGCGATTAAAGCTAAGGTACACTTTTTCCAAAGGCACAAATTCACCAATTCCCTAGGAAATATATCCACAAATCTCACCCTCCACTCTCTTAAAAGTACAAAATGGATAAAGTTCTGAATTATGCAGATAAGTCAATTTTCCAATCTTTTTTGGTCCAAAGTAGTATACTGGGACAGTGGGGTGGGTAGGAAGAAGAAAGAACCTGCTATGAATTCAGATTTATCCCAGGGGCTGGGGCTGCAGCTCATTGGCAGAGTGCTTGCCCCTGGGATGACTCTTATTCTTGTGAATGCCCTAGTATGATCTCCAGCACTCAGGAAGAAAAAAATCATCCTAGAGTGCTAAAATAAGACTGGCAAAATGCAGTAGCTGTGGAGGATCAGAGATGGATCCCCAAAGGTTCATTATATTATTATGAGCTTTGTGAACTGGGGATCTCCATAACAAAAACAAAAAAGACCAAAAGCTAAAAAAATAAAAATGAACAAAACGTATGTGCACAAGACTCTCTGTAGAAGAATCCAAATGGGAGTTAGCTTCTTTGAAATATACTAAACAGGGATTGGTGGCACAGCAGTAATCCCACCACTTGGGAAACTAAGGCAGGAAGATCTCAAGTTTGAGGACAGCCCAGGCTACATTCCAAGACTATTTCAAAAAAAAAAATATCGGGCCGGGGATTTAGCTCAGTGGTTTTGTGGCCTGCTGAGCAAGTACAAGGATCCGAGTTTGATCCCTGGTACCACAAAGAAAAAAAAAAAAAAAAAAAAATATATATATATATATATACACACACATACATACTAGGTAAAGTAGGCGTCACTAAAATATACACTGGATTGTAATTTGTCTAGAAAAATAATATTTTAACAATAAGAATTAGACAAAGAGGGGCCAGGGATTTAGCTCAGTGGTTCCGCCACCTGCCTCAAAATCACAAGGACCTGAGTTCAATCCCTGGTAACAAAAAAAAAAATAGACAAAGATTGCTCTGACAACAAGGTTCACTGTTGGTGCTTATTTACACTAGCTGATCAATTATCGTGATTTGATCAGTGTATACCTTGAATACATGTACTGAAATATCTTATTGTGCCCCATAAATAAGCACTATATAATTATCACATTCAATCCAAATATTAAAAATAAACTGTAGTGAATCCTTCCATACAGTAAAGAGAAATATTTATCTGTCACAGAATCTCCTTCATTGGCTCTAGAGATTTCAGGGCCTACCTTTGCACGTGCTAAGCAGGCCTGTTCTACCACTTAGCTACACTCAAGTCCCAGAATCATCTTTGAACTGGTTTCAGTACTGTATTTTTCTTTTTTTGGGTACCAGGGATCGAACTCAGGACCTTGCACTTGTGAGGCAGGCGCCATCACCACTGAGCTAAATCCCGGGCAGTACTGTATTTTTCTTATGGCAACATTCCTTGAAAAATATATCTATAAAAGTTTATAATCAAAATCATTAGTTTTTTTAAAACACTTGTAGCCAAAAAGCACAGCCCTTTTGATCCAGTAGGTTTTTTTCCAAACTGCAGAATTCAACTGTTTTTATGCTTCACAACTAATCTATTTCACAAAACAGACACACTAGAGCAGAACGGAATACAAAATAGTAAGTCACAGATAATTTGGTTAAATATTTCCCAAGACTTTTATTTTCATTATAATTATGTGCAGGTATTTCGTGGTTTTGTAAAATGTATTTTTCACTGTAGGCGACAGTCAAAAATGAGTTTGAACGCTGCTTGAATCTTTACCGTTCAACTAAACCAACAGGACACCTAAAAACAATCTGCCTCCCAGGTTACAGGGCAATGGAAGCCAAAAATCCTCCCAGGAAAATAAATAACCATTGTATTACTGATGCCCATTGCCACTATAATCAATTTCATAACAAACTACACTGGAAACAAATACTTGGAAGGCTCCAAAACAAGCCACAGGGGAGGGGGCGGACCTATGGGAGCCGTTCCCACAGTTCCAGCAGGGGCTCTCACCTAAAATGAACTAATAGCAGAAAAAACTAAGCCCGGTTCTCAGGCAGGGAGAGCTTTTCTAAAAGCACGCGGTCCTTTCCCTCTCCCGTGTTAGAGCCTCTGTTCTCACCACACAGAGGCGGCTCTGTCCCCGGACAGCGCTGCTCCGTCCAACAACAGTAACTGTAAAACACTTGGCTTTGCCCCGCTGCTGCCACTCACTATCAGATACAACAGCTCGGAGGCTTCGCCTTCCTCACTGTTGGCAGAGAGAGGGGAGGGGGAGAGGGGCTGTGGCCCGCCCAGGAGGATGGAATCTTCCCACTGCTCCAGAGCAGAGCCCACCAGATTTCAGCACACTCTCGAACGCCTTTAGGGGACACACAGGCTGAAAGCGTCAGGGGAGCGGAGAAAGGCCTCGGGGGACCGGCTGGTCCCGCGAAGGACCTGGAGGAGGCCGCGGAACTGAGACGCCCCGGATCCACCACCCACCGGTCCGTTCCCACGGGCCACCGCGCACACGCGCGTCCTCCAGGAGTGCGCGGCCGGGGCGGGCCCGGACCGCACGCGGCAGGCTCCCTCCCGGCCGCGAACTGAAGCCCGGCCGCCGGTCTGAGTGCGCACGCGGCTAGAGCGCGGCCGGACCCTCGCCGCGGGGCGCAGGGAGGAACGCATTCCCACCCGCGCGCGCGCGAAGGCCGAGCCTTACCGAGCGCGGCAGCTTGGCGGGCCCGGGCCCGAAGTTGACCACTTGCTTCAGGGCGTCCATGGTGCTGCGCGGCGCGGCGCCGGGCTGCGGGCGGCGGGCGGCGAGCGAGGTGGGAAAGCAGGGCTGGGACAGCCCACAGCCCGAGTCTCCTGGCGGCGCGCGCGTCTGCCACGGCTCCAGCCCTCTTCCAGCGCCTAGCCGGCGCTTCATTGGCCCGCCGGCGCACACCCTGCGCTGATTGGCTCTCGAGCCGGCGCCCGCGTCCCCGTAGGTCACGCTCAAGAATGGACGCAGTCGCTCCTCCTGGTCTTTAGTGTTTTGACCCCTCCTTTTCGATCAATGCAAGGCGCGCGGGAGATTGCACCAGCCGGCGGTGGGCTGAGCGCCCGGGCGAGGATCGCCTACGGCAAAAAGAGGCTGCTCCTGCCAACCTGTTCCCGCACGCTTGAGCCCTGGATCAGACCGGTTTCAATCCTCCGACACTCACCCCACCCCCTCTCTTTGGGCCTGACGGGGAGATGCGGGGCAAAGCAACAGCTCCCCATCCACCCACCTCCCCTAGGCAGAGTTCTGATGCTCTTGATCCAGAACCAGCAGTCATTAATTCACCAAACTTCTAAGCACCTCACAGGCACTAGATACTCCAGTGCAGGGCAAAGGGTGGCCGGGGATGCTCAAGTATCTAAGATTCTTTGTTCTTGCACTTGGACCCCGAGTTACTGCACGTGAAAGGATGGAAGTGGCCAAGGACGCTGGAGCCTGCGTGATCCAGGCAGGTTGCTGATTCTCCATTTCCTCCCTTGCAAAGCTGGCAGAAGAGCTGGGACCTGGAGCTAGCTCTCGGGTTGCGCCCACGCTGACAAGCTTCGAGTTTGGAAACGTGAGCAAATATTAACAGGAACACGATCCTCGGGGAAGCTGCCGCCAGAGTCAAGGAAGCTGGCCCTGCGCCACGCTTGGCACACCGCCAGCCCTGCTCAGATTTCTAGACAAGTTCCCTTCCCTAAAGAACAGTGGAGAGGAACGTGGGGCCCTCTTCCCTGCAAGAAAGGAGATCATTCCTTGACGTCTGGAATTTCGTCATTTTAAAATTTTACCTTCTATTTCATAATTTCACCTAGTTTATTTTACTGTGGAAATATTTTCCTAAGTCTTCAAATTGATGGGCCAGGAACCCTCGCGGGGCCACTAGGGGGCCTTCTGCAGCTCCGCTACTGCTTCTGCTGGAGTCAGGCTGGCAATCTGCCTTTCTGGATTTGGGCTTCTGTTTGTTAGCTGTGGCATGTGGGCAGAGTGGGCCTGAGAGCTCAGATACTACTTCGGGTCTGGGAGTTGGAGGACAGAGTTTCTAGAAAAAGCTGAAATGAACAAGATCACTGCCTTCCCCAGCACCTTGATTTAGAATATTGCAAAACTGAATAGAGTATGACTCCCAGTCCATAAACTCAGATGTGTAAAAATTGTCACATATTCATTATTTTATAAAAGAACTTGCCGGGCCGGGGATTTAGCTCAGTGGTTCCGGCGCCTGCCTCAAGGTCCCGAGTTCAATCCCCAGTACCCCCCCCCCAAAAAAAGAACCTGCCTTTAGATCCCTAGCTGCTAATCTACTAGAGCAGGAAAGGAATCAGCGTTCATCCTTGGAGCTCGTTAAGCCAGGGATTTTATACACAGTCCTAGGGAGTGACTTGTGAGAAGGAGCCACATATGTATTTGGCCCACTGTCCCCAGAAAATATGGCTATTTCACCACTGCCCAGGTTTATGTGGCTGTTTCAGTCCACTGGCAACCTATGTCTTTTGTGTCCCACGAGGAGCACAGGAATTTGGGATGGGTAGAAGTGGCTGTGGTCTCCCTGAAGATCAACAGCTTCCAAGATACTTTAGGGCAGCTGGTTACATGTACCCTCTGCCTCAGAGCCTGTTGATCTCTTGTCTCTTCCTCCTAGCCCAGGGAAAATTTTTTTGTATTATAGAAATGATCTCTCTTTCCTTGTTTCTCCCTCAAGAACCGTCCATAAACTCTGGGCACCAAGACCACAAATACATGTCTCCAGGGGACAAATCCATGTCACCTGGGGACAAGAAGGACACTAGAGGGAGGGGCTGTAGTAAATTGAGCGCATATAACCACTTGTGGTGGAGTTGGATGGGACCACCATACATATGGGCTCCCCTTCACAGAAAACTCATCACCAAGAAAGGGCTCTCCTGCTTGTTTTGCAGCTTGTTTTGCAGTGCTGAGGATTAAACCCAGTGCCTTCACAGTGAGCTACATCCTCAACTCTGTTTTTTTCTTTTGACACAGGGTATCACTAAGTTGAAAAGGTGCCCAAGTTAAACTCAAAACTTTCAATCCTCCTGCCTCAGCCTCCCAAAGTGCTAGGATTACAGGCATGCACCACCATGCCTGGCTCCCACTGCTTAAATTCAGGTGGTCCACGTGACCAGGAGCCATAACAATGTCACGTGAGCAGAGGTTATGTGGATCATTTTCAGGATGAGGGAGTTGAAAAACTTATGTGTGTCTCCATTTTCTTTTTTCCATTCTGAATACAGAGGCTCCACTGCCCTCAGAAGACCCTGCACCCTTCAGGGATAGGGGAAGCAGAAGGAAAAGAACCTTGGCTGTCTGAATCACCTGCATTGGATTTAGCAAACATGAGACAGAAACCATCATCTGTTGTGCATGCTTCTGACATTTGAAGGGCTCTTTCTTACAGCGGCTCTGGCTATCCTAATTAATTCACTGTTGTAAATCCAAGCACAAAGTCTGCATCAGCTGGTTGTTGCTGGGTAGGCACACAAGGTTGTTCCAACTGTCTTCTGCTGAAAGAAAAGTCAGAAAACTCAGATTTTTACGTGAGATCACTGCACTTTTAAACATCTATAAATTTAAACTTTGGCTAAATACTAAAGAGATGAATATTGTGAAGGTCGAACCCAGCTATCTCCCAGCTGATTGAGTCTGCTGGTCACAAGCTGTCTTGAGGACTGATGTGTGTGGTGTTCCACCTGTGGTGCCCATTCAATGAGGATTGTGCTCCACTAACTGCTTAAATGAGGGATCTGGAGCCAGGGATTTAGCGCAGTGGTTCTGCTGCCTGCCTGGCAAGGTCCTGAGTTCAATACCCGGTACCAAAAAAAAGAGTCTAAATAAGGGATCTGGAAAAGGGAAAATGTAGGGGGTATGGAATGTCATCTCCAAATGTCTGTCACCTTTGCCTATTTTTCAGTGGAGATATATGAAGAGGCCAGGGAGCCCCTGCATTTTGAGGGGACTCTCCTCTCCTTGGAGATTCTCACAAAGAACTTGAGATGAAGCTTCTTTATAGCATTCATATTTTGTAAAGAGGACAAATTTCACTTCTTACAACAAGTACAGTGCATTATTCATTGAGTCTTACTGTATATCAGAGATGCCGGATCTGCTCTGCCTCTTGTCAGGTCTGCCTATCCTGTGGAGAGGGACCAGGAAAGAGGGAAGACGTACGATCAGAGGGAAAAAAAAAAATGATGTGGAGAGAGACAAGATTATTTCTGCAGACCTGTGGATCAAACTGGGATCCTTGCGCTTGCACAGCAGGCGACAAAACCACTGAGCTAAATCCCAGGCCTCTGCAGATCTTTTTGTAGTCGGAGTGACAATCATTTTTGTCAGTATTCCCACAGAGAGCGGGGGTGCCGCAGTGGTAAAGTGATCGTCTAGCACAGGCAAGGCCCTGGGTTTGATCTCAGCCTCACAAATAAAACAAAATATAATGTTCCCAAGGAAAATGAGAAGGGGGAGAGGGAGTGATCATAGTTTATGTAGCAAAGAGAAACCAAAGGGTCAAATTACTTGCATTCTGTATTCTGACCCCAACAGGAAAGTCTATCCATCTACCTCATTTCAAATCCTTTGCTTCTCCTTCTTCTTGGTTGCCATCATCATCTCCTCCTCCTTCTTCTCCTCCTCCTCCTCCTCCTCCTCCTCCTCCTCCTCCTCCAAATTCATCTTTGTCTTCTTCATTTTTTAGTTTGTTTGGGGGTTTTTTTTGAGACTAGGGGTGTCTATGTAGTCCAGGCTGACCTCAAACTTCCGATCCTCCTGCTCAGCCTCCGAAGGGCTGGCATTACAGATATGCACCACTACATCTGGCTCTTCGTTTCTTTAAATTATGATAGAGGGCCGGGGATTTAGCTCAGTGGTTTTGCCGCCTGCTACGCAAGCGCAAGGACCCGAGTTCGATCCCCGGTACCAATAAATAAATAAATAAATAAATAAATAAATAAATAAATAAATAAATAGTGATAGAATGTAAATAACATAAAATACAAAAATTAATCATTCTACGTATTTTTAAGTACATTTCAGTGGCATTAAGAACGATCACATGATTGAGTGACATCACCCCCGTCATCTCCAGCACGCTCCCATCTGCCCGCACAGAAACTCTGCCTGTGGAGCAGTAATGCCCTCGTGGGGTTCCCTCCCCATTCCCTGGCAGCCACCATCCTGCTGTCTTCTCCATGAGACTGACGACTCAGACCTCCCGTTCAAGGGCCCGCCATGCCTTAGTCCTTCTGGGGCTGGTTGATTTCACTTAGCATAGTGTCTTTGAGGATTATCTGTCTCGCTTCATTTTTAGTTGATCACACACTGGTGGCATGATGTGCATCCATCATCAGCTTTGCACACACGAAGTCCCTAAACATCATTGGAGAGAAGCGCTGTGTACAGATCAAAGGGCAGAATTTCAGAGAACTGGAAAGAGCATCAGAACTTGTATTTTTAACATACATGTGCATTTTTTTTTTTTTTTAAGAAATGGAGCACATCTTCTAGCACCCTCTCTGAAGTGTGCTGACACGCTGGCCTCCTCAACTTCCACCCTGCTGACTCTGCCACAGGATCAGCAGTTGTCACCAGGGCCATCTTGGAGGAGGGGTAACAGCCTCAGGGCTCTTGTCCAATCCCCAGAGCAAAGTCTGCCTGTGCCTATCAGAGACAACCAGCCAGCCTTAGTTTAGAGTGACTTCTGTGGAGTTAATAATCTGCCAGTTGCTCTGTTCTGTTCTCTCCTTTTCTTTACAGGGCCAGGGAAAATACAAAGGAAGGCAAAAGAGCAAATCCAGAGATAAGCAGTTCAGGACTTGAAAATTCCTGCTTCTCCCTCTTCGTGTTCTCCTACCCCAAACTAAGTCCTCACAGGACTGTGCACTGCCTCAGGTATAAGCTGTGATCATTCTTTAATTCCATTTTGTGGCTTATGGTTGGTGCAGAAAGACAAAAGATTCATAAAAAGTAACAAGAATTCAAAGCTGCCAGAGGTGAGCAGTGTTTCCGTAATCATAGAGATGAAATTGGGGGAGGTAGGGGAGGCATGTGGCTGCAGGAGCTGGGGAGGGGGAGGGCTAGGGAGACACGTCCTGGTGTGTGCATGGTGCACTGCTGTGCTGAGATCTAGGGCATGTGTGAAGACCAGACAGTGTAGGAATAGGCCCTGTGTGAAACAGTAAGTGCAGAGAAAATCCATTGCCCATGACTTCAGCAATTAAGTATCTTCACTGATAAACATCTAAAAATAATGATTCCCAAATTAAAAATGTTTAAAGCTTATTATTTATCTATTTATATTTTTCCATTACAGGAAATTGAACCTAGTGCCTTCACACTGAGCTCCATCTCCAGCCTCTTTTTTAAATTTTGTTTTTTGGGGGGTTTTTTTGGGTACCAGGAATCGAACTCAGGACCTTGTGGTTTCGAGTCACATGGGAGAACCACTGAGCTAAATCCCCAGCCCTCTTTTTCAAATTTTGAGACTTGTTCTCTCCAAATCAATAAATTGCCCAGGTTGAGTTTGAAGTTTCGACCCCCTGCCTCACCTCCCAGAGTGCTAGGATTCTAGGTGTGCACTGCTACACCCAGATTAGAATCTTTTTTTTTTCCAAATGTCACCCACCCCATAAGACCTGCTCCAATACCCTATTTAAACCACAACCTCCCTGCCCTTTGACACTGGGCCTGCCCAATTCCTCTTATCCTGCTAGCATTACTTTTTTCCAAAGCATGAATCACCTCGTATGTACATCATTAGCTCGTTTATTACATTTATTCCCTGTTTAGGAGATGCCAGCTTTGGGAGGGTCAGGCTTTCTTCTGCTTGGTTTGCCAAGATTCCAAGAGCGGTCCTGAGCTCACAGGGAGCTCACCATAGGGAGCTGTTGAATGAAAGAATGAAGTTTTACACATGAGACCTACTGGGATAATCTTCCTGAAACAAAGAGAGATCTGTCTCATTTCATCTTTAGAGAGAGAAAACTGCTTGTCATTAGTAGTTAATCCCTCACCCTATTTAGGAAAGTTCCAAGGAAGTTTTATCCACATAGCCATTCTGTTTTACCTCCAACATTTCTCAAATCTATCTGCTTTGAGCTCCCTACCACCAAGCAGGTGCAAGATCTCATCACCTCTTCTAGAATTTCAGCCCTGGTCTCCTTGCATTTACATTGCCCCCTTTGAAGCTTTTCTTCAAACAGCAACTCCGTATAGTCAATTGATGAATGGAACCTAAGACCTGGTGCATGCTAGCCAAGGGCAGTACCAGTTCAATATATTCCCCAGCCCATCGTCAATTTTTTTTTTCCTTCTTTGGCGGTACTGGGGATCGAACTCAGGACCTTGCACTTACTTGTGAGGCAGGCTCCGTGCCACCGAGCTAAATCCCTGGCCCTCATCATCAATTTTTTAAAACGTGTAAAATAGATCATGTACATTCCCTGCTTAAAGTCCTCTGAAGGCTTCCCACTGCATTTAGAACAAGCTAGGTGCTGTAGCACATGCCTGTAATCCCAGCAGTCTGAGAGGCTGAGGCAGGAAGATCACAAGTTTGAGCCCAGCGTGGGCAATTTAGTAGCTTATAGAGATAGTCTCAAAAAAGAAAAAAAAGAGGGCCGGGGATTTAGCTCAGTGGTTCTGGCGCCTGCCGAGCAAGTGCAAGGTCCTGAGTTCGATCTCCAGTACCAAAAAAAAAAAAAGAGCAAGACAAAAAAAGAAGGAAAGAAGGAAAGACGCTAATGGGTGCCGAAAAAGGGAGAGAGAGAAATCCAAAGGGCAGACAAGGCAGCTCAGTGTGAAGGCCTTGGGTCCAGTCCCCAGTACCATATAACAAAGGAAATATTCATTATTTCTTCAGCATTTCCAATAGTGAATTTGTTCCACATGATTTCAGAATTGAACCCAGGGCCCCTTGCATGCCAGCCAAGGAATTCACCCACCCCTGCATCCCTAGCACACCAAAAGTGAACACTTAAAACTTCATTCTCTCTCCAAAACTTGGTTATTATACGAGTGGGGCGAGGAGAGCAGTAAGACCTCCTGAACCCCCTGAAGATCCTGGGGTGCTTCTTGGCGGGCTCCAAGAGCTGGGACTTCTGTGGCCCTTCCCCTCACTCCTGCCAGGCCAATGCCTCATGGGGCATTAGCAGGTCACCGTGCAGGTGGAATTCAACGCTGTCACTGAGGGACCGTGCATTCAGATTACCAAATAATTTGCTTCTCTTCAGCTTTCATTAGATCCAGTCACCCTCCTCTGGGCCACCATTCAAATGTCCACAGCAGGGCTCGAGGGGTGCAGCTTGTGAAAGACATGTGTTTTGTGGAGGGTAAAAGAGGAGGCTGGAAGCACAAGGAAGGCAGATCGTGTATGTTTCTTTCCCAAACTCCTCGAGCTGGAAGGACTCTCAGATGCCATCAAGAATCATCTGACCACACATTCTGACAGCCAGCCTCTCCCATCATTGTTCTGAAAGCAGTCAGGAGGAAAAATGACATTTCCTGTAAGTCACTGCAAAGCCATTCCCAGATGCCTGCCCGAGGAGCTGGAGAGAGGCTTGCAGAACTGAGGAATGGGGTGGGAGATGTTTTAAAACAGTAACACTTCAGGGCCCTGCCTCACAAGCGAAAGTTCCTGAGTTTGATCCCAGGTATGGGGAGGGTGGGGACCAAAAAAAACAAGAACACTTATCCTGGCTGTGTACATCCCAGCATTCTTTTACTCGGCTTGCCAAAACAGAACTCTTAGGGAGCACAGGATGAGTCAGTGCCCCCGGGCTGTGATGTGTCTCTGATCTCTAAATGGGAATGAACTTCCTCGGACAGCTAGACACAGTGAAAGAATCCTACCATGTGGGCTCCGGCAGCTCACAGAAACTGTGGGATCTCAGTTGCCTAGGCAGGGCTTGCACTTGCAGTCCTCCTGCCTCAGCCTCCCAGAGTACTGAAATTACAAGTATGCGCTACCGTGCCCAGCAACACGTGAACTTTCAACTAGTGTAACCATTATAATGTTTAAGGAAGGTTAAACATGTGGGACCAAAATGACTCCATTTTGGAGCCGTCTCCTTTGTTCTCTCAAATTTGTGCTTAAACTAGGAATTCACCACTTGAAATTCCTGAGTTTATTACCCAACCACCTGTGTACCCGGGGAGAGAGCGTTCCAGGCACACTATCTGTAGGATAAGCAGTTAATGAGCTGACTGTCCACACAAGATAAATGCGGCCATTAGTGGGTCTGCTAACGATCAGTATGTAACAACCGGCCGTTAATCTTTGCCCCTTTTCTCCCTCACAAAAACCAATACGTAATCCCCTTCGACCCCCAAAGCCTAGCCAACCAAAACCCTACACTTCATATGTATTGAGTATTAACCAATCACCTGGCTGCTAATAACCAAAGCTTGTTGTATTCTCAATAAAAACCCTGCTAGTTAGGGACTCAGGGCTCTCAATCTCGATCCGCTGTGTCGGTGACAGTTGAGAGTCCCTGCTTAAGCTTGAATAAACGACCCTTGTGTGCTTACATCGGAAACGGCCTCCTGGTGGTCTCTGGGACTTCACAATCTGGGCACAACAAACACATCTATCTCTGCAAACTTTTATTATTCCTTTATGGTGAAACTTTGGAAATCCTGTTCCAGCTTTTGAAGTGTGCGCACATTAGGGTTATCTCTAATCACTCAAAGTGAGACGGCCAAAGCTTCTTGATCCCTAACCCTCAGCGCTTTTCAGGGTGGGTCAGAGACTATGACTGGAAGGCAGGTCAGGCAAGCTTTCCCATCGCTCTTTCTGAACAATGCAATTCGCTTAGGTGGAATCAGCAGGCCTGCTATGCCTCACCTTGCACCCGTGGCAGAGAAGGTCCTGGTGAGTTTACTAAGGACAAGGGCCAGCCTGAGGGAATCCTGTGTGTGTACTGTCTGTGGACCAGCGGCATCCAGAAGGGAATGGAAGGGAGGCTCTCCTTGTGTCACAAGCTATCGTGGGTCTCACCAGTCTGAATGTGTCACTCCTCCATGCAGGGAGAAAGTTTAGTCCCCTAAACCTCTGAGAAAGCAAATATTTATCTATTTTTCTTTCCTGTGGCCCAACCCTGAGGGCACTCTACCACTGCACTGCATTCTTAGCCCTCTTTATTCTTCATTTTGAGATAGGTGCTTGCTAAATTGCTCAGGTGGGAGTTTAACTTGAGATCTTCCTGTCTCAGCCTCCCAGTGCTGGGATTATAGGACCACACCTCCGTACTGTGGGACTGTGTGATTCAAAAGTTAATGACTCCCCTAGGTCCTGTTGTAAATTTGATGGTTGGAGTGTGTTTGCCTCGGGACAATGGACAATCAGTAATAGGGCGAGATTGCTCAGCCATCTGTTTGCCCTAAATCCAAATGTCCCGGGGCCCAGTATCTATAGGACAATCTGTAAACAGGGTGGTCGTAACTGTCAGTCAGGATGTCTGCTGACCATCAGCATGTGACAGTGAGCCACTAACCTTTGTTCTTTTTTTCTGTGAATCCGCATGTTAAACGCCCCCCTTAACCCCCTATAAAACAACCTCCAACTCTGAGCCAGGTGCCTCTCTGAGCTATTTTGCTTCGGGAGTGCCGTCTGGCCAGACTAATAAAGGTCTGTTTTCCCAGCATGGCCAGTGTGTTCCTTCCTGGGTGGTCCTCGCTGTAGCCAGCTCCTTGGAGCATTTGGTAAGGCCTTGGCCTTACATTCTGGAGGCACCGCTGGGATCCCTGGGTGTGCTTCACTGTAGTCAGCTCCTCGGAGCGTTTGGGTAAGGCCCTCGGTCTGGTCTTACAATACCCAGCAGCAGATACTCATCTTTATAGTCTCAGGCTCACACCTTAAGGGAGCCCCCACCCAGGCAGCTCCCTAACTGCACACAGGTCCTGCAGGATTCCTCCCGAGGTGCTGACCAGACCCAGAAGGCTCCAAAATGAGTCTGAATAGAACACTAGCTGCTCATCCCTCAGCCTAAAAATTCATTCTCCACTGTTTCCAGTTCACACTTTTCGAGGTAGGACATTCAGTAGCACTCACTGGAGAGTGCAATGAACAAAGATGAAGGCATAAAACTACTCTAAGTAATATTAAAATGCCTTGACTTGAATCACATGAAATACCCCAGCCATCTATCGTCTGGACTTGGGGATGGATCCTGCTGGTCAAGCCCTAGGCTGGCTGAGGCCTCCCTCCTGGGCAGCTGTCCTCCAGGGTTGCTGCTGTCAAAACCAGTGGGGTTAAAGCCACCTCTGAGAGGCGCCTGAGATGCTCAGCTCTAGCAAGCACCAGGCCACTTCCACACAGGACTCTGGAATCCCTGAGGAAATGCAGTGGCTTCTCGTTTGCCCAGGAGTCCCTCCCAGCAGGAGGCCACCGTGCCTGAGCCTGCACAGCCACCACAGACCTGGAAGGCCGAGGACCAGCAAGGCTAAGGCTTTCAGACACAGATCCTCCTCCTGGGGAGAGTGGTGGGATGGCACAGCCTGTGGAGGAGCTGTTGTATTTTTATTATCGTTGAGATGGGGTCTCCGTATGTTGCCCAGTCTGGCCTTGAACTCCTGGTTCAAGCAGCCCTCCCATTTCAGCCTCCTGAGTTGCTGTGTGCGCCACCACAGCCAGCTTAGGGAAGAATCTTTTTATTATGGAGAACAATCCTCAGTCTCAAGTTGACCAAACATGACAGAGAAAAACTCTAAATGATCATAATCTTTGAAACTTGCAGAATCATTTAACTCAGGTTCATGGAAAGTTCTAATGTAGTCCTATTAAAAAAAAAACACACAAAAGGCAGTCACTTGAAAGACATGGCAAAATCATGGCCAACCAAGACCTTAGACCTAAAGCTGTTTTTTAAATGAAAGTAAAACGTCTAAAATGTTAACCCCTGCTCTATGGGACCTGAGGCAGGAGGATCACAAGTTTGATCCTAGCCTGGGCAACTGAGCGGCTTCATTGAGATCTGGTCCCAAAATAAATAATAAAAAGGGCTGACAGCCAAAGGGAAGGGAAATGTAGCTCAATGCCATGGGTTCCATACCATGCCATGGGTTCAATATCCAGGATCACAAAAATCAACCAATCAATCAATAGACAGATAGATACATAAATAAAGTAAAATAAAACAAAATGTTTAAGCAAAAAACAAAACAAAACAAAAAAAACTCAAAATGTTAACCCCAGTAA
Organism: Heterocephalus glaber; assembly: GCF_053883595.1. Lineage (NCBI taxonomy): Eukaryota > Metazoa > Chordata > Mammalia > Rodentia > Bathyergidae > Heterocephalus > Heterocephalus glaber. Next base: position 61,382,410 of record NW_028258317.1, on the reverse strand, counting down.
AACTCAGGGTAAATTTACTCCCACTAGTGAGAAAAAAAATATCAAGTTATTTTTGTCTATTGTAGTCAGCACATAGGCCTTTAAGACTGTGGACTTCATGCTGTTTAAGGTAGGTGATTTCAACAACAAAAAGTTTCTTAAAACCTTTTTAATATTTAATTTTTTGAAAATAAAAATAGATGAAATGTAAAACCATACCAAAATATTTAGGGATATTATCCAGTTTACACTCATCAGACTGAAGACATATAGGAAAGGAGAGCAACCGCAGTGTGATACAAGGCCTAGTGTCCAGAAAAAACAGAAAGTCAGAAGAATCACGCTTCATGCAGAGCCTGCTCTAGCTCCCCAGCCAGAAGCAGCAGCCCAGACCAGGGTGTGACCTGGCCACAGCCCTCCGCAGGAGACTGTGCTTTTGATATAGTCAGTGAAAATAAATATTTGGGAAGTAAATATTTGTGCAGAAGAGAGCACAAAAGGCTGCACAAGGCAGGAAGAAAACAGGTTTGGAAGTTACAAATTCTGCTAACTAGTGTCCCCTAGAAAGTTAATCAAACCTCTTGCCTCATTTCTTCTTCAAAATAAAGAAAATGCTTTTAGCCCTCTAGGTTTGGGAGTCTTAGAATAATGTCTGAAATTGTCTCTTGGCTAGCACACAATTAGTCACTCAATTCCTAGTTAAGAGTTCGGTGAAGTTTGATTTTGGTATGAAAAAATTAGAGTTGACTAATAAATTGTTTTTTGTATTTTCAAATCCTACTCAATTTTTTTGTTGTTGTTGTTCCAGGGATTGAACTCAGGACCTTATGCCTTCGAGGCAGGTGGTGGAACCACTGAGCTAAATCCCCAGTCCTTCTATTTAATTTTTACCATTTAAAATCCTGAACTAGGATTATCAAGCTTTTAGATTTTATAGATTTTTTTTAAAGAGATAAAATCCTCTTCTTTGTTTCAAGGACTGTTTTTCTAAGGCATTAAACAAAATAATCTTCACAGGACTCTCTGGAGCAAAGTTAATGATTATTTTAATCTACAGGAGGCATACTTACCTAATTTTAAACTTCCTGAGATTTTTTTTCTATTTTTATTCCCACTAGTGGAGCCAGGTAGGAGACTGGGGCAGGAGGTGACTTCATGTTTGAGGTAAGCTCTAGGCTACGTAAGTTCAAGGCCAGTCCAAACTACATAGTAAGACTCAATCTCAAAAACTAAACAAAATCATACTGCTTTAAAATTTACAAACTGTAGTACATAAGAGAACACAGGCATTAGGCTAAGACCTTTCAACATCTAAGGTATGAGACAGAGGAGGAGGCTTAACAGTTGATGTGCCACAGCTCCCAGAGCAGAGGAGCAGGCTTCTGGGTCAATGTGCCACAGCTCGCAGTGCAGAGTAGGAGGTCTCCAGGCCAACCTACCACTGCTCCCAGCACAGAGGAGGTGAGCCACGCAGGCGCCAGGAGCACCCCACTCCCCCAACCCCACCCCGATGAAATGAGAAGACATGTAAACAAGCCTCCGAACCAGACTTCCAGATCACCTACAACAACCCCAAATGGGAAACTAGATGGAACACTCTGATACTCAACCACTTGGACTCTCTGAACTAGCAAAAAAAAAGAAGATCTGGAAAAAATTAAATTACAAATAATTTCTCAGATAACAGCAGAGATTGTGCCCATAATGCAAGACATGATTAATAAATCTAGAGAGGACACAGATAAACAAATACAGGAGCTGAGGAACATGATGGAATCCCAACATAGGAAACAAGTGGAATCCATAAAACAGATGCAAACAGATTTCCAGAAGATTAAAAACTCCATTGAAAGTCTACACAGCAGAATTAGCCAATGTGAGGACAGAATTTCAGATATAGATGATAAGATTGCAATTAGTGAGGAGGAAAAGAAAAATTGCTTTAAAATTGTAGGGACCATGAGAAATCAATCCAGCAGCTACTAGACGATGCAAAGAAGAATAACATAAGACTGACTGGAGTCAATGAGGAAACAGGGGAGAAAGGGCTGGGGATTTAGCTCAGTGGTTCTGCTGGCTGCCTCACAAGCACAAGGTACCGAGTTCGATCCCTGGTACCAACAACAACAACAGCAAAAATACAGAAACAGGAGAGAGTGCCGATGACATAAAAAAAAGGGTTCACAGAAGTGACGGCAGAAAACTTCCCAAGGAGGGGAAAAGAACTTGACATACAGATAAGTGAGACATATAGGACTCCAAATAGCCTTCATCAAAGAAATCTATACATAAGCATATAATTGTTAAGGTTCCAGAAACCCAACAGAAGAACAAAGTTCTACAAGCAGTGAGAGAAAAGAAACAAATCACATACAAAGGAAAGCCCATCAGAATCACAGCAGACTTCTCAATGCAAACCCTCAAGGCAAGAAGAGCTTGCAGTGATGTATTTCAAGCCCTAAAGGAAAACAGCCTCCAACCCAGATTGATGTACCCTGCAAAACTATCTTTCAAAATTGATGGAGAAATAAGATACTTTCATGACAAAGAGCACCTTAGGAACTTCATGAATACCAAACCAGCACTCCAAAAAATTTTAGACAATACCCTAGGAAAAGACAATGAGCATAACAAATCCCAGGAAGCCCAGCAGAATGAATCTGTCAGGCATGACAAGAAATTAAATGCAAAGGGGGAGAATCCAACAAAAACAAAAAGTCATGACAATGATAAGTCAATACGTATTAGTTATAACCATCAAGGTTAATGGTCTCAATTCACCAATCAAAAGAAATAGACTGGCAGAATGAGTTAAGAAGCAAGATTCAACAATATGCTGCACACAAGAAACACACTTAATTCAAAAAGAAACTCATAGACTGAAAGTGAAAGGGTGGAAAACAATACTCTATGCGACAGGAACCCGAAAAAAAGTACGAGTAGCTATTCTTTTTGCAGATCAAGTGGATTTCAAAACAACACTGATTAAGAGAGACAAAGAAGGACACTACATCCTTGTAAAGGGAACAATCCAAGAGGAAGAGATGACAATCATAAATATGTACACATCAAACACTAGTGCACCCAAATATATAAAACAAATACTAACAGACATGAAAAATCATATAAGCACTAATACAATAGTAGTGGGGGACCTCAATACACCACTGTCACAAATAGATAGATCAACTTGAAAAAAAACAAGCAATGAAATACTAGAACTCAATCAAACTCTTGAACAAATGAACTTAACAGATATTTACAGACTGTTCCATCCCACAAAATCAGAATACACATTCTTTTCAGCTGCACATGGATCATTCTCCAAAATAGACCACATACTCACACACAGAACATGTTTAAGTAAGTGCAAAGGAATTGAAGTTATCCCCTGTGTATTATCAGACCATAGTGCGATGAAACTGGAGATCCATAGCAAAAGAAACCACAAGAATTTCATAAACATATGGAAATTGAACAACACACTTCTGAAGAACCAATGGGTCACAGAGGAAATTAAAGAAGAAATCAGACCGTTCCTGCAACTAAATGACAATGACAATACAACATATTGGAATCTGGGCCAGGGATTTACCTCAGTGGTTTTGCCACCTGCTGTGCAAGCATAAGGACCCGAGTTCAATCCCCAGTACCCGCCCCCCCCCCAAAAAAGAGAAGAGGAATCTATGGACACAATGAAAGCAGTCTTATGAGGGAAATTCATAGCAGTGAATACGCATATTAGGAAAACAGAGCAGGCCCAATTAAACAATGTGATGCTAAACCTCAAGCTTCTAGAAAAAAGAAGAGCAGGACAAACCCAAAGCTCATGCAAGGGAGGAAATTATAAAGATTTGAGCAGAAATCAATGCAATGGAGACTAAGAGAACAATACAAAAAAAAAATCAATGAAGCCAAGAGTTGGTTCTTCAAAAGAATCAACAAAATTGACAAACTCTTAGCCAACCGTATCAGAAAAAGGAAAGAAAAGGCCCAAATCCATGCAATTAGGAATGAAAAGGGTGAAATTACAATGGACCCAACAGAAATCCAGAGGATCATCAATACCTTCTTTGAGAACCTATATATACGCCAATAAGATGGAAAACACAGAAGAAATGGACAGATTCCTAGGTATGTATGAATTACCAAAGTTGAACTAAGAAGACCTAAAAATCCTAAACAACCCAATATCAATCAATGAAATTGAAAACATAATTAAAAACTTACCAACTAAGAAAACCCTGGGTCCCCAGCAAACAGAAGGAAGCTCCCCACCTCCATCCCAGGCTCCTAGAGCAGTGAAGCTCAGCCAGTTCCAGCACCTGGAAGGAAGCTCCCCACCTCCATCCCAGGCTCCTAGGGCAGAGAAGCTCAGCTGGTCCCAGCACCCAGAAGGAAGCTCCCCCACTGCCATCCCAAGCTCCTAGGGCAGAGAAGGTGAGCCACATGGGTGCCAGAAGCACCCGCGCCCACCCCCCAGCCCCATGGAAATGAGAAGACACATAAACAAGCCTCAAAATCAGACTTCTGGATCACCTACAGCAACCCCAAAGGGAAACGAGATGGAACACTCTGATACTCAACCACCTGGACTCTCTGAACTGGCAATAAAAGAGGATCTGGGAAAAATGAAATCAGACATAATTACTCAGATAACAGCAAAGATTTTGCTCATGGTGCAAGACATGATTAATAAATCTAGAGAGGACACAGATAAACAAATACAGGAGCTGAGGACCATGATGGAATCCCAACATAGGAAACAAATGGAATCCATAAAACAGATACAAACAGATTTCCAAGAGATTAAAAACTCCATCGAAAGTCTGCACAGCAGACTTTGAACCAATGTGAGGATAGAATTTCACATATAGAAGATAAGATTGCAATTAGTGAGGAGGAAAAGAAAAATTGCTTTAAAATTGTAAGGGAACACGAGAAATCAATCCAGCAGCTGCTAGACGATGCAAAGAAGAATAACATAAGACTGATTGGAGTCAATGAGGAAAGAGGAGAGAGTGCAGATGACATAAAAAATCTCTTCACAGAAGTGATGGCAGAAAGCTTCCCAAGGAGGGGGAAAGAACTTGACATACAGATAAGTGAGGCATATAGGACTCCAGCTAGCCTTAATCAAAAAAAATTTACACATAGGCATATAATAGTTAGGATTCCAGAAATCCAACAGAAGAACAAAATTCTACAAGCAGTGAGAGAAAAGAAACAAATCACATACAAAGGAAAGCCCATCAGAATCACAGCAGACTTCTCAATGCAAACCCTCAAGGCAAGAAGACCTTGCAGTGATGTATTTCAAGCTCTAAAGGAAAACAGCCTCCAACCCAGATTGATGTACCCTGCAAAACTATCTTTCAAAAGTGATGGAGAAATAAGATACTTTCATGATAAAGAGCACCTCAGGAACTTCATGAATACCAAACCGGCACTCCAAAAAATTTTAGACAATATCCTAGGAAAAGACAATGAGGATCACAACCCCAGGAAACCCAGCAGAATGAATCCATTGGGTGTGACAAATTAAAAGCAAAGGGGAGAAATCCAACAAAAAGAAAAAGTCATGACAAGGCTTTTAAAACTTTTGACTTCATCTCCCTAATGAGTGTATAATTCAATCTTATTATTGTACTGATTAGTATTTTTCTGATTCTAGAGTTGCACACCATTCCTTGTGCTATACTGGCTATTTATCATCTTATGTCTACATTTTAATTGGGGTGTCTATTAATGAGCTGTAAGAGTTCTTTATATATTCTGCCCATAGGTTATATGTATTGTAAATATGGTCTGTTTAAGGACTACTTTTCATTTTAATGATGTCATTTAAAGTTCTAAATTTTGATGGAATCTCATTTATCAATTTTTTTTCTTTTATACATCATGTTTTTTGTATCCTAGGTAGTTCTTGCCTACCCTGAATTCATAAATATTTTCCCTTATAATTTTTTCTTAAAGTTTTATACTTTTAGGCTTTCTTATTTAGGTTCACAGATCCCTTCAAGTTATTTTCATGTATGGAAAAAAGGGTTGAGGTTAATTTTTTATGTACGGATACCAGGTGTTCTAGTGCCATTTGCTGAAGACACTATCTCTTCCTTGGCTCTTGAATCGAGTTTCTATTCTCTAAAATGCTAATGTTAAATAATCTTTCAAAACTCAGTGGACCATATATGTGTGGTTCTATTTGTAGATTCTGTTTTATTCAAATGATCTATATGTCTTTCCTTACACCAACACTGCCTTGATTACTGTAGCTTTAGAAGAAGTCTTAAAATTGGGTGCTAAATGTCTTCCAACACTGTTTTTGTTTTTGGCTTTTCTGGGTCCTTTGTACTCCTACATAACTTTAAAATTTCAATATCCAGTTCTTCATTTATAGCAAGTATACACAGACCTGAATTTTTATATATACCTTGTGTTTTCTAATCCTGCTAAATTCAAGTACAAGTTCTAGGGGCTCCTAGAGATTTCTTAGTATTTTCTCTGTAGATGATCATTTCATCTACATATGAAGATTTTGCTTCTGCCATGCCAATCCTATCCTAGTTGTGTCATTTTATTGCCAGACTACTTTGGTGGGGACTAGGTTTCAAAGTTTAATGGACAGATAAAGACTAAGCATATCTGCCCTTCTTCCCCACCTTAAGGAGAAAGTATCTTCTCCATTCATATAAGGTGTTCTCGCTGGAAGCATGGAGTACATGTCTTTAATCTGTTGAGAAGGTTCTGTGCTACTTCTGATCTCCTGATAGCTTTTACCATGAACAGCTGTAGAATTTAGTCCAATACTTTTTCTCCAACTACTGACAGGATCATATGGCTTTTTCCTTTGCTCTGTTAAAATGATGACTTTTGGGGGTGGATCTTCCAATGCTGAACCAACACTGCCATCCCTATAACAAAACCACTTTCTACATCCTGCCAGATCTGACTTCCAATAGTTTTTGTTAAACAAATTTCTATCTATGTTCATACTTTTTTCTTCTATTATCTTTATCCAGTTTTAGGATTAGCACAATGTTGATTTCCTAAAATGAGGGGAGAAGTGTTCCTTCTTTTTTCTGCTTTAAATGTTTGATATAATGTATCAGTTAAAATGTTTATGAGCCTGCTTTTGTCATATAGGTAGGTTTTCAAGCTAGGAATATACTTTAATAGGTGCTATTGAAATTTTATATTTCCTCCAGAGTTAGTTTCATTAATTTGTCTTCCAAGGTACTTCTTAGAAGTTGTCAAATTTATTTCAAAAAAGATTTTTGTAATATGCTTTCTATATCCTTTTAAATTCTGTAAAATCTGTGGTAAATGTCTCCTAGATCTTAAAATTGTAATTTTAAAAATGTATAACTGATATTGTGTAACAGGAAGAAAAGGTCTAAAAGAGCAGGGGAATTGGGAGGGGTAGGGGAAGGGGAAAAAGGGAAAGGAAAAAATATGAGAAGAGCAAAAAAATGGAAACAAGGTCTTTGCAAATAGGGAAGGGTGGGCAAGGGAAGGGGAAAAAAATAAGAACCAAGAGACTCATGTAATGGTAGAAGATCCCAATGATGAATGTAACTGTATTGTATACCTAAAATGTACCTATAAAGTTAATGGGGGGAAAAGAAAAGAAAAAAGAAAAGCCTGGGTCCCAATGGCTTCAGTGCTGAATTTTATAAGATGTTTAGAGAGGAACTACTGCCACTACTCTTTAAACTCTTCAATGAAACTGAAAGGGAAGCAATACTCCCGAATTCATTCCTGGAAGCAAGCATCACCTTGATCCCCAAAGCAGAGAAAGACCCAACCAAAAAAGAGAACTATAGGCTGATCTCACTAATGAACATAGATGCAAAAATCCTTAATAAGATACTGGCAAATACAATGTAGAAGATCATCAAGAAGATCATATACCCTGACCAACTGGGATTCATCCCAGGGATGTAGGGATGGTTCAACATATGCAAATCAATCAATGTAATACACTATATCAATAGAGCCAAGGACAAAAACCATATGATCATCTCAATAGATGCAGACAAAGCATTCGACAAAATCCAACACCCATTTATGATAAAAACCCTACAAAAAATTGGAATAGACAGTCTCTACCTCAATCTGATCAAATCCATCTATGAAAAACCAACAGCCAATATCATACTAAATGGTCAAAAACTGAAATCCTTCACTCTAAAATCAAGAACAGGGCAAGGGTGTCCACTACCACCACTCCTGTTCAATATAGTTCTGGAAACATTAGCCACAGCAATTAGACAAGAGAAAGAAATAAAGGAATAAAGATAGGAAATGAAGAACTCAAATTGTCATTATTTGCAGATGACATGATACTCTATATAGAAGACCCCAAGAACTCCACCAAAAGTCTTCTAGACTTAATAACCAAATTCAGTCAAGTAGCTGGATACAAGATCAATACACAAAAATCAATAACTTTCTTCTACACAAACAACAGATTCACTGAGACAGAAATAGGGCAAACAATTCCTTTCACAATAACATCCAAAAAACTGAAACACCTGGAAAGCAACCTAACAAAAGAAATCAAAGACCTCTTCTCTGAAAATTATAGCACTCTGAAAAGAGAGATTGAAGATGCTATCAGAAAATGGACAGACATCCCCTGCTCCTGGGTAAGAAGGATCAACATAGTGAAAATGGCCATACTTCCAAAACTGCTATATAGATTCAATGCAATCCCAATGGAAATCCTAGCAGCATACTTCTCGGACCTTGAGAAAACAATCCAAAAATTCATTTGGAACAAGAAGAGACCCAGAATAGCAAAAGCAATTCTAGGTAACAGAGACATGACAGGGGGTATTACAAACCCAACTTGAAACTATACTAAAAGCTACTGAGATAAAGACAGCATGGTACTGGCAAAGAAACAGACCTGAGAACCGGTGGAACAGATTAGAAGATGCAGAAACAATGCCAGACACACTTAGCCATCTCAACTTTGATAAAGAAGCCAAACACCCTCATTGGAGGAAAGATAGCCTCTTTAATAAATGGGAGGAAAGATAGCCTCTTTAATAAATGGTGCTGGAAAAATTGGGTTTCAACTTGCCAAAGACTAAAAGTAGACCTATATCTCTCACCGTGCACTAAACTAAAATCAGAATGGATTAAAGACTTAAATATTAAAACAGAAACACTAAACTAGCTGGAATAGAATTTAGGAAGAACTCTTGAAGACATTGGTATAGGAAAAGATTTTATGAACAAAACCTCAATTGCCTGTGAACTAGCACAAAGAATCAACAAGTGGGATCTCTTCTTATTAAAAGGCTTCTGCACAGCAAGAGAAACCACCAGCAATGTGAACAGACCACCCACAGTGAGGGAAAAAATCTTCACCTGCTCTTCCTCAGACAAAGGCCTACTATCTCAAATCTATAAAGAACTTGAAAAAATCAGACCTCCCAAATTTTAAGACCCAATCCAAAAATGGGCATCTGAAATGAAGACATTTCTCAAAGAAGTACAAATAACAAATCAATACATGAAAAAATGCGTCACTGGTCATTCAAGAGATGCAAATGAAAACAACGCTGGGATTCCACTTCACTCCAGAAAGAATGGCTGCTATCATGAAATCAACCAATAACAAATGCTGGTGGGGCTGTGGGGAAAGAGGAACCCTGCTCCACTGCTGGTGGGAGTGTAGACTGGTGCATCCACTGTGGAAATCAGTAAGGAGATACCTCAAAGAACTAGGACTGGAAGTCCCATTTGACCCAGCTATTCCACTGCTGGGGATCTTCCCCAAAGAATGAAAAGTATCATACCACAGTGATATATGTGCACCCATGTTCATAGCAGCACAATTCGTGATAGTTAAAACTTGGAAACAACCCAACTGTCCATCAACCAGAGACTGGATAAAGAAAATGTGGTTTTTAAATAAAATGGAGTACTCCTCTGCCATAAAGAACGGGAAACTAGAGACATTTATAGATAAATCGATGCACATTGAGGTGATACTCAAGTGAAATAAATAGGACACAGGTGGAAATACCAAATATTTTCTCTAGTGTGAGAAACATAGTGTAAATAAGGTGTAAAAGGTATAATAATGTGAAACAGGAAGAAAAGGGGCAAAGGGGAAGGGGAAGGGGAAGACGGAGGGGTAGGGGAAAGGAAAGGAGGGAATGGAATATGAGAAAATGGAAAAATGGAAACAAAATCATTGTAAATGGGTAGTGATGGAGGGGTTGAAGGGAGGGGAGGAGAAGGGGGAAAAAATAAGAACCAAGAGAGATTATGTAAAGGTGCAAATTTCCAATGATGAATGTCATTATATTGTATACCTAAAATGTACCAATAAAATAAAATTTTTTTTAAAGGGAGAAAAAAAAATCTAAGGTATGAGTCTTTGAGGACACAGGACAAAGTCTTGGGTTTTTTTGTTTTTAAATTTTTAACTGAATCATATTTGAAAATTCTCAGAGAAATATGTCGATCTGAAAACTCAGGCTTTCAGCATCATTAGGTTTTGCACAGAGAATTTTAATGAAAATCACTTTAAGATAACAGAGTTAAAGATCTCAAGAAAGGTAGGCTTTGGAGGTAAGTTACAAATGTGGAAAGTCCTGGCCATGAAATAAAAGCAAATATGAGAAAGACTTGTACTGTGAGCAGTTCTGTCAGGGCTAGAGGTCAGCGTTTGAAACCCACTAGCTGGTGTTTTCCAACAGTAGCATATGACCTGTTAGTAGATTGTGAAACAATTAAGAGAGCTGCAAGCACAATCTTCTTTAAAGGCATGAAATGGAACAGAACATATCAGTAAGTCACTGGATGGACAGTAAAAGTTGTTCATAAAATTTTTCACTCATTATGTGTGCATACAGGAGGGCGGGGCCAGGACGAGCACATTTACCTTTGCACTGAACAGTGTTTCTGTGGGCTGCTGGGAGGGTCTTAAAAGATTTTATTTATGTATGTAAACTTGTGGTATTGCATTTATTTTAGCCATTCTAATAACTGCATGGTGGTAGATCCACTGACTGTGAAGAGATGTGAGAAAAGTCTCATAATTGGCTTATCCATTTTTCCCTGTGCTCCTAAATTTTCATTTTATAATTTTGAAATAAACCTTTCAAATGGCAGATACATTTAAAAAACCTTTCTGCAACACTGTACTTAGCAGATTTTGTCTTTAGTTCACCTAAGGTTCTATTTAGTCTGAAGTTAACAGACAAATCTGCTTTTGTTAGCAACTGCCAATATATCTGTGTCCACCTCTTCATGATGTTTTCTTTCATAATCAGTACATAGTGGTATTTTGTATTTTTACTGAAGCTTTAATGATTCCAGAATTTAACTTATCAAGTGTGTGCTTACTGGGAATTGAATCCAGTCTACGTTGCCTGGGCTGGGATAAAACTTGTGATCCTTCTGCCTCAGGGTCCCAGGGTGCTGGGATTACAAGTGCCTACCACGGCACTAGGCTCCTATTCACACTTACTTTGAGAAAATAAGTTTTTCTATCTATGGTTTGTTTACTTCCTGCCTTTTGGAGGGCTTTACAATTCTATTCTCTGTTCCCTGGTAGAGTGGTAGCTATTAAATTGTTGACACATATGTAGTTCTCTTTTTGTTTTTTTGTTTTTGGTACCGGGGATCAAATTTGGGACCTTGTGATTTTGAGGCAGACTGCGGAACCACTGAACTAAATCCCAGCCTCTCTTAGCACAAGTCTGAACTTCTTTGCTACTGAACTCAGGCATGGCCATGAGACTTTCTTTAGCTAATAAAATTGGAGAAGTGATATATGCTACATCTAGGTAGAAGCTTCAAAGTCACAATTGTTATCTTGGACACTATAACCAGCAATGTTCCAACTGATGATGTTCAGCCACTCTAGCTCTTGGACTGAGGGTGACAATAAGCCTCTAGCCAACCTGCCAAAGACATATAGAAGGTGTACAAATAAATCTATGTTGGATTTGGGTTTTTTACTGCAGCACTGTGTAATGATTTGTTAAAACAATTCAGATCAATCATCATCATCTATGTTTGATTTCGGTTTGTTACTGCAGCATTGTGTAACTTATCCTTACTTGTATACCTTTAACTCTAAATACACTTTTTTCTACCAATACTAGAAGTAAACATCTATATCCTTCCCCTGAGTAAGATAGGATCCTGAACATGTTTTATTTCCTATATCCTGTCCGTCTCTATCCATGTTAAACCTAGAATTTATTTGGACTTTTCCTCATCTGCATTAAATTTATTTAGGGTTTTCTGATTATCAAAACCCTTGATGATTATAAAGGCAACTGGCAGGAAACAAAACCAGAGTTTTTCTGAAATCTGTTCAACAGTTTATTTAAAAATCTTTTATGGGTTCATTGTTCAGTTTGCTTGGTAACTCTGAGAGGAAGATACCTTCTAAGTAATGTAGTTGTTGATGAAGTCCAATACCGGTGTGGCATTGTGTTGTCTCACTAATGCAAATATATGAGCACTCATTATATTCCAATTACTCTTGTTCTCCTAGGATTCTCCCCTTTTATGTTGCTGTTTTTCTTCAGATTTGATGATTCCTGGATCACCATAATTAAAGGCAAGGGCCTAAAATTCAATTCTGAAGTGATTTCCTCAGCCAAATGAAAATCTTGCCTCACTTGCAATGAATACAAATTCTGATTTCAGGTAGCTCTAGTGACTATAAAGGGGAAGGGAGATCACCACAGCCAGAGTGAGTGTGGATGGTTTAACTTCAGTTCCTCCTTGTAGCAATTTGGGATAATGTCCTTCTTCTGTAATCCTAGTTCTGCATCAGAACCCACACTTCAGACACCTGCTTCCTTACCCTGGCAAACTCCAGAATTAGATACTCCAAGGATGAGTGTAATAGCTCAGATGTTATAACACTGAATTAACCAATCCTTCGGGAGTCTACTTTTTATCTAGAAATGCCACAGTATTCATTTTTTTAGTTTTCTAACTCTATTATTGTTGTTGTTTAAGATTATTGGCACATTTTAGGTATATAAGTTACATTCATCATTGGGATCTTGTACCTTTACATGATGTATCTTGGTTCTTATTTTTTTCCCCATCCTCCTGCCCTCCCTTCACCTATTATTTTAGTTTTTTTTTTTTTTTTTGGTACCGGGGATCGAACTCCAGTCCTTGTGCTTGCGAGGCAGGCAGCAGAACCACTGCGCTAAATCCCCAGCGTATTTTAGTTTTAATATTTTAGTTATGTCAGTGGGATTCTGGAAAAGTAAAAGACTGTGTTAAATCATTCATGTTATATCATACATTCAGCCTATGGTGTATAATCTGAATTGCTTTATCATCATCTACCTTGCTGGTCCTATGAAAATCAAATGTTACTGTTTTTTGGGGGGGTTTTTTGGTACCAGGGATCGAACTTGGGTCCTTGCACTTGTGCAGCAGGCAGTGAAACCACTGAGCCAAATCCCCGGCCCCCTCATATGTTACTGTTTTAAGATTCAGAGATATTTTGTAAATGCCCACTGGAAATTAGACCGATTACTGGATACAGGACTGGATGATAAACAACAGTAACTTTTGACGACTAGTAATTATGGGTACATTTAAGGCAGGATGACAAGTTTTTGCCATAAGTATATCTGACATTGTGCTAACAATAAAAAGTCCTGAGTGCACACAAATTGCATAGGTTCTTGCAAACAAGATAAAGGTGTCCAGTAATTTCTCAGTAAAGGAACAAACTTGTAATCTCAAACCTAAAAGAAAATAGTGTATTCCAGATAAATGATATTGCTTCAGTATGGTAATGAAAAGTTAACAATCACTTGAAGAGCTGAAATTATACATGTTAGGCAGTAAAACATCCCTATTAATAATTTTAAATGATAAAATATGCAAGATTTAAAAATTAATTATATATACAAGGTGTAATTAAAAAGTGAATGTTTAGGGCTGGGGATTTAGCTTAGTGGTGTTATCACCTGCCTTGCAAGTGCAAGGTCCAGAGTTCAATCCCTAGTACCAAAAAAAAGTGAATGTTTAAACATTTAAAACATTTATTACAGTGAGACACACTGGCATTAATCCTCCTGATTTCTAACACACTTATCCATTGTTCTTGCCATTTTCTGAAGCAATTTTGAAAGTCTTCTTTCTAGTGTATCTTTTTTTTTTTTTTGGTACCAGGGATTGAACCCAGGACACCTTGTGCCGTCGAGGCAGGTATGGTGCCACTGAACTAAATACCTGGCCTTCTAATGTATCTTTTTGTGACTGCCTTGATGTTCTAAAGGATTCAAAACATTTAATGCAATTTCTGTTAAATAAAAACATTATGGTGTCCACATCCATCTTAACCAGATCTATCACTTCTCGGCCCTTTGGCTAAGATCAAGTGTAGCATCTTAACCAGATCTAGCACTGTGCAGCTTCTGGCTCCTTCCTCAGAGTCAAAATGACCACGAAAGGTAAACAGCAATTCAAATCAGCTGAGGCCATCAAAGCAGCCACCACAGTGTCACTAAAGACACTCACGAAAGAGGACTTCCAGGAAAGCTTCAGAAAGTGCCAATGACGGGATAAATGTGTTCAAGGAAAGGGGGAACATTTTGAAGTAGACTAATGGCACTCTTTTACTGTAATAACTTTAAAAATTTAAACATTTGTGTATTTTTAAAAAAATCACACTTCATGTGTATACCTTTAAAAAATCTGTGGTCAAAGGAAACTGAGACTCAGATATAATCTCATTTTACTTCTAACTCTTCCCACCTTTCTCTCTTTTCAATACAGCCTGCTGGGACCCAACTGCCCAAATCCATTGGACACTTACATCCTCTGCAGCACGACACTCTATTCCACTTGTTCCTTCTTGAAATACTGTCACTATCTTTCTCAGAATACAATTTATCACTTAATCTTTGACAGTTCCCACAATTGTGATCTCATTTGCTTTCACGATGTTTTTTTTTTTTGGTACCGGGGATTGAACTCAGGTCCTTGCGCTTGTGAGGCAGGCAGCTGAACCACTGAGCTAAATCCCCAGCTCAAGTTTACATTTTTTTTTTTTGGTACCGGGGATTGAACTCGGGTCCTTGCGCTTGCACAGCAGGTGGCAAAACCATTGAGCTAAATCCCTGGCCCTGCTTTCATGATTTTAAATTCCTCTTATACACACAAATGACTTTGAGATTTTTCTCTTTCCATCTCTTCACATCCACATCAAAACATCTACAAGTCATCTCAACGCTATAGGTGCTTTAAAATTAAAGAGGTCCAGAAGTAAACTCCTCTCCAAAGCAGTTCCTATGTTTCCAACTTTATTGATATCACCACTCACCTTTCTCATACAAATGGAGCCCACTTTCTGGCTTTTTACTTCCCATAACGAAGTAATGAGGCCTGCTGATTTTATTTCCTAAGATTCAAGCTTATTTCTTCCTTTCATCCAAAATTTATTTCACATCTTTTTCTCTCTTGCTACTGATTAATAATTCAGAAGTTACCAAATTAGCATTTGGTTGGAACCAGCTGTTAGACATCCCGATTAAGGATTCTATAATCAAATACATCTAAGGAGTGGCAAGTGCACACCATAAGCCTGTCTTATTCAGAATGAACATTAGCCTACAGAAGCCAAAGTAGGAATATTAAGTCCTATTTAAAAACCCAGTGGGCTAGGGATTTAGCTCAGTGGTGCCGCTGCCTGCCTCACAAGTGCAAGGTCCCGAGTTGATCCCTGGTACAAAAAACACCCAAAAAACAACAAAAAACCCCCAGTGCTCCTGAGATGAATGTGGAAAACTGATTTCCCTGTAGTGAGGATAAGCCCAGGGCCGCATGCATGCTCAGCAGATACTCTGCCACTGAGCTACAGCCCCAGCCCTTTGTACTTTGAGACAGGATGTTGACAAGTTGCCTAGGCTGGCCTTGAACTCTCACAATCGTGTTTCCGCCTCCCAACTAGTTGGGATCCTAAGTGTGTTCCACCATGCCCAGCTTCCATGCTTCTTCCATCTACCTTCTGTAATGACT
This sequence comes from Heterocephalus glaber, assembly GCF_053883595.1. Taxonomy (NCBI): domain Eukaryota; kingdom Metazoa; phylum Chordata; class Mammalia; order Rodentia; family Bathyergidae; genus Heterocephalus; species Heterocephalus glaber. The sequence goes on along the minus strand of NW_028258317.1, from coordinate 61,366,399 downwards.
GGATCTAAACTGTAAACCTGACCATGTCGTTTCATTCTTTACTAGCTCACCATTCCCTGAGGAAAAAGAACCAACTCCATCCAGTATGAACTGTAAGGCCCACTCTTGTCCTCCTGGCTGCCTACTCGAACATCGCTTGCTGTTGTCTGAAGACTTCCCAGTGACTCTACGTAGACTACTTGTGTTTGTGGCTCTGTGCCCCTCTGCCTTGAGTACCCTTCCTTCACCCATCTCGTTATTTGCCAACTTCTAACTAGTTCTTTTAACACTTAGCTTAGGTATTAAGAGGACCTCTTTTCAGATAAAAACATGACTTTCTTAGTCCCACAGTTTTCCTTGTTCACGTCACACTGATGAAATTTCCTTCCTACAACAGAATACAACACACAGTATTAAGACATCTCATTGTCCCCCCTAACTGTGAGTTAAAGATCCAAGATTACACCTTGCTCACTGCTTTTCTGTTAACACTCAACCCTTGACTAATGAACTCAAGTACTATAGTAGCCCTTTGACAGCAATCAGGCAGAACTGTCTAGAAAAAAATCTGGCACTGAGCTTTTCTCTAATCTTCCCCCAGAGACAAAGTGTGCTTGTACTAAAGACTTATCCATCCATGTTTCACCATAATGAGATAATTTAGTACAGAGATGTATGTTTTTCTTTCACATACTTTGCCTTTGAAAAATTCTACTGGGCTGGGGTAGAGGACAGGTGAGCCTTCTGATGGCCCTATTCTTCTACACCTTTAGTGTCCATAAACTTTTACCACCTTCCTTAAGGGGTCCTCTCTTAAGGGGGAAACAGGACGACTGAATGAGAGCACTGCTTCTGATTCAGATCCCAGCGGTACTACTTATTTAGCTGTCCAACTCTGGGCCATTCACACAATGTTGCCTCAAACGCCTCATCTATAAAATGGGCACGATAAGTTTCCTGAGCTGTTTGTAGGGTTGCTCTAATCCGTAAACACAGGTAAGTGTGTATGTAGGTACATGTTTGCCGCTCTGGTTATAAATTAGGGCACATCAATGGCTTCTGGCTCTGTGATTTACATTCCTGCATTTTGAATCAAATGGTAAAACTATTCCATTTATTCACTCTCATGGTTTTCTGGTCCCTTTCCTCTGATTGGTTGTTACTTTCTCCCTCCATAGTATTAGTTCCAAGAAGATACAAGCTTTGCTTTGTTGCTGAAAGCCACATCACTCAGAATAATGTTGTACACATCAGGCCCTCTGTAAATATTTGTTGAATGAATGGTGCAAAGTGTCAAAAGGAAGAACACATTAAAAGTTTCATTATAATAAAAAGCATATATAAAAAAACTTCCTATAATGGCTTCTAATCCTGTATTTTAAGACACCATATGCCATAATAAAAACATGAGAAAATTTATTAAAGTTGGAAGGCAAAAACATAATTCAAAGGTTAAACCTATGTCAAACGTGATAGAGAATGGATGCTTTCTTGAATTTCAGAGTCGGATCCAAGAGTATCACTTTCAGAATGTTCTAGTGGATTGTTTTTACTTTTATTTGTCTTGGATGAAACAGTTACTATTCTACTTTCTTTCTTGACAGAAATATGTTTTTTCCAAGACTCACTTTTGATTGGTTCATTAACTAAAGAAACATTTTCCTTAGTTCCTTTGTTTTTCCAGCTTATAGAAGAGTCAGAATAGGAATGTAGGTCCTTTCCAGGATGTTTCTTAGCAGAGTGTTTTTTGGTATTGTCACCTGCTCTGGTCATTTTCTCTGAAGGTGATCTGCTATTTCTAGACAACTCCTCGTCTCCAGTTCCAGCAATCTTATCTGCTGAAGGAGAACATGTTCTAGCAATGAATCCTTCAAAAGAGTCCTGCTGCTGCTGCTCAGGGTTTGGGGTTCCCAGGTTGTCTCTGGAAGTTACAATGGTTTCCTGAGTAGAAACTGGGATGTGGAAAGAGTCAAGAGGCAAAGGAATTCTAGCATCACCTGTAATTTTCTGAAACTAGAGGGAAAAACAACAAAATCCAGTCATGAATAAAGCTAAGTATTAAAAAGAAGACTTTAAAACTTCAGTGCTACTCTGTGATCTTATCACTAAACAGTCAGTTCATTACTGAGAACACTTTAGGGTCACACCCCCCCCCCCCATTATATCTTGCCAAGTGATTCTCCACTCAAAAGTTAGCTACATTCAGAGCTAGATTTATCACACTTTTATACTTTTGTGTAATTATGATGCATTTCCTTTTCTCTCATTAAAAACACACTACTGCCTAAAAAAGTACTTTCTTTCCTATACTACCTACACATATTTGCAGTATCCAATGCATGTCTCATTGTCAGTTCCCAAGAGCAGTCTGAGGCTGAGGGGTGGGAGGTGGGGTCCAGAAAGGGAGAGCAAAGGCAACAGGGGAGTCTGCAGCAGCAGGTTCTCCTCTCCCAATCCTACTGCTCGTCACACACTGCCAGTTAGTTACGTCTGGATTACTCATTTCTAAGCGTTATCTGCATCATTACTTGTACCTTCATTAGTTTTCCTTCATTGTAAGCTGACTGCATGCAAATAGAAACCTAGATGAAATATGAATAGAATAGACGTTTACAAAATTTCAAATTTGGAATATTTTCTCTAAACTTTCATTTCTTTCTTTTACAGAGGATACTCTGATTTACATCATAAATTGTCACAACAGGTTTTCTTATTTACAATACCTTAACATGGAAACAAGCTTACTAATTTCAGACTTGGGAAGGCCTAGGAATATACTTCTAGCCTTCAAGCAAGGCAATACTTTGAGATGGTTCACTAGTATTCTCTCCCTGACCAGCTAATTCCCTTTCTGCTAATCACTCTTGAGTCGCTTGAGTTCTGTTCTGTCCACTTACTTGGATATTTTGCATTTGTCCTACAGCACTCTGCTTTGGATCAGGTCTCTCTTCTTCAAGTGCCTTCTTTTCTTCTTCAGGTGGATCACTAACAGTAGAATTCATCTGGGGACGACCTAATAAATGAAAATCTGACTGATCTATTCCAGCCATTGTGGCAAGCTGCCCAAGTCTGCACAAAAAGGAAAGACAGTGGTTACCACCCCAGGAGATCTCAGATTCCCCCACACCTACAAGCATGGAATAGGTGTGCACATTAAATGCAAAAATCTCAGAAGCCGTGTCCTACTCCAGACCACAGCCTGCTGTCTCTCCCTCTTGGTCAGACCCTCCCATATTTGTGCTGTGCGCTCAGATCACTCAGCACCCCCTACTGGCCTCAAGAATATGCTCCATGCCACCTGCCTGTGTGTCCTTGACTGTTCCTCCACTTTAAATGCACTCTCTAGCTAGTGCACACCCGTCTCCATCTCCACACATTTTCCCATTTTTTTCTCGTTTCTAATGATGTGCTTGTTCCTAGCACCAAATTATTTTCTTATTGAAAACCACTCCATCAACTATTTCCAACTTCCTCAGCAAAATCATTCCTGCTTGAGAACCTGCGACCTAACCTCCACAGACTATTAGCTATTCTAATGTCTAGAATGTTCTTCTAATGGCATATAATTCAAACTTAATTTAACAAGCAAAAGGAATAAAATGCAAGAAAATTTTTATAAATATTTTGATTAAAATTAGCTTTAATTTACTTTTAAACAAGAATTATTCCTACTAATTACTCTAAGTACAGGTTACCTTTCTTTCAATGGGCTGTTTACCAAGGCAGGTTTGCCAATTTACATTTCTTTTAAAAAATAAATTCTCCATTTAAAAAGTCAAGCATATAACTTAGGTATAATCACACAACATACATGGCTTATGGAAAATAGGACAATGCTCAAGCTCCTCTGCAAACTACTATTAAAATCACGATGGGAAGAATACCCTAGAGACAAACAAACTAACCCAGCATCTTTAAGAAGATCCAGGAAAGCATGGAACTTCTGAAAAGAATTCTCAATGCTTCCCAAAACACCTTCATCATCCAGGATCATGTTTGTCAACGACTGTGCATGAAGGGCTTCAGACAAAGAGAAGTTTATATTTCTTAATTGGGCATTTTCATTTTCTAGCTGCAAAAGAAGGGTGAAAATGGATGATATTATTGTCTCTCATTGTCATCTAAACAATTTTTAAGTAACAAAACTAAACATTTAAAAAAATGTGATTAATTTGTAATTAATCTAACTCTTTACCATTAAAGACAATAACTATTACCTAACAATCAAAATCTGAAGACAACTGACAAAATTTCCTGTATAACACTTAGGTACATAAGTCAAATTTATTGTTTCATTAATGATCTTTCAAAAAGATCACATTCCTAAATGGTTAAATTCAGATCATTTTATGTAAGAAAATCAGCTTCCTAATGGTCTTCTTGAATTAAAAAATGAAATATGGTCTGATTTGAGGAATGCATATTACATTTCTGCTGAATATTAAGGATTTAGCAAGGATAATTTTTACATCTGAAAGTCCTAAAGTGCACCTAACTTATTAACTGCACAACTACCAACATTCCCTCCCCCTCGGCTTCTTGAAAATATTACCCTCCACACTCCTCTTTCTCATCATTTGTTCATCTAAGACCACATAAAAGCCCAATGTATTTCTCAGAAAGGTCATTTCATCCATGACGCTCTTTTTTGCTTTATACAATCATGTGCTCAAATATTTACTGAATGAGTCTTTCAACCAAATGCACATACTGCCAAAAATTCTTCCAGAAACTCTTTGCAATAATAAATTCTACTTATGCAGAACTGTCTAGCTTTCATGCACATTAGTTCAATTTATTACTCAAGAGCACAGATTTTTAACTTTCATTGCATTCTTATTCACTATGCTAACTCACTATCAGTAGATAGTCTCATCGGCATGCTTTATGTTACTATATATACAATAAAGCCTAATAAGTATATTTCATGAACAGAAATAAGATGCAGTCATATAAAAGCCCAGTGGGGGAAGACTACATTTATATTTTTTAAAAAACATGCTTCTTAAAAAAAACAAAAAAAACAATGCTTCTTGGGCCAGGGATTTAGCTCAGTGGTTCTGCTGCCTGCCTTGCAAGTGCAAGGACCAGAGTTCGATCCCCAGTACCAAAAAAAATCATGCTTCTTGGAATTAGATGAATAAATACAAAGGTTAACACAGAGCAACCGATTTGTAATACACTGCTATTTTCTTACTTTAAAGTTTATAAAGGTTGTGTGTATATCTTTTTTCTTTGTATATCCTTTTATTGGTACATTTTAGGTGTACAACATAATGACATTCATCACTGGAAATTTGCACCTTTACATAATCTCTCTTGGTTCTTATTTTTGCCCCCTTCCCCTGCCCTCCCTTCAACCCCTCCACCCCTCCCTATTTACAAAGACTTTGTTTCCATTTTTTCGTTTTCTCATATTAATTCCATTCCCCTCTTTCCTTTCCCCTACTCTTCCCACTTCCCCTTCCCTTTGCCTCTTTTCTTCCTATTTTGTGTGTATATCTTAAAATCAAATTCAAACACCTGAAGATGTAGCTCAGCAGCACCGACCCGGCCTGGCAAGCACAAGGTCCCGAGTTAGATCACCAGTACCGAAAAAAAAAAATCCAAACAAAACAAAAAAACAACTGTCAAAATATAAGACTTTTATTTACCTCACTGACTCGTTTATCAGCCTTAAGCCTTATTACTCTTTCCTCCTTCAACTGCTTTAGGCAATCGTCCAGTTTTTCCTAGAATGGAGAAAGAGCAAATACTGTAATTAATTCACACTATGACCCCTGAAAGTTGTCTCAGCTACAGATTCCACCAAGTATTTAGGGGCACCAAATAAACTCTCAGGATTATAAGTGTATTATTTACAGTACTGTATCATGCTAGTGAAATTATCAAAATATATCACATATCAGAACATCACATTCATTTAAATCCCACTCTCCAAAACAGATTTGTGACAGCTCATCATAAAAAGACAATAAACAGAATATAGTTAGTGAATCAGAAAAAAAAAATAAGGCCATGAAAGGAAAACTCTATTACTTGTAGGTTCCTCATAGAAGAAATCCCTATTAACATGCTTAACAGAAAGGTAGCTTTAAAAAGGAAAGACTTTCAGCTGGGCCTGACGGTGCACACCTGTCATCCTGTCATCTCAGCACTCAAGAGGCCGAGAAAGAAGAGCATGAATTTGAGATGAGTCTGGGCTATGTAGCCAGTTCAAGGCTGGTATGGGCTATACAGATCCTATCTCAAAACACACACACACACACACACACACACACACACACACACACAGAGATACTTTCAAAGCACTTGATTACATGACAAACACTGTTCTAAGAGTCTCTAGTTATTACCTAATTTAATCATCAAAATCCTATAAAAATATGATTATTAGCTGTGTTGTCTTACAGATGAGAGGACCAAATCAGAGAGAAGCAGAGTACTATATCCAGAGTTGTCTCACTACTTCAGGGCCCTGGTAGGGCCCGGCTTTGATTTCAAGAAGTCAGGTGTTGGTCTTGGTCACAGAGGTGGTACTGTTCCCCCTCACCAATGTCAATAAAATAGGATGCACAAGGGTAAGCATACTCATGTTCAGGAACTAAGGCTCCAAACTCCTTCAAAGTTCAGAGTCACTCCTTGTGACAGGCAGAATGCGAACATGGCCTCCAAGATTTCTTCCTGCCGGGGACCACCATCATCTTTCACTGCTCAAACGTTAATTAGGCGCTGCTGTTAAGAGGTGCCAGTACGTCCCCAAGGCAACCGGCCTTGGCATAGGGAGAGTATCCTAAGGGGATGCGACCTATGCAAGCAACCCATTAAGAGGGACCAGGCTATTACTGAAAGAGACTTAGAGCAGCGGAATCAGACACGGGAATTTCCACTGCCGGCTCTAAAGAGGTACAATGTGGGAGCAAGGAATGCAAAGTCGAGGGAGGCGTCTAGAGGCTGAAAGGGTCCCTTGACGAACAGGCAGCAAGGAAATGGAGCCTCAGTCTTGACTGCAGGGGATCAGCTTGAAAGGGGAGTCTTTCCCAGAGCCTCCAGATGACAAGAGCCTGGTGGACACCTCAGCTTTGGCTTATTCAGACTGACCAGGCACCCTAGTCACATCCTGCCTAGGCCTCCAACACAGAACTGGAGCTAGTAAGAAATGAGCACTATTTAAAACTACCAAGTTTTGGGTTTTTTTGGTACCAGAGATTGAACTCAGGACCTTGTACTTACCAGGCAGGCCCAGCAGCACTGCGCTAAATCCCCGGCCCACAACTACCGAGGTTTAAGCAATGAAAATTAGTATACTACTCAAACCCAGGTTCATGAACAAAATAATGACTGTTACTGTTTTTTATTTCCTACTGCAAATAAAATATATATATTTTTTACTGCTGCACCATTAGCCATTTCAGAGTAATACACAGAAAATGTATATTTCTGAAAACAGCAAGACATATTTATATCTTAAAGGCTTTTGAATGTTCACTTAAACAGAGTTTCAACTTAAAAATTTAGTTTAACCCTGGATACATCTATATGACAGTTAGATATCCACACCAGGAAAGGAAATTAGTACTACTTTCTGGAGCAATCTCTAGGTTACACTAAAAGTTCTGATTTCCCTATGGAAATCATCATAGATGTGGGCAAGGCTTTATTTACCGATATAATGTCATAGAACTGTAACTATCTAAGCTCTACAAATAAGGGCTGGGGATTTAGCTCAGTGGTTTTGCCACCTGCTGCGCAAGCTCAAGGACCCAAGTTAGATATCTGGTACTAAAAAAAAAACAAACAAAAAACAAAAAAAATAAACTCTATAAATAAGCTAAAAGTTTCATGCTGTCATTAGTTTAAATAAAACACATTCATATGAAGAAATCTCCTATGAAGCCACTAAAAAAAATAACCTGGTGATATAAAAGACTCAACCAGAATTAATGAATGGGTTTTAAGAGTTGCATTCTCAAAATTTTTCTGTGCATTTTTCTTGTAAGATGGTCTATAAGCTTAATCAGATTCCTTGCTATAGGAGAGTATGAAATAACATGGCAAAATATATTGATACTTTTTTTAAGAAAAAAAGGCTGATTATAAAATATCCAGTTGTGTGTAAAGGTAGTGATTTTCTTTTCAATTAAATTCATTACTTTTCAAAAATTTCCTCAATGAACATGTACTTTTATAATCAGAACATAAAGTTTGAAAATTAGTAAATGCTCCAAATAATTAAAAAAAAATTTTGGGGGGGATATTGGGGTTTGAACCCAGCGCCTTCACAGTTACAGCCCCACCCTTTTTAAATTTTGAGCAGTCTTGCTAAGTTATCGAGGTTGGAATGAACTCAAAATCCTCCTGCTGCAGCCTTCCAGAGTACCACGCTTGGCTTTCAAATTCCTTAATGTTAAAGCCAACCAAGTTTTTATGGTAAAAAGCAAAAAGAAACTGCAAAGTTACTTACTATTCATATAATGGTATTAACATTTAAAATGCGTATCACAAGGGCAACCCATTTTCTGGTCCCCCTTCTATCTCTCTTAGGCAGAAGCTATCTTTCTCCCAATAAATTTTCTCTACTCTTAACCTAAACAAACAAACACAAACTTGTATCACAGAAATTTTAAACAATGATGAAAACCAAAAAAATCCTCACAACTGGAGACTCAACTCCATTCTTGACTCGGTTCTTGTTCTAAATAACACACCAAAGTTAAATTACATGAAATAGTTTCGCCCTCTAGTGGAGAGAGTTAGAACATAACATTACATTGCTATGAAAAAGTATTTCTTTCCCCGGTACTCTATGGAGTAATTCATGCTCCTTAGAGGAAGTAAGGAAACACAGAAGCAAACAATCAGAAAGTAAAATCACTCAATAAACACCCTACTACTTAAATACAACTATGACAAAGTTTTGGGTAATTTTCTTTGTTGTCACCTGCTCCAGCTTCCTTCTACACATTGCCAAGGTGCTTTTTTTTCCCTTGGAAAACAGCATCCATCATTCTGTATATCCAATTTTATGTCCAATTTTTCCCATTTAACATTGAATCGTTTCTCAATATGATCAGAGGGTTTTTGTAACCCTGACTTGCAAGTGGTTACAAAATATTCCATTGGGTAGGTTTATTCGTTCATTTAATCATTCCTTTATAGCTAAACATTCAGATTGCTCCTAACTTTTCAATACTCCAAGATGAAAGTCACTTTTATGCAAGAGGGTTCCCTCCTTCATCTGCACAATGAGTTTCTTGCAATACACTAAGGAAAAAAGAAATTTTAGGTTAGAGCAAATGAACAATTTTAAGGCTCTGAGACACCTATATTCAAACTGTTTTCCAAAACTTTTCCAAGATTTTATACTATTATCAGCAATGGAGCTCATCACCTGCACCATCATTGTTGCTTACTTCAGGTGGGAGAGAAGAAACAGAATGTATTTGATTAAGCATTTATCCTTAGTACCTCCTATGCCTACCACAAAGCAGACAAGCAATAAAGAATTGAAGCCAGGCGTGGTGGCGCACACCCATGATCTCAGCACTCAGGAGGCATAGGAGTGGAGAATCACTGCGAGGCCAGCCTTCAAGACCAATCTAAACTACATGGTGAGACCCTGTCTCAAAAAAACAAAACAAAGAATAAGAAAGTCGATGACAATACAAGAGTCATGTGTCAAAAGAGTGTTTTTCTCTAACAGGTGAAAGCCTGCACTTTTCCTTGAATCTACATTTCTTTGCTAATATAAGCTAAAAACGTCTTTAGATTACATATTTTTGAAGTAGCTTTTGTTTCCATTTGTTCTTTTTTTTTTTTGGTGCCAGGGATCGAACTCGGGTCCTTGCACTTGCGCAGCAGGCGGTGAAACCACTGAGCTAAATCCCCAGCCCCTAGATTGCATATTTTTTTAAACTCAAGTTCTCTAGGGCAAGTCCTAGCTGTATCTATTAGCTATAAACCTCGAGGAAGTGAAATAACTCTTAAGCCTTAATTTCCTCATCTAAAAAGGGAGATAAATTCATACACAAAGTTCTTTTGATAATTACACACAAAACCTAGAAGACTTCTTAGTACATAGAGTAAGTTCAATTAATGCAAAATGAGTGAACATATAATGTAATTAGTAGAGAAGGGCTCATAAAAGCTAGTTGTCACTTCCCAACTTACATATTCAGTTCCCTGGGGCAACCACTTCTTTAAGCAAAGTTTTTAACTGTAAAGTATGATACACATACTGAAAAGTAAATAGAACAAAACTGTTGAGGAATACTCATGCAACTACCACCCAAATGTATATGTACAACCTCTGGTATCTCTGAAATCTCTTGTAACTTCTCCCTATCACAAATTCCTCTCTTTCTTCCAGAGTTAGACACTTCCTCACTTTCTTGAGGATCATTTCCTTTATCTGTGTGTATTCCTAACAAAACAATTTGATTTTTATCTACTAATTTATGTAAAGGGAATCAGTGCATGCAGGGTTTTCTAATTCTCTTGTACTCCATTCATTCTTTTTGTACCAGGGATTGAACTCAGGACCCCGTGCCTTCGAAGTAGGCAGCAGAACCACTGAGCTAAATCCCCAGCCTTTCATTCATTCACTTTTAAAGTTAAATACATTGCTGCTTAAAACTCTAATTCATTCAGTTTTATTCTCTTTACTTAACTTTGTTTCCTTGCCCTATACATAGTTTAATTTTTTATTTATTTATTTATTTCTTGGTACTGGGGATTGAACTTGGAACCTTGCACTTGCAAGGCAGGTGCCAGAACCACTGAGCTAAATCCCCGGCCCCTAATCTTTACTTCTTAATGTGCATCTGAGTTGCTTTCAGGTTGGGCTGTCACAGGTTGGACTGTTCTTGTTGAACAATTTTTCCAGTGCATATATCCTGGGGTAATGTGATGGATCATGGGTAGTCATACATCTTTAATTGGTAGACAATGTTAAATGCTTTCCAAAAGTAACTGTGCTGACTCCATATAAACAGGAGGTGAGATTCCTATCACACCTACTACTAACAGACTTTATTTTTTGCCAATCTGATAGTACAGTGGCATCTCTCATTTGTTTTAATTTTTTTTTGATTACTCACACAGTTGAATACTATTCCATGTTTATTGGCTACTTGGATTTCTTTTTAATGTGTGAGATTTACTTCAAACTTTCTCTCAGGGCTTGGGATGTAGCTCAGTGACACCTTGCCTGCCTGGCAAGCTCCAGGTCCTGAGTTTGAACCCTGGTAACAAAACAAAAAAAACAACAAAACTTTCTCTCTGTGCATGCATGCGCATGTGTATGGCAGTGGTGTGTGTGTATGTGGTGTCACTGGTGACTGAACCCAGGATTTGGCACGTGCTAGGTAAGCACTCTACCACTGACTGAGGTACATCCCAGCCCTTTCTGTATTTTCTTTTCGAGGCAGGGTCTCGCTAAGTTGTCAAGACTGGCCTGGAACTTCTGATCCTACTGCCACGGCCTCCCAAGTAGCAGAGATTACAGGCACACACTGCTACATTCTGCTCCTAATTTGTCTTTTACACTGCCACAATTAATTGTATGTACATAGAGGGCCATGGTGGTTCACACCTGTAATCCTAGCACTCGGGAGGCTGAGGTAGGATTCCAAGTTCAGGGCCAGTCCTGACTACAACTCATTATCTCAAAAAAAAAAAAAAAAAAAAAAAAAAAAAAAAGGCATATGTATTCTGGTCTATGTGCAGAATTAATCTCTCTGGTTATTTGATTGTTTTTTGTTTTGTTCTGCTGTCCTGGGGATTGAATCCAAAGCCTTTGCACTGAGCTACATCCTCAGCCCTTTTTTATATTGAGACAATGTTTTGCTAAGCTGTCCAAGCTGGGCTTGAACTTGTGATCCTCCTGCCTCAGCCTTCCAGTGCTGGGATTATAGGAATGTACCACCATGCCTGGCTAGTTCTCTTGTTTTGTGAGAGACAGTATAAAATAGTGTTTGAAAGAACATGCAGACAGCTTGAACTCAAATCCTTGATCCAAATAAACTAGGAAGCATTTGACCAAGTTTCTTTTCTATCTTAGCTTCCTTTTCTGAAGAGTACGAATGATATTAGCACCTACTGCATAGTTACTCTAAGAATTACATAAGTTTTTACATGGAAAAAATAGTGTCAAATACAAAGTCCAAATAAGTTAGTGATTATCTTATATACAGGTTGGCAAAAAAATTTGCCAACTGAGACATTATTTCCATTATTGCAATTACAGGATGCAGGCTAACCACACACCACAAGTTGCACCTATTTGTTCCAGTTTACACCCCTTGGCCTGACATTAGGATTAAAGCATCTCTTTACACTACTAAAAGGTGTTCTGGTTCATACAGGTTAGAAAGATAGATGGTCACTGCCCGCGCCCCGGCAACAATCCACTGGACACCAGCACCAACCCCCCCCACCCCGCTCCTCTGTACAGCCACCTGGTTCCACATTACAAAGACGCAGAGGACACCGGACCACCAGACCACGGTACTGAGTCCCCCCGCTCCCAGCCCAGAGGTAGAGGCTTCCCAGTCACCATCCCTCCCGCTGCTCCCACCCCAGAGGAAAGGGCTTTTGGGCCAGCATCCCTACCACTGCTCCCAGCCCCTGTCCCACCTCTCCCAGCTCAGAGGACGTGATCCGAGCAGGCGCCAACAGCACCCCCCCCACAGTCGAAATGAGAAAACACATAAATAAGTCTCAAAACCAGACTTCCAGATCACCCACAGCAACCCCAAAGGGAAATGAGATGGAACACTCTGATACTCAACCCCCTGGGCCCACAGAACTGGCAACAAAAGGGGATCTGGAAAAAATGAAATCAGAAATAATTTCTCAGATAACAGGAGAAATTGTGCCCCTGGTGCAAGACATGATTAATAAATCTAGAGAGGAGATCAGGAACATGACGGAATCCCAACATGAGAAACAAATGGAATCCATAAAACAGATGCAAATAGATTTCCAGGAGATGGAAAACTCCATTCAAAGTCTACACAGCAGAATGAGCCAATGTGAGGACAGAATTTCAGATATAGAAGGTAAGACTCCAATTAATGACCAGGAAAAGAAAAACTGCTTCAAAATTATAAGGGAACATGAGAAATCAATCCAGCAGCTGCTAGATGATGCAAAGAAGAATAACATAAGACTGATTGGAGTCAATGAAGAAAGAGGGGAGTGTGCAGATGACATAAAAAAACTCTTCACAGAAATAATGGCAGAAAACTTCTCAAGCAGGGGAAAAGAGCTTGACATACAGATAAGTGAGGCATATAGGACTCCAAATAGCCTTCATCAAAAAAAACTACACATAGGCATATAATTGTTAAGATTCCAGAAACTCAACAGAAGAACAAAGTTCTCCAAGCAGTCAGAGAAAAGAAACAAATCACATACAAAGGAAAGCCCATCAGAATCACAGCAGACTTCTCAACACAAACCATCAAGGCAAGAAGAGCTTGGAGTGACATATTCCAAACCCTAAAGGAAAACAGCCTCCAAACCAAATTGATGTACCCTGCAAAACTATCTTTCAAAATGGATGGAGAAATAAGATACTTTCATGACAAAGAGCACCTTAGGAACTTCATGAATATCAAACCAGCACTCCAAAGCATTTTACACAATATTCTAGGAACAGACATTGAGGATCACAACCCCAGGAAGCAAAGCAGAAATGAACCCACCTGGCATGAGAAGAAATTAAATGTAAAGGCAGAGAATTCAACAAAAAGAAAAAGTCATGGCAATAACAAGTTAAAACGTTTCAGTTATAACCGTCAACGTTAATGGTGTCAATTCACCAATCAAAAGAAACAGATTGGCAGAATGGGTCAAGAAGCAAAATCTAACAATATGCTGCATACAAGAAACACACTTAATTCAAAAGGAAACTCACAGACTGAAAGTTAAAGGGTGGAAAACAATACTCCATGAGATGGGAACCCGAAAAAAAGCAGGAGTAGCTATCCTCTTTGTAGATCAAGCAGATTTCAAACCAACACTGATTAAGAGAGACGAAGAAGGACACCACATCCTTGTAAAGGGAGCAATCCAAGAGGAAGAGATGACAAGCATAAATATCTATGCACTAAACACTAGTGCACCCAACTATATAAAACAAATACTAACGGACATGAAAAGTCATATATGCACTAATACAATTGTAGTGGGGAACCTCAACACCCCACTGTCACAAATGGATAGATCAACTAGACTAAAAATAAGTAATGAAATACTAGAACTCAATCGAACTCTTGAACAAATGAACTTAACAGATGCTTCCAGAGTCTTCCACCCCACAAAATCAGAATACACATTCTTCTCAGCGGCACATGGGTCATTCTCCAAAATAGACCACATACTCACACATAGAACATGGTTAAGTAAGTGCAAAGGAATTGAAGTTATCCCCTGTATATTATCACACCATAGTGCAATGAAATTGGAGATCCATAGCAAAAGAAACTCAAAAAATTTCATAAACACATGGAAATTGAACACACTTCTGAATAACCAGTGGGTCACACAGGAAATTAAAGAAGAAATCAGACAGTTCCTTCAATTAAATGACAATGACAATAGAACATATCAGAATCTATGGGACACAATGAAAGCAGTCTTATGAGGGAAATTCACAGCAGTGAATACACATATTAGGAAAACAGAACGAGCCCAATTAAACAACCTGATGCTGAACCTCAAGCTTCTAGAAAAAGAAGAGCAGGACAACCCCAAAGCTCATACAAGGGAGGAAATTATAAAGATCAGAGGAGAAAACAATGCAATGGAGAATAAGAGAATGATACGAAAAATCAATGAAGCCAAGAGTTGGTTCTTCGAAAGAATCAACAAAATTGACAAACTCTTATCCAACCTTATCAGAAAAAGGAAAGAAAAGGCCCAAATCCATGCAATTAGGAATGAAAAGGGTGAAATCACAACAGACCCAGCAGAAATCCAGAGGATCATCAATACCTACTTCCAGAAGCTATATGCCAATAAGATGGACAACACAGAAGAAATGGACAGATTCCTAGATACATATGAATTACCAAAGTTGAATGAAGAATACCTAAAAATTCTGAACAACCCAATATCAACCAATGAAATTGAAAACGTAATTAAAAACTTATCAACTAAGAAAAGCCCGGGCCCTGATGGCTTCACTGCTGAATTCTACAAGACATTTAGAGAGGAACTACTGCCACTACTGCTTCAACTCTTCAATGAAACTGAAAGGGAAGCAATACTCCCGAATTCATTCCTGGAAGCAAGCATCACCTTGATCCCCAAAGCAGAGAAAGACCCAACCAAAAAGGAGAACTATAGGCCAATCTCACTAATGAACACAGATGCAAAAATCCTTAATAAGATAATGGCAAACAGAATGCAGAAGATCATCAAGAAGATCATACACCCCGATCAAGTGGGATTCATCCCAGGGATGCAGGGATGGTTCAATATATGCAAATCAATCAATGTAATACACTATATCAATAGAGCCAAGGACAAAAACCATATGATTATCTCCATAGATGCAGAAAAAGCATTTGACAAAATACAACATACATTTATGATAAAAACCCTACAAAAAATTGGAATAGATGTTCTCTACCTCAATCTGATCAAAGCCACGTATGAAAAGCCAAGAGCCAATATCATACTAAATGGTCAAAAACTGAAATCCTTAACAATAAAATCAGGAACAAGACAAGGATGTCCACTATCACCACTCTTGTTCAATATAGTTCTGGAAACATTAGCCACAGCAATTAGACAAGAGAAAGAAATAAAAGGAATAAAGATAGGAAATGAAGAAGTCAAATTGTCATTATTTGCAGATGACATGATACTCTACATAGAAGACCCCAAGAATGCCACCAAAAGTCTTCTAGACTGAATAACCAAATTCAGTCAAGTAGCTGGTTACAAGGGCAACACACAAAAATCAATAGCTTTCCTCTACATGAATGACAGACTCACTGAGAGAAAAATAGGGCAAATAATTTCTTTCACAATAGCATCCAAAAAACTGAAATACCTAGGAATCAACCTAATGAAAGAAATCAAAGACCTCTTCTCTGAAAACTATGGCACTCTGAAAAGAGAGATTGAAGATGATATCAGAAAATGGACAGACATCCCCTGCTCCTGGGTAGGAAGGATTAATATAGTGAAAATGGCCATACTTCCAAAACTGCTATATAGATTTAATGCAATTCCAATTGAGATCCCAGCAGCATACTAATGGACCTTGATAAAACAATCAAAAAATTCATTTGGAACAAGAAGAGATCCAGAATAGCAAAAGCAATTCTAGGCAACAGAGACATGGCAGGGGGTATCACAATCCCCAACTTGAAATTACACTACAAAGCTACTGTGATAAAAACAGCATGGTATTGGCAAAGAAACAGACCTGAGGACCAGTGGAACAGATTAGAAGATGCAGAAACAACTCCAGACACACTCAGCAAGCTAATCTTTGACAAAGGGGCCATACACCCTCACTGGAGGAAAGATAGCCTCTTTAATAAATGGTGTTGGAAAAATTGGGTTTCAACTTGCCACAGATTAAATCTAGACCCATATCTCTCACCATGCACTAAACTAAAATCAAAATGGATTAAAGATCTAAATATTAAAACAAAAACGCTGAACAGTCTGGTACAGAGGTTAGCTAAAACTCTTGAAGACACTGGTATAGGAAAAGATTTTATAAACAAATAATAATACACATTATCAGCTCTGCATTAAAGTGGAAATAAAACTTCTATTTCTTAAGGTACAGAAATTTATTATAAAGATCATTTTTTGGGCCAGCTATTTAGCCGTGCTTCCACCGCCAGCCTTGCAAGCCTAAGGTCCTGAGTTTGATCCTTGGTACTGAAAAAAAAAAAAAAATTAAAAAAAATAAATAGAAATAATTTTTCTTCTCTGTCCACACAAATAAAAGAATGGAATATTTGATGTCAGGTTTATAAAGTAATATAGTGCAGCGTAAGTTTATTTTTATTTTATGAAAAGAGAATACCAATATGAAAACCTTTTTCAAAATTTTACTTTTATCAAAAACAAAGTTACATTTTCCTTTTACATAATGTAGAAGACTGCTACAATCATCAATTTCCTAGTTTGTAAAATAAGAACACTCAATTCAGTTGACTATATCACACAGTAGTTAATTTCCCTGAATTTGTTATATGATTATTAAGGTTCTTCTAATATTCTATGATTCTAAGAAAAAACTATCTTACTGATAACATGTTTTCATTTTTATTTAAGAGTTCCCACATTCTTCTCTCACCTTGTTCTACGAAAAGGCACCATTTAAGGGGACAGGAGTTAGGAGAGGGACAATCAGAACTCCTCCACAAGCCACCAGGGTCCTCCCACAATCACGTGTCCAACAAGTACCAACTGTGGTTTGAAATAATCTTCCCTATGTTTTGAAAGTAACAGTTTTGTACCTGCAAGGCTTCGTGTTTTACACTGGTTTGCTCTGGCACTTCATGAACACTTTCTGAAGAATCATCTATCTCATCAATTTCTGAGGATGAAGGACTCTCTACTGTCACAGTCACAGGAAAACCTGATGGCTTGAATTAAGAAGACAAGATTATGTAAGCAGTAATATAAATCAAATACCAAATATTAAAGGACATCTAATCAAAGTGATCTCTCAGAAATAACAAGTCATTATATATCTCTTTTACTACTAAAAGCCTAAAGCAACGTAGCACACCACTTATTCTTGCTGTGTTACTATACAGAATTCCAGCATACATAGTTATGGTTAATATTTGGAATTTTCCACTAATTCATTAAATTTATTTCACATAAATCAAGTGAGGAGCCAGGATAAACATTTTTTCTCAAGACAATTTTATACTGTAGAAAAGAAATTTATTCTTCAGTATCAGACACAAAGAGCCTAAAAGTATAATTTTTAGAAGGAAAACCCATCAGTAGGGGACTAATAAAAAATTATAAGAACAAGCCGAGCCATGGTGCCATATACCCGTAATCCCAGCACTCAGGCAAGCTGAAGCAGGAGGATAGCAAGTTTGAGCCCAGTCAGGGGCGATTTAGTGTCTTAAGAGACTCATCTCAAAATTTTTTAAAAAAGGGATGGGGATGTAGCTCAGTAAGAAGGCCCAGGATTCAATCCCCAGTACCACGGAAAATAAAAAAGAAAGACAATTAATTAGTAAGCTGAACTAGAATGGTATTTTAATAAATCATGTATATATACCCAATTAAAACTGACACACAAAAAACTTTATCTTTTCCATATCCATAAGCCAAAACTACAGCATTAACAATGTAATTTTGTTAAGTTTTACTGCAACTGGAATGTTGTTCAGTATGAGGTTTCTGCAATTTAAAAACTGACCTGGCGGACAACCTCATAAAAAACAAATCAAATTAAAACAAAGTACTAAGTTTCTAAAACTGTAAAGAAAACAAGTCACTGAAGTGATTTCTACCACAAGCAGGAAATCCTGCAGTGTTGAAAATCCTCAACAAAATGAGATGTGCGCCCCTATTTCTGGGCACGATGGAGACAGGACTGATCCAGGTACTCCTCACTCAGTCTCGGCAGTGCTGTCTTTAAGACAGGACCCTGAGAACAAGACAAGGGATGTCCACCATCACCACTACTGTTCAATACACTTTTGGGAACATTAGCCACGGCCATTAGATAAGAGAAAGGAATAAACATAGGAAATGAAGAAGTAAAATTGTCATTATTTGCAGATGACATGATACTCTATACAGAAGACCCAAGAACTCCACCAAAAGTCTTCTAGACTTAATAACCAAATTCAGTAGAGAAGCTGGATACAAGGTCAAAATGCAAAAATCAATAGCTTTCCTCTACATGAACAACAGACTCACTGAGACAGAAACAGGACAAGCAATTCCTTTTACAATAGCATCCAAAAAACTGAAATACCTAGGAATCAACCTAACAAAAGAAATCAAAGACCTCTTCTCTGAAAATTATTGCACTCTGAAAACAGAGATTGAAGACGATATCAGAAAATGGAAAGATAGCCCTTGCTCCTGGGTAGGAAGGATCAACATAGTGAAAATGGCCATACTTCCAAAACTACTGTATAGATTCAAGGCAATCCCAATGGAAATCCCAGCAGCATACTTCACAGACCTTGAGAAAACAATCCAAAAATTCATTTGGAACAAGAGACCTAGAATAGCA
Source organism: Heterocephalus glaber (assembly GCF_053883595.1). Taxonomy (NCBI): domain Eukaryota; kingdom Metazoa; phylum Chordata; class Mammalia; order Rodentia; family Bathyergidae; genus Heterocephalus; species Heterocephalus glaber. The sequence continues at coordinate 61,347,171 of NW_028258317.1, read as the reverse complement.
AAAGCAATTCTAGGCAACAGAGACATGGCAGGGGGTATCGCAACTCCCAACTTGAAACTATACCAGAAAGCTACTGTGATAAAAACAGCGTGGTACTGGCAAAGAAACAGACCTGAGGACCAGTGGAACAGATTATAAGATGTAGAAACAACGTCAGACACACTCAGCCCCCTCATCGCTTTTTTTTTTTTTTTTTTTTTTTAGTACCGGGGATCGAGCTCGGGACCTTGCACTTGTGAGGCAGGTGCTGGAACCACATCTTTGACAAAGGAGCCAAACATCCTCACTGGAGGAAAGACAGCCTCTTTAATAAATGGTGCTGGAAAAATTGGGGTTCAACTTGCCAAAGACTGAAACTAGATCTGTACCTCTCACCATGCACTAAACTAAAATTGAAATGGATTAAAGATCTAAATATTAAAACAGAAACACTAAACCGGGTGGAAGAGAGTTTAGGAAGAACTCTTAAAGAAATTGGTGTAGGAAAAGATTTCATGAACAAAACCTCAGTTGCCCATGAACTAGCTCAAACAATCAACAAATGGGATCTCTTCTTATTAAAAAGCTTCTGCACAGCAAGAGAAACCACCAGCAGTGTGAAGAGACAACCCACAATGTGGGAAAAAAAATTTCACCAGCAGTCCCTCAGACAAAGGTCTACTATCTCAAATCTATAAAGAACTTAAAAAAATCAGACCTCCGAAATTTAAAGACCCAATCCAAAAATGGGCATCTGAAATGAACAGACATTTCTCAGACAAAGTACAAATAGCAAATAAACGTATGAAAAAATGTTCAACATCACTGGTCATTTGAGAGATGCAAATGAAAACAATGCTGAGATTCCACTTCACTCCAGAAAGAATGGCTGCTATCATGAAATCAACCAATAACAAATGCTGGTGGGGCTGTGGGGAAAGAGGAACCCTGCTCCACTGCTGGTGGGAGTGTAGACTGGTGCAACCACTGTGGAAATCAGTATGGAGATACCTCAAAGAACTAGGACTGGAAGTCCCATTTGACCCAGCTCTTCCACTGCTGGGTATCTTCCCGAAAGAATTAAAAGAATCACACCACAGTGATACATGTGCACCCAAGTTCATAGCAGCACAATTCATAATAGCTAAAACTTGGAAACAGCCCAAATGCCCATCAACGGGAGGCTGGATAAAGAAAATGTGTTTTTTAAAAAAATGGAGTACTACTCAGCCATAAAAAATAAGAAATTAAAGACATTTATAGCTAAATGGATGCACACTGAGGCAGTACTTTTAAGTATTAAAAGAAGCATTTTTAAGAAATAAATAGGACACACGTGTAAATACCAAATAGTTTCTACGGTGTGAGAAACAAAGTGTAAATAAGGACTAAAATGTATGATAGGTAATGTGAAATAGGAAGGGGCAAAGCAGAAGGGGAAGTGGGAGGGGTAGGGGAAAGGAAAGAAGGGAATCGAATTAATATGAGAAAATGGAAAAATGGAAACAAAGTCGTTGTAAATAGGTAATGATGGAGGGGTTAAAGGGAGGGGAGGAGAAGGGGGAAAAAATAAGAACAAAGAGAGATTATTTAAAGGTGCAAATTTCCAATGATGAATGTCATTATATTGTATACCTAAAATGTACCAATAAGATTAAGAAAAAAAAAGGACCCTGAGGCTCCCAGCACAACTAGGAGGGGGACCTGACACTGACAGAAGGAGCTTGCTGCAAGCCTGGGAGGCAGAGGATGGGGAATGTGTATGCCCTTGGGCAGAGGAGGGGCAGCTCTGAGAAAACAGAGGGTCTAGCGTTTATTGCTTTGTTCTGGCTCTAGAATCTGGAATTGACATATATGAATCCCCAAAACATCATTCCTGAAAAGTTAAGGACATTTATGAGTATGACACAGCTCTGTGTGTCAGGTCAAAATGGTCAAATTCATTTAACTGGGCAAAAGCTAATGATTGGAGTGGAAAAACACTGTGTGTAGGTGAAGCCCCAAGGCCTCCAGTATGTGCCATATCTACACGTCTACATATCTACACGTTTTGGTTTTCTTTTTTTTTACAAACCACACTGTTTATTACTCAATATCCAGTTTCACATCATAGCACCACCCACAGCCCTCACTTTCCCCAAACCTGGCCCCAAGGGTACAGCCCAAACAACAGGGGCAGGGCTCGGGCACGACACGGGCTGCGCCCTGGAACGGCAGGCCGCTGGGGGCTTTTAAAAAAAATATTGCTACATTCATTCATTCATTCATTCAGTCATTCATTTATTTGGTACCGGGGATCAAACTCCCCTAGCACTGGGAGAGCAACCTAGCAAGTTTTAGATAGGCTTACTTCAGGGTAGGAAATGTTTTCTGTAAGGCTCTAACTACTTTAAAAAGCATAGAATGCTGGGTGTAATGGAGCACATTTATAATTCTTGCACCCGAAGGCTAAGGCAGGAGGATCACTGTGAGTCAAGGCCAGCCTGGACTACCTAGGCCACATAATAAGTTTAAGGCCACCATGAACTACATAGTGAGACCTTGTCTCAAAAAAATACATACGTACATACATACATACATACATAGCATACAAAATAGCTCTGCTCCATTCCAACCTTCTACATGTAGTAAGTATGATAACTACATACCTGCAGCTGATTAGGTACATCTCGAGTTTTGATTAATGGAAAACCCCTAAAAAGATATCAATGAATTAAGTCATATTCCAATGTAAACATACCACCAATTAACATGTATTAGTATCACGTACACTCTCCATATAGAATTATGTAAAGAAATAACCTCAAAATAAGAACTCGGAAAGCTCTGCTATGGCAAAATTTGAACAGACTTTAGCAGAATGGTTTTGTTCTACATTTTTGGTTTTTGGTACTGGGGATCGAACTCAGGACCTTAAGCTTGCGAGGCAGGTGCCGGAACCACTGAGCTATAAATCCCCGGCAGCAGAATGGTTCTGTGACAACTCTTTGAGACACATGCAGCTCCTATGTACAGCATGACTGAGATTTCCAGTCTAACTTTTTTAACTAGAGATAGCAATCATTCTCTAACTTACAACTCCTTTGATTATGATGGACTAGAGATTAGTAAGTATTCTAAGAAGATATGAAACCATAAAACTGCAAAACTGGGGCCTCAGCACTAGTTTATGAAATATCAATATACGCTTACCATTTGTGGAAAAAAAGTCAGTTGCCTAATGTAGATTATGCACAGCAATTTAACAGATATTTTACATAGATATTATCTAAGGATAGATAATATCTATGGATGTTGAGATAATTTCTATGGGTATTCAGACTTGACTTGAGGTAGATATTATCTATCTCCAGTCCTATTTAAAATCAATTCTCTGCTTTCTTAAGCAACTGTTAATCCTCAATTTCTTGAATAATCCCAAATCAGTCATTTAAAAAATCTACAGTAATCTAGTTCACCTAACAAGACAAAAATTAAAAGATTCCTTTTTTTTTTTCCCCTAAAGGGATTCCAAGGAATTCTCAAGGAATCCTTGAGTCTTTATCATCTTATAGAAACAACCAGAGAACTTCTGTATAATACAAACTCCAAAATAAAGAACTGTGAATGACTAAAACAAAATAAAAATATCCTACCTGCTTCTCTTAGCACGTTCTGCAGTTCGCCATGGCAAGAAACCAGACACACCGGGTGGGAGAGGTTCAGGAGCATAGCACTCTTTAGCACGGGTATATTTTCTTCCACTACTTGCAGCTTTCTTGGTAGCCAATCCTGTATTGGAGACAGTGTTAAGAACAAAAAAGCAAGATACACTAAAGGTCTACAAATTATTATGTGCATACTCTTAAAAGAATACAAATGACAATGAAATTAGTGCACACTTCGATAGCTCAGCTGGTAGAGTGGAGGACTGTAGACCCAACAGACAATGAAATTAGGCCATTAAAAGAGATTTCCATTTCTAAATAGGTTAGCAGTGTTTTAAAAACGTAAGTTCTCTACATTAACAAGTTATTTTACATAAAATGTAAATAATATGAGATGTGCAGAACATGCAAAAATAAGTGAAAATATATTTCAATGAATGAAAGATTATATATCATGCAGAAATATTCACTAAATCTCAGAACATCTTTGGCATTTCTGAATCTCTAAGAGAGATCAACACAGACATATCTAGGACTCCTGGTAACAGAACCTTGTAATTAGATCAAAATCTCAACTCAACAGTAATTTTAGCATGTAAAAACTATTAAAATATTAAAGGTGGCTGGGTGGTCAATGTTAAGTCAGTGTTCCCTCTAAGCCTGCTGACTTTAGGTGCTCATCTGACTTTATAGAAAACGCAAAAGAAACAAACTCTATTGGGTAAAAGAAGATTTATGAGAAACCCTACTTTTTTTTAATATTAAAGAGTCAAGTATCTTTATATGAAATATTTTCAAACCATATGTGAAAACTCACATTTCAATATTTGTCTTTAATATTACTGAGAACAAATAATATAGGTTTATTTAAATGGTTACATTTATCCTTCCAATCTATTTTACTATGTAAGATCTACTTTGGCAGAGTTAGGATGGTATTTAAAATAAAGTGCTGTGACAACAAACACATGGTTCTATGCTATTTCTCTGGGTATATTTACATGTTTCTTAAAATACATAGGAGCTCTGTTCATCTTGTGCTATTCCACTTTTGTTTTTTTGTGTGTTTTTTTTGGTACCAAGAATCGAACTCGGGACCTTGTGCTTGTGAGGCAGGTGGCAGAACCACTGAGCTAAATAAATCCCTGGCCCTCCACTTTTGTTTTTTAATTTAACGTTCTTCATACGAGAAATGTTTGTGTGCATATATTTTCAGAAAATAGGGCCGGGGATTTAGCTCAGTGGTTCGGCCACCTGCCTCATAAGCGCAAGGACCCAAGTTCAATCCCTGGTACAAAAAAAAAAAGAAAAATTTTCAGAAAATAATGCAAACCCTAAAACTGAAACAAAGAGAATTATACTTATTAAGAGATGAAAACAAATCTAATGATAGCTTTTAATCTTTCTACACACATAACTACAATATGATCATGATATAATTCACATAAAATATCCAAACCCTGTTCTCACTGAAACCTATACAGCCAACACACTGATCTGGCTTACCTCTAAGTCTTCAAATAACTGATGCAAAAAAAAAAGCCCCCCAAATAAAATTATTCTTAAAATTGCCCAGTGAGCTTGCAAACTTCAATCGCATTTCCCACTTTCTTTAACCATACTAGAAAACAAAATTTTTCCACCTATCTTCATCTCACGATACTATAACATACCAGCTACTAAAATTACAGAATTTTTAATGTTTTAGACATATTTTTCCTATTTTTAATAACATCAAAACACCAACTTAATATATGATATGAACTTAATATATATGAAGCTTAATGCATGACATGAACTTTTAATAATGTGATATAACAAATTTCAATTTGTGTATATTATGTGATCAACTAATAAAATATCACTGTTGTCAAATAAAAACTGGTAGACATATCCTACACTTTCCTCAATTTCATAAGTACTCAGTTACTATTTAATACATTGATAACTACTTACTACAAATAAGTCAGTTACTGGTGAATCAAACGCACACATCTTTTAATTAAAAACAAGAAAGTATATTTATGAAGATGTTTATGGAAAGATTTTAAAAAATAATTTTACATTTACGTTTTTTCCAATTTTTCACCAGTTCAAAATATTGAGCCATCAATCAAAGAATCCTTGTGAATGCATTAAAATGTATATAACTAGGCTGGGGAGTTAGCTCAGTGGTTCCAGCGCCTGCCTCACAAGTGTAAGGACCCGAGTTCGATCCAAGTTCAATCCCCCATACCAAAACAAATGTATATAACTATGGCTCATATAAAATTTTAACTTAATATGAAGTAAAAAGGAGAATTATATTTAAGCTATGTGAGATTACATTTTTAGACAACAAGAAGAGAAAGAAAAATTAAGTATTACTTGACAGGACAGTGAAACTTAAAGTGGCTTCTATGTTTATTTCCAATGTTATGTCAATGCAATACCTTTATAAAACCTAAACAAAAATCATTAACATATTTTTCTAAAGTCATGCTAAAATGCACACAACATAAAAAATTTCCATATTAGCCATTTTTAAATGTACTGGTCAATCATATTAAGTCAAATAACCTTTTTTTTTTTGGTACCAGGGATCGAACTCAGGACCTTGCGCTTGTTGAGGCAGGCACAGGGCCAGAGCTAAATCCCCAGCCTTCAAATAACTTTTTTTAAGTGAAATAAAAGATTATTTGTCATTAATTGTTCAGTGATCTTGATGTATCTAGTATGTAACTAAAGTCATAAACCTTTTTCTGAAAAGTTGGCAGATTATAAACATAAAAAAAATTGTGTCCAAGTCTTTATGGTTTTACATTTTCAAAATTCAAAGATATTATAAGAAAAGGTCACTTTCAGGCCAGAGATTTAGCTCAGTGGTCCCACCATCTGCCTTGTCAGTGGAAGGACCTGAGTTTGATCCCCGGTACCAAAAAAAAAAAAAAAAAAAAAGGAAAGGTCACTTTCCTATTAGATTTGGATTCATTTATTCCACTGTCATCCATTTTTACTCCAAAAAAAAGTGATAAACACAATATGTTCTATTAAGTAAAGACTAAGGATTCTACAGAAACAACATAAAAATATTAGTATAACTATACCAAACATATTCAGAGAATTTGAAATTTATATTACGAGTTGTTAAAGAGTTTAATGAAAAAGACTTTTTATCTAATATTCTTGGTCACGAAATTATTCAGATTAGCTTCAGATTAACTATTATTTGGAAAATTTAAATACATGTTATAAAAAATATTTAGAAAATGTTTTTCTAAAACATTCCCTCTAGGGTCAATAAACTTGTCTGCATCATTGTCTTTTAACTATTATATATATTTTGGGGTTTTTTTCCTTCATTGAAAGAGTGTTATCTAATAATTGAGTAAGAATTTGCAAAGAAGAAGGAAAGAACATGGGGAAAAAATGGAACTGGATAGAAATTTTCCTATAACTTTAGGAAAAGAGAGTTTTTCATTTAAGAAAAATCATCAGGCTATGGAGGTGGCTCAGTGGTAGAGGACTTGCCTAGCATGTCTGAGGCCCTGTGTCTGACCCTTAGTACCAGGGAGGGGAAAAAAAAAAATCACTCAAAAACACAGGTAAAACTGTGACCAAAGGGCACACCAAATTTCAAGTGAAAAAGCATGAGAAGTAATCATCAACCAGGAAACATTCAAAGTGATGAACATTTTATGAAAAACAATAAAGATGGCTAATTTAAAAAATGGAAATACTAGCATTCATTCCCTAATGATTCATTTACTATTTCTACATTCCTTAAATTCTCATAAGCTGTATCAGAACAATTAGTCTTATAATATGCATGCAGTCAATACCGGTTCTAAGTATCAGTGAGAAGCAATTTTAACACACTGAAATCCAGGACGGGTATGCATTTCAGTAGCATTAAAAAGCCAAGTGAGAAAGGTTACCAATTCTAATAGTAGCTTTTCCTTTTCGACTACTTCCTAGAATTATAGTTCTCTTTTTCTGTTTAGCAGTTTTAGGTGATTCTTTCACTGATGGAGAAGTCATCCACTGGTACTAGAAAAGAGATACAGGTAATTTCAGTTACAGCTAATATGTAAGCATTTGATCTTAACTAGAAATATTAAGATATTATAAAAGCTTTGCAACTTGCCATTTTGGGACCTCAATTTAAAAAAAATCACACAATATTTTCAAAAACAGAAAAGCAACCTGATTTGATTGAAAATTTCAGATGGCAGAAAAACGCCTTGACAATTTTATTAAAATCAGAAGAAAAAACAATTAAAGATAAAGACAAATTCTAATAAATTTACTATATCATTAACAGGTCATGAGATTGACATCAATTTATACAGGTGAATAGGTGTCTAGCAGTGCACTTGGTTAAAATAGATTAGAAAGCAGCAAACACTGCCAATTTTTATTTTCAAGAGTGCCTTCATGTATTGACAGTAAGAAATCACCTAAATCGGTGTTCACTCAATTGTCCTAAATCTGTCCCCGGCAGTGAGATTCCGACTGAGCACATTCTTTTTAAGAGTATCTTCTGACTTGCACTATTATAAACTATTTCTAAGCAGAGGAAATTAAGAATTGCTCTAAGCATGTGAGGTGGTGGGTATGTTAATTAGGTGGACTGCAGTCATCATTTCATAACATGTATGTCTCTCAAAACATGATGCTGTACGCTTTAAATGTATGATCTTATTTGTTAATTACACTCAGTAAAAAAAGAAATCCTTTCTAGAGGACTGAAACATGTTATACCTCTGACTTAGCACTCCTTCCGTTCTGGAGAACTTTTTTGATAACTGCTTTCATCATAGAATGATCTAAAGTAAAATGAAAATTGAAATTGTATTAACTGTTTTCCAATGAGTGGCTATATTCATTTAAAAACAAAAGCCAACTAATTATTGTTTTTTCCATAAAAGTAAATATTAAGCCCACATTAATTAATACTTATTTCCCCCTTTGAATATTCTAACTTCTTTTCTCAAAAACAAGATCAAAGTTTGTTACCTTGCATATTGCCCCCTAGTGGCTACTAATTTGGCAGCAGCAAAGATCAAACTAAAGGGGCTTTGGACATCTTCAGATAGAAAACCAATAGCCTGGACACTTCCAGACACTTAAGATACCTAAAAGGCAACTAACATAGTCAAATAAAAGTCATGATAAATCCTCAAGGTTGATCTTTTCTTGGTTAGTGGTACAGCCTAGTTGTGTACATACGCATCTAGGACATTTTTAAAATTACTATTTCCTTCATGTCCCATACCTAATGTATCAGAAAGTCTTCTTGGTTACACCTTGCTTTAACCACTTTGCATCATTTCCAACCTTCCATCCTAAGGTCAGCCACAACCACCTTTTTCTTGGCTCACTATAATGGGATCCTCTCTGGTCACAGATTCTCTTATCCTTGTCTACAGGCCTGTTCTCCACTCCAGGGTCATCTGACGGAAATAGCACTCTGATCATGCTTTTCTCCAGCTCATTTAGCACAGTCCAATTCCTTAGGCTGACCTTCAAGATCTTGTGATCCTGGATCCCTGGCTAGCTGCTGGATTTCACATCTCCCTCACTCGGTGTCAACCGTGTGGGGCCCCTGGCTTTCCCTAACGCTCCGCCCGCCATGCCACATGCATGTGCCTACATGCTTAGTGCTTCCCTGCCCTGGAATGTACTTCCCCAGAACTTTCACGGCGTGCTCCTCTCCTCACTCAGCTCTGTTTATGCCCACTAACAACCCTATGTAATATAGCCCCACTGGCCCATCTATCTCATCCTAAGGTATTTTTGCAGTTTCCACTGTTTAAAGTTATTTACTTGTTTACTCATTTATATCTGAATTTCCTCACTAGAATGCAAGCTTCACGAAGGCAAGACTTTTTGTCTAGCTGGTTAACTGCTAACCTGCACAGGTGCCTAATCCAGTGGTTTATTATCAGGGTTCAGACCTATTCAGAGCAGCAGCCAAGAAAAATTTACAAGTACAACTCATTTTATCAGTAAAGGTTACCTACTAAAAACAAAGAACTATAAGATGAGAAAAGTTTAGGAAACTAAATATATAAAGGTTAAAAAATTGTCAGTATTTGAACAAATTCTTTTTCTTCCACTGTTTGTTAATCAGTACAAAACAAGTGGTGACATACCAATGAGTGGGTTTTTTCTTATATCCAGAACCACCAGAGTTCTGTTGGTTTCCAGGGCCTCTAGTAAAGCCTGGGCTCCATCACTGGTGAGGCCGCACTGTTGCAGGTCAAGTGCTTTGATGAAAAACAGTGAGTCATTTGCCAACTCTACACAGATTTAACAAATACAGACAGCTCTCATTTACACCTGGGAGATTCTTGAACAAGACTAGTCATGGCAGGTTTTTAATCTTGAGTATTGAAAAAAGCAGAACAGCATATACAAACACATAATCTGGGGAAAAAAAAGCCCAACACCCCTCAAAACCCTACTTCTTGGATGTGCTACAATTATCCTCCCTTTAGTACCAATAAACATATTTTACAATCACGGAGTTGAAAAGTACACAATCTATGAGAAGAAAAAAAAAATCACAGAATGACTATCAATTCACACTTAGTAAAGATGCTACTGGAAGCATAAAAGACACAGGGAAATATTGGGTAGAGCTCAGAAATTATATCATATTCCTTGAGTATGATCTTGAACTCAAAAGAAATCTCTAAAAAATATATTTAAAAAGTTAAAGGAAATATAAGAACTATTAGCTTCAAAAATAAAAATGACAAAAAAGTTTAAGGAGATACATATAATCCAAAGAATTTATTAATGAAAGCTGGGTGGAACCTTCGATAAGACAGTGGAGTGGTGAGCAGCAGAGAAAGAACCTCTCTGGGATATGATGTTCAGACATTGGACATGAGAAGGAAAGAAATGGGTTTCCAGGACCAAGGATCTGAAGAGAGAACTGTAGTCCACAGGGAGAGCCAAGAGAGACTTGAATGAAAAAGAGGGAGGTAGCAGGCAGCACTGTATCCCAAAGCATGGATTCACAGTGTGGGAACCTGCAGACGCACTATGATTGCTGGCGACCCCAGAGGCCTCCATGGACAAATACACCTGTGTAACAGAGCAGTAGACGCACCAGACTTCAGGGGCTGGTGAGTTATTTGGGTTCAGACATCACCCAGAGAGGGTGGCTGACCAGTAGCCATCTTGGAGAGGGGCCAACTGAGCTTGGAAACCAGAACAGCTATCTATGACTCCATCTAGTGGCTTCTGGTGTTGTGGTGAGGGTGCCAAGTTCAAGTTAGCAGGAGGCACACAGACTGTGGCAGATTCAACAAACCTGGTCCCAGCCTCATAGCCAGAAACCAGCCTGAACTTCAGTGGAACTAAAGGTCCAGGCTTGCTGGGATTATCTACAAACCCGCCATAATCAACAGTTGGTTTGCTAGGATTAAATAACTTAGATCTGGACTCTGCCTGCCTGCACTGTCTACCAGTGGCAGCAGAGACACACCTTAAACTGGATTTTTTTTTTTATTTTCTTCATTTTTTTCCCTTTTCTTTTCCTCTTCTGGTTTTGGTTTTTGTTGTTTTATTTTTTCTTGATTGTTCTTGTTTTTACATGAGTGTGAATACAGTTTCTAGCTTTTTTCTGTTGTGGTTGTTCTCTTGTTTTTATTTCTTCTCTTTCCCTTCTGTCTTCTTTACCAGTTTCCCAAAGTTTGTATGATCTTCCTTTGTCCTCCAGCTATGCTTCTAAACTCATCTTCTATTTTTCCCCCTAACTCCTTCAAAATCTTCTCCCCTTAGGGTAAAATTGCCACAGTGAGGGCTTATTTATTGCATATAATTTTCTAGTTTGTTCTAGATTTTGCTATATAACCACAAATCTAGTTCAGATGGTTAAAGGGGGCAAATTAATAGTTACCATAATTTGTCATTTTCTAGGCTGTGTTTGATGCTAATGTTATTGCTGATTGTACTACTTTAGCCAAGGTGATGTAACTGTGTTAATCAGTTGTTCTTCCTGGTAGACCAAGACTGAGATTGCCTAAAGGTCTTAAAAAATACTATACGCCAATGCCAAAGAACCAGGCACTGGGCCAAGTAGGCAGCAACTTCTGATTCCCAATAATTTAAAGAGGTAGGATCTTGCAACAGACTCAAAACCCAAGTCAGCTATACCTGGAAGACACATCTCTGAGGAGTTATTTCTAAGGGTTCTGAGTACTGACAATAAAGCTACTTGCCATGACGAACCTATAAGCATCAACCCAGAAATTAAACAAAGAAAAGAAAGTAGAAGAAAAGAAAAGGAGGAGACACTTAAACAAGATGCAGCCCCCTCAGACTTTCAGCTCACCAAAGGAAAGCTAGGTGTGCTGGACTATGCCTGTAATTCCAGCTACTCAAGAGGCAGAGGCAGGAGGATTGCAAATTCGAGGGCAGTCTGAGTAACTTTGCAACACTCAGATTAAAAATGCTTACATCAGAAGAAAACATCGGAGCCTTATTAAAGCATTGTCATTACAACATTATAAGAGCTAAACATACTTGATATTTAAAAATTCACTACTTTCAACTTTGGGAGTTCATTTCACTCACCTCTAAGCCATAAATCCTCATTAAGAGAGTCCGCAAAAGCACGTGCACCCAGGTCCCCAACAAATGTGTTGCAGTTCAATGTGATGCGCCTCAGGCCAGCCATGCAGTCAAGATCAGGCCTCCTATAGCGAAGGCTCTCAGCCCATGTCTCCTCATGCCTTCTCAATGCCTGGTACTTCAAAGAGTCAACAGCATGAAACTAAGACAGCTGAGTAAAAAACAGGAAAACTACAAGGAAACTAAACATTGCTGATTATGTCAGTGCTTTCTTCACACACACACACACACACACACACACACACACACACAGTCCACTCACTCAGAATGTTAAACAGTAGATTCTGGTTTAGGAGTCCAGTGACCAGACCCGAGTCCACATTAGCTGTGTAACTCCAGCCACTGGGTGATCTGCGGCAGATTAGTTATATAAACTGATAAGTCAAGTAACTTTTAAGAATTTTATTTTCCTTATCTGCCAAGTTAAAGAACTAGTTTAAAATTCTATCACTGCTGAACTTCTAAATTTATCATTTTGTTCTCTAGTAGTCTCCAAATATATCCCTTATTTATTAATAATTACATACATGGCACTCTGCATAAATATTTTCTTCACATCTTGAACTACACAGAAACAACAAATATTATTTAAGTAACACAACAATAAATACAGACTCCATTTTGTTCTTCTATCCCAAAGGATCTCACATACTTCTTCAGCACAAGCACACCAACCTGAGTGCCCCAGAAAAAGCAAGACCCCTCTGACATACTTTAGGAAATTAATGGTTTGATTTTTAACCATAGGGATGTCTTAAAGACATATTGTAATCACTTCTCTAAACTCTACTCATAAGCCGGGCATGGTGGCCCACACCTGTAATCCTAGCACTCAGGAGGCTAAACTAGCACTGTGAAGCAGGAGGATCACCATGAGTTCAAGGCCCATGTGGGCTACACAGTAGGTTCAAGGACAGCCTGAACTACACAGTGAGACCCTGTCTCCAAAAAAATAAAGAACCAAAAACAACAACACATAAAGTTTTGGTAATATGGAACACAGACTTTTAAATTTTTTTCTTTCTTCTTTTCACAATACTGGGGATCGAACCCAGGGTCTCATGGATGCTAGGCATCTGTTCTACCACTTAGCTACATCTCCAACCCTAAACACTGATTTTTTTTTTTTTTTTTTTGGTACCAGGGATCGAACTCGGGTCCTTGAGCATGCAAGGCAGGCAGCAGAACCTAAACACTGATTTTAAGAGAAAAAAATATTAGATGCTTAAACAACAAAAGACTCAAATCTCCTATGGTACTCTGAAAGGAAAATCAGGCATATTTTTACTAAGAATAACTACATAAAAGCAACATAAGGAAATAACAGCAAATGCATAGTGCATATTATGTTGTGGGCACTCTTTTAGATAGCTTACTTAACCCTCAGAATAATTGGTAGAGTGTTTTCTTACATATGTATTTTACAGAGAGGAGTTAAATAATTTGGCCATGGTCATAAGGTATTACATGGGAGAGCTACGATTTTTGCCTATGACTTCTACTTCACAATCCATGGTCTCGACCAATATCTACATAAGGGTGAGAGGACTTGTTCTGTAAAGGTCCAAAATTAACATTTTCAGCTTTGTGGGTGAGACAGTTTCTTTTACAAGTACTCAAGTTTCCTGGATTAGGGTAAAAGTAACCATAGTTAGCTTGTAAACAATTGCGTATGGCTGTGTTCCAATAAAACTTTATTTACAAAAATTGGTGATCAGCTAGATTTAACCCACAAGCCACAGTTTGTCTATCCCTGATGTGTACAAACTATAAAAAAGGTTTCAGATCAAGTTATAAAGTGATTTCAGGCCTAAACACAGTAATTATAAAAACTACAAGTTGTTAAAGAATCAGTACAATGATATTTTTAAGTGATTTTTGTTTATACATTATAGCAGTTAAAAAGTATTTTGAGTCATTTAGGTAACTCTGAAGACTATAAAAACCTGTTTCTTTTAGTGCCATAAAAATTTTCAGTAACTAAACACACGGAAGTACAGGCATCCTACGTTGTTGTTTAAAATGTCCCCAAAGGCTCATTGTGTTGCCAGATGATGGGTTTTGGAAGGTGACTGGATTATGAGGACTCTAATCCACTGATGAGGCTAATCTATTAATTAGTTCAAAGCTTCTGAGGGATGAATTCATTGATGATTTCAGTTCAGTGGGCCTGTGGGAGGTAGGGACTAATTAGATGAGACAAGTTACTGAGGGTGTGGCTCTGAAACGTGTATTTTGTCCCTGGTCTTTCCTGGCTCCTGCTCTCATTCTTTGTTTCTTGGCCACCATGAAGTGAGCAGCCTCCTCCACCCACTTCCACTGCCAGGCTCTGCCCTGCCTCTGGTACAAAGTAAGGAAGCCAGCAGACCATGGACTGAAACTGAGAGCCCAAATAAGCCCTTCCACCTCTAAGCTGTTACTCTCAGGTATTTTGTCACAGGGACAGAAAGCTGACCAATGAGAGAAATTGGTAACAAAAGTAGGATGTTGCTACGAATGTACCTGATTATGTGGTTCAGCAGCCTTTGGAACTGGTTTTCGAGAAGCCCCCACATGCTGTAAGCAGAACTTAATGGATAATTGTGGTGGGAGCTGAAAAGACCAGACTGCTTTGAGGAACGTGGACAGTAAAAACTATGCTTGTGAGGTTTTTCACAGGATGAGAACTCTTTTGGGAACTGGACTAGAGCATTCTGGTAGAGAACTTGTCTACTTTTTGTATACGTATGGACACCTGGTGTGAAAATAAATTAAAAGTGATAGGGCCAGGGATTTAGCTCAGTGGTTTCGCCGGCTGCTGCGCAAGCGCAAGGACCCGAGTTCGATCCCCGGTACCAAAAAAAAAAAAAAAAAGTGATGCACTAGTTAACCTGGCAGAGGAAATTTCAAGACTATATAGCATTCAGGCTGTGGCATGGGATGGGTACTGCTGGATGCTTTTGGTCAGACAACGTGAGAATCATAAGCAAGCAAAAAACAACAAAAAGATGTGAAAAACTTGCAATTTGGCTAGAAGTGCATATGTTACTTCTGAAGAGATGAGTGACATTAAAAAGAAGCCAAGTGCTGTGCGTGGGACAACAGGAAAAATGCCTTGAGGGACTCTCGGGAATTGGCAGAAGGGAGCACTAGGGTACTCTACCAGCAGAGAACCAACCTGGAGTTGTTTCCCTAGGATTCATTTTACTATGCCACTGCAGTGATGGTACAAGGAGTTCCAGCTACTGCTTGAGCTGGTGTAGGAGTTATGGGGTCATAGAGGCTTCCACAAAATTTAAAAGGAAAGCCTGAGAGGCCAGGCAATTTGTAGCAGGGCTGGGGTCCCTGAGGCAGCCCTGAAGAATGGTATGTGAAGCTGTAATAGTGCAGCAGAAACTGCAGCAGAAACCCCCAGGAAGTTACAGATGCCAGTAATACGGATCATCTTCCAAGGCAAGCTGCAGGCAGTGAGCAAGGCAAGGCCAGCCCAGGAGAGGCCATGTGGGCTGCAACCAGCAAGGCCATAGAGGGAGAGCTGGCCCAGCCCTCTGGAACACATAGCACACCTCCACCTGTCCTGCCTGCTGGACTTGGATGCAATCTGGAATGGCTATGTATTACCTCGTGCCTGTCTCACTGTGGGGGGTTGGAAGTATGTAACCTGCTTTTTCAATTTTACAGGGGTACGTGGCTAAGAAGAAAAAGAAGAAAGTTTGAACTTGGACTTTGCAGCAATACTGGAACTGTTGAGACCCTGGGAACCCTTAGAAATGGACTAAATGCATTTTGCATAATGAGATGGTCATTTTTGAGGCCAGGGTGGAATGTTATGGTTTGGATCTAAAATGTTTAAGTGTTCAGAGGTAAGGCTTTTGGGAAGGTGACTGGATCATGAGGGCTTTAATTTTTTCAGTGGATTAATCCTTTGATGGCATTATTGGGAGGTGATCGAAACTTAGGGGGTGGGGCAGTTGAAGGAACTGGGTCATAGGAACATGACTTTGGCAACTACATCTGGTACTCAGCCCTTTCCCCTCTGGCTTTCCCCATTTCTTAGCTTCCTGGATATCATGAGTTGAGTGACCTGCTCTACTACCAGACACTCCCATCATGATGTTTGGCCTTTTCTCACGCCCAAAGCAATGGAGCCCACTGACCATGAACTGACACCTCTGAAACCATGATCAAAATAAAAATTATTTTGTCACAAGGACAGAAATGCATTATACTTTAACACAATGCGTTATACTTTAACACAATCACAATGGGGCTATACTTTGTCTTGTTGCTGGGCAGTTTGAACCACCATTGGTACATGCAGACTGATCCATCGAGTGGCTTTTTATTAACTTTATTAGTAAAAAGACTGATAAAAGTGATTAGATCTGTTTTTACCACCAGTGGTACAAGCCATCCGATGGGACAGTCATGCATTGACCACCAATGGATCAAGCCTGTGAGAACATGTTACAATCTCACAAGGTTTACCTTTACTAAATGACTGACCCCTAAGCTAAACACTGGTTCACATTCTTTTAATGAAACTAAAACTGCAATCACCATATGAATCAAAAAGACAAAATATTCCCATCTCACATGAAAGTATTAATGCACTTCCATTACAGTAACACATTTCACACAATTTTGAACCAACAAATCACCTTTAATATCTTGGCCATGTGATCTGCTCCTTGCCACGTCAGATTACACTCCGTGAAGTTGACTGTCTTAAGAGTGACAGAGTTCTTTATTCCTTGACAAATAACTAAAAAGAAAAAACACACACATATAACAAGATGAAAAACTTAATCTCGTCAATCTTGGTTTATCCACTTGTAGTTTACTATTGTATTTTTAACTTCTTAAGCAACTGGTGCATTCTAAAATTTCACTAACAAACTGTTATTCCAGTTTATAACAACAGTTTAATTCTATTTAGATGCTAAAACTGAATACTCTGAATATTGCAAATTTATTCCCTTCCCACAGTAAAGTACTATATACCTTTTGAGACATCTGAAAAAGAAAAACCTAAAAAGTGGAGCTCTCCGTTTTCATTCTCAAAGACAGATTTTGATCTTATTGATCGACAATTTAAGTGTCCAATACCAACTCAGAATTGCATCAGATACTACACTGCTATACTAGAGCACTACCACACTGGGTAACAGAAGATAGAGGTCCTCAAACTGTTCTCTCAAACTGAAATTCGGGCTTCCTCATTCCTCCAGACCAAGATTCTGCACAGCAAACACACACTCCTTACTCAGCACCCCATCCCAGGCACCCTCTGTGATTAGGTCTGTGACTCTTCCTTCATCAGTTTGCTGGCCTTTTATATGGCACCTATACTACTCAGCATATATTTTCTATCTTAGCACCTATCACAGTGCATTACTGTTTTACTTATTTAAAAATGATTTTTTTCTCTTTATATCTTGCTGTTACCTATCCCAAACAAACATTTCACCTTAGAAAGTGAGCACACACAAAACACAAGAGAATACCAAACAGTACATATCTGTGTGACATGTGGCTTAACATAACCTGAAATAAAGTTAATTTATTCAGAGTATTCAGCACCATCAGCTTTCATGACAAGTGAGAATGGACCAAGGTCTGAACAGCTACGGGAGGCAGCCCAGCTAGATACAGCAGGCAAGAAAAAACACAGACAGGGACTAACACAGCACGTAGGCAAATATGAGGCCAGTCTGGTGGGATAAGAGTTAAACAAGATTTAAACTCACTTTCTAAACCTCCATCTCCAATTGGGCAATTTGCAAGAGACAGGTGCACCAATGAAGTTGATTTATTCAATCCCTTAAAAGAAGAAAAAAGTTAAAAATTTGTTGAATACCCCACTACCACCAAAAAACTATCAAATGTTTGCAAGCCACACTGGAGAAGGCTTTACCTTTGTTAAAATAGTTAAATCTCTCTCTCTCAGAAGGAGTCCATTTAGTTCCAGGTTCCTCAGCATGCTTGATATATTTAAACAGCCTTTAAGAGCTCTACATAACTGGAAGGTCACATCTTTGGATCTTATCGCAGGAACACGACTTCTGTAAACCTTATTTATGTTAGAACCTGAAGCAGAGTTACTGCAAAATTAGTGATCTCAACTACATCATTAAAAAACATCTGCTCAGAGAGAGCTAAGGTGTAGAACTGAACCAGGTCCTTAGAGTCCTTGTACGGACTGACACATGGTAACTCCCATGGGATATGGAAATAGAAACCATGTACACAGAAGTTCTTACAGAGACAAACAAGCTGTGCCCAAGGCATGGCTTCAAGAGAAATGGGAAGCTGAACCTAGAAAGATGAAAATGGGCTCCGAGGGAGTAATGTGTCTGCCACAGAGGGAGTGGAGTGTGTGAGTGCATCCCAGCCTGACATGGCCAGGCCCCAGAAATACTGCAGGAGAGATGGCAGTACCCCACACAGGCAGAGGACGAGAACAGGAAGCGGAGAAAGGATACTGAAGAAAGCCTGGGAGAGAGGTGGCTTTTATCTGTCAAGTGAAGACCAGGGCTACCACGGGCACAGGAAGTAACCCAGAAGGTTAGAAAAACGTGCCCTACGGCTGGAGGCCCAATTAAAGGGAATGACTAGAAAAAGGCACCTGCTTCAGAAAAATCAGGACAAAACACCCCTTTTTCTGGGGATAATTAGCCCCATGACACTTGCCAAATGAAGGCACAGCTCAGATTTCAGTGCTGCTGTGAAGAGCTGAAGCAGTGACACCAATGCTCACCGGTCCTTTGTGGGTGAGTCACTTAAGGCATTGTGGTAAGTCTACTGTTTTCCTCTTTGCAGCACTGGGGATTAAACAAACCCAGGGCCTTCATACTTAACTATATCCCCCATCCCGTTTAAAATTTTTTATTTTAAGACACAGTCTCACTAAGTCACTGGTTCTAAGGTTGGGCTTGAACTTGAAATCCCTCTGCCTCATCCTTCCAGAGTGCTGGGATTACAGGTGTGCACTACAACCATACCCCACACTAAGCATTTTTTCATTTTAGAAAGGATCGCTTGAACTGAGGTAGGCAGATGAACTGAAAGGAACTGAGTTCAGGGGCAGCAAAACCAGCTAGGCGCTTTTGCAGGGAAAAGATATTTAAGAATGAACAAGTGGTATCTAGGAAGTTTTAATTTACAGCTTGCACCCACTGGATGCAAGAGATTAAGATTTCGGCAAAGAATACCTGAAGAGAGATGGTCTGTAACACGTTTTTCTTATATTCAGTATAAAATATCAGTCAAGATCAAGTATGCTTGCCTTGATTCTAAGTTTCCTCTCACCTTTCATTTCTTTTGATTTCTGTTATGATCCTGGTTAAGTAAAGTCCCTTGAGAGGTGCAAAATACGTTTAACACCTGAACGAGCCAGAGGCTGCTGTTACTTCTCTCAGCAGGGATGTGCAGAACTGTCTCTGCAAAAGAGGTCACACACGGTGCTAACCTCAGAGTCTAGAATGGGGTGAGGCCTAGGGCAAGTGGTCAGGGTTTTTGTTTTTTTTGTTTGTTTGTTTTTACCGGGGATCGAACTCGGTCTTTGCGCTTGCGCAGCAGGCGGCGAAACCACCGAGCTAAATCCCCGGCCCAGTGGTCAGGTTTTTAAAGAAATCAACAACTACTTCTGCCCGGAAGTCTTCACACCTCCCTCTTGTTTGGCTTCTTGCTCTCAGGATACAACATATTCAAATCCATTCATTTAAAAAAAAAAAATTCTTTCGAGTCTTTAATGTTCCCAGTCTTCAGTCTTCAGTCTTCTCTGAGAGCAACTCAGAGGGCAACTCTGCTGCCTTTACACACTCATCCTTCCCCACACCCAAATCTGCACTCTGGGCCCAGCCTGCCCAGCAGAGACACATCTGGATGGCAATGAAAAACAGATCCTCTCATCACTCTACTCTTGCTGCACTGCCTCTCCGAAAGAGGCCACTCAAAAGGGCCACCCAAGCCTGTGGCCCTCCCTCTGCTAAGTGATCACCAGTCATCCCTCCTCTACAGTATCTGGAATCTAACACTTCTCCATACTTTAACTTGGGCTGATTACAATTCACTCTCCCTCCAATTTGAATCTGCCTTCCATTCGGTGGCCATCCTGAGTTCCTAAATCAAGAATCCATCTCAACATCCTGCAGTGGCTACCCACACTCTTCGGCATAAACATGGAACTCCTTGACCACCTGTTTGACCTACCTGCTCCCACCAAGTTTCTAGTCTCAACTCTCTCAGCTCTCTGTCAAACCCTAAATTTCAGTCCTGAACTCCTGCCTACCATATTCTCTACTATTTCCAAGACTTTTACACAAACTGTTCCATCCTGTCATCTGGCTGGCTGCTGTATATCCTTCAGTGGACAGCACCACCCTGGCTTGCTTCTTAAACAGCACGAAGGAAGAAGTTTGTTTGTTTGCTGCCTCCCTCAGTCAGGGGAGGGGCAAACTTAGCTCACCGTGGCACCAGACACACACAACCTGCTTTAATCCTCAGAATCCAGCACAAAGTTGTTCTAATGCTTTTGTACAGGAGAGAATTGTAGTTCAAGAAATAACTTGCTGAGGCTGGCATGGTGGCACACACCTGTGATCCCAGCACTCAGGAGGCAGAGGCAGGAAGATCACTGTGAGTTAGAAAATAGCCTGGGGTACATAGTGAGTCAAGGTCAGTCTGAAATACATAGTGAGACACTGTCTCAAACAGCTCCCACCCAAAGAAGTAACTTGATCCAGATCACAGACTGCAAGCTCCAGAATTCAAACCAGAGGCTGCCTTCAATACCTGTGTGCTTTCCTGCTATGATGCTACTTTTAAAAAATTAACAAATAAATTTAACTGAATTTACAAATACAGAATCCGCAAACAATGAGAATTAACTATACAAAATGTTTAAAAAAGCTGTCCCTGAATGGTAGAAGATGGAATGCCTTTTGTCTCATTTTTTTCTTCCTTTTTTATTGTCAACTTTTCTGCTTTAAACCTATAATCTAGGGTGGGAGAGTAGATTCTAAATTTAAGATTTAAAAAGGAAAGAGAAACTAGGAGCAAAAGCATTAAGAAGTGGAATCATGTGTCCCATCAAGTAATCCTAAATGCAATTCCCCCTGGGAGCAGAGTGGGCCTAATCACTGTGAGGTATGGCAGAAGCCTCAGGGTCATGGTTCCTCCAGTCAACTGCCTGAGATGTGGAAACTGCAGGGTCAGGTGAGCCAGCCTCAAAACAGATCTAAAACCTGCCTGGGACAGCTCAGTCTTGATTCAGATACACTTTACTTTTCACATTCATCTCTAACAAAATCTTTTACGCTTATTTGATAGTTACTAATGAGAAAACGTGAGCTTCTTTGTTTCCCTATTATGTCCAGAATGTTGTGCTAAGTGCTAGAAAGAATAACACCGTTTTGTCATATACCATGACATACCTGTTTTCCATATTATCAGAGGATTTGGGTTCCCAACTACATTACACTACCTTTGTAAATGGCATATATTTGTAAAGCGCTTATTCTTTCATACACATTCCTGAAAATAAGTGGCTGAAATGTATTAATTTTCTACTCGCTTACTTTCCTATCAGAAAATAAAGATAATAAATAGGTTGACGTTTACCATTTTTTTTAAAGGTAGAAAAACCAATATTTCGTTGATGACAAAAATTATTGCTTGTGGGTTTTAGACTCAATTTTTTGTTCAAATAAGTGGTAAAAACGTTTTCAGATGCCCACGGCTCCCAAACTCTAAGCGTTCTAGGGATCACTCAGGGAATCCTTGCAAGCACCACACAACGTGGGTGAGGTTAAGGATAAGAATACGAAATCCCAGACATCTTAAGTGACTCACCCAGGGTCGCCCAGCTGTTAAGCATCCCAGGTCGCACACCCTGAGTACTGCACATAGGCACCGTGCACCTAAGAACCCACTTCGCGCCCCGCACCGAGGGGCACCGGAAGCGGGAACGACAAACCTGTTTCCCCAAGCCACGGCTGGAAGCAGCTCCGGATGGAGATGAGGGGCAGGTCTTTGTTGGTCTTGAGGGTGCTCAGCAGCGGCGCCCAGTCCACCACGCGGAGGCGGTCGGCGTTGAAGTCCAGCACGCCCTCCCGGAGGCAGGCGCGCACGGCGGGCAGCGGCACCGAGTCCTGCAGCGCGCACAGGTACTCGTAGTGCGAGAAAAAGTCGGCCGCGCTCTCGCGGCGCAGCTTCACCGAGTCGATCATAGCGGAGGGCTAGGAGGGCGGGCCCCTGCGGCTCTCACCCGGCGACTGCAGCTCCACTCCTAGCGCAGGAGCCGGAGCCCTGCACTACGCCGCCCCCTCGACGCCGTGCTCCCGCTCCGTCTCCCGCCCCACGGCTCGGCCGTTGGAGCCCGCCTCATCTCACTCCACTACGCGGGACTGCGGTTCAAGTCGGCGGCGCGTTACAGCGAGAGCTGCGCGCGCAGACCTCAGCGTGCTCCGTACGTGGGTACACAAGCCACGCCTCCCGGGGCCTGACCGAGGGGCGGGGGCGGACCGAGGGGGCGGGGCGGACCGAGGGGGCGGGGCGGGGGCGAGACCCGCAGAGGATGGCGGGACAGAGTGCGAGGGCAGGGTTTGTTTTCGCTCGGAGTAAAACCAATGCGTGGCTGCAGCAACGCGTTTTAATGTACGTTATCAGGTCCTCGAATAAATCCTTAGGAAATGTTCAATTTCTGTGACTCAACTATACTCTCCCCTAGTGACAAAATTTAGTTAGATTAGAACTGACCCGAATCCATATGCAAATGAAGAGGCTTGAAGTTTTCCATTTTTTCTTTGGAGCAAAGAAAGGCAGAATTTAGCTTAGCTTTATTTTCAATCGATATTGGTTTTTAATGTTAGTTGTATGTGTCAGGTAAAAGGGCCAAAGACCAAGACCAGACCAGGCCACAACAAGCCTTTATGAACAAAGGAGAAACAAAAGCAATATGGCCCAGGCAGGGAGAGTCTTTTAGAGACTGGGGTGGGGTTTGTAGGGGCTGAGGCGGGGTTGAGTGAGGTAGTGACTAGGGAATGGAGGAGCCGGTGATGTCACTAGGTGGTAGGAAGTGAGCGAGTATTAGGTTACTTTCTAGGCGGGAACAGGGGCATGCTGGGAAGAAGGGTTTATTCTTTGGTGGGAGCAACTATCTTGGCGTGACGTCACACAGGGGAGGGGGCAAGGCAGGTTAGGAAGAGGGCAGCTGCTATACATAATAGCTGATGAGGTGGTGGGAGACCTATCAGTATGAATTAGGATGTAAATGTGTACTTGGGGTGACTCTCAAAGCACATCATCTGGTAATTTTCAGTAGACTATTGTTTTACAATATGGTCAATGTAATTGCTGCTGAAAATGAACTTAGCATTCACCCAGCAGTAGGAGAATTCAAATGTACATGGTTATGTGTCTTTAATCATAGCATTTAATTGCATATTAATGCCTTCCCTTTGGCATGAATACAGTGAACTCTGGGGAATAAACACACCAGTCTGTTCTTCAAGAGTATAAACTGCCGAAGAAGGCGACTGCTTACAGCAGCCAGAACAGACTCCCCTGGCTGAGGGATGTGTTAATGACTGCTTGAAGGCCCGTCCAGTATATCTTTTATGTCTGTGCTAATTTCTACAAAGAACTGAATTTTGGTAGTTTTCACCTGCCTCACATGCTTATTGGCGAACTGTGAATTGTTCCGTATAGTTCGGACTTGGGTTGGTTTTCGTTCACTGTGAATTGCGTTGTCACGTACTGGTGATGATGATGGCTGGTTCCAATAACTATTGCTTACTGTGTCCTAGGAATTATTTTATGCACAGTTTAATTCTGAAATAATTCATTTTCCAAACATCTCTCCAAAGAATGTGATACTGTATGTAAGTAGCATATAGCTCAGTGAGTGGAAGAACCCTGGGAATAAGCCTCAAAACCTGTTATTCGTACTGAGTCTCTAGAGCACTGTGATGATAATCCTCCCAGCAGGACATGGGCTTTATACTCTTCCCCTTCCACCCACTGCATTCTGGATACTCCAGTCTCCTTTTTGGAGGGAACTGGTTGAGATTGGATCTTACTAGGTAGCCCAGTCTGGCTTTGAGCTCACAGCAGTCCTCCTCCCTCAGCCTTCAGACTGTTGGGATTATGGGTGTGGGATAGTAAACAAGGCAAGGGTACTTCCAATAGCCTGTCAATACAAATATGCACGCTCAAAGGTCCACTCCTGTAAAATTCCATGGATATGGCTAACAATGGCTTTTCCATGCAATACACTGAAGTTAAAATACGTAGTAAACATTCATATATCCACCAACTAGTTTTGTTGGTTTTTCCCTCTTTTATTAGTACATGTTTGCAGTACACAGTGATTAGATTTTTTTGAGGGGGGGTCTTACGTGTACATAACACATTTTAATTCATTTTTATCCCCTTCCCCTTCCACCCCCTCCATCTTCTGACCCCCTTACCTTTTGCAAAAGATCTAGCTCCTTGTTTCCTATTATCTGTTTTTTATTTTGCTCTTTCTTTATACTTTGAGTTTCTTATGCAAGAGAAAAAATGCTATATTTAAACTCCTCTGCCTGATTTATTTCATTTAACATTATGGTCTCAAAGTGCATCCATTTTTCTACAAATGACTCATTTATCCTTCTTTATGGCAGAGTAGTACTCCATTATGTATAAATACCACATTTTCTTTATCCGTTCATCTGTTGATGAATATATAGGCCACTTACAAGACTTAGTTAGTATTTAAAAAAAAATTTTTTTTTTTTGATACCAGGGATCGAACTTGGGACCTTGCACTTGTGAAGCAAGCATTGGAACCACTGGGCAAAATCCTCAGCCCAAGACTTAGTTAATATAGGGCTGGACATTTAGCTCAGTGGCACCGCACCTACCTTGAAGGCGCAAGGTCCTGAGTTTGATCCCTGGTACCAAAAAAAAAAAGACTTGTTAATATGAATCATGCTGCTATAAACGTGTGTAAGCATGTATTACTGTAATATGATGACTTTAACTCTTTTAGGAAGATACCTAGAAGGGAAATAGCTGGGTCAAATGGAATTTCTAGTTTTAGTTGTTTGAGGAATCTCCATACTGAATTTTATGATGGTGTACTAGTTTGCATTCCTACCAACAGGGTAGAAATGTTCCTTTTTTACCACAGTAATACCTGCATTTGTTATTATTTGATGATATTACTTGTTACTCTTTTTTTGTTTTTTTTGGTTCCGGGGATTGAACTCAGGACCTTGAGCTTGTGAGGCAGGTGGTGGAACCACTGAGCTAAATCCCCGGCCCTTTACTTGTTATTCTTGATGATACCCTTTTTTTCTGAAGTGCAATGGAATCTCAGTGGTGTTTTAATTTGCATTTCTATAATGGCCAGGGGTGTTGTAAGTTTTTTCATGTATTTGGCTATCTGTACTTTTTCTTCTGAAAAGTGTCTGTTTATTTCAGTTGCCTATTTTTTTTATTGAGTTTTCTATTTGGGGGAGGTCTAACTTTTTTGAGTTCTTTTTATATTCTGGATATTAGTCCTGTCTCCCAGGCTGTTTTCCTGTCCCTCACTTCACTTGTTTCTCCAAGACTGTCTGCTGCTGCATGGCCTGAGCTTCTAACCGGGCCACAGGGTTGATGATGGGGAAGAAATTGGTGGGGCATAGAAGCAGATGTGAGGCAGGCAGGCCGAGTATGCCCGGGTGATGCCATCCATGCCCAAGAAGAAGGGGTTGGTAGGGTTGGAGTTGATGGAAAATTTGTGCGAGACCTTCCAGTCTGGGGGTAGCTGAGCCCCAAATCCCAGAGCAGGAAACATCTTATCATAGAGAGATGGAGAGACAGAGAGACATGTGATTTTCGTCCTTGTTTCTGTTTATGTGATGTATTATATGATTGATTCGTGTATGTTGAACCATCTGCACATCCATCCCTGTGATGAAGCCTACTTGATTGTGGTGTGTGATCTTTTTGATGATTTGTTGCATTCTTTTTCTCAGTATCTTGAGGATTTTTTTTGTCTCTGTTCAGTAAAGAGATTGGCCTGAGATTCTGTTTTTTTGCTTGGGTCTTTTTCTTGTTTTGGATCAGGGTAATGCTAGCTTTCAGGAATGACTCTGGGAGTATTCCTTCCCTTTCAGTTTTATTACAGAGTTTGGAGAACAGTGGCATTAGATCTTCCTTGAATATTTTGTAGAATTCATTGGTGAATCTGTCACTTAGTTGGTAGATTTTTGTTTTGTTTTTATGACTGCTTCAATTTCATTGCCTGTTATTGGATTGCTTAGGGTTTTTATATCTTCTTGATTCCGTTTTGGTAATTCACATGTATCTAGGAGTCCTACCCATTTCTTCTGGAATCTCCAATTTATTAAAGTACAGAATCACAGATTTGTTACTAATGATCTGAATTTTGGTGGTGCCTTGTGATTTCAGCTTTTTCATTTCTAATTGCTTTGATTTGGGTCTTACCCTTTTTCGGTAAGATTGGATAAGGATTTGTCTATTTTGTTTATTCTGTCAAAAAACAGCTCTTGAATTCATCGATTCTTGGTTTTTTGGTTTTTTGGTCTCAATGTGATTAATTTCTGCCTTGGTCTTTATAATTTTCTTCCTTGTACTAGCTTTGCATTTGGATTGGTCTTGGTTTTGTAGGACCTTCAGTTACATCATTAGGTTATTTATTTATTTATTTATTTATTTATTTTTTGGACTTGATTTCTTTTTCTGATGTGGGTATTCACAGCTAAAAACTTCCCTCTTAGGACTGCTTTCACTGTGTCCCATAGGTTCTGAAATGCTGTCCTGGCATTATCATTTGATTCTAGGAACTGTCTAATTTCTTCCTTGATTTCTTCTGTGACCTCTTGATTTTTCAAGAGCATATTATTTAATTCAATGTGTTTGCATAATTTTCATAGTTTCTTTTGCCACTGATTTCCAGGGTATTGAGATCCCCCACTATAATTGTGTTGATGTTTATCTGATCTTTTATGTCCAGTAGTGTTTGTTTTATGAAGTTGGATGCACCAGTTTTCAGTGCCTACGTTTATAATTGTTATCTTTCTGTTGAATTGTTCCCTTAACTAATATGTCGTGACCTTTTTGCTTTATCTGATAAGTTTTACCTTGAAGCCCACTTTTTCTGAAAATATTGTCTTCCATCCTTTCATTCTTAGTCTGTGAATATCTTTTTGAATTAAATGTATTTCTTGTATACAGCATACTGTTGAGTTTTGTTTCATGATCCATTCTGCTAATATGTGTCTTTTTACTGGGGAACTGAGACCATTCACTTTGAGAGGTATTTCTGAAAGGTATTGACTTTTTTTTCCTGTCATTGCATTATTTTCCTGTTGCTGATTCTCTCTTTTTTCCCCTTCTACTTAATTGCTTACATTGCCTGATTTATTCATTCCATTAGATTTTTTTGCCATTGATGGCTTCTTTGTCTCTTTCAAGGATACTTGAGAATATTTTGGAGTGTTGGTTTGATGGTCATAAATTTCTTTAGGAGCTCTTTTTATGAAAATTCTTTCTTCATCAATTTTGAAAGATAATATTGCAGGATATATTAGTCTAGGTTAGACTTTTTTTAGGGCTTCTACATGCTCTCCTGCACTTTAAGGTTTGTGTTGAGAAGTCTGCTGTACTTCTAATGGGTTTATGTTTATAAGTGACCTGTAGCTTTTCTCTAACAGATTTTAAGATTTTGTCTTAATTTGGTCTTCTCAGACTTTTGACTATAATGTGTTGTGAAGAAGTTATTTCTGATCAAAATGTTAACTATATACAAGGCGAAAGTGAGTAAAAATAACATTTTATTATATTTAATAAAACTTTAAGGAGATGTTTGTATGCCTCATTACCAATTCCATTTGCAGAAATTTTATCAGTGTGAAATGCGTTAGGGAGGTACCAAGAGCTCAAGAATTCTCAAAGTTTCTAAGTACACAGCTGCTTCCCATGTAGGTAGCAGCCACCTCTCTAACAATGATGTGGAGGATATTATATTAGCTCTTCCTTCAATGATGCCCCAAACTCGACAGAAACAAGAACATCTTTTTTCTTGGGTTTACCAATTAACTATAGTGAGTATTTTACATCCTTACAGTGTGGTAGCCAACCTGACTCCATTTGTGTAAAGCTGAGTGATTCCAGGCGGACAGACGCCTCCCCCTTCTCACTTGGGAGTCCCCTCAGTTGATGCATGACATACAGCAATATGTTACCTTTATACTTTCCCATTTGGTAGAGCAATCCACAACTATAAACAGGATACTGGCACCTGTGTGATATTTTGTTTCAACTAAACTGTGTGAACTTCCCCTGGCCCCCCACTAATTTAGCAAAGTCCTGCTCCTGTGAAATTCCACTTGCGCTCCCCCCTCCCTGAGCCCTCCCCAATTAGAAGGTTACTTAAAAGGACCCTGCAAGCCACTTTTCCTCATGGAGAGTTTTCTGGGGTGCCAGCCATTCTCGAATGCCAGCTGACGATATAAAAGGACTCAAATTTGGCTCAGAGTGGTGGCGATTCTCTATAATCTCTCACGATTAAGTACAACAACATGGCCATGCTTTGAACCAGTCTGAGATCTGTTCCACACATCTCCCTCTGGGCCTAACTGTAGGGCAGACATGGGCTGCCACAGCATGTGGCAAGCAGACTATGTTCATGAAACACAAGAAGTGGGTCCAGCTGTGCAAGGCTGTGTAACACCCCTGCTGTTATCATTGCCTCCTCATCTCCAAGGGCCAGACCGAGTCAGAGTTACAGTGACTCTATGTGCTGATATTCAATGTTGGTTGAATTCACAAGGCTATTACATCTTGGACAGTGTTACCATACATATTTTGAGAGGTATTTGCAAACTTGCTAAACCTCACGAAACCTTTCACCACTGAGAACTTTTTGAACTTGTGGAACAATTTCTGTGGAGGAGGAGGAGGGAATACTTTAGAACTCAACCATTGCCATTTCAGTGTTGGGAGAATTGGTGATAATAAGGTTACTACAAATTAAAATTTTAGGACCAGGGATTTAGCTCCGTGGTTCCAGTGCCTGCCTCACGAGCGCAAGGTCCCGAGTTTGATCCCTGGTACCACAAAACAAAAACAATAAAATTTTAATATTTAAATATTCTTCATTAACATCAGTATTTTGT
This sequence comes from Heterocephalus glaber, assembly GCF_053883595.1. Lineage (NCBI taxonomy): Eukaryota > Metazoa > Chordata > Mammalia > Rodentia > Bathyergidae > Heterocephalus > Heterocephalus glaber. Next base: position 61,317,764 of record NW_028258317.1, on the reverse strand, counting down.
GGAATACTCCTAGAGATCTATGATGGAAGCTTTATATAATTTCTTTTATAAAATATTATAATTTTCCAAAGACACTGAAGAAAGAATAGAGAATGATTGTTAATGTGTAACTGAGTTCCTTTGTGAAGGATAAAAATCTTCTAAACTTGGATTATGGTGATGATTGCACAACTCTAGCTGTAATAACAGCTCATTGAATCATATGTGTCAAATAGATAAAATTATAGTATATGAATTATAACTCAATAATGCTGTTCAAATTATGGTAATTTTATACTTCTAATTTGAAAATTCAGCTAGCATGACAAATTCTAGTTTTACATCAAACCATGTCACTGACATCTATTTAAATCTTTCTTTGTAGCAACAAATAAACATGGAAAATATTTGAAGCTCTTGTTGACTTTGAACATATGTATTCTCGTGATAAGCTGCCACCTGTGAGACTAACCCCAGCGCTTTATTGGTACCGAGGGAATTTACCCCAGTACCTTTTCAACAGTTAAGAATATACTGAAAGTAGGGCATGGATGTTCACACCTATAATCCCAGCACTCTGGGAGCCCGAGGCAGGACAATTACAAGTTTAAACCCAGCCTGGGCAATTTTGCAATTTCGTAAGGTCCTCATTGGTTTTTTCTGGATTTTATTTTGCCGTACTGGGGAATCAAACTCAGGACCTTGCATTTGTGAGGCAGGCGCAGCGCCACTGAGCTAAATCCCCGGCCCCTGGTCCTAGGTTTGATTCTCAGCACTTGGGGGGGAAAAAGGAGGGAAGAGAAAAGAGAAAAAAAGAAAAGACTGAAATTCTATATATCTCAGGATATAGGGTTCAGCAAAGCAGCTGGCCAAAGGAATTCAAATCTTACAGATTTAGATTTTCCATTTTTGGCAGATTATACCTTCCACAAAGACCATGGCAGTGATATAGACAGCTAAGTTGGGTAAAAATATTATAGGTAGTCAGACAGGGCTGGGCCCTCAGAGTCAATGCAGAGGATGAGAACACATCAAAACTGTGGCTGGAGGTGCATCTGAAGAAGATTAAGGTCATAATGGCCAGATCTGCAAACTTCCCTAAGGGGTGAACAGCTTTCCCATAAAGATAGACCATTATCTCATTGGAGGTAGTCCATCCTCCTCCACCCACTAAGACTGAGACCACTAAGACTAAGAAGATTTAAGACTAAGACTACAGATTATTAACCAAGGTTAATGAAGCCATCCATATACCCTTGTTACTGACAGCCCTCCCCCTAGCTGGACCCCTGCCCAAGCAGACCTGCTACCTGCATCCACAGGAACATAGCGATAACAGGGAGCCAGCAGCCACCCCACTTAGCTACAAGAAAGCTGATTCTATGAAAACCACAATAGACTTGCTGTAGGTCCTACCAACCCGCTGCTCTCACCACGACCCTGTTTATCAGCCAGCCCCAGGCCCATCACCCATGGGATTTTAAAAGTTTCCACCCTCTCGACCAGTGCCCTCTTCCCTACCTAAACTGCCCCATATCAGCCACACACACCCTCCTCTCATTGCCAAAGGTCTTCTCTCCCTTGGGCTGTCTGCACCCAGATGGCAATAAACTCACTGCATGTTGCTTAGATTTTGCCTGCCTTGGTGGCCTCAATCATGCCTCGATCTGATCTTACATTTGGTGGCCCATACAGGGAGGTCTGAGCTCCTCTCCCAGTGTTGTAGGCCCAGGCAAGTTGGAACTACAGAGATGTGCCATACTCTGAATTAAATGGAATCTTTTATTATCTTAGCCAGCATTCCAGAGTGGGCTCATCCCTCCAAACCTCTGGACAAAGAAAAGGCAATTTGCAGGGTCCTTTTAAGGGCTCTTCTATTTGGGAAGGGCTCAGGGAGAGGGGGGCACAAGTGGAACTTCACAGGAGCAGAACTTTGCTAAGTCATTGGGGGTCAGGGGCAGTTTCACACAATTTAAAGTTTCACAAGGGTGCAGGAGTCCTCTGTTTACAAGGCAGTAAAGATAACATAGTTGTAGACTGCTCTACCAAAAGGTCACAAAGATGACATATAGTTCCAGACTTACACAGGATTTGGTGGTCTGTTATGCATTAACTGAGGGGACTCCCAAGGGGGAAGGGGGAGGCGACCACCCAGAATCACTTGACTTTACATCAATGGAGGCAGGTACACAAATGGAGTCAGGTTGGCTATCACCCTGGGAGTGTCTGAGCTCCTACCCCGGAGCACTTTGAGGCCACCTCTGACATCCGACCTCTGGCCTCTTCCCACTGCAGCTCGCTGCTAGTCCAAGGCTTCTCTTCAGGTTGGGTAAGGGATACTTTACTCATCCTCTTCACCCCCACATGGACTATATAGCCCGGGATCTCACTCCCCCGGACGAGGTCCACCTGGGATCTCACTCCCTCTCACCCTAGACAAGGTCTGCCCGCTCACCCTTCTTTTCTCACCCCCTCTTGCCCAGAGTGCTCTCTCGGAGCCGGCTCAGGCTCAGTGTGCTCAAAACCCAGTACTGGTCACACTCTCGGGAACCAGCTTCCCCCGATGGCTGCCCAATCTCCCAGGCGCCTGACATGCTTGTCCCCCACTCTCTCAGCTTTGGAAAATCTATTGAAGGTATTCTCTCCTTTTCCCAGAAGCCCTGGTTTACAGCATCGGATGTCTCTATGGGCAACCTCCCTTCCTCTAGTCCCCCTTCTCCCCTGGCTTGTGTTTTTAAAAACCTCAGAACTCTCCATCTCACTCCCAACCCGAAGCCAAAATGTCTCATTTTCTTTTGTAATTTGGCCTGGCCATAGTACAAGCTAGATAATCAGTCAGAATGGCCTGAAAACAGCACCTTTGACTTCTCAGTTCTCTGGGATCTGGACAACTATTGCTGCCAGCTGGGAAAATGGTCAGAGGTCCCATATGTCCAGGGATTCCTTTCTATTTGAAAACTTCCCTCTGTTCTTCTTGTGACCCTGCTGAAGCCCCTGACTGGCCCCCTCCTCTGCCCCCATCCCCAGATCAACTCATTGGAGTTGCTTTATTTATTTATTTATTTTTATTTTTTGGTACCGGGGATCGAACTCAGGTCCTTGTGCTTGCACAGCAGGTGGCGAAACCACTGAGCTAAATCCCCAGCCCTGGAGTTGCTTTATTACTGGTCAGGACAACTTGTCCTCTTCTGGCCCCATAGCCACTGCCCCTCTGAAAAAAATATTCGCGCTTTTCTCTTCCTCTGCCTATCTGCACCTCCTACCTAAAGATCATCCCACACATGTACTGACATCATCCCTTCCTGCTTACCTACATACCCCTAAACCTCATGTTTGCTGCAGACCTCACCTCAATTGCCCTGCCTGACTGGACCAACACAAAAAGAGGCCTCCTTGCTTTTGTCCCTTTCTTTCTTTCTTTCTTTCTTTCTTTCTTTCTTTCTTTCTTTCTTTCTTTCTTTCTTTCCTTTTTTTCCCTTTCCCTTTCCCTTTCCCTCTCTCTCTCTCTCTCTCTCTTTTCCCCTGATACAGGTGATTGAATTCAGGACCTTGCACTTGCTAGGTGGGCATGGAGCCACTGAGCCACATCCCCAGCTCTCTTTCTCTTTCTGACATGGCTTATTCTTAACCCACTAATATCACACCCTAAGATCCATGCCATAACATTCTCTCTAATCTGGGCCAGACTTTTTTTTTTTTTTTTTGTACTGGGGATTGAACTCAGGACCTTGCACTTTCAAGGAAGGCAGCAGCACCACTGAGCTAAATTCCCGGCTGAAGGCCAGCCTTTTTACCTTGTACCTCCTCGCCTGCTTCTCCTCCCTTTTGACTCAAGACATTTACCCCCTCCTCCATACCTACAAAAAACCCTAGGCTTGATCCACACCATGTGAGACAAGGCTAATTCTACTCTGGCTTCGGATTGCTGGCTCTGCATCTCTATTCATCGACCTCTGATGTAGCCACCCCCTCCCAACCTTCAGCCTGGACCACAACCCTCTGTGATTACTATCCACAATTCCAACAAGAGGGACCAGACCTACCATACCTTCCAAACCTACCATACCTTCAAAAGGGCCTACCTTCTAAAAAGCAAAACCAAGGTGTACCCCCACTGTAAACCCATCTTGGGATCAATAGCCACCCAAATACAACTCACATTCCAGGCCCAGGTCTGCATTGTCAGACAAATGACATCCAGTACCCCCTTAGGCACATTAGATCCAATAAACTGCAATCTTAACGTTACACTATCCCCATCCAAAGGCCACTATACTTACCTTACTCAAGTTAAAAAAAATAAGCTTATGCAGGCCTTTCCACCACTCCCAGTGCAGAGGCTTCCAGGCCACCATACCACTGCTCCCAGCTCAGAGGAGGTAAGCCGCATAGGTGCTAGCAGCACCCCACACACACACACATCCCCCCACACTCCATCAAAATGAGAAGACATGTAAACAAGTCTCAAAACCAGACTTCCAGATCACCTACTGCAACCCCAAAGGGAAAGGAGATGGAACACTCTGATACTCAACCACCTGGACTACCTGAACTGGCAACAAGAGAGGATCTGGAAAAAATGAAATCAGAAATAATTTCTCAGATAACAGCAGAGATTGTGCTCATGGTGCAAGACATGATTAATAAATCAAGAGAGGAGCTGAGGAACATGATGGAATCCCAACATAGGAAACAAATGGAATCCATAAAACAGATACAGATTTCTAGAAGATTAAAAACTCCATTGAAAGTCTACGCAGCAGAATGAGCCAATGTGAGGACCGAATATCAGATATAGGAGATAAGATTGAAATTAGTGACCAGGAAAAGAAAAATTGCTTTAAAATTGTAAGGGACCACAAGAAATCAATCCAGCAGCTACCAAACGATGCAAAGAAGAATAACATAAGACTGATTAGAGTCAATGAAGAAACAGGAGAGCGTGCAGATGACATAAAAAAACTGTTCACAGAAGTGATGGCAGAAAATTTCCCAAGCAGGGGAAAAGAACCTGACATACAGATAAGTGAGGCATATAGGACTTCAACTAGCCTTCATCAAAAATATCTACACATAGGCATATAATAGTTAAGATTCCAGAAACCCAACATAAGAACAAAGTTCTACAAGCAGTTAGAGAAAAGAAACAAATCACATACAAAGGAAAGCCCATCAGAATCACAGCAGACTTCTCAACACAAACCATCAAGGCAAGAAGAGCTTGGAGTGATGTATTTCAAGCCCTAAAGGAAAACAGCCTCCAACCCAGATTCATGTACCCTGCAAAACTATCTTTCAAAATGGATGGAGAAATAAGATACTTTCATGACAAAGAGCACCTTAGGAACTTCATGAATACCAAACCAGCACTCCAAAAAATTTTAGACAATACCCTAGGAAAAGACAATGAGCATAACAAATCCCAGGAAGCCCAGCAGAATGAATCTGTCAGGCATGACAAGAAATTAAATGCAAAGGGGGAGAATCCAACAAAAACAAAAAGTCATGACAATGATAAGTCAATACGTATTAGTTATAACCATCAATGTTAATGGTCTCAATTCACCAATCAAAAGAAAAAGACTGGCAGAATGGGTCAAGAAGCAAGATCCAACAATATGCTGCATACAAGAAACACACTTCATTCAAAAAGAAACTCATAGACTGAAAGTGAAATGGTGGAAAACAATACTCCATGTGACAGGAACCCCCCAAAAAGAAGGAGTAGCTATCCTCCATGCAGATCAAGTGGATTTCAAACCAATATTGATTAAGAGAGAAAATGAAGGACACTACATCCTTGTAAAGGGAAATATCCAAGAGGAAGAGATGACAATCATAAATATCTTTACACCAAACACTAGTGTGCCGAACTATATAAAACAAGTACTAATGGACATGAAAAGTCATATATGCACTAATATAATAATAGTGGGGCATCTCAATACCCCACTGTGACAAATAGATCAACTAGACAAAAAACAAGAAACCAAATACTAGAACTCAATCAAACTCTTGAACAAATGAACTTAACAGATGTTTACAGAGTCTTCCACCCCACAAAATCAGAATACACATTCTTTTCAGCTGCACATGGATCATTCTCCAAAATAAACCACATACTTGCTCATAGAACATGTTTAAGTAAGTGCAAAGGAATTGAAGTTATCCCCTATATATTATCAGACCATAGTGCGATGTAATTGGAGATCCATAGCAAAAGAAACCACAAGAATTTCATAAACACATGGAAATTGAACATCACACTTCTGAATAACCAATGGGTCCTAGAGGAAAATAAAGAAGAAATCAGACAGTTCCTTCAATTAAATGACAATGACAGTACAACATATCGGAATCTATGGGACACAATGAAAGGAGTCTTACGAGGGAAATTCATAGCAGTGAATACTCATATTAGGAAAACAGAGCAAACCCAATTAAATAACCTGATGCTGAACCTCAAGCTTCTTTTTTTTTTTTGGTACCGGAGATTGAACTCGGGTCCTTAGCTTGCGAGGCAGGCGGTGGAACCACTGAGCTAAATCTCCGGCCCCCTCAAGCTTCTAGAAAAAGAACAGCAGGAGAAACCCAAAGCTCATACATGGGAGGAAATTATAAAGATCTGAGCAGAAATCAATGCAATGGAGATTAGGAGAATGATACAAAAAAATCAATGAAACCAAGAGTTGGCTCTTCAAAAGAATCGACAAAATTGGCAAACCCTTAGGCAACCTTATCAGAAAAAGGAAAGAAAAGGCCCAAATCCATGCAATTAGAAATGAAAAGGGTGAAATTTCAATGGACCCAGCAGAAATCCAGAGGATCATCAATACCCACTTTGAGAACCTATACACCAATAAGATGGAAAACACAGAAGAAATGGACAGGTTCCTAGATACGTATGTGTTACCAAAGTTGAATGAAGAACACCTAAAAATTCTAAACAACCCAATATCAATCAATGAAATTGAAAACATAATTAAAAACTTACCAACTAAAAAAAGCCTGGGTCCCAATGGCTTCACTGCTGAATTCTACAAGACATTTAGAGAGGAACTACTGCCACTACTCTTTAAACTCTTCAGCGAAATTGAAAGGGAAGCAATACTCCCAAATTCATTCCTGGAAGCAAGCATCACCTTGAACCCCAAATCAGAGAAAGACCCAACTGAAAAAGAGAACTATAGGCCAATCTCACTAATGAACATAGATGCAAAAATCCTTAATAAGATACTGGCAAATACAATGCAGAAGATCATCAAGAAGATCATACACCCTGACCAAGTGGGATTCATCCCAGGGGTGCAGGGATGGTTCAACATACACAAATCAATCAATGTAATACACTATTATCAATAGAGCCAAGGACAAAAACCACATGATCATCTCGATGCAGACAAAGCATTCGACAAAATCCAACATGCATTTATGATAAAAACCTACAAAAAATTGGAATAGATAGTCTCTACCTCAATTTGATAAAAGCCATCTATGAAAAACCAACAGCCAATATCATACTAAATGGTCAAAAACTGAAATCCTTCACTCTAAAATCAGGAACAAGACAAGGATATCCACTATCACCACTCTTGTTCTATATAGTTTTGGAAACATTAGCCACAGCAATTAGACAAGAGAAAGAAATAAAAGGAATAAAGATAGGAAATGAAGAACTCAAATTGTCATTATTTGCAGATGACACGATACTCTATATAGAAGACCCCAAGAATGCCACGAAAAGTCTTCTAGACTTAATAACCAAATTCAGTAGAGTAGCTGAATACAAGGTCAACACACAAAAATCAATAGCTTTCCTCTACATGAATAACAGACTCACTGAGACAGAAATAGGGCAAACACTTCCTTTCACAATAACATCCAAAAAACTAAAACACCTGGGAATCAACCTAACAAAAGAAATCAAAGACCTCTTTTCTGAAAACTATAGCAATCTGAAAAGAGAGACTGAAGATGATATCAGAAAATGGAAAGACATTTCTTGCTCCAACTTAGAGAAAATGGCCAAACTTCCAAAACTGCTATACAGTTTCAATGCAGTCCCAATGGAAATCCCAGCAATACTTCATGGACCTTGAGAAAACAATCCAAAAATTCATTTAGAACAAGAAGAGATCCAGAATAGCAAAAGCAATTCTAGGTAACAGAGACAGGGCAGGGGGTATCAAAACCCTCAACTTGAAAGTATACTACAAAGCTACTGTGATAAAGACAGCATGGTACTGGCAAAGAAACAGACCTGAGGACCAGTGGAACAGATTAGAAGATGCAGAAACAACTCCAGACACACTCAGCCACCTCATCCTCAACAAAGGAGCCAAACACCCTCAGTGGAGGAAAGATAGCCTCTTCAATAAATGGTGCTGGAAAAATTGGGTTTCAACTTGCCAAAGATTTTAATCTTTTTGCCAAAGTTTTAACTAGACCTATATCTCTCACCATGCATTAAACTAAAATCAAAATGGATTAAAGATCTAAATATTAAAATAGAAATGCTGAACTGGCTGGAAGAGAGGTTAGGTAGAACTCTTGAAGACATTGGTGTAGGAAAAGATTTTATGAACAAACCCTCAGTTGCCCATGAACTAGCACAATCAACAAGTGGGATCTCTTCTTATTAAAAAGCTTCTGCACAGCAAGAGAAACCACCAGCAGTGTGAAGAGACAACCCACAGTGTGGAAAAAAATCTTCACCTGCTGTTCTTCAGACAAAGGCCTACTATCCAGAATCTATAAAGAACTTAAAAAAAATCAAACCTCCCAAATTTAAAGACCCAATCCAAAAATGGGCATCTGAAATGAACAGACATTTCTCACACAAAGAAGTAGAAATAGCAAAGAAACATATGAAAAAATGTTCAACATCACTGGTCATTCGGGAGATGCAAATGAAAACAACGCTGAGATTCCACTTCACTCCAGAAAGAATGGCTGCTATCATGAAATCAACCAATAACAAATGCTGGCGGGGCTGTGGGGAAAGAGGAACCCTGCTCCACTGCTGGTGGGAGTGTAGACTGGTGCAAGCACTGTGGAAATCAGTATGGAGATACCTCAAAGAACTAGGACTGGAAGTCCTGACCCAGCTATTCTCCTGCTGGGGATCTTCCCAAAAGAATTAAAAGCATAGGGGCCGGGGATTTAGCTCAGTGGTTTTGCTGCCTGCTGTGAGAGCGCAAGGACCAGAGTTCGATCCCTGGTTACAAAAAAAAAGCATCATACCACAGTGATATATGTGCACCCATGTTCATAGCAGCACAGTTTGTAATAGCTAAAACTGGGAACAGCCCAAATGCCCATCAACTGGAGACTGGATAAAGAAAATGTGATTTTTTAATAAAATGGAGTACTACTCAGCCATAAAAAATGAGAAATTGGACACATTTATAGCTAAGTGGATGCACATTGAGGTGATACTCTTAAGTGAAATAAATAGGACACACATGTGTAAATACCGAATAGTTTCTCTAGTGTGAGAAACTGCAAGTGTTAATGAGGACTAAAAGGTATAATAGATAATGTGAAATAGGAAGAAAAGGGGCAAAAGGGAAGGGGAAGGGGGGAGGGGGAGGGGAGAGGAAAGAGGAGAATGGAATTAATATGAGAAAAGGAAAAAATGGAAACAAAGTCTTTGTAAATAGGGAGGGATGGAGGGGTTGAAGGGAGGGCAGGGGAAGGGGGAAAAATAAGAACCAAGAGAGACTATGTAAAGGTGCAAATTTCCAATGATGAATGTCATTATATTGTATACCTAAGATGTACCAATAAAAAAAAAAAGCTTATCCATCCTACTGGGGAGAGGAGGACAGACGGTCAGGGCCACCATCCAACACTATTGACAAGAGAAAAACCCACCACTTTTTGCAGAGGTCTCTGAGCCCTGTAGAGATCTAAACTCATGCCTCTCCCCCTGCCCCAGTAAACTGGGACAAACCCCAGCCTCCCCAGTGCCTTCTCTTGCCCAATTTTCTGACCAACAGTGAGGAGGGACTCCACATAGACACCACACTCTTCTTATTACATTGGCAAAATAAAACTCAGGGAGCAAGCTAAAGGATACACCGTGCGCAGGCCCAGCCCCTGACCAGGGCCACGCTAGCACTTTCTGTAGGTTACTGGGCAATCACGAAAACACATATCAGATTTTCCAGTTCATCATCCACAACCATGCCTGCCTGGCCACTTCAGGAATCTTCTGGATATAGGGCACCTCAGCTTACCTCTGCCTTCCCACTAACTGTACCAGGACAGGCACCCTGGGATACCTGAGCCCTAAAATCGATATAGCACAGGGAAACCAGAGTTTTAAATTCCCCACATACACACTTGCCAGGAATCACAGAGAGCCAGTATTGATCCCTCTACTAATAGGCTTGGGCATCACCATGGCAGTGGGGGCCAGTGTAGCAGGCCTGGCCACCTCCACCACAGCATACCAGTCTCTGTCAGAGGAAGTTTCAGGAGGTCTAAAAGAAATGTCCAAGCCTATTCTGACTTTAGGAAGTGCACTTGACCCCTTAGCCCCTGTGACTCTCCAGAATAGAGGAGGACTGGACTTGTTGACTGCAGAAAGGGGTGGGCTCTGTGTTCTTCTGGGAGAAAAGTGCTGCTTTTATAACAATCAATCTGGCATCAGACAGAAGCAGCAAGAAAGCTAGAGAACTGGGCTAACAGGCTTAAGGAATAGTCCCAATCAAAGGGCCTCTGGACCTTTTCCTGGGGCAGCTGGATGCCATGGCTCATGCCCATGCTGGGCCCCATGGGCATCGTCATTATAATCTTTCTCTTTGGGGCTTGTCTCCTAAGACTCCTGGCAGGTTTCATCCAAGGACCTCAAGACTTGCCCTAAAAAGACCCCTACCCACTCTGTCTCTTAACAGGATGCCCACACAGCCCCCAGTCACACTCGAAGAAGTCATGAGCATCTATGCCCCCCTACTCCAGCCCTTTTCTTTTCCTTCTTCTTCCTCTTCTTACTCCTCCTCCTCCTCCTCCTCTTCTTCTTCTTCTTCATAACACAAGAGGCAATGATGACAGACCTTGGAGCACGAAAGTTCCATGTGACAGCCACAGTTAAGGTCTCAGCCTTGGCTAAGTATGTCAGTGAACAGACGTTCAGATGATTCCACTCCTAGCCTTTGAGCTGAAGCTAGCTGGGGGAGATGAACTAACCCAACAAATACCTGCTCAAATCCAGATTTGTGAATGAAATAATATAGCTGCTCTTTTAATCCACTAAGCTTTTGTGTGGTTGTATTATACCGCGGGTGATTACTGGAACACTGCCTGCTGTGCACTGCCTTATGTGAGATATCTGAAATCTCCTGTAATAGTATTATTTTGGTACTGAGAACATGGCCTTGGGGATCTTGCTAGGGGTTTCTTTTGCTTTCAACCATTCTTCTTTCTGGACCCAGTATGAAGCAGATTGGCTACATACATAGGTGTTTCTTGCTTCTATCTGGCTTGAGTGAGGATGTTGTCATATATTTAAAGTTCTTAATTATTTCCATTGCTAGTGAAGTATCCCCCATTCATCATATGACACAACGTGTAGGTCTGATACTTATCAACTGTGTCATCTGAACTAAATTCCTTAAGCTCTCCAAGCTTTGGTTTCTGTTGTAGAATGGGTGTGATGATACCACTTCGTTTATGTCAGTTTGTAGCTCGGTGTCTGGTATTGTAAGTTCGCGAGGACCAATAGGTGACTGGATGAAGAGCTAGACTGCTCAAAGGTTTTTCTGTGTAAAACAATCTCATGGATGGAAGTGGTATAAATTTGCAAAGTGTAGCCAGCTACAAGACTGCTTATCTAAATCTCCATTATTCTTTAGCATCACATAAGGAACAGTAAATGTTTATAATAAACATAATCCTTGTTGTCACAGCTCACAAGGCCATATTTATTAAAATAGGTAGAGTTTAGCCAAGAGTGACTATTAAGTTACAAGCTAAAAAGAATTTTCTTTGTTAAATTAGCTACAGCTCCATTACAGAGCAAAAGAAGACATCCCAACCCTCTAAAAAAGTCTACATCAAACATTTGGGAGATTTCTAACTAAAGAATTTCTCTGCTCTGATGGCAAGATTTATCCCCAATATTAGAAACACACATGTATGACTAGGAGACTTCGAGAATTTTGCAGGGACGAATTTGAAGGCTACAGAATTAGCTGGATTTAGGAGGATCTAATTGATCCTGACATCTCAAGTGGAAGCCAAACTAAATTCCTTCTGAGTCATGTTACTTTTTTATGTGAGATTTTACTATTATTTAATAGTAACTTTTATTTAGCTTTGTACATGCTTCAGAAACTTGGACATACTAGGAACTGCAAAATAAACGTGACTCTCCTCCACATAGTTTTTGGTAGAATTTTCAATAAATTCCACCTTGTTTTGTTTGTTTTAGTCTCATCATCAGTATAAATGGAAGGAAATCCATTCTTATTTATATTTATATTGTTTTCCTTTAAAAAAAAGAAACTTCCCACTTGCCTTTTACAGATTCAGGTTGTTCTGGTGAATTATCTTTTCTGCAAAAGCTTTACAGTCTCTGAACGCTAAGTGGAAAGCAACCAAAATCCAAATTTGCAAATCTGTGGGCTTGAAAACGTGTAGCTGCAGTCCGTCCTTTGTCTGGAGAGTGGGGGAAAATACTTGATTCTGTTGCTAGGTGGCAATGTTCCTTTACCCAAAGGGTGTTTATTAGAAGACTGCAAGTTCCTTTCTAAAACAGAAAGGAAAACACTGCCTCACTGCCTCTTCATTAGCAACTTTTTAACCAGACTTTGTGGTTTCAGCCCACAAAGACACTAGCAAGTTGGAGATTAAGACTGGAGGACTCAGAACAAAAAGTTCTTCCTTCTGGCTGCTGTATGTGGCAAAACTGGCCAATCTGCAGTGTAAAGCACATGGTTGCTTCCAGTAGCTGTAAAAATCCTCGCTAGATGAGACCACAGCCAATGCCAGACCTTAGTAAAGAGGCGATATAATCTTATTTGTTCAGAGTTTGGTTGCAGAGTATTAATTTCATTTATGAGGAAACTGCTCTAGCATTGTGGTTATTTAACATCTGTGAATGGCGTGGAAATAGGAGGAAAATGTTCAAATGGGAATGGAAAGAAAGGGAAAAGAAAAAAAGAATAAAAGGAAAAATGGAAACATTTGTAAATAGGAGGAAAAGAAGGGTAAAAGGGAGGGGAGGGAACTGGAAAAAAAATTGAAATATATTACGTACAAGTACAAAATCCCTATGATGAATGTGATCATTATGTATATCAAAAGCGAACTAATAAAAATAATTATAAAAAACAGTAAGTACAATATTGCTGTAAAGATAAATGTACATATAATAGTATAATAACAGTGTGAGGGGCTGAGGATTTAGCTCAGTGGTTCTGCTGCCTGCCTCACAGGCGCAAGGTCCTGAGTTTGATCCCTGGTACCATTAAAAAAAAACAAACAGTGTGAGATATGGTTCAATAAAAAATGAATAGCAGAAAAAGAATCTTTTCCAAAGAGGAGTTTTTTCTACCCCAATACCGATTGGGTTACCAGTTGTTGTAAAATACAAGACACTTGATTAAATTTGAATTTCAGATAAATAATGAATAACTTCTTTTAGTATAATTATGACCCTGATATAATTGGACCTATTTATAAGGAGGCTGTTAGTACCCATTAGTTTCTCTTCTGCAGATGCAAACAAGTGGAGATCAAAAATATTCAAAAACAGGAACTGAATCTGTCATGAGCATGTACAGATATTTGTCTTGCCATAATTCCACTAACAATATGGTATAACTCCTACTTACTTGGCGCTTCCATTGTATTAAGTACCTACCATGAGTAATCTAGAGATGTTTGAAAGGATGTAGGAGGATGTACATAGGTTATATCTTACACAAAGGAACTTGAGCAGCCACAGATCTGGGGTTCTGTGGGGTATGATAGGAAGGTGGTCCTTCAACCAATACTTGTGGATACCAAGGGACAACTAGAGTAAAAAATACTTAGTGTTTATCTGGAAATTGCTGACATAGTGGACCTGGTACCTGCATTTTAATACCCATGATGTTTCTGGGGTTTTTTGGTACCGGGGATTAAACTCGAGTCCTTGTGCTTGCGAGGCAGGTGATGGAACCACTGAGCTAAATTCCCAGCCTCCCCATGATGTTTCTGATGGTATTCTCAGGTGACTCTCAGATCACACTTTCAAACAGCCAGAGTATGAAGTTGAGTCATGAATCTCTTTGAGAATAGAATCTTTTCCTAGAAAAACACATACAAATCAGCACTTCCACACAATTTCAGTGAAAGTGCTGAAATTCAGGCTTGACTAAACCCCACAAGTCCCATGAACACCTGTTGAGTCCTGGGTTTGTAATCTCATGTGATGCTTTACAACTACCCGAATTTCTATTTAAATGAATTGTTTTTTCTTCGGTGTCTTTCAAATAGCTCTATAAAGGGTTTTAAACTGATGCTCTAGTCTAGCTAAAATAAACCTTCATCAACCATGCAAGAAGTTTATTTTGAACCACATGGAGGTCACCTGAAATGCTCATCCAACCGTAAGAGAGTAGAGAGCTATAACACAGGGAAGAAACGTTTTATTTAGGTTAAATAGCAGAACCGTAGATTGGTTATTAACTCATAACCAACCGTAGATGGTTATTAAGTTAGAGGTTCTCACCTTAGATCAATGATCCTTAACTGGGGAGCAGTTTTGTCTCTCAGCCAGGGAATACTGGGCAACATCTAAGGACTGTGTGTGTGTTGGTGCTCCTGGTAACTAGTAGATAGGATCAAAGGGTGCCCTAACATCCTCTACCATACACAGCAGAGTTCTCTATTCTCTCCCACAACAGTGAATCTAAATATCCAGAGTTTGGAATGTCAGCGTGGGCAGTGATGAGAAACCCTGCCACAGAGAGTAAGAACGTATATAAGACCAGGCCCTCTCATTCGTCTGAACACCCCTTTTGGGGAATGAGTGTCCCAATTCCTTCTCAGAGAAAATCGGAAGAGCCCCCTCAGTGCCATTCACAGTAGAAGTCAGGAGAGCTAGCTTATCTACCTCCAAATATCCAAGCCCCCTTCATGCATCAGTGTTAACAGGGTTCACAGGTGCCTTGAGAAGGAGGAGCCCCTGTGGGGCTCTGCAGGGCCTGGTGCCTGGGGGCACTGTCCCTGCACAGGGCTTCTGCTAGCTTTGAGAGAGACTTGCAGAGGCTGTAGTAAGGTCCCACAGCCAAGGAGGCGCTGTGGTTCCACGGAAACATGTTAGAAGGTGTGTTTCACATTCTATAAGGCACCCCGATTCTGGTTAGAAGGACTTTTCAATGTGTCTAAGGCATGCCTAAGTCATCTGAAGCATCCTGTCCCTGGATCGGGGAATGGAACACAGGAAGGCTGTATACCACTGCCTCTTGGGGCTGAAATAAGGCTTGCAGGGTGAGATGGTATTGCACCTTGGTTGATTCCCTAAGACAGAAAAATCTAAGCAATGCATTAAGCCTCTCCACCTGGGAGGTGGGGCCTAGGAAATTAAAAGTGGATGCAAGTAAGGTATCTCTGCAGCTTCTGGCCTCCCTCCTGAGCTGGCGCAGAACCTTCCATAACTCAGCACATGTCAAGGGAAGATCATCCCACTGCGTGATACTCTTGTGGGCTGGAATAGGCCTGAGCTCCAGGCTTTTCCCTTTGGAAACCAGCACTTTTCTGGATGTACCATGACCACTTTATTTTAATGACTAAATTGATGAGCCAGCTCCTGGCCTTCAGGTCACATCCCAGTGACCCACCTCTAATGAGGCTCCACCTCCTAACAGTGCATTCAGTCATGTATTCATAAGTGGATTAATCCACTGATTTGTTTGCCTTTTTATTAGTATTTATTTTTTTATTTTTTGAGACCAGGTCTTGCTATGTAGTTCAGGCTGGCTCTGAACTACGTAGCCCAGGCTGCCCTTGAACTCACAGCGATTCTCCTGCCTCAACCTCCTAAATTCTGGAATTACAGAATTACCACAGCCAGTTTAATTCACTGATAAGTATAGCATCCCCATGATCCAGCCACCTTTGTAAAGCCCCACTTCTGAACACATGAGGCTTTTGGGGAACATTGTAGGTCTAAACTGTAGCAGTTATTTACATATCACAGAAGGTATACATAGTTATCATTAAAACTAAAACTACATGGGCTGGGGATTTAGCTCAGTGGTTCCACCACCTGCCCTGCAAGTGCAAGGACCGGAGTTGGATCCACAGTACCAAAAAAACCCAAACAAAAACGAAAACAAAGAAAAACTAAAACTACAAAGAAACTTAGAAAGTGGAAAAAAGTAATGCATAGTTCCATGCCCAAACAGGTAGTGGGATAATTGTTTTATTTAATGGCTTCATTTTATTTTTATTTTTTTACACTTGTGATAATAATGTATTGATTCCTGGATCCCACTCCAAGTATTCTGATGTATTTTGTATGAAGTGTGTTCTGGACTCTGCACTTCAAAAACTCCTTAGGTTGTTGTAACATAAGGAAGAGTTTAAAAGCTACTCCATGCTCTGTCTATATTCTTGGTAGGTTGGCCCAAAGAAAATGGGCAGTAGAGACACTGGGAATCTATTGTAATTTTAACTGCACATCAATGCGAGAGGAAAATACTGAATACTTACTAGTTCATGCTGGAGCTGGCCACTCAGGGCGAAAGTTGATGATGGATAGGGATAAGCTGCATCCCTTATCTCCATGAGGACCGCACTCTTCAGTTCTTACCTTTCCTAAGGCTTCCACTGGAAACTAGCTTGTTTTTGATATGATGAGCTTTACCACAAGTGAAATCACTGAGGAGCCCTCTAGTAGTCACAAGTCATAGTGGCAAAAATTTTTAAATTCAGGGGCAACTTATGGGTGGCACTGAATTTTTTGGCCAGAAATTAGAAAAATTGTGGGGCTTACCTCATAAGAAGTCTCAAGGTCCTGCTATGATTGGCTGTATTAAAAAAGAATTCCAGGGCCGGGGATTTAGCTCAGTGGTTTCGCCGCCTGCTGCGCAAGCGCAAGGACCCGAGTTCGATCCCCGGTACCAAAAAAAAAGAACTCCACCATCACAATCCCATCAAAGTTCCGTGTCCTTGGAAGGAAGGACCAAAATAGGGATATTCTTAATGCTTTTTCTCAGGAAGCCACCCACGAGCAACAGAATGTCACACCTTAAACTGACCATGGAAAGACTCTGTTAGTGGCACAGGATGGAGATTTTTGTGTTCACATCACATATGTTTGCTGCAGATAGGTTTTAATATAATTTACTATAAAATAACAGTGGTTAGATCAGCTGTAAGATCTTGTTATTTATTAATAAAGCAGCACATGTTACAAACATTTTAGTATTTTGACAACTGCATTTCAATATTTTTGGTATTCTTTATAATTCTAGGTGTTTTATTTCACGTATTTACAAACATGAACAGGGTTTCCTGTTGTATCATTTGGTTTGTAACACTCGTTAGTTCCATTTTTAGTTTAGAGGTAATTTTAGAATTAGAAGGAAAATGAGCAAAGGAAAATGGGAAATTCATATATTATACCTTGCATTTCTTATTCTACACTTTATTTCATTTAGTCCCAGGGTTTCTCTTTTAAATCTATTATATTATGGCTTACATACACTGATTTTTTTTTTCTGCAAGAGCCACCTATGAATTACCTTTCCCAGTGAATAATTATTTACTTCCAGATAGGGGGTTAGGACAATTCCTGCTGGTTCTATTTTGGAATCAATGAGCAGGCACATTCATGAGTCTCAGAATTGCTCCCCTAGGACTGTTTTCCTTTTTGTGTTCTATCCCACTGAGGTAGCCTCTCTTTTTCACAATATTGGAAATTGTGATTCAGGCACAATGCTTATTAGATTATTTTCTGTGTGTCCAGATCACAGGTGGGGATGTGACTTTTGAAAACATCTCATGTTCAAAGTTCCAAAATCAATAGTAGGAACAGCTCAGAGATGGCTCTTGTATCACCACCCCCAGATTGATATCTTAGGAATAAATGTCAAGAATAGAAATGGAAATTATCTATTCCAGGAGGCATAATCATAAACATTCTCAGGCTATTTTTATTGGGGAATGTGCTGCAACACTGCTCCTGGACTCTTTTCTCAGGAGTACATGAGCCAGAAAGGCATCTCAGAGCCTCCCTCTACCAGACATAACAGGAAAGGAAACTTACATTAGTACCAGTGAAAATTAATGTTCAAAAAAAACATTTTTTCTATGTGCATTTTAGCACTGCTCTATATAATGAAGAAAATTGTGTTTCCATCATCTGGTTTTGCAAGTCCTGTGTAATGCCCTCCTACTTGTCATGGTATGATATGAGATCAGCTCATTTTATATTTATCACCTTTAATGAAATAGCTAGAGACAAACAAAAGGGCACAGAGGCAGATTAGTAATAGGAATGCTATGTAGCTCAATAGTTTTTTACCTTACTGTTCCCTTCATCTTTTGTTGGGGCTAGGATCTAAGAGGAGGCTACAAGAATATTCCCTTTGCTGTTGGCATTAACCATGAGAACGTAATTGAGAACGACATCATGGTCTAGATAAATGGGTTTCTTTGTAGAGAATGCTTCCCTGTGTATTTTATTGGAAATTATAGGTCTCTTTTTATAAATTTGCACCTTCATTTATAGATATTATATTATTTATTCTCATTATAATAATGTATTAGATTTATATAAGCTTAAATTTAAGCAACTCCGGTATTAATGAAGAAGGATCATGGTGAGCAAGTGTTTTCCAAAATGTATCTTTTTTTGTTTTTTAACAAAAAGTATAAAATTGCTTCATTTTCAAACATGTATTAAAATAATTCTTTGCATAGGATTCTGTTTGAACAAATAAATTTCTCTTGGACTTTGACAGACAATGTTGTAAGGAGACAGACAGGATTCCATGTGTTTGTGCATTATCTTGCAAAAACCAAGATGCTATACCCTGCAGGGTCCTGAAGGACAGGGTCTGCCTTCACAACCTTTGAATCCATAAGAGAGGAGACACATACCTAAACAAAGCAGAACGCTAAAGGTGGCACATGACATGAGAGCAATATATCTATAAAGGACTTTGCCCACCCTAAAGGAGATAACCCTCAACTTGCAGGCTTCACTCTCAGAAGCTCATTTACAAAGTTTGAAGTGTGGCCTACAATCTGTTTCAGGCATTTCAGAGCTTCTCATGCAGTTGTCCCCAGAGCACACTTTTGAGAAGTACTGACCTAGTAGTCTTTGTGAAAAGACAGCTTTGCAAGGGGGAAGGGAAGTAGCTTTTTATTATTCAGTTTAAGCTCTGTATCTCGTAAACATATTTTAGTATGATCCAAAACACGGCACTTATATGAGAGAAACGCTCTTTGCCACACCTTCAGAAATTAAGTCTAGGCACACAATCCTTTGTCTAAAACTTTTTTGGCCAGATGTGTTTCAGAATTCAGAATTTCTTAGAAAGGTGCCAAAGAGTCCCTCACTAATAAAATGTTAATTTCCATTTGTCCATCAGTATCAAAATTCTTCAGGATCCTAATCTCTTTCTAACCTTTCCAGAGAGAGCTTATCCAGAGCACTCAAAATCTTCCACACTTTCCATATTTTTTCTGTAATAACATATAGATGTAGGTCATGATTTTCAGATTTCACTCATATGAATCTTCTATCTTTATTGACATTAGATCTTAGCATTCACGTTATACTACATAGATAGTATCAACAATTTTTTTAGACAGTGAAAGAATTTTGCTCACAGTTGCTTCTTTTATTCTATGTGTTCTTCTTCCTTAGGTTAATCCTTTATTGTTGTTGGAGTCCATCCTGGCTTAATTCTTTATAAAAGTTTTATGGACTATAAGGTCTTTCTTAGCATATCTGTAACACACCATGATGACATTCATTGTGGGGAGCAGGTGCACGTACCTAACAGCATGATTCCTTCCACTCCTTTTCCCTCCTCTCCTCCCTCTCTCCATCTCTAGGTCCCCTTCCCTCTCCCATTTGCAAAAGATTTAGATGGATGATAAGTTTTATAAATAACATTTCTTCTGCCACAATCCTTAAATGCCAGATAGATGGTATAAATTAATGACAAACTCTAGGTTAAATTTTCCTATAGAAACTTAAAGACGTTTTCTTTCAACCTTTTGCATCCTGTACTTCAAATGAATTTGAAGTCAACTTGATTCTTTTTCTATTGTACCCTTTTACTCTCTCTGGGTAATTTAGGATATTCGTTTTTTTACTTGGAAATTCACTAAGGCTCTGGTAGGTATCTTTTTTTTTTGGTACTGGGGATCAAACTTGGGCCCTTACCCTTGTGAGGCAGGCAGTGGAGCCACTGAGCTAAATCCCCAGCTCACTTGTAGGTATCTTAATTATGTTTTTTAAGTGTTTAAAATTATTTCTTTCTCCTTTGGCAAACTCTTCTAATGTGAATGTCAAGCCTTTTCTCAGTTCAGGGAAATTTTCTGTTCTTTGATCTCTCTTCCATTCTCCTCCTGAAACTGAGACATTAGAGTCCCAGGAATCTACCATGAGTTTCTTATCTTTTCTCTAATGCCTTTCTCCTCTCTCCTTTTGCATGTTTTTCATGAATAAGGGGGCCTGATATTCCAGCTCACTAATTCCATCTTCAGCAGGATTTGTCCTACTTAGCCCTTTAGTGCATATCGATTTGTTTTAAGAATTATATTTTAATTCCCAAATTCCTGAGTGCTTCTTTTTCACAGCAACCTTTCTTTTTCCTTAATAAAATATGGTGTGAAATCTGTCCAATTACTGACTACTATACATTCTTCTATTTTTCTGTACTGACTCTTCTATGAGTGTTAGTTCTGTTTGCAGGATTCAGAGCCCCTTTCATGCTATCAGATTTTTCATGAGTGACTCTCTTAATTGCAACTCTCTCTGAGCTTGAGTTCTTCTTATGATATTCATTCGCTCCTCAGAGGAGGTTGAGAGTAGCTCAGCTCTGTTGGGTTTTGCTGTCGAACTCTTCCCTCTGTTTTCTCTGGGGGTTTTAAAGTATGGTGTCATGCCTTCAGACCATAGATGTAGGCTTATGGTTGTATATGGTTCTTGCTATTAATAAAAGATTATTTTGTGTTCCATTTGGTTATTGCTGCTATGTACATGTTTGGTCTGAAGTCTCACAAGGAAAAGAGACGAACATCAGGTAGGGATCCTTAATACTGACAGTAATGTCATCATAATGACATACGAAGTTCCCTTTTCTCAACACCTATTCATGTTTACTAAATGTGGGCCCATGTGGACACCTACATAGAACCTGTGTTTGACACAGTGTCATGTGAAAGACAGGTTCTCAGTGCATCATTGACAGCTGGTGTTATAACTTGAGTTAATATTGGATTTTAGGAAAAGTGATAACGGGTCAGAAAAATGTTCATCTCAAAAAGGTAATGCTTTTAGGTATTTTAGGTCTGATAGATGGAATACTTAAAAAAAATTTTCACAGGGTTTGTTTTCCCCTTTATTGTATTACACAGCCATGACTGTGGGCCAGTGCATTAAATGGCAAAAGCCATTTGATTCCAGACAACTAGAGGACAATATTTTGTGCAGCATTTGGAATTTAAATTCTTAGTGCTTGGTATGGCAGGTGACACTACAGTGGTGGTTCTAAATCTATTTTCTTTTTGTTACTTGGAAGAGGATGCAAGGAAAAGAATCACTGTGGAATTCTGCTTTGGATTCAGGCGGCTTATTGCTAGGTCCTCGAATTTACCCCTGACCAGTACCCATCCTGGCCTACACCGGCATATGACCTCTTATGATTCTGCCTTATTCATTTCATAAACCCAAATCATAAGCCTGGCCTGAGGGTCCAGATGTGGTTGGCATGGAGAAGGATCTTATTCTAAGCATGAACACTGAAAGGAAATGAAAACTTTTTAAAATAATTTTTTATTTTATTAGTACATGTTGGCAATGCACCCAGTTTCCAGTCATCTTGAGGAAGAGTTACATGTACATATTACAGCTTGATTCTTTTTTTTAATCCCCTTCCCCCTTCCCCCTCCAGTTCCCCATCCCCTTTTTCATACTTGGTGATAGTATTTGTCCTAGGCCACGTTATGCCGTATAATGCTTACCTTAATTTGGGTTATTGGTTTCCTGCATGTGCCATATCTTTATTCTTCTTATTTCTCTTTCTCCTCCTCTTCTCCACGTCCCCTTGATCCCTTGGACCACTTCCCTATGGCAAGAGATCTGTCTCTTTGTCCCTTTCTATCCATCTTTATCATTTTCTTTGTACTTTGCCTCACTTGAATGAGAGATATCACATGGTATTTAAGCTTGTGTGTCTGGTTTATTTCACTCAACATATTTTCCAGGTGCATCCATTTTCCTACAACAATCTCACGTGTGTCATTCTTTATAACTGAGTAGTATTCCATTATACATAGATACCACATTTTTAAAAATCCAGTCATCTGTTGATGGATATACAGGCTGCTTCCAGGATTTAGCTATTTTGAATTGTGCTGCTATAAACATTAGTGTATATGTACTGCTGTAGTATGATGTCTTAAGCTCTTTGGGGGTGATACATAGGAGGGCTATAGCTGGGTCACGTAGAATTCCTACATTCAGTTCTTTGAGAAAGCTCCACACTGAAGGAAATGGAAACTTTTGTTAGGTTATTGTAGAGGAAAAAATCCGATGCAATCATTAGAAGCCCAACAGCTTAAAAGAAAATAAAAAACCTTGTACTCAAGCAGTCAGCTTCCAGGATTCGGGTTTGTTTGAAACTCTGAAAAAGTTAGTAATTGTGTCATAAAACAAATGTTGGTCATTTTTTATTCTTCTTCTCTCCCATTTTCTTTGTCTGTCCACCTTTACCACCCAAAACGCTGAGTCTCTGCCACGTTCTGGGACGGGCAATAGCAAGGTGGTCTGGATTATACCATCTTCAGGGATCTAGAGAAATAACTTTGGTGGGAAATAAACTGTCACGACGGGGGCTTCACTTACATTGTGTGAGTGTACAGGCTGGTGCACTGATGTTCTTGCATGTGCTGCTGACCCTCATGAACTTTAGAAAACCAGAGTGGTGAAATGAGTAGGTCTGGATTAATCCAATTTTAGACGTGTTTGAGGGAGCTCCACCCATCCCAGCGGAAGACGTTCTAGGCCACAGCTGCAAAAAAAGGGAATTGAGACTCCTTGTGAGAGAAGCAAGTCCAGCTGAGAATGAACAAAATAAAACATGAGGACGGTGAAAACAATGGACAGTAATTTCTTTCAAATTTTAATTTCAATCCAGGCAGGGGGATTTTTGTTTTTGAACTTTAATTTCTCTTTAGTGAATTAAGCGCGAAAAAATTCATGTTTTCCAAGTTTGGGACGTTCTTTATTCTGTGATTTAGTTTTGTGACATAAACACCGGTGAGCCAGTCTGACTATCATGACTGCACATGGGGGATGTGTACATGTCTCAAAACACCATTTTGTACCCCGTAAATCTGTACAATCAAGTGTCAATTTAGGACTTGAAACTAAAAAAATTAGAAAGTGGATTTCTTGCTTGAAATAATCTGTGGCCTCTAAGTTAATTTAATATGCTTTTGTATATTTCATTTCAGAGGCTTTGGGGGAGCCAGTAACTAAACTAAATATATTCTAGGAGGTCTGAGGAGTAAGTGATAAAGCGCTTGATGTCGGGGGACTTTTGCCCAGTCTTGTGGGAACCTGACTCCTTGGAAATACTGCTGGGCTCTGATAGGTCACCCACCAGCTCATCCTGATTTGCTTGGAGTGTTCTTAGTTTTACTTTCCCAGGCACTTTCCCCCTCTTAGTATGCATCAGAGGGTATTAGTCCTATTTGCCCCTTCAGGGGATAAGAAACAATCAAAAATCAACACGCAAGTGGAGAGGACACCTCAGTGTATGTGTCCACTTGAGAGGGGAGGGTTGTTAATCACCATGGCGAGAGTTCTAGTTAGACAAGGGTGTTTCTCGTCTGTTTAGTTGTGGGCTTTTTAAAAGTCTGCACCCTCAAGGGGCTTACTGTTCCCTTCCTGCCTCAGAACTAAGCTGAGTCTCCTTCCCAGAGACAGGCTGGCCATTCCATTCGCTAATAGTTTCCACCCAGGGGGATTTTGTTCCCCAGGAGACATTTGTCAATGTCTGGAGACATTTTTGGCTCTTTCAACTGGGAGGGGTAGGTCCACTGCTGTCATCTCGTGGACAGAGGCCAGGGATGCTGCAGACACAATGAACAGGTCGGAAACTTCCCATCTTTCCCAACATAGAATTATCTGGTCCCGAATCTCAATGGTCCCATGGTGGCAGAACACTGCCCTTCACTTTCTTCTCTTTCACAAGGTTACATATGTAAAGGGGTCAAGACATAGGCCACCCTTTCTTCTTTAGGGACACCTGAGTGTGTTGATGACCTGGGCGAGGAGGTGCCCTGACATCTCTCTTAGCATGTTCTTAAATATGGATGTTAGGAAATAGTATTGCACTCTCTAGCTTGTCTAATCATTTATAAGGTAATAGTATGTTTCGTTTTTGTCTATTATTCTCATATTTGATTCCTCCTATTGCAGGACCTCTGCCAAAGGAATGTGGCTGGGCCTCTCCCAAAGAAATGCAGTGGGAGCCTTCTCAGAACAAAGGAAGACAGCATGGCATAATTCGTTCCTGTGTAGTCCTAGCATGGCTCCGTAACAAAGACTGTACCCAATCAGGATGTGGTTTGAGAGTGTGTTACCATATAAGGGAGACAAAGACACAAGAATTGTATAAAAGGTGAAACTCCACCATGCTCAGGTTCATCCTTTGGATGTGAATCTTCTGAGTCAGTGCCTTCATGAATAAATGCTACTTCCTGGCAAGAGCCCCGATGTTCCACCTCTTTATGCAAGAATCCTTCTGTACTCCCACTGGAATTCTGTAAGGAAGAGGGATGACTCAAGTCACAGTTTGGAATTTCTTTGTTTCTGGGCTTTAATATCATCATAATAAAACTTTAACTCCATCTATCTGCTGCCTTCTATCAGTGAGACACTGATACAGCCTTTCCTTCTGCATAGACTCTTCCCTATCAGTGGAAAACATGCTCATATTCCTACTGTTTAACAAATAAATACAAAATAAAACCAATTTTTAAAGTCTTTTCCTTTTATCTCAAATCCCTGTCTATTCTCCATTTAATAGGAACTTTTTTTTTTTTTAAAGAGTACAGAAAGACTAAATTTAACAGATTCTCATTTTCCCTGTCATTCTTACAGCTACGATATAAAGAAGGTTATGGCCTGTGGCTCAGCAATCAGGTGCCCCTGTATCAGACTTTGGCTTGGTGACCAGTGACCTCAAGAATCAGGCTCAGGCTTCAGTGTACATCCACTTAGCACACTGAAGCCATACTTTTCAGTGAAGTAAATAGGACACACATGTATAAATACCCAATAGTTTCTCTCGTGTGAGAAACGAAAAGTGTAAATAAGGATCAAAATGTGTAACTGATATTGTGAAATAGGAAGAAAAAGTCTAAAGGAGTAGGGGAAGTGGGAGGGGTAGGGGAAAGGAAAGAAGGGAAAGGAAAAAATATGAGAAAAAAGAAAAAATGGAAACAAGGTCTTTGTAAATAGGGAAGGGTGGAGCGGGTGAAGGCAGGGCAGGGGAAGGGGGAAGAAATAAGAACCAAGATGCATCATGTACAGGTACAAGATCCCAATGATGAATGTAACTGTATTGTATACCTACAATGTACCAATAAACTCAATGGAAAAAATAAATAAATAAACTATAAGAATCAGGGTCAGGGGGCCTGGCGGATGGCTCGGCCTCGCGGGCAGCGGGAGCCTCACGGCTGGTGACCGGCTGGTGACCGGCTGGTGACCGGCTGGCGGGGAGCGTGTGCGGCGGCCCAGCTGGCAGCGCTCTGCGTCCTGGCTCCCCGCGCACTCTACCTTCGGTGCAGCTGTCTCGGGGCGTCCTTCCCGGGCCCAGTAACCCGTCGCTGCGTCTGACTTGGGGGCACCCTCATCCTTCCTCTGTCCCCAGAGTCTGCAGCCTTGGGCGCGGGCACGATGGAGGGTGCCCTGTCTGGCTTTACCATCGATGCCCCCCGCTGGGACCAGCGCTCGTCCCTGGGGCGCCTGAAGCATTTCTTGAGCATCACAGACCCCCGGACCGTCTTGCAGCCAGAGCAGGAGCTGGACTGGGCCAAGGCGATGGCGGAGCAGAGCAGGATGGGGTCGTGCCCCCAGGCACCCAAGTGGAGCAACTGCTGTATGCTAAGAAGCTGTGTGACCCGGCCTCCCACCCCGACACTGGGGAGAAGATGAACGTGATCGGGCGGATGTCCTTCCAGGTCCCCGGCGGCATGATCACCGCAGGTTTCATGCTCCACTTCTACAGGACCTTCCCAGTGGTGATCCGTCCTTCAACGCCTTGGTCAACTACACCACCAGGAATGCGGCGTGCCCCACATCGGTCAGGCAGATGGCCTTCTCCTACCTCACAGCCACAACCGCTGCAGTGGCCTCTGCTGTGGGCATAAACATGTGGACAAAGAGAGCTCCTCCCCTGGTGTGCCGCTGCCATGGCTGCTGCGAAGTGTGTCAATATCCCAAGGATGAGACAGCAGGAACTCATCCAGGGCATCTCTGTGAAGGACATGAACCAGAATGAGGCTGGCCATTCCCAGAGAGCTGCGGCCCTAGGCATCACCCAAGTGGTGACTTCCCGGATTGCCATGGTGGCTCCTGGCATGATCTTGCTGCCGGTTGTCATGGAAACGCTGGAGAAACTGGACTTCATGAAGAAAGCCAAAGTGCTGCATGTGCCACTGCAGGTCGCACTGTCTGGATGCTTCCTCCTCTTCACGGTGCCAGTGGCGTGTGTGCTCTTCCCACAGACATGTGAGCTGCCGGTCTCCTGTCTGGAACGAGAGCTCCAGGACACTGTCAAGGCCAAGGTTGGAGAATGCGCGTCCTACGTCTACTTCAATAAGGGTCTCTGAATGCCGACGGTGGGGAGGACCGGGCTGCCCACACCCTGCTCTGCTGTGTGCCCGGGCTCACATTCCTCCTTGCAGCACAGCTGAGCCAGGCGGGGCAGGCACCACTCACTTCCACCAAGCACCTCCTTTCCTGGATTCCAGGGGATCGTGGAAAAAGGGACCGAGACCACAGTCTTCTCTCTGCCCCGGCCTTGGCCTTGGTGGGAAGCAGCTGCTGGTCCCTGTGGGCGGGCGGAGGGGGAGACAGTCAGCCGAGCCACAGTCAAGTCACTTGGAAGACGTAGGAAGCCTTTAGGTTCTGGCCCAGCCAGGACAGGGGTAAGACCCAGGACGAGGAGCCTGCGTCCTCCCTTCTCCCTGTCCCAGCAGCGGGACCTTTACCCTGGCAGGCCAGCCTGACTCACGAGGGAGGAGGGGAGGGCAGGCTCCTGTTCCCGTCCTCTCCCCATCAGTGCTTCCAGCCCCATCCACTGACACTGACTGTTCACCCAGCTCTCTGGGAGGCTGAGGCAGGAGGATCACAAATTTGAGCCCAGCCTGGGCAATTTACTGAGACCCCGTCTCAAAAAAGGGCTGGGGGGGGGCAGGGATTTAGCTCATTGGTTCCAGCCCCTGCCTTGCAAGCGTAAGGTCCTTAGTTTGATCCCCAATACCCCAAAAAATATGGCTGGGGTTGTACCTCGGTGTAGTGGCCCTGGGTTCAATCCCCAGCACTGGGGAAAAAGTCATGACTGGGTCTATTTTGGGGATCTTCTCTGTGATGATGGAAGCCTCCTGCTCATTCCCTCGCTCTGAGTGAGAAGGCTGGATGTAGGCACTGACTTCGAGGTCATGGATGTAATCTGGCTGCTGCCCCTCCCCAGCCCCTTAGCCAGACACCGAAGAACCCCTGGGGTTTGCTGGCCAGGAGAGGGAAGGTCACCGCGGACACCTCCAGAAGGAAACCAGGGGACCAAGGACCCTTAGGGAGTGGCTTCCTCGTTGGAGGGTAGGACACTCTGGAGCCCGGTCAGTGTGTGACTTGTGGAGGGTACTGCTGCTCAGAGGTGTCACCAGGCTGCCAGAGTGCTTGAAAGAGCTCAGAGATCTGCAGACTGAGTAAGGAAGCCTGGATGCAGCACAGAACCTTGGCCGAGGCCTGTCAGGATGTCACAACTCCTTGAATTAGAGGCCAGGCGTGATGGCGCATGCCTGTAGTTCCCGCACTGGGGAGGCTGGGGCAGGAGAATTACCATGAGTTTGAGGCCAACCTGAACTGCACAGCAAGACCTTGTCTCAAAAAAATTTCTCTAAGGGCCGGGAATTTAGCTCAGTGGTTTCGCCGCCTGCTGTGCAAGTGCAAGGACCAGAGTTCGATCCCAGGTACCAAAAAAAAAATTTCTCTAAGGGAGAAAGAGTCCCCCGTCTGTGGGGTGCTCCAAATGTGTTCCAGAGTGGGAGCCATGTCCTAGGGCTGGAGTTGGCCAGCCAGGGCACAGGAGGCCAAATTTGGGAGCTAAGAATAGCTTCACATCTCTAAAGGGTTACAGAAGAAAAGCCCCATGTGATGGTGCATCACCCGCGAGTCTAGTACCCTGGCAGGCCGAAGCAGGAGGATCAAGAGTTTGAGCCTAGCCTGGGCAGCTTAGCCACTTAGGGAGACCCTCTTCGAGGCTGGGAATGTAGTTTAGTGTGCCCAAGTTTTCCAGGTGGACTCCACAGTACCTCAGAATCCTCCTGCCTCAGTTTCCCAGGGACCATACACCGGCGTTACCACCACACCTGGTTTGTGGGGCGGCTGCTCTAGGGGAAAAGGTCCTGATGCCGAACACCTAGTCTCTCAATATTACCCAAGCGACTACACTTGTAATCTATTGGTTGATTATAGTTTTTACCCACGTTGTACCTACCCCTCATGACTTAGCTCTACAAAACTTCCTTTGAGAAGTGGGCTCCTCAACCCACTTGGGACCCCTCCTGTCTCTCAGGAACTGTTCTTATTCCCCATTTCTATTCCCCAGTAAATTTCCTACTCTTAAAAAAAAAAAAAAAAAAAAAAAGAATCAGGGTCAGGGCCTATCAATGACGAGGATGGCCGCATCCTGGAACAGCACCCTCTGGATTCCAGAGACAGTAGTGACATTTTGTGTAGCTGGATCTCAGGTCCAGAGGGCTGAGGAATGAGGATAGTAGCAGAGTTTCTTGTCTTGTAGTGGAGGCAGTAAGGGCTTAGGAAGACCAGTTTTGTGGGTTTAGGGTGTTGCTCCTTGCTGTGTAGCCTCTAGATGTGATTCTTCTGCTTTCCTAGGAATGAACTACCTAGTTTATCTAATAAGTTATTTTCTCATTAAATTACTCATAATTTGTTTCTGTTGTTTGCCACCAAGAGCCCTGGTTGGTGCCCAATGAGCCTCCTTGGCAAAGATGCAGCTGAACGTG
Source organism: Heterocephalus glaber (assembly GCF_053883595.1). Lineage (NCBI taxonomy): Eukaryota > Metazoa > Chordata > Mammalia > Rodentia > Bathyergidae > Heterocephalus > Heterocephalus glaber. The sequence continues at coordinate 61,288,283 of NW_028258317.1, read as the reverse complement.
TTAGGTATCCAATTTCTTACTGTCAGCACCTGCATTTCTTGATCTGAGCAATTTCCCTGGCCTTGAGTTGTACAGACTTGTATTCCTCCAAGTTTCCCGATATACTCCTTTCCTTGAAGGTGGGTGGGCTTTGTGACTGCTTGGACCAAAAGAATCTACAGAAGTGCGTCTGTAATATGCGGTCCCAGACCTGAAGAGTCTGGCAGCTCATACTTCCTCCCCCTCAAGCATTTGCCCTGAGAACCTAACTGCCGTGCTGTAAGAAGCCCAAGCAGGGCCAGGGATTTAGCTCAGTGGTTCTGCTGCCTGTCTTGCAAGCGCAAGGACCTGAGTTTGGTCCCCAGTACCAAGAAAAAAGAAAGAAAGCCCAAGCAGTCATATGGAAAAGCCCATGTGGCAAGAACCCAACTTTGAAAAAAAAAAAAAAAGAACCCAACTTTGAGAGCTTTGAGAGTTAACCAGTGAGGAAGTGGATCCCAAGCCCTAGTCAAGCTGCACCAACTGCGCCCATGTGAAACAGAGATGAGCCATCCCCTTGGAGCCCAACACAACTTGCAGATTCCAAATTGCATGCCCAAAATGTATTTGTTTTAGGCCTCTAAATTCTGGGAGTCTCATAATGCAGTAATAAATATCTGGGACACTCTATCCTGAAAGTAGTTAGTATTATCAACCTTTAACAAATGAAAAATCTAAGTTTTAGATATTAGGCAAACCCAAGTTTTTCACGATTAATGTGTTATAAATTAAATTTCAAAACCCTGTCTGTCAGATATCAAAACCTCAGATCTTTTAAATTTACCTTGCTGCCTCTCAAAGACAGACACTAAAGTGAAATAAAATAAAATTAAATGAAAGAGGCAATACTAGTGAAGACATGATCATAGGGGAATGTGAAGGTAAGGCTACCTGGTGCCACTTTTTGGGAAACACTGCAGGATTTTGTCACCCCTACCCAGGCCCTGCCTGTGCTAACTGGTGTCCTGACACTATCACCTACTCTGTGTGCCCGTCTCCCACAGCAGGGTGAAGCTCTCCAGATATCTTTAATCTATCCCTATCCTGGCTCAGGGTGGCCTGGTAGCTGATATTCAACAAATATTTCTTGGACGGATGGGTGAATTCTGGAATGCATTTAGGATACAAAGAACCTTACCAATTAGGATACAGCTATCAGATGTGGTCTGTCTGTAACCTGGAAAGCAATACAAAGATGTTTCAGTAAAAAGTTAACAAGCTCTCCCACTCCATCCTACACTCCCATAGTCTTCCCCCAAGAGATAATCTGTATTAATAATCTGTTTGCATCTCTTCCTACCTTTCTTCATAGTTATACAAATTTATAAAAGCACATTATGTAGTTTGGGGATGTGATCATTCAAATGTTGCTTTACTTGTCATTTCTCTGTATCTTGTAAGCTAGTGTAGGCATGAAAAGCCTAGGTTCTTGAGTCAAAATGATGAGGTATAAATCCTGGCTCCTTGCATACTAGCTCTGATATCTTAGGCAAATTATTTCACTGTCTTTGTACTCAGCTTATAAAAAATGCTCAGAAATGAAATCACACTGGATCTACCAGTTTCTTCAACTTGGTAGAAGAGTTGTATAAAATTAGAAAGTTAGAAGGAAATAATAGGCCAATCCCCTATAAATTGGATAGACCACATTCTTTCATATCTAATGTCCGGTGTGATTTAATTGACTTAATTCTTAACTGATCTTCCCTTTGGGAACCTATTGGTAAATCAAATAACCCTGCCTTAGAATGTTTGCTGCCTTATTCAAGATCTGTGTCCAGCATTTCTGCAAGAGAATAGGCTATTTTTTTTCTAAATTGGGTTGTTCTCCTTCCCTATTTTTCATTTCCCTTTGCCTTTGTACTTAGACCTCAGACCCTCGGATAGGCTCACAGCACCACCACTGAGATTCAGAAATAGATTGCTTTCACATTGCCATTTCCTGACAACAAAAGTAGGTTTTCTTATTTCTTGGGCACTAAGCATTTTCACAGTTCCTAAGACAGAATATGCAATGTTCTTGCTTATCACTAATCTTTCTAAAAAATATATTTATTGCTCCCCTTCTAGGGAGGGAAAAAACTATCTGGCTTCCTTCTGGTACTTTCTAGTGGAAATGAATACCAATAGGCCTTCCAAAATAAACAGGCCCCAGGCACCCATGAACACAAAAAAGCACTCAACCAGGCAGAGGTATTTGAATCTGTACTCAGCAACAATTTTTTTGTCAGTGTGTAAACAAAACAAAACAAAACAAGAGGCCAAGCCCATCGTCTTTATGAGTTACTCCCAGTAGCCTTTTGTTTATCCGAAATTGGAGAAGAGGCAGCTGATGTAGACAGTTTAAATAGAAATGATCCTAATCGGCTGCTTTACTTGAGTATTGTCTGCCAGAAGCTGCGGGAGCAGCAAAGTGGCTTTGGGGAGTTTGGCAGAGCCTAAAATGGACCAGTGTTATTGTATTAGCCACCTTTTCCTTCTTTCCTCCCTTCCTTCCTTCCTCCCTCCCTCCCTCCCTCCCTTTCTTTTTTACTTCCTTTTCTTTTATAAATTCCCTTCTATCCAAATCTCTTCTTTTCTTGCCCTCTTTTCCAGTCTTATACTGACTTCAGGCTCTCCCCACAGTCAACATACATATGAGGTACAGGTATTTTTTAAAAACCTGTTTATTCTCACTTCTGGTTTCTGGCTTCAGAAGCAGAAGAGAGAGAGGTTGGAGGCTGCGAAGGCACCTATCCCCCCCTGGTGTGAGAAGGACGTCCTCCTCCAGACCGGCTTTGGAAAAGCCCATTAGATCATTAGACTAGGTGTCTTCCAGGATGTCCTTGTCACAGCCCTGTTGTCCAAACTCAAGCTGACTTAGCACCTCTCTTGAAACACAGGCACAGGAGCCACCCTAACTTTTCTAATTCTTCATGAAAAGACAAACTCTTCTAGGGCTGGGGATTTAGCTCAGTGGCAATGTGCATGTCTGTCAAGCACAAGGTCCTGAGTTTGATCACTGGAACCAAAACAAAAAAAAAAACCCACTAAAATTTCTCCTTATTCCAGAAAGAATGGCAATCATCAAGAAATCAAATAATAAAAAATGCTGCCATTTGACTCAGCTATTCCCCTTCTAGATATCTCCCTGAAAGAGTTAAAGACAGTGATACATGCAAACCCATGTTTATAGCAGCAAAATTCACAATAGCTAAATCTTGGAAGTGGCCTATATGTCCATCAACAGATGAATGGATAAATAAAATGTGGTATTTATACACAATGGAATACTACATGTACACACAAAAAATGGAGTCAAGGGATGGGTGGAGGGGGAGAGAGGGAGGCAAAAGGGGGCCAAAAAAGGAATTAAAATGTGTTATGTACACATACCTTCTTCCTTCGAGGAATGTAAGCATTATTGTCTTAGTTGCTTTTTTCGTTGCTGAGACAAAATACCTGACAACCAAAGTTAAAGGAGGAAAAGTTTATTTACCTCAGTTTGTAGAAGTTTCAGCCCATAGTTGGCTGGTTCCAAGGCGGAGTGGCACATGGCAGAGGGGTGTCACAGAGGAGAATAATTCATGGAACCCACAAGGTAGCAAAAGCAACAAGGGACCTTAACAGCAAGCATCTTTCTGCTCCTTTTAGCTTATCCAGACTACTTTGGGCAGGTAGCATTCACACCCTTAATCCTAGCACCCTTGAGTTTAGCACTGCACCAGGAATCAATCACACATATTCTAAATATAGCCATCTCTGAAAAAAAAGCCCCACCTATGACCACATGAGGCTTTGGGGGGATATCTAAACTCAAGCCATAACGATTATGTACTACACACGTGTACTAACTAAAATTATCTATCTATCTGTGGATAAGCTCAAGTCATTTTTAGAAAATGGATATATCTTGAGACTATAATGTTAAGTAAAATAGAACAGACACACGAGCTTAAATATCAAATGGTTTTTCTTATATGAGAAACCCAAAGTATAAATAAATTAAAGAGCAAAATAAAAGACAGATAAAGGAAGCAGGAAACTAGGTCTTTTTACAAATGGGAAGGGGACGAAGAGATGGAGGGGACCAGAGGGGAAAAGGGAAAGAGACAAAGAATGAAGACGTGTCATGTCCACGAGCCAACTGTGAATGTACTGTGAACCTACCACAGTGAATATGATCATTATGTATCGCACACGCGGACTAAAGAAATAGAAGAATGAGACAACTTTCTATGTATGTTTGGAAATGTGTTTTGGATATTTTTAAGTGAAAAAAGTACAGGGCTGGGTATTTAGCTCAGTGGTTTTGCCTCCTGCTGTGCAAGCGCAAGGACCCGAGTTCGATTCCCTGTACCAAAAAAAAATAAAAGAAAAGAAAAAAGTATGTTTCAAATAAGCACATTATAATCTCATTTCTGTAAAAATCAAACAATCCTGCTCCTTTGTAAGCAAGCAAGAAAGCATTATGAAAGTATGTGAAAAAGAAACATTGGGTAATATGAAATGCGAGCATTTAAGGTAGTTGTTGCATTACAATACAGGTGCTTTCGGGAAGCTGTGAGCAATGCATTTTCTGCTGTTTCACTGGTGACCCATTTACTTGTTTTCCATTATTTATAAAAACCTAATATACAGTACAAGTTTCAGCTTTTACAGTAATCCCATTCCCAAGGGCACATTGATGAAGTAGATGAGGATGTTGCTAGTCTATCTTTAATACTTACATAAATATTTCTAAAATTTTTCAGCCAATTCAAGAGGCAAAAACATGCTACCTGAGCATGTTCATATCCAGATCTCCAAAACTGAACCTATTGGATTTGTTCTCAATCAAAGGCGTTTCGATAAACCATTATTCAAGATGTTTTACAATAGGGTGTTCAGGGGTGAGGCAGAATCTGGCATGTGGCCAAGTCACTTTCTATTAGCACATTTGACACTTGTGTGCATGGAGGCATTATCTTCCTCATGCTATTAGGCTGCTATCATTTGGTGAGCCAGTAATGAGATAACTGATTTTCTGTGTAACGCTTATTCCCAGGGAGATTCTTAAGAACAACAGAGTTCATTATGTTCAATGATGCTTTGATATTAAGAATCAACAGAGAAACAGAGCAGTCACAAGGAGATGCACAAGCAATGGAAGAAGAAAGACTCGGGTGGCCTAATGCGGCAGAGTATGCATCCAGTGTGGTTGAGCTGGAGATCCAGCTGTACCACCAGTTGTCTACTCTAGCCCATTGTCTTTCCATCCAAGAATGAGTCACTTGTCTTAGCTCATGGCTTTCCAAATATGTTTCTCAAACTCCTCGGGTTATCAGAAGTGGTAATGGGAGTAATGGGAGGGATGGCATAAAAGCCAAACAAAAGTGGGGTTTGTATCTTCTCCAGACAGCTCTGTGACTCTGTTTTATGTATTAGGGTTCTATGTCATATTTGGTTTGAAATAAAGTTTGAAAACCTCTACACCAGATTATTTCCTATTTCCAAGCAGTCCTCCAAATTCTGTGGTTACAAGTGCAGATGGGAGATGTTACAATGGACTTTTAAAAATTTACTCTTTACTTTGTCAATAGGGATTCCTTCCAAAGTACATTCTTTGAAACTCTTATGTTCATAGAAAAGAAAAAGAAAATATTTTGTGAACAAATATGTTCATAAACTTCTAGGAAACTTTTATGTATTTATGCACAATGTCACGGGATACAGTAAGTACTTTTCATTATTTTTCTTTGTAAGGCATCTTGTGTGACCTTAATCCACTGAGTTCCATATTCCTAAATTTTTCCATTATGATCCAAGGAAGCTTCAACAAATGAATTTGGTGGGTGGAACTATAGTCTGGTAAATTCTAATATATCATCTATCAACTTGTAGATGTCAATATCTGGATATTACCTTTGACCTCTCCATCATACTTCACACAACTACCTTACCAAGCTCTTTTAAAGATCTCTATAGACTATTCATCATTTTCATTCTCACTGCCACTAGGTTAGTTCAAGTCATCCACAAGGCATAGTCCCCTATTCCCAATGATGCTTCTTATGCCTCTGATCCATTTAGGCTTTGTCTCCAGGAGATGGAGCTGGGAGGCAGATAGGTGCTCGGTCACATCCACTGAGTGTTTATAGAGTTGAATGTAATGTGATGAAAAGGAAGCTGTGAGCTGCATGCAAGTGGAACAGAGAGAGTGGAGAGAGAGAGAGAGAGAGAGAGAGAGAGAGAGAGAGAGAGAGAGAGCAGATACAATGAAAAAGGGACCTGATTGGCCACCTGTGTGGGGAAAAGGGGGAAATCACTGTCTCCTTGCTAGGTAGCTTTCCTGTGGCAGGTTGCACTTCTTTCCTTACCTTTGTGTTCCTGCCATGTTTTGGCTGTGACCTCTTCCACCTTTCTGCTATTCTCTAATTCCATATCTCTCCTGTGGATCAGTGCTGATGGCAGAGAGACTCTTCATTGAAAATCTTTGACACTTAGAATCCAGTTCCCCCATAGCAGTATTTCTAGGGCCCATCACAAGTGCATGAACTTTTAAGGAATTTTACAACAATTTTTCAGAACTGTATTCCATAAAAAAACAGGGATTTTCAAAATTTGGAACCAGTGTCTCTTCTTTCTGTCTTTGCTTTTTTGTGTAAGACAGAACCTTGCTATGAGTTCAAACTGGCCTTGAACATGTGATCCTCTTACCTCAGCCTTTTGAGTACTGGGATCACAGATGTGTGCCACCATGCCCCACATGGAACCAGCATTTATTTCTTGTAACTTGTTACAGGTTGCATTGCCCCCCCCCCCCCCGCCAAAAAAGAGAGATGTTGAAGTTCTGAGCATCAGGACCTCAGAATGTGACCTTATTGGGAAATAAAAGTGATGTAGATGTAATTAGTTAAGAAGAGCTTGCACTGGAGCAGTCGGGTGGGGCTCTATTCTGATGTGACCTGTGTTTTCCTATGGCCTTGAGAAGAATACAGGAAGACAAACAGGGAGAAGACAGTCACGTGATGATGGAGGCAAAGATTGGAGTGCTGCATCTAAAAGCTAAGGAATATCAAAGATTGGTGGAAAGCAGCAGAAGCCCAGCGAGGCAGGAAGCTCCCTGGAACTTAGCCCTGCTGACACATTGAATTCAAACTTCAAACCTCCAGAGTATGAGATAAGAAACTTTTGTCATTTTCAATCACCTAGCTTTTGCATACTTTGTCACAGCAGCCTTAGGACACTAACACCTCACTGTCCTGGAAGTCCAAGTCTGGACATGACAGTCAAAGCCAGGAGGCCACTGAGTGACACTGACCTCCCCTGGTCTCTTTGACTCACTGTGTAGAAGTCAAAGGAAGAGGCAAGAAGAGCTAGCAGCTCCCTGAGGCTTCTTCTGTCTCTTTGGTCTACAGAAGATCCCTCCCATTTGTCAGGAGGAGGGCAGGGGGCTTCAGTGGCCCATCCAAGCCTCCAACTCCACCTCTCTTCTCTCTTCTCTCCTCCCTGACCCCACTGTAACCACCCACTGTTGTGTATATATTTTTTAAGCAAAATTATAGGACTTTGGATAACACTGAAAATCACAGTCACCAGTCTCCAGTCTGGAAATTCAGCCACTTAAAATGATGGAGAAGCAGCTCGGGGATTTGGGCCAAGTGGTTAAAAGCCATTTATTTGTCCCAGGTAATGGTGCCCTTTACAGGTCTTAGAGTTGTCTCCCAGGCATCTTCCTCAATCTCTTTGTTCTTCCCGCACAGTTCTGGACTCTCTCTCCCTAACCCTTCTTGGTTTACCACTTTGGCTCAGTGTGCATTAAAAAGTAACTTCCCTTTCCTAGTCGACCCCAAACTGTGAATTCAGAGTCAATAAATAAGTCCTTTTCTGTGAGAATCTTCAGGCCCCTGGTGAACATCTGCTCCCTTGAGTACTGAGAATAGACTTGATCAAAGTGGAGAAGGGAAAGCACAGTCCATTAAGAATATGCCTGATTACCTCCCCAAAGTGGGCTGGACAATTCCATTAGGGCTTTCAGATAGGCTAACAGGCCACACTTCTCTAACTGTGTAAATAGAAGTTTAGGATTCCAACATCCACCTAGAAATCCCAGTTTGCTTTCTGGATTAATCTGATCTTGTCATAACACAAATCAATAGCAACAATAAAATCAATGCAGAGGAAAAAATCTGGAAGAAAACACAGTAAAATGTTAAAATGTAACTATGCTTTTCTAAGAGGTTTCTTTAAGAATGATATTTACTTTTTATATCTTTCTGAATTGTATTCCCTTATAATTTCTTTTCTTCTTTCTGAAAATAACAGGCTTTAATTTGAATCAGACAAAGCTATCTCAAATTTGGAAGCAACCACCTTTAGCCAACTCAGTGCAAAGAATGATTGTTGAATTATCTTAGTCAAAAGAAGATGTGTTACTTAGCTGGTAAATAAGAGCAAAACCAAAAAGGAAGTATTACTCTGCCCATTTTACCAGCATTGGTTGTTAGAATGCTGTGTTCATTACAAGGCTACACAATATAAGGTTATCATGCATGTACTAGAAATTCACTTTACAGCTACAAGGAACAGAACATCTAAGTAAAAATGGCTGCAATAAACAAAGGTTTATTCTTCTCAATATGTAAGTAGGCAGCACTAGTTTCAGCCTCTTTGATTTTTTTTGTCTTCCCTCATGACCACAAGATACCCGGTGTAGTTCCAAAAATCAGGTTCTCTAGTGACAAAAACAGGAAAAAAGGGAGAGTTTTTGTCTTAAAAAAGGAGAGAATCTTTCCTAGATTTCCTAGCATATTCCCCGTAGGTCTCATTGGTCAGGACTGGGTACCTTGTTTATTCTCTGATGACAAGGGGTGCTGAGAGGCTGTTTTAGTCACTTTCTTATTACTGGGACAAAACACCTCACATCCACAACACGAAGGAGGAGAAATTTATTTTGACTCATGTTTTTAGAAGTTTCAGTCCTTGTATGGCAGTATTTAACACAAAACAGCATTGTGAAAGGGAAGGCTTACATCATGACAGCCAGAAAGCAGAGAGCAAAGGGTTGAGCTGGGGTGGGAGATACACCTTTCCAGATCACACCTCAAAGACCTGCCTCCCCCAATCAGACCCCATCTCCTAACATCAAGTCAACTATATCCTTCCTATAATTTGATCACCTTTCAAAAGCCTCACCTATGAGCACGTGAGGCCCTTGAGAGACACTTATATACACATCATAACACTATGTCCTTGGCCTCCAAGACTCATGTGCATCTTCTTATGCAAAATGCATTTAGTCCGTCTCTAAGAGTTGCCAAAGTCTTAACATTTGCATTGCTTTGAAGTCCAAGTCCAAAGTCTCCTCTAAGACTCAAGGCAAACTCTTAGCTGTGAGCCCCTATAAAAATAACAAAGAAAGTTAAACACTACCAACATGCAAAGGCAAAGGATAAACATTCCCATTCCCAAATGTAGAAATAGAGGGAAAGAAAGGAATGGGAGCAAAGCAATACTGAAAATCAGCAGGGCAAGCATTAAATTCTGTAGCTCTATATTCAGCACCTAGGGGAAGTTGTGGACTGATGTGAAATCCAAGCAGCTTGAGTAGGCCTCCACTTGTACAACTTGCCACTGCTCTCATGGCTTCTCTTTTGAAGCAGCTCCACTCACTGCTTACAGGCTTCCTAAGCTGATGTTTAATATTCCTGGCATTTACAAAGTCCTGAAAACTCCACTGTACTTTCAGCTTCATGCTCACAACTTCATGCGTTGCCCTCTCAGGGACACAATGCTTGGCCTCCCAGACCTTCTTGTGAAATCTGCGTTGAGACCTCCCTGACTCCACAGCTCTTGCATCCTTATTCCTGAATAAATAGGACCACATGGTTGACACAAAAGCAGTAACCAGGCCCCCTTGAGTCATGATTGCATTAGGCTTGAGTGCCTGGATGGCTAAGCTCTGTAAACTAAGTCCCAGAAAATCAGTGCCCTAGGTAGCTCTCCTGGAGCAGGGTGCCCTGGAACTCTCTATTCAAATGAAAGTGGTACTTAAAACTTTGCACCCTTGAGCCTGCAATGAGTGAGTCTTGCTGATTCCTGACATGCCCTCAAGCCATTTTTCCTATTGTCCTAATATAAAGTACTTGGCTTCTTCTCAATGCTAATCTTTCAACAACAAAGCTCTCCTCTGCTCCAACTTTATAGGCCCTTTCTTTCTGGCAAAACTGAAAACTTTTTTTTTTTGATACTGGGTATCAAAGTCGGGACCTTGCACTTGTGAGGCAAGTGGTGGCACCACTGAGCTAAATCCTCAGCCCCTGAAAACTTTTTAAATGGACTTTTTGTTCCTAATTTTCAATATAAGCCTGACTAAAAGGCACCAGGAATACCCATGCTAAAATGTGAATGTTTAGTTGGCTTGAAATTTCCTCTGCCAGATTAATTCATCCACAGGCCTTAGTCTCAGTTTCCTTCAAAGTCTCAGGATGTGAACAAAGTACAGGCAAATATTTTAGTAGAGAATAACACACACAGTGTGCAGTCCAACTGCCAATGGAATTTGGTTCCCAACTGAAACCTTCTGAGCCTGGTCTTTACTATCTGCCTTTTATGAGAAATCTGGTCTGCTGTGCTCAGCCTAGAAAATCTCATCAAGTTTACAGCATTCTAGGACTGTTTCTCCAGCACCTCCAAACTTCTCCCATAAACCAGTTCCAAAGTCTTCTGAACCACATGGTCAGGTACATCACAGCAACAATCCTACTTATTTGGTACCAAAATTTGTCTTAATCACTTTCTTATCACTGGGACAAAATACCTGACACTCACAAATTAAAGAAGATGTTTATTTTGTCTCATGTTTTAGAAGTTTTAGTCCATGTTTTGTAGAGTTAAACACAAAGCTGCCTTTGTATGGTGACCAGGAAGCAGCGAGGTAAGGGGTGAGCAAGGAAGGGAAATACGTCCTTCCAGGTCATGCCCCAAGTGACTAGCCTCCCCCAACTAGACCCCACTCCTAATAAGTCAGCTATACTGCCACCATAATTTAATCAAAAAGCCCCGCCTATGAGCCACATGAGGCTCTTGGGGGACATCTAGATAGTAGCCATAATAAAAGCTGAGTATCCAGTCTTCAAGTCTGTGGTGGAGAGCAGTATCCTCCCCTAGGAGACATCATGAGCACTTGGCTGTGGGGTAGGGAATGAATGTCTAAAGCAGTTGAGAACTTGGAGGCAGTCTAGAGATGAACATATACCAAAATATCAAGTTCTTTATAAATTCTTTTATACACATTTAAGCTTTCTTAGCTTAGAAAAAATGCTGTAAGATTAATAACCCACCTCAAAATTAAGAACTTTTTATACTACAAGTGCAAATGTATTCTCACTTATTCTTTTTTTTTTTTTTGGTACTGGGGATCGAACTCAAGACCTAGCACTTGTGAGCCAGGTGTGGTGCCACTGAGCTAAATCCTTGGCCCTTTCACTTCTTATCATACAGAAAGAATTGTCTCCATGCTTTTAAAAATACAAAAGTGTCATGAGGGAAGGAAAAAATGTCTACTATGTGCTTACTTTTAAGTGAGGCATGGTGGAAAATGACTTAAATACATTATTTCAATCACTCCTTTAGGGAAGATGTTATTAGATTTATGAGCCAGACAAGGAAATGCAAACCTCGAGAAACTGGATAATTTCTGTCACCTTCCCTTCCTGAAGCAGTTCTGTATCCCTATGATAAAATCAACCTTATCAATGTCTGAGGTCTTCTGGGTTATGGGGGCATAAATTGACATTCTTCTTTGTGTTTGGCTTACATAGTTGGGATTGTATTGAAGAATACAGTATCCTGCTCTTTTAACATGTTATTTATCTAAGGATCAGTCAGATAATATGCCAATACTTTTGAGCACTGGGTGATGTTCACTACTCTCAATAAACTAATTGTCCTCTCGTCTTTTCCCTCTCTCTGTCTTGCTGTCTCTCTATCTCTCTCTGTCATACAAATGCATAATGGTTCTGGGAAATTCTACCAAACCATTTTGATGTAGCTATTTATATCCAAAATCCATAAAGATCAAAATAATCAATCATCCACATTTATTTTATGATATCATGGAAATAATATTCACATTTTTTGAAGAAAGGAAATAAACCAGTTTATTAAGTAGTAGGAAAAAAATGATTTTTTATCTAAAAAAGATAGTGACCTCATAATAAGTATTTAAGAACAATCATGAATTTGCTTGCAATGATATAGGAGTGGTGAAATCTACTAATTCCAACATGTAGCTCATAACAAAAGAGAGCCTTTGGACCAGGGATTTAGCTCAGTGGTTTTGCCGCCTGCTGTGCGAGTGCAAGGACCCGAGTTTGATCCCGGGTACCACCAACAACAACAAAAAAGCAAAAAACCAAAAGAGAGCCTTCAATACACTGAGCCAGATTCTCAGGAGTTTTTGTTTTTGCTTTTGTTTTCAGCAGTACTGGGGATGGAACCCAGGGTTTTCACTCTGAGGTAAATTCCCAGCCTTTTTTATTTTTTAATTTTTTTTTTTTTTGAGACAAGGTTTTACAAAGTTGCTAAGTTACCCAGGCAGGGTTCAAATTTATGATCCTCTTGCCTCAACCTCCCAGAGTGCTGGATTACAAATGTGAGTTACCTTTGAGTTTAAGGGGAAAAAAGCAAACTAAATTAACGACAACTCATTTTGGCTTTTAAAATATCTAAATTAGCTTCTATTATGCTTAAATACTAGCATCAGTTCTGTGTGGTTAGGGTTATAATTATGTTGGGCTTAGGTACTTTTCAAAACATCCATATTTTACAAACTACTTTTGTTTTCTGCTCTGATTGACTTTGTACATCAGTGTATCTTTTCCAGGGCACACACGGTCAGCTATTTCTTCATTCAAGTGTGCATATTCATTTCCCATAAATTTCATGTATACTCTCACAGGAGTCAATATGTGTATGATGCAAAATTATGGCCATGGGAAATACGTTGTAGTGAAGACAAACAAGAATCTAGGAACAATATAAGCATAGGCTGTGTTTACGTTTAGAAGATCCCCCAAAATAATGGATAAGGCTGCTTTACCCAATCATCATTCCTCAAGCCTGAGACTCTTTCCTCCCAATCTAAGGATGATGGTTTGTGGTAATGTCATTTGCATCTTGCCTCCCTAATCTTGCTATATATAATAATAGAAGGCAAGGGCTCTGGGGAAAATAGTAGATAATCATGATTCAACTATGTCTTCAATTATGACACATTGTCACCTAGACAAAGCTATACGTTCTGTACTAAAAATGGTGGCATATGTCTGTTCTGTCAGTAAAATGGATATAGAAGCCATTTGGATGAATTAAACAGAGAATAGACAGGGGTGATATTATAAGACAATATATTTTTCACCCTGCCTTACAAATGCTTCCCTCATGCAGATTACAAGACTGGCCTAGAGACAAGGTGGAATAAGTCTAAGGACTTTCTCTGGCACAGACAGATGTGTGCTCAAAGTCTCATTGTTTTAAAACCAGAGTCTCAAGTACCTGATAGTCACTTTCCTTCGAAGTGGGAGGTGGGAGGAATAAGGGAGGTAATTATGAACTTGAACTTAATTCTAAAGGGAAGGAAGAAATCACGATGAAGTGGAATGATACAATTCTGAGTACTACCAATGTAAACAGTAGCAGAATCCAGGAAGCGAAAGCTGGGGAAGAATCATGCATATTCCCACAGCTGTAAGAGAGCAGGTTGTTTTTTTTTTTTTAAATTACATAGGTACATTTTAGGTATACAATATAATGACATTCATCATTGGAAATTTGCATCTTTACATAATCTCTTTTGGTTCTTATTTGTTCCCCTTCCCCTGCCCTCCCTTCAACCCCTCTATTCCTCCCTATCTACAAAGACTTTGTTTCCATTTTTTCTTTTTCTCATATTAATTCCATTCCCTTCTTTCTTTTCCCCTACCTCGCCCATTTCCCCTTCTCCTCTGGACCTTTTCTTCCTATTTCACATTACCTACTATACCTTTTAGTCTTTATTTACACTTTCAGTTTCTCACACTAGAGAAACTACTCGGTATTTACCTAAGTGTGTCCTATTTATTTCACTTAAGAGTATCACGTTAGGGCCGGGGATTTAGCTCAGTGGTTTCACCGCCTGCCTTGCAAGCGCAAGGGCCCAAGTTCGATCCCCTGTACCAAAAAAAAGAGTATCACCTCAATGTGCATCCATTTAGCTATAAATGTCTCTAGTTTCTCGTTCTTTATGGAGAGTAGTACTCCATTTTATTAAAAAACCACATTTTCTTTATCAAGTCTCCGATAGATGGGCATATTGAGCTGCTTCCAAGTTTTAGCTATCACGATTTGTGCTGCTATGAACATGGGCGCACATATATCACTGTGGTATGATTCTTTTAATTCTTTGGGGAAGATCCCAGCAGTGGAATAGCTGGGTCAAATGGGACTTCCAGTCCTAGTTCTTTGAGGTATCTCCATACTGATTTCCACAGTGGTTGCACCAGTCTACACTCCCACCAGCAGTGGAGCAGGGTTCCTCTTTCCCCACAGCCCCGCCAGTTGTTGGTTGATTTCATGATGGCAGCCATTCTTCCTGGGGTGAGGTGGAATCTCAGCATTGTTTTCATTTGCATCTCTCGAATGACCAGTGAGGCTGAACATTTTTTCACATGTTTATTTGCTATTTCTACTTCTTTGTGTGAGAAATGTCTGTTCATTTCAGATGCCCATTTTTGGATTGGGTCTTTAAATGTGGCAGGTCTGATTTTTTTAAGTTCTTTATAGATTCGAGATAGTAGACCTTTGTCTGAGGAAGAGCAGGTGAAGATTTTTTCCCACATTGTGGGTTGTCTCTTCACACTGCTCGTGGTTTCTCTTGCTGTGCAGAGATCCCACTTGTTGATTGTTTTTGCTACTTTATGGGCAACTGAGGTTTTGTTCATAAAATCTTTTCCTACACCAATTTCTTCAAGAGTTCTTCCTAAACTCTCTTCCAGCCTGTTTAGTGTTTCTATTTTAATATTTAGATCTTTAATCCATTTAGATTTTAGTTTAGTGCATGGTGAGAGATATAGGTCTAGTTTTAATCATGTCTTGCACCATGAGCAAAATCTTTGTTGTTATCTGGGTAATTATTTCTGATTTCATTTTTCCCAGATCCTCTTTTGTTGCCAGTTCAGAGAGTCCAGGTGGTTGAGTATCAGATTGTTCCATCTCATTTCCCTTTGGGGTTGCTGTAGGTGATCCAGAAGTCTGTTTTTGAGGCTTGTTTACGTGTCTTCTCATTTCCACAGTGGGGGGGTTGCTTCTGGCACCCTCTTGGCTCACCTTCTCTGCCCTAGAAGCTTGGGATGGCAGCAGGGGAGCTTCCTTCTGGGTGCTGGGACCAGCTCAGCTTCTCTGCCCTAAGAACTTGGGATGGCAGCAGGGGAGCTTCCTTCTGGGTGCTGGGATGAGCTCACCTTCTCTGCCCTAGGAGCTTGGGATCCTGGCAGGATCCTTTTCAAAGCCTGTCCTGCCTCACACCCCATGAGTCTAGTCCTCTCCACACTGCTGAGGCCACTTCTGAAGGCCCTCTCTAGGTCTAGTTTTAATCTTTGGCAAGTTGAAACCCAATTTTTCCAGCACCATTTTTTTTTTTTGGTACTGGGGATCAAACTCAGGTTGTTGCACTTAGGCAGCAAGTGGCAAAACCACTGACCTAAATCCCTGGCCCCTACAGCACCATTTATTAAAGAGGTTATCTTTCTTCCAGTGAGGGTGTTTGGCTCCTTTGTGAAAGATGAGGTGGCTGAGTGTGTCTGGAGTTGTTTCTGCATCTTCTAATCTGTTCCACTGGTCCTCAGGTCTGTTTCTTTGCCAGTATCATGCTGTTTTTTTTTTTTTTTTTAATCACAGTAGCTTTGTAGTTGCAAGTTGGGGATTGTGAGGCCCTCTACCTTGTCTTTATTGCCTAGTATTGCATTTGCTATTCTGGGTCTCTTCTTGTTCCAAATGAATTTTTGGATTGTTTTCTCCAGGTTTGTGAAGTGTGCTATTGGGATTGCATTGAATCTATGTAGCAGTTTTGGAAATATAGTCATTTTTACTATGTTGATCCTTCCTACCCAGGGGCAGGGGATGTCTGTCCATTTTCTGATATCATCTTCAATCTCTCTTTTCAGAGTGTTATAGTTTTCAGAGAAGAGGTCTTTGATTTCTTTTGTTAGGTTGCTTTCCAGGTATCTCAGTTTTTTGGATGCTTTGTGAAAGGAATTGTTTGCCCTATTTCTGTCTCAGTGAGTCTGTTGTTTGTGTAGAGGAAAGCTATTGATTTTTGTGTGTTGACCTTGTGTCCAGCTACTCTATTGAATTTGGTTATTAAGTCTAGAAGACTTTTGGTGGAGTTCTTGGGGTCTTCTATATAGAGTATCATGTCATCTGCAAATAATGACAATTTGACTTCTTCCTTTCCTATCTTTATTTCTTTCTTTTGTCTAACTGCTGTGGCTAATATTTCTGAAACTACATTGAATAGGAGTGGTGATAGTGGACATCCTTGTCTTGTTCCTGATTTTAGTATGAAGGATTTCAGTTTTTGACCACTTAGTATGATATTGGCTGTTGGTTTTTCATAGATGGCTTTTATCAGATTGAGGTAGAGTCCTTTTATTCCAATTTTTTGTAGGGTTTTTATCATAAATGCATGTTGGATTTTGTCGAATGCTTTTTCTGCATCTATTGAAATGATCATATGGTTTTTGCCCTTGGTTCTATTAGTATAATGTATTACATTTATTGATTTCCATATGTTGAATCATCCCTGCATCCCTAGGGTAAATCCCACTTGGTCAGTGTGTATGATCTTCTTGAAGACTCTCTGTATTCTGTTTGCCAGTATCTTATTAAGGATCTTTGCATCTATGTTCATTAGTGAGATTGGCCTATAGTTCTCTTTTTTGGTTGGGTCTTTCTCTGCTTTGGGGATCAAGGTGATGCTTGCTTCCAGGAATGAATTTGGGAGTATTGCTTCCCTTTCAATTTTGCTGAAGAGTTTAAACAGTAGTGGCAGCAGTTCCTCTCTAAATGTCTTGTAGAATTCAGCAGTGAAGCCATCAGGACCCGGGCTTTTCTTAGTTGGTAAGTTTTTAATTACATTTTCCATTTCATTGGATGATATTGGGTTGTTTAGAATTTTTAGGTCTTCTTCATTGAACTTTGGTAATTTATACGTATCTAGGAATCTGTCCATTTCTTCTGTGCTTTCCATCTTATTGGTGTATAATTCTCAAAGTAGATATTGATGATCCTCTGGATTTCTGCTGGGTCCATTTTAATTTCACCCTTTTCATTCCTAATTGCATGGATTTGGGCCTTTTCTTTCCTTTTTCTGATAAGGTTGCCTAAGGGTTTGTCAATTTTGTTGATTCTTTCAAAGAACCAACTCTTGGCTTCATTGATTTTTTTGCATTGTTCTCATAGTCTCCATTGCATTGATTTCTACCCTGATATTTGTAATTTCCTCCCTTCTATGGGCTTTGGGTTTGTCCTGCTCTTATTTTTCTAGAAGCTTGAGGTCCAGCACAGGTTGTGTAATTGAGCTCGCTCTGTTTTCCTAATATGAGTATTCACTGCTCTAAATTTCCCTCGTAAGACTGCTTTCATTGTATCCCATAGATTCTGACATGTTGTACTGGCATTGTCATTTAGTTGTAGGAACTGTCTGATTTCTTCTTTAATTTCCTCTGTGACCCATTGGTTATTCAGAAGTGTGTTGTTCAGTTTCCATGTGTTTATGAAATTCTTGGGGTTTCTTTTGTTATTGATCTCCAATTTCATCACACAATGGTCTGATAATATACAGGGATAACTTCAATTCCTTTGCACTTACTTAAACATGTTCTATGAGCAAATATGTGGTCTATTTTGGAGAACAAACTGTGTGCAGCTGAAAAGAATGTGTATTCTGATTTTGTAGGATGGAACACTCCGCAAACATCTGTTGAGTTCATTTGTTCAAGAGTTTGATTCAGTTCTAGTATTTCGTTGTTTATTTTTTGTGTAGTTGATTTATCTATTTGTGACAGTGGGGTATTGAGGTCCCCCACTACTATTGTATTAGCGCTTATATGATTTTTCATGTCTGTTAGTATTTCTTTTATATAGTTGGGTGCACTAGTGTTTGGTGCAGATATACTAATGATGTCACTCTATATTCTTCTTGCCTTGTGGGTTTGTGTTGAGAAGTCTGCTGTGATTCTGATGGGCTTTCCTTTGTATGTGATTTGTTTCTTTTCTCTAACTTCTTGTAGGATTTTGTTCTTCTGTTGGGTTTCTGGGATTTTGACTATTATATGTCTATGTGTAGATTTTTTTTTTTATCATGGCTAGTTGGAGTTCTATATGCCTCACTTATCTCTATGTCCAATTCTCCACCTCTGTCTGGGAAGATTTCAAATATTACTTCTGGGAACAGTTTTTTTTTATGTCATCTGCACTCTCCTGTTTCTTCATTGATTCCAATCACTCTGATGTTATTCTTCTTTGCATCGTCTAGGAGCTGTTGGATTGATTTCTCATGGTCCCGTAGTATTTTTAAGAAATCTCTGTTTTCATGGTCATTAACTGCAATCCTGTCTTTTATATCTGACATTCTATCTTTACATTCCCTTAATCTGCAGTGCATACTTTCAATGGAGTTTTTAATCTCCTGGATATCTGTTTGAATCTCTTTCATGGATTCCATTTCTTTCTTATATTGGGCGATCATCATTTCCATTTCTTTCTTATGCTGGGCATTCATGGCTTCCAGCTTGTTTCTGATCTCATCTATTTTCTTATCTGTTTCTGTTCTAGAGCCTCTAATCATGTCTTTCACTCTGCTCACCATCTCTGTAGTTATCTGGGAAATTATTTCTGTTTTGAATTTTTCTAGAGCCTCATTCATCTGTTTTGTTACTTCCTGTGCTATCAGTTCAGGCTGTCCAGGTGGTTGATTGTCAGACTTTTCCACCTCTTTTCCCCCAGAATTTACCCTGTGTGTGGTGGAAGTCTGAGTTTGTGCCTTGCTTAAATGTCTTCTCATTTTTGTTTTTGGTACTGTCCTTAGTTTAATTCCTGGGTTGATACTTTGAAGTTGCTTATTGTAAGTATCTTTGTTGATGTATTTAGAATCCTTATGGAATGATTGCTTCTCAGAGGTGTCTTCCAGATATAGCTGGTCTTTAGGTTTTGAGTCTCTAATGGCTCTGAGGCTGTCTCATTTTCATTATACCAGGATGAACAACTGATTAGATCAATCACAAGACCTTAGCCCAAGTGATACAATCAGCAACATCATAGCATCAAGTATATGTTAGAAAATGACAGTTTGTGAAAGTTATTAATCTATTACCTTTAACTGTGTGCATTAAATCAAAATCGACTACCAACCCAACATATGTTTATATTGAATAAACTCTTCAATATAGCAACTTTACCCTTTGGGGTGGGGAGTTAGAAGGAGTGTGGGAGGGAGGGAGGGAGGGATAGATAGGTAGAAGGATAGGGGGAGGTTAGCAGTGAGGCCAGAGGACACAGGGAAGAGAAGGAAAAAGAGAATAAAAGAAAAATAAGGAAGAAATCCAAATTAGTGCCAGAACAGGAATAAACAGGGAGATGAAGAGCAATGTGGGACAGCAAGAGAGCAAGTGTGAGAGAAAGGAAAGAGAAAGGAAAGAAAAAAAAAGAAGAGAAAAATAAAAATTTGAAAAGAGTAGGAAAAATTAAAACTAAGAGCAAAAACCCCAATAATAATAATAATTTTGAAAATAATAAATGAAAAGGAAAATGAAGGGCCTCCTTCAGGGTATGTCTCTGCTGTCACAATAGACAACATGGGTAGCAGTGTGCAGATATAAGTCAGTGAGTCTCAGCAAGCCAGTTGCAGACCCGTGGGATTCAGGCAGATTTCTGGCTGCAAGTCCCAAGTTGAGCTCCCTGTCCTCCTGTAAGGTTGAACTCTGCAAGGTTGTACTGCAGGTTCCAGCTGCCCTTCCCCTGAAGATAGTCCAGGTTCTGATGGGAGGTGATGATCCCTCCAACTTACCAAGTACGGTGGTCTGGTGTCCCCTGTGTCTTTGTAGTGTGGAACCAGGTAGTGCTACAGCCAGGAGGCTTCTGGCTGGTCGCCACTGGTGGGCATGGCATGGGTTGGATAGAGCAGAGCTCCTGTCAGCCAGGACCTCTCTCTGGGGTGGGCTAAGTGCGGGTCGCCGCCATGGGCACGGCCAGTCAACATTTAAAGACTAGAAGAGCTTGGAGTATTTTAAGCCCTAAGAGCAAATAACTTCCAAACCAGATTAATTTATCCAGCAAGACCATCTTCCAAAATAAATGGAAAAATAAGTATTTTTCATGAAAAAGACCAGCTCAAATTATTGCAGATAGGTGTTAGATATCTTCTCTTTTATAAGTCTTTATCAACTTAATTATCATAACACAGATTGACAGCCAGACTTACAGGCCAAAAAACATATAAAACACATAAAACAATTACACTAAATCGAGGTACAATTTTAGAAACATTGACCATGCTGGATTACAGTAACTCACTCTCTCTCTCTCTCTCTCTCTCTCTCTCTGTCTCTCTCGTGTGCATTCTCTCTTTTTCTCTCTTCTCCTTCCCCCTCTCCTATTGTCTGTCTTTTATTTTGCACTTCATTTACATATTGGGGTTCTTGTATAAGAGAAACCATGAGATATTTAAGCTTGTGTGAGTGTCTGACCCTCCTCCTTAAGCTTGGACAATGACATCCTCTCAGACTGAAACTGGTTTGGGGATTAAGGGAGCACTAGGGATCGCTCCAATGTGGGCTCAAGGGTAGAGGCAAACTCATAAAGCAGACCCTCAGAATCAGGTAAGAGAAACTAGAGTAACTTTTTCTAATCTAGTAGAACTTTCTTGAAGGCCAGATATATTCCACCCATTCTGAGAGGCGGCCTAGCTTCTTTATGACAAACTCCCAATTTTGATTGGTAAACAGAGTCCTAAATAACTCAAGTGCCAGGTTGGGTCCACGAACAGTGGGCATCCACGGGATGGGACCCAGACAAGAAAATAAGAGGACGTTTCACCTTGCTTTCAGTCCTAATGCACTCAGAAATCACTGGAGAGACCACTGATGGGGTCAAGGAGTCTTACAAGTGGGCAAGGTCAATCAGGGAAATCTGAATTGCTCTTTTTTTGGTACCGGGGATTGAACTTGGGTCCTTGCACTTGCAAAGCAGGGAGCAGAACCACTGAGCTAAATCCCTGGCCCCTGAATTGTTCTTATAGCCATGACCTCATTTATTCTCACAGCCTTGAGAGGTCTGGGAAAATCTGCATTATAGAGAGATAAATAGAAAAGAATTACAGAAACCTATGACATTAATAGCAGACAGCCCAGAACCCATAAGAAAGTGGATTTTTTTTCAAGTGCTAAAAAAAAGTCACTTCAGGAAGAAACACAAAACAAATCGAATTTTCTGGCAGCGCACTATGAAATGGCTAGTCAGGATGAAAGATCAATCAGTCAAAAACAGTTTTTCAGGAAGAAGCCATGGGCCCAAAAACAAAAACAAAAAAGCTAAGGGAAGGCCTTTGACCCAGCTGCTAACAGGAGAGGAGAAGGAAGAAGCCATACTTGTTTATAGTCTGTCAAGCCTGACCAAAGCCTGGTCTTACAGCAGGCCAAGAACTGACGACAGAATGGTTTTGTGCAGGAATGAGGAGAAAGAGAAACACTAGAAAGCCAACCAGGCCCAGTACACCAGTTAGCAGCTCCATACTAGCCAAAGAGTCCAAGCTTCTTATCCCTGTGCAATGCACATATATTCTCATACAGAAGAGATATAGCCTCATAGACACGTGTGCCCTGGTGAAGAACTCCACATGTCCTGATAGCAACAACATATCCAGTCACTGAATTATTACTCCTGCACGCTAGCATCCTAGGGAGGATGATACTGACACTTCCCTATACCATTGCTGGCAGCATAGTCTATGACATGTCCTCCGGCTAATGAAGTGTAAGCAGAAGTGGCATGTATCATTTCCAGACAGTTGCTTTTAGACCCAGTTCGTGGTTTGCCATTTCTCCTTTTTCTCAACCATGAGACTGGTAATGTTCCAGATAGAGGCTGATCTATCAGCCTTTGTTGCAGGAAGAAAGGAATAGGAGCAGAGCTGTGGTGACTCATGATGAACGTGAAGTGTAGTGAGGATTAAATCTTGGCATTTATCCCTCTGTGATTTGGGAGATCATCTGTTCCTATAGCCCAACCTGGCCTCCCTTGACTCTTATAACCTTCAAGATCAATACCGTTGAGGCTGAAAACAGAGCATTTCCGAGCATCAGGAGGACTTCTGTAGGCTGCAGGGCATGGCAGTGAAAGGACACTGTGTGAGCACTGGGACAACCATCGGAAGCTAGATAAGTATGAGATTCGTTGAAGAGGACATAACCTGAGAACTCCTTGGAATAGCAAGTGTATTACTTTTTTTGGTATCAACTGAGAAAATAGTTGAGTTTGGTAAAACAGATTATGTTAATGAAAGTGGTTTGGAAGGAGTTGAAGCTTTGTTTTATCTTGTCTTTCAGCTAAGTTCTAAGTCAAAAGGAGATAAAGTAAGGATTAATTTGACTTAATAGACAAAGAAGATCAAATGGTAACAAACATACACATGCACATACACCCTAAACCTGTGTTGGCTTTGGATATAGCCTTTTGGATATCAGACTCAGGACATAGTGCTCTGCTGCTGACCCAGGCCATCCTCCCTTGGTTGTAGCCCCTCTTCACATACTGTTTCTGATTCTAGTACATATATTTTGAAAAGCCAGTTCTGGCTCCCCAGTTATTTTCCTGTTCACAGAAGCTTTACTTGGCTCTATGCAGCTCCCTTTCTGGAGACAGGAATTTTGCTGCTAAATCTTTGCTTGGGGATATAAAAGACAGTATTACAACAAATTTAATTGCCTTTTATTTGTGATTCCTGAGTTGGAGTAGTCTCCCTTCTACAAAATCAAATGAGGGCTCTCTCCAGGCAGTAGCAAAATAGTGGTGCCTTGGTCCATTTTCTGTTGCTATAACAGAATGTCTGAACCTGGGTGGTTTTTAATGAACAGAAGTTCATTTGACTCATAATTCTGGAAGCTGGAAGTCCAAGAGCATAGTGCCAGCAACTAGTGAAGGCCACTGTGCTGTGTCATTCCAGGTCAGAAGGCAGAAGGACAAGAGACAGTAAGAGTAAGAGAGCAAAGAGGGGCCCATACATGCTTTTATAACAATCTACTCTTGTGATAAGCAAACCATTCCCAAGATAACAGCATTCATCCGTTTATGAGGGGGAGTCCTTATGACCTCCTCCTTCTTAAAGATCCTACGTCTTAATATTGTTGCAGTAGTAATAAAGTTTTCTACAAGTGAATTTTGAGGAACAAATCCAACCATAGTAAGTAGCTTTCATAAAATGAAAACAGAAGCACAGGAAAAAACTAGCTAACATCAGCTTACTTCAGGTTACTTTTCTGAAAGAATAAAGCAAAGGAACTTCCTTATGATGCCGATTCAGGAAGAATGAAGTCTCCTGTTTTGGTATCTATTTGTTCCCTTAAAGTTTCAGTTCGATTATGTGGCATTTAGCATAAGTAACTCCATTTTTGTACAAAACAATGGTCTAACAGGGACAAGGACCCTGTTTTCCCCAAGAGCAAATTTCCCTCTGCAGTCTGCCTGTCTCCTGCATGTTGAAAGTCCCATATAAAACTCCCTTCCAAGATTACTACTCACTTGTGAAGACATCAGTACCATCTCAGAACCTTCTCCCTCCCCTTACCTTGCTGGCCCTTTTCCTGGAATGAAACAGAAACTCTTGAGACTCTAGGTCAGTGGTGGTGAAACTATGGCAAGCGTGCCACAGCCAGCTGTCTGTTATCATTGAAAGATCTAAGAGGTTTGCCATCACTGCTCTGGGTTGTCATTTTTTATTTGCCAACCCAAGACCCTGGGTCAGTCTCCCCTGTGTTGGTCCTGCCTGAGAATAACTCTGACTCCATCTATTCTCTCCTGCTGCAAAAGCTATGCTCACCACAAATCAGAGTGGCAGCTGGTATCAATGAAAAGGAGACTCTGCCTTCTAGGGGCTGGGAATTTAGCTCAGTGGCACTGCACCTGCCTCTTAAGCGCAAAGTCCTACGTTCGATCCTCGGTACAAAAAAAAAAAAAAATAGACTCAGCCTTCTAAATGATCTCAACTAGTTTTCATAAGTGCTACAAACCAACAGGAAAGAACCCACCTGGGAGGTTGGGTAGGCATCCTCAAAAGTGGAACAGCATGTGGACGATCCCACCTGTCTGGTGTCCTTGGCCTGGCATATGGTCTAGTTGACCATAAGAACCAACTGTGTGTTGTGGCTGCTAAAAATTTTCCAAAAGAAAAGAGGCAATCACTCTCTTTAAATTGTTTTTGTCTGTCTACATCCATAGGAAGTCATAGGCTCTGGCTTGTCAGTTTGAGATGGGTCAGGATAGCTCAATTAAAACGTTCAGTTGAGGGCTGGGGATTTAGCTCAGTGGTTCAGCCACCTGCCTCGAAAGTGGAAGGTCTCGAGTTCGATTCCCAGTACCAACGACCCCCCCCCCGCCCCCCGCCAAAAACAACTTTCAGTTGAGCAATGTGAAATTCACAGAATGTTGGAGGAACTATTGTAGATTAAGGGACACTATAGAGTCATGAAAAACCAAATGTACTGTGAGATTGCTTTTGAGCCTGGATTGGGAAAAAATAGTTACAAATATATAATAGGAATTGTATATAGTCTTATTATATTTCTAAGTGTATTAAACCACTGTTAATTTTAAAAAATTTTTTAACTGGTACACAAAACCAGACATTGTACATATTAATGAAGTATCTTGTGATATTTCCATGTATGTATACATTTAATAATGTTCATATCAGGTTACTGTTAATTTTCTTAACTGAGACAATGATATTGTGATTTTGAAGACAGTGTTCTTATTCTTAGGATACATAATTGGCATAATTAAGCATGAGATGGCATGATGTTAAACTTTTAAATGGTTCGGAAAACATGTTTTTGTTACATGGAAAAAAATATAGGTGGAGGACATACAGATGTTCAATTTACTAGGCTTAAAACTTTTAGTAGGTTTGAAAATTTTAAAGAGAAAAATTTATCTTGAGAAAGAAGAGGCATTTTTGGCTAACAGAAATGAAGGAAATGAGTCAATACTACTGTGTTCACTTATATGAGGAACTGTCTTAGAGAGAAAGGGAAGGATTCACTCACAATGTCTTCAGAGAGCAGAGGTAGGGTACAGGCAGGTGGCAAGCCAAGAAGTAGATTTTGGCTTCAAAGAAATAAACTAGGTCATAAGACTCTCATTATTCAGCTATAACTAGCTCCAGTAGCAAAAAAGACATAGTTTTTTTTCATTTTATTTTCTTAGACGTCTTTTTTAATTAGTGCATGTTTATAATACAGTACTGTAGCAATATATATGTTTTGGGGAGTTGGTGCATGCATATAATATATCTTTTTGTTTTGGTTTTGGTACTGGGGATCAAACTCAGGACCTTGCACTTTCAAGGCAGGTGGCAGAAGCACTGAGCTAAATCCCCGGCTCTGTATCTTGATCATTTTAAATCCCTTTACCTCCTCTTCCTTCTCTCTTCCCATCCCCTTCCCAATCTCCAAGAACCTGTATCTAGTTTCCTATCATCTCTCTTTTAATTAATTAATTAAGTTACATTTTAGGTTTCTCAGACAGAAGAAAACATGGAATAATTTCTGAGCTTGGCTTATTTCTCTTAGCATGATGGCCTCAATTTCCATCTATTTTCCTGAAAATGACACGAATTCATTTGACTTTATAACTGAAAATTATTCCACTGTTTATATAAACCACAATTTCTTTATCCATTCATATGTTGACAGTTACCTAGGCTGTTTCCAAAGTTTAGCTATCATGACTTTCTATTGGGAGCCATAATTTTGGGAAAAAACTCATTTCACAATTAAATTATGATTAAGGCTGTCTGAGGCCTCAATAGTCCTGTGATGTTATGCTCAAGGGTAAGATTACACCAGCTGAAGACATCCTGGGTCTTTGAGAACTGAATAGTAATACAAAAAGAGAAATGTTTCACCTGGGAGGGACAAATTCTTTATCAGTTTAATTCATCCCACCTACTGTTGTAAAAATATTTTGCTCATTTCACCTAAGATCCTCCTTAGCATAAGATCTTTATAGGATTATTTCAGCCATCTGAGTCATCTGATATTCCCTATGAACCAACCCAATAAATAGTGACTAGCTCCAAGTGACTTTGTCTTTGCTTGCTCTGAGGCACTGACCTCCTGGCCCCCACATGTACTTTGAAACTACGAAAGTTTTTTTTCTTTAGCCTTTGCTGTCCCCCTTTCTAGCCGCCATCAATAGGGGTAGGTATGTATCATTATAGTATGATGTTTTCAATTCTTTCAGGGATATATTCAACAGAAGTATAGCTGGGTCAAATGACATTTCTCCTTTTGGCTTTTCGAAAAATCTCCACATGGACGTCCGTAGTGACTTACTTATTTACATTCCCAACAAAGTATGACAGGTTTAAAAAATTTTTTTGGTACCAGGGATCGAACTCAAAACCTCGCGCTTGCCAGGGTGGCACTGTGCCGCTGAGCTTCATCCCTGGCCCCTGTAAGAGGATTTCTTTATCCTGGGCATCTTGGCCAGAATTCATTGTTTTTCGTGTTCTTGGTGATAGGTGTTCTGTCTAGGGGAAGCCAGAATCTCAGAGTTGTTTTAATTTGCATTTCCCTAATGGCTAAAGATGTTGAACATTTTTCACGTACTCATTAGTTATTTCTACTTCTTTTAAGACCTGTCTATTCAGTTTATTTGCCTAATTTTTTTTTTTTTTTGGCCTCATTTGTTTTTCAAGGGTTTTTTGTTTGGTTTTAGTTCTTTATATATTCTTTTTTTTTGTGGTACTGGGGATCAAACTCAGGACCTTGTGCCTTTGAGGTAGGCAGCGGAACCACTGAGCTAAATCCCTGGCCACATATATTCTTGATATTAGTCCTCTATCAGAAGAGTAGCTAGCAAAAAAATTTTCTCCATGCTGTAGTTGTCTCTTCAGTCTATTGCTTGTTTCCTTTGCTGTGCAGAAACTTTTTAATGTGACATAATCCCATTCAGTGATGCTTGCTATTATTTCCTTTGCTATTGGCATTTTATTTAGGAAGTCTCTGCCTCTTCCTATGGCTTCAAGAGTTTTCTCTGTTATCTTCCAGCAATTTCAAGCTTTCTTTCTTTTTTTTTTTATATCTAGGTCTTTGACTCATTTTGATTTGGTTGTGGTACAGGGTAAGAGATAGGGATGTAGTTTCAGTCTTTTGCAAGTGGATAGCCAGTTTTCCCAACATCATTTGTTAAAGAGATAAAACTTTTCTTCAAAGTATATTAGTGGCCCCTTTGTCAAAAATCAGGTGACTGTAGGTGTGTGGGGTTGCTTCTGTGTCTCTGTTCTATTTCAGTGTTTTACCTTTCCCTTTTTATGCCAGTACAATGTTTTTGCTACTATAGGTTTGCAATAAAACTTGAAATCTAGTATTATAACCTTCAGTTTTGCTCTTCTTGTTGAGAATCACTTTGGCTGTTCTGCATCATTTCTGATTCCATATGAATATTAGGATTGTTTTTCTAGATTTATGAAGAACATAGTTGGTATTTTAATAAAGATTGTACTAAATCTGTAGGTCACTTTTGGTAACACAACCATTTGAACAATATTCTGGATCAAAGCATGTCTTCACATTTTGTAATTTTTTTTCTTTCTTCAGAGTTCTGTAATTTTCAATATGGAAGTTTTTCATCACCTTTGTGAGGTTGGTTTCTAGGCTTTTAACTTTCTTTTGAAGCTATTGCGATTAGAATTGTTTTACTAATTTTTCATTGGGTTCGTTGTATACAGAAATGCTGTTGATTTTTGCATGTTGATCCTATAACTAGAGAAGATATAATTTTAATTTTAAAGGTAAGAACACATTTATTGTTAAATATGATCTTTGAATTTGGGGAGGGAAGTGCTAGGGGTTTCACTGAGTGCCTCACACATGCTAGGCAAATGGTCTACCATGGAGCCACATTCCCAGCCCATTTTTACTTTACTTTGACATAAGGGCTTGCTAAGTTTCCCAGGCTGGCTTTGAACTTGTGGCCCTCTTGTTTCCATCTCCCATGTAGCTGGGATTACAGGCATGCGCCATTATGCCCAATGTGATCTTTGTATTTTTGTTGCCAAAAAATGACCAGAAAAAGAAGTAAGCAAATGTTTGGAAAGATATTCTGAGTAGAGCTGGATGACCAGATGTTAGAGTTCCTTTAGTGAAGTGAGACGGGGTGACTGAGCACTTAACTCCTTACCATTTCAATGTCATAGGAAGCTTCTGCGGTAAAAAGGAGTATTTAAATAGAATACATGCTTCACTGTGACAAACACCCTAGCCAAAGGAAAAATAAAAGAATGCTGGTTTTGCCAAAATTCGAATCCATTAGTACATATTTTGAATTGCTATTAAGTTGTATTAATAAAAGCAAGTTCTTAAAATTTTGTTTCTGATGAAACCTCTTTCTAACGCTGATTTTCTCTGTCTTCTGTATAAGATAAGGCTAGTGACACCTCCTAAGAATATGCACTGGGGCTAAGTAAGTATAATTTTTTGGGTGCCAAGAACGCTCTAAGCCAGGATGTAATGCAGTGAGCGTACCCAGCCATGTCAAACTTAAACTTTGATATGAATTAATTATCCAATTTTTTTTATAGTCACTGTCTAAAATTGTTTTTATTTTAAAGACGTGTATAAAGATTCAGAGCAGAAACCAGGGTACCAGAAAGGAGGTGAACACACACACACACACACACACACACACACAATCACTCTTTGAAAGTTTGTTTCACTATTTTGTATTAAAGGTTTGCAACGAAGTTGTCCAGAGAATTCAATCACTGGTAAATTTTTACTTAATTGAATGAAGAAACCAGGAGTTTAGGAGTGTAAAAAATGTTTTTCTGTACCTTGTATTG
The DNA here is from genome assembly GCF_053883595.1 of Heterocephalus glaber. Taxonomy (NCBI): domain Eukaryota; kingdom Metazoa; phylum Chordata; class Mammalia; order Rodentia; family Bathyergidae; genus Heterocephalus; species Heterocephalus glaber. Next base: position 61,259,149 of record NW_028258317.1, on the reverse strand, counting down.
CCCCACACTTTTTTTAAGCTCAGTGTTTTAGGGCTGGGATCTCAAGGACAACCCTCTTTCCGCTCCCCAAGGCTGCTTCCCACGCTCATCTCCCCGAGGGCTTTCTCCAGCCAGCCTGTCTCCCACTGTCACAGAGACACTCCACCTGGTCACTTTTGGTTCTGTGTATGTCTCTCCCTTATGTGCAACTACATTTCCTCTCCCTTCCACCTCGCCACATTTTGGAGGGTAGAACTATGCCCCCGCGCCCAAACAATTCCTTCATTTTAAAATTTGGGCCCTAACATTGGGCCCTAGGACCATTGGGAGATTGCCCATCAAGGTAAGGCCCATGTCTTTCAGGAGGTGTCACCGTTCACATTGCTCATTTGCTGCTTTCTCACATGAATTTTTTCAAAAGTATCTTCACCAACACTTGCTTTGTCAGCTTTTTGATTTTGGCTTTTCTAGTACATGTGCTGTAGTATTATACTGTGATTTTAATTTGTATTTCCCTAGCGATGACCTGTATGTGTTTATCTGCAAGTTGTATATCTTTGGTGAACTATCTGTTCTAATACTTTGCCCATTATCAGGCTGTTTATCTTCTTTTATTTTTGAATTGCAAAAGTTTTTAAAATATACATTTCAAACACATGTATGATTTGCATGTTTTCTCCCAGTCTATGCTTTGTTACTTCATCTTTTTCCTTTTGTGTCTCTGGTTTTTTTGTTTTGTTTTGTTTTGTTTTTTGGTACTGGGGACTGAACTTGGGACCTTGCACTTATGGGGCAGGCAGCAGCACCACTGAGCTAAATCCCTGGCCCTCTTTTGGTTTTTGAGACAGGGTGTCACTATGGAGCTCAAGGTGGCCTCGGACTCACCATGTAGTCCAGGCTGGCCCTGAACTTGTGGCAATCTTCTTGCCTCAGCCTTCTGAGTGCTGGGATTACAAGCATGCATCCCCATCCCTGGCTTACTGCTGTCTTATTTTTGCACCAGAGATCAAACGCAGTACCTTGCACTTGTGAGGCGGGTGTGGTGCCACTGAGCTAAATTCCTGCCCCACTGCTGTCTTTTGAAGAGCAAAAAATTTCAGTTTGATCAACTCCATTTGTCAACTTTTTATTTTATGGAATACACTTCTGGTATCACAGCTGAGAGATTTTTGCCCAACTTAAATTCACAATGATTTTACTCTTTTTTTACTTGTAAAAGGTTTATAAAGTTTCAGCTTTTGCATGCAGGTTCATAATTTGTCTTGACTATGCTTTTGCATGTTGAATAGGAAAAGAGGCTAGAGCTAGTTCTTTTTTTGTTCTCACATTGTATGTGCAGTTTTTCCAGCAGCACTTATTAAAAGATAATTCTGACCCTGTTCAATTACCTTAGAATCTATATCAAAAACATATTAACAATATATATAATATATAGACTTATTTCTGGATTCTCTGTTCTGTTCCCAGATCTCTTTTTATCCTTTAACTAATGCCACAGTACCTTGTTTACTAGTGCTTTGTATAAATCTTAAATCAGGTAATGTCAATCCTGCAACTTTGTTTTTTTCAAAGTAATTTGGGCTATTTTTGGTTCTTTGTGTTTTTCGATAAGTTTTAGGATCTGCTTATCAATTTCTATTTTTAAAAACCCTCTAGAGTTTTTATAATGATTGTACTGAATCAGTAGGTTAACTTGGGTGGAACCACCATCTTAACATTAAGTCTTTCCAAAGCATAAATATGAAATATGTCTTTGTTTAAGTCTTGTTTCATTTCTCTGAAGACTATTTCATGTTTTTTAGTGTAGTAGTCCTCCACATATTTTGTAAATATATCCCTAAGTATTTTGAACTTTTTGATAGTATTGTGAATGGAACTGTTTCCTTAATTTTTTTCTCTCTAAATTTTGAGTTTAATTTTTATGTAATCTAATAATGCTTGCAAAAGTCACTCTAACATTAACATTCATGAGTAAAGATAAGAGTAGTTTTATTTCTTTTTCTTATCACTGTTGGTAGCAGCTTCAACAGCAATATGAACACTTGATCAGGACAATCTTGTAGATGCCCATTCCACTTCATCTTGTTTTCCTTTTCTTAAAAAAGCTAGCAAATAAAAATACACTGTGAATGGGAAGAAAATGTCTTAACACTATTAAAGGTGGAGTCCTAAAAAATAATGAAAAGCCGGCCGGGGATTTAGCTCAGTGGTGCCGTTGCCTGCCTCAAAAGCTCAAGGTCCCGAGTTTGAGCCCTGGTACCAAAAAAAAAAAAAAAACAAGCAATGAAAATATCAAATCTAAAATTTTGAGGTTCAAATGAACAAGAAATTCTTGGAATCACTAAAACATTTCAAAAGAAGTACATATTTTCACTCTATTTTGTTACATACAAATTCCCCTAGGTTATCGAACAGTTGTTTTAGCCATCAAATTTTATTACAAGGTCAATACAATTGTTTCAAGATGATAGTGTTGTCTTTAATTGCATCTTTTAAAAAATCCTCAAGGGCCAGGGATTTAGCTCAGTGGCACCACACCTCCCTTGCAAGCGCAAGGTCCTGAGTTCGATCCCTGGTGCCAAAGAAAAATAGAATTTCCATTGTCACCTTTACATTTTTTTGCTACTTCTTCTCAAGCCTAATAAAATGATATATAACTCACAGTCCCAAAACAACATAACAATTTTCTGATTTACAAAAAGATTTTAGTTTTGTTTTCAAATCCAATGACCAAATTACACTCTCTATCTGGTTACAATGACAAAACACTTTCATTATATCATCTGTTGATCAGACTTTCCTTTTAAAAATGTAAGGGTGACACATTTATAAATTCAGTAGCTCCATCTTTTCCTATCATTATCCAGGACTGATGAAGTTTTTTGTAATTTTGCAAGTCTTTGTATATGAAATAATTTCTTTCTGTAAAAGAGTTTTCAGACTAATCCCACCCTCCAAAAATACAATTTCTCTTCAATGTACACATAACATCACTCATATGCACAAACACACACACACACACACCTGTTGCCATGTGGGTTTTTTGCACACTGCTTGCTGAGAGCCCACATGGATTGCTCTCAAATGAGGAGCTATGATCTGACCTTCTCTTTTTATAGTAGCTACGTTGTCTGGAATGAACAACAGTGGCTCATCCAAAGAAAAACTGCTGCTGCTGCTTTCCTGACAAGGTTGCAGGTTCTTCTCGGTTTATTTTAGTTTCAGTTTATCTTCCTTACCAATGCTCAAGGCTGGGGAATTCAAGCTCTTCTTTCACACACCTGATGACTTTTGTTGCTAGTGCCTGCTGCTAAGGCTTATGGGACTGTTTGTGGCTGGAATGTAACAAGTGTCTCCTTTGCGCAGGCGCGGCACCACTGAGATTTAGATCTCCGGCGTTGCACTAAATTTTGATCTTGATTTTTTTTTTTTTTCTTAGTAGGGAATGAGCTTGTTTTTTCAAAGCCTTAACCCTAGAATTACAGATTTGAGCTTTTGATTCCTTATCATTTTTTTTCTCATTTTAACCGGCCTGTGAAACTTTCGCTGGGATTCTGGTTCATCAGCCTTTCTTTTCAAACTTTTGACATTAGTTTTGCTACGTACTACTACATGCTTTGCTGCAACAATTTTGCTCAGAGTATCTATGATCGTGTTTTGCTTAAAATGAGTTACAGGTTTTGTATGTTTGGATTTTATGGGGTTTTGTTTTGTACCGGGGATCGAACTCGGGTCCTTGTGCTTGCGAGGCAGGCGGCGGAACTACTGAGCCAAATCCCCAGCCCAGGATTTTATGCTTTTTGACTCTATACCAGAAACACTACTTGACTGGCTGCTTCTATCATTCTGAAGATTTGTTGTCTTCTGAGACTCCATTTTTTTTTTGTACTGGGGATTGGGGACCTTGCACTTTCTTTTGGATTAAATTCTTTTACTGGTACATTTTAGGTATACAACACAATTACATTTCTCATTGGGAATTGTACCTTTACATAATGCATCTTGGTTCTTATTTTTCCCCATTCCTAGCCCTCCCTTCACCCCCTCCACCCTTCCCTATTTACAAAGACTTTATTTCCATTTCTTCCATTTCTCATCATTTTTCCTTTCCCTTCTTTCCTTTCCTCTGCCCCTCCCACTACCCCTACCCCTTTGGACCTTTTCTTCCTATTTTCCATTATCGATTATTCATTCTAATCATTGGTACATTTTAGGTATACAATATAATGACATTCATCATTGGAAATTTGCACCTTTACATAGTCTCTCTTGGCTCTTATTTTTCACCCTTGCCCAGCCCTCCCTTCAACTCCTCCATTCCTCCCTATTTACAAAGATTTTGTTCCTATTTTTCCATTTTCTCATATTAATCCCATTCCCTTCTATCCTTTCCCCTAGCCCTCCCACTTCCTTCCCCTTTGCCCCTTTTCTTCCTATTTCACATTACCTATTATACATTTAGTCCTTATTTACACTTTCAGTTTCTCACACCAGAGAAACTATTTGGTATTTACACATGTGTGTCCTTTTTATTTCACTTAAGAGTATTGCCTCAATGTGCATCCACTTAGCTATAAATGTCTCTAATTTCTCATTTTTTATGGCTGAGTAATACTCCATTTTATAAAAAAACCACATTTTCTTTATCCAGTCTCCAGTTGATGGGCATTTGGGCTGTTTCCAAGTTTTAGCTATTACAAACTGTGCTGCTATGAACATGGGTGCACATATATCACTGTGGTATGATTCTTTTAATTCTTTGGGGAAGATCCTCAGCAGTGGAATAGCAGGGTCAAATGGGACTTCCAGTCCTAGTTCTTTGAGGTATCTCCATACTGATTTCCACAGTGCTTGCACCAGTCTGCACTCCCACCAGCAGTGGAGCAGGGTTCCTCTTTCCCCACAGCCCCACCAGCATTGGTTATTGGTTGATTTCATGATAGCAGCCATTCTTTCTGGAGTGAAGTGGAATCACAGCATTGTTTTCATTTGCATCTCTCGAATGACCAGTGATGTTGAACATTTTTTCATGTATTTATTTGCTATTTCTACTTCTTTGTCTGAGAAATGTCTGTTCATTTCAGATGCCCATTTTTGGATTGGGTCTTTAAATTTGGGAGGTCTGATCTTTTTAAGTTCTTTATAGATTCGAGATAGTAGACCTTTGTCTGAGGAAGAGCAGGTGAAGATTTTTTCCCACATTGTGGGTTGTCTCTTCACACTGCTGGTGGTTTCTCTTGCTGTGCAGAAGCTTTTTAATAAGAAGAGATCCCACTTGTTGATTGTTCATGCTAGTTCCCAGGCAACTGAGGTTTTGTTCATAAAATCTTTTCCTACACCGATGTCTTCAAGGGTTCTACCTAACCTCTGTTCCAACTGGTTCAGAGTTTCTATTTTAATATTTAGATCTTTAATCCATTTTGATTTTAGTTTAGTGCATGGTGAGAGATATAGGTCTAGTTTTAATGTTTGGCAAGTTGAAGCCCAATTTCTCCAGCACCATTTATTGAAGAGGCTATCTTTCCTCCAGTGAGGGTGTTTGGCTCCTTTGTCGAAGATGAGATGGCTGAGTGTGTCTGAAGTTGTTTCTGCATCTTCTAATCTGTTCCACTGGTCTTCAAGTCTGTTTCTTTGCCAGTACCATGCTGTTTTTATCACAGTAGCTTTGTAGTATAGTTGCAGGGGACCTTGCACTTTCGAGAGTGGTGGTGGCACCACTGAGCTAAATCCCTGGCCCACTCCTTTGATTCTTATTCAAATTTTTTCTTTGCCCTCCTTTCTTCAGTGGTTTCATCTATTTTACCTGAAATAGAACTTCTGTTCACCTTCATCCTTATCTGAAAACTTAAACAATGGGTTGCTAACAGTCTTAATTTTGCCTTCCAGGCCGGGAATTTAGCACAGTGGTTCTGCTGCCTGCCTTGCAAGTGCAAGGTCCTGAGTTTGATCCCTGGTACCAAAATAAATAAATAAAAATAAATATTACATTCCATCTTGGGCCGGGGATTTAGCTCAGTGGTTCCACCACCTGCCTCACAAGCACAAGGTCCCAAGTTGGATCCCTGGTACCCCCAAAAAACCAAACCAAACCAAAACAACAACAACATTCCATCTCTGGGCGCAGTGGTGCACACCTGTAATCCTAGCACTCGGGAGGCTGAGGCAGGAGGATTGCCATGAGTTCGAGGCCAGCATGGGCTACATAGCGAATTCAAGGCCAGCCTGAACTACCTAGTGAGACCCCGTCTCAAAAAAAAATTTACATTCCATCAGAGCTTCATTTTTCTTTTTTTCAATAGGAAACAAGTCTCTGAAAAAAGTGGACAATTTAATTCAAGAGATGGCACACTGGCTTCTCCCTGATTATTACACTCATGCTTGAAATCCAACTCAACGCCATCCTTCATTGCAAGGCAAGATGACACTGAAGAAAGACTTTAAGTCACTGATACTTGTGGTACCACTTCAATTTGTCTAGAATGTTGGCTGCTCCTTCTGTTCTCCTTATGGTACTCAGGTTTCACTGATGTACAAACTTTCCCTTTAATTTTACATCTTTCTGGTTGTTTCACCTCTACCTTGGGGGCAGATACAATCTTCCTGGATGCCTTTTTTGTGCTACTTAACAGGGTGTCGTTTGATTGCTTGACAATAGTGCTTTGTCGCAAACTTCTTACTTTTTTTAAATACCATTCAATGAGGTGATTTTCTTGGTGATCTCATTGAGTTTTCTTCTACTTTGTCCCTCAAATTTCTGCTAGGTAAAATCAATTCTTCTTCATCCATGGTGCCATTTCCACTTTAACAACTCTTTCGTCCATAATATTGTCAAGACCAACAACTCAAGAGTTGTGAGAATCAATTAAGTTGAAGTAGGACAACTCACTCTAAGCTTTAGAGCACTATACAGATGTTAACTATCTTCATCCTAGGGGTTAGAAGGAACCTCAAGAAGTTATCTAGTCCTTATCTCTGTACCCAAGTAGAACTTCATTTAAAAAGAGCTCAACAAGATAGTGGTCTATCCTGTTGAATAAGACATCTGGTAATTAGGATCACTGCTATCCAAAATAGGCAAACAAAACTTACTTGAAGATCCTAGCATAGGATCCTTGTTGCTAAGCATGTTCTTCAGTGAGTCCTCCAAGACATTTTGACTTGCACTAAAATCCTTACAGACTTCATTCTCCAGGTTGGAGGCTTGAAACAGGGCATCACCTAAGTGGTCCGTAGGAATTAAATGATTAAAGGTAACAACCTCTGTGAAGACCCCATGTCTTTTGGCCCCAGCTCCGCCTGACTGGCGCTTCAACAGGCAGCCAGAGGAAGGTAGCAGCCACCGCTTCTGCTCTGCCACCTCGGCCTGTCAAGCCTCGTGGGCCTCTGCCCAGGCCAGGGACCCCAGGGCTAGAGTGCTGGTGGAGCGGGAGTGTCAAGTGACCCCACTGTTCGGCCTTCTGGGACCTTGGCTATGTTTCTTCCGTTTTATTTTTTGATTGTTTGTTGCTAACTTATAGAAATAAAATAACCACAATGAAGTATCACCTCACCCCAGTAAGAATGACTATTATCAAAAACACTAAAGATAATAGGTTCTGGCAGGATGTGAAGAAAAGAGAACCTTTCTACATTGTTGGTGGGAATGGAAATTAATGCAGCCATTATCAAAAGCAGCATGAAAGTTCCTCGAAGGAAGGAAGAAGGAAGGAACGAAAAAGATAGAAAGAAAAAGAAAGAAAGAAAGAAAGAAAGAGAGAGAGAGAGAGAAAGAAAGACCATATGGGGATCTAGCAATCCCACTACAGGGTATACCTAAATCCAAGGGGAATAGTCAGTCTGTTGAAGAAACATCTACACACTCCCACGTTCATGGCAGCACTATTCACAACAGCCAAGAAACGGGGGTAAGCATCCAACAGTGATGAGTGGATGAGGAGAATGTGATAGATATCCGTACACAGAGGGACATTCTTCTGTTGTCATTAGCAACAACATGGAAGGAAGTCACAATTTTTATGGCAAGTGTAATAAGCCAGGCACAGAAAGATAAATGTGGACTCTAAAAGAGTTGACCTCAAAGAAGTTGAGAGTGTAATGGCGGCCGCCAGAGCCTAGGGAGACTGAGCCGGAGAACGGCTGGGGAAGGGTTGATCAGTGGGCACTAATTTATTGTTAGGAGCAAGAAGTTCTTGTGTGCTGTTGCACAGTAGTGACTGTAGATAATGATAATGTACTGTATATTTTACAAAACTAAAAGAAAGAATTTTGAAAGTTTTCTCCATAAAGAAATGATAAATGTTTGAGGAGTTTGGTATGTTTAAAATGATTTAAACATCACACAATGAATACATAAATTGAAATAATATATAGTACCCCAATAATACATACTATTTTTGTTTTTATGTGTGTATTAAAAATAAAGTTTAAAAATTGATTCATGCATATTGATCTTGCATATTATGACTTTGTTAACTTACATTGTAAATTCTAGTTGTTGGGTTTTGTTTTTTGCACGTAAAACTTCTTCCTTTTCAATCTACATGTCTCTAATATCTCTTTATTTCTTATTGGCTAGAATCCTCCAATACAATGTTGAATGAAAGTGATTAGAATGACATCTTTGTTTTGTTCTTAATAATAGAAGGATTTGTTCTACTAGTAATAGTACAAGGATTTGTTCTAACAGTAGAAGGAATAGTAGAATAATTTGTTCGTAATAGTAGAAGGATTATACTTAAAGGATTCAGTCTTCACCTTTAAGTATAGTATTAATTGCTGTTTTTTCAGAGATGCTCCTTATCAGGTCAAGGAGTTTGTTGAGAGTTTGCCCTTCCTACATCAAAATGATAATATGGCTTTTGTCCATCATTCTATTAATATAGTACATTACATTAATTGATTTTCAAGTGCTAAAAAAACTCCCCTTTCTGGGATAAACTCCACTTGGTCACAAATTATAATCACATGTATGGTGCCTGGACACATTTCTAATGTTTTGTTAGGTATTTTCCTGCCTGTATGCATGAGGGATATTGGCCTATCATTTTGCTTCCTTATGCTGGTTTTGAGTATGTATCACTTTTTGAGTGGAAACAGTATGTGCCTGTGCACCTTGAGGTCAGAAATACAACCGTGTACAATGTGGATGTGGTTCCTACCCTCAAGATGTTCACAGTCTTGCTGGAAAGGTCCTAAATAATAATAGTAGAATAAATGTATGTATTTTTACATATACAATGACAGTGGTGACAAACACCATGAAGAACTAAATGTTCATATGTGATTTAAAAAGTGACAAAATCAGGTAGAGAGAAGTAAGAGACCTTACTTAAGGGAATAGTAAGGCACCATCCTGCAAAGCCATTTAAGCCCAAACCTAGAGAATGAAACAGTTGGAAAAGGGAGAGGGATATGAGAGCGGTAATGAGAGCAAGGCGCCGGAGAGGAGAATGGACTGAAATGGAGGAACTGGAAGAAATGTGTTTAGGGAGCATAAGTAACCATCAGAGTGACCACCAAGGAAGTAAGTTCACTAAGGACATTGTAGGCCACTTCCCGCAGCACTGCACTCGGAGTGTTATGGGAAACCATCAGTGGGTTCAGTACAGGAATGTAGTCGGCAGAGTAGGCTTAATCATTTTCATTTTACAGATTACGTTACTGAAACTCAGAGATGTTGATTCACTCAAGATACACAATAAGTGGCAGAAAACAAAGATAATTCAACTCTTAATGCAATACTTTTTGGACTTGATGTTTTGATTCTTCATCTTTATGATGAACTCTACCAGATGCTGGGAACTCAAACTCAAATTTGTCATGTTTGCTGCTTATGACTCATTAGCATAAAACCACATATACAGGGGAGGCTGAACTCTGATTATAATGAGGATTGGCATCATCTCGAGGATTTCATCTATGCATTCTGCCACAATACCAGAGAACCAAGTATTTTTCAGGAAAAGACAGACGAGTGAAGGAAGTAATCTTTATAAAAATTAATACTAAAATACGACTTCCCCTTTAATGGTGAAATCAATTTTAATATAGCTGTTTAAGATTTTATTCTCCACAAAGACAACCTAGTATCCATGTATGAAAACAAGTTTTTGGGCATTGCAGGTATAACTACAATTAGGTCGTGTGCATTTAAGGGGATAGGTGGGAGGCAGATGGGAAAAAATTTTAGAAGATGGGCATTTTTCACAACTACAATAAAAATAAATCTCAGTCAGGGCATAAGGAGAGAAAGTAAGATTTTGTTGTTGTTTGATTTTTTTTTTTAAACAGGGTCTCACTATGTAGTTCAGGCTGGCCCTGACTATGTGGCCCAGGCTGGCCTTGAACTCATGGTGATCCTTCTGCCTCAGCCTCCTAAGTGCTGGGAGTACACTGCCATGCCCAGCTGAAAATTAGATTTTATACTGAGGAAATTTGCAATCCTAGAACTCAGGAGAGTGAGGCAGGAGGATCGCCATGAGCTCAAATCCAGCCTGGGCTACATAGTGAGACCCTGTCTCAAAACAACAACAAAACCAAAAAAACAAAACAAAATATGGAGATTTGCTTCTAAGGACGTTGTACGTGAACTGTGAAAAGCTACTAGACTGAAGGTCAGAAAAATGAGGTTCAAGGACCCTTCCACAACTTAATGTATCAACATGGGCAAGTTTTCTGGTCTCTGTTTCCTCATTTGCAAAATGGGAGTTTTATAATAGTCTGTCTCTAAATTCTCTTGTAGGTCCAACAAGTCGCATTTCTAGAACACTTCAGTTCACTTTTCTGGTCTATGTATTCAAACTATGTAGTCAAGTCTAGTTCATCAAATAATAGAAGGAACTTAGCTGTCATCTGGTGATTTTGAGAATAACTAGATTCAAAATGTCAGCCAAAATAATTTATTGAATGTATCAAATTGCCACTAAAGAGTGCTCAGGTTCTGACATTACTGTACTTTGTGTAAATATTACATTTCCATTAGATGCAACTTCAAACTTTCAATATAATTTTTCCTCTTCTTGCAGAGTCATCTCAACCTCTTTAACTTTCTCCATTTGTAGAGAATTGAACCTATGGAAATATGTATGGAAATGAAAAGAAGTGGTAACTCAGTTTTTTTTATTTCTACATTCTTCAAGATACCTAATGTTTACTGCAACTCCTTCCAACACACACAGACACACACATCTTTATACCTGCTCACACATGTATTCAACACCCAGATCTCTTCACATTTTCACATTCAGTAAAACTTAGTCTACCCAGTGGTTATCACTAAGTACAATATTTGAGAGACTGCAGAGCCAAAAGGCATGAATGACTAATGGACCAGCAGGGAGGGGATACTTGACTGAAAGATAAAATGCCCTACTTCACAGTCTAAAAGGTATTGAGTTTGGCTCTGAGAAAAATTAAAATGCCAGTTGAAGAAGTCAGTGTTCCTTGGAGGGAAAGCTAATTTCTAATCTTGATTTCTGTGTCACTTTAGAGGTTCTTAGAGGCTGAAAATGATGGTACATTAACAAAACTTAAGATTGACTTAGTCCAATGTGACTTAAGAAGTTTTCAAGCATCTTATATACCTAACCCAAATAAGAGAAGCCTGCTAACCATCATTTGCTGGCGGCTGTTATGTAAATGGTTCATTGTGAGTTTTATTCTTTGATGCTCATAAGGGTCTTCCTGGCATGTAAAGAGTGAACAGTTACATACCCACTCACCTGTCAAAACTTGAAAAGCAGCATTACTCAAGAGACTGTTCACAGGCACCCCTGTAAATAAATGCAGTGAAATAAGGCAAGTGAAAAATGGCTCAGTCCTAAATATCCTGAGCATTCTGGGAGGCATGTGTATATTTTAGACTTGATTGCTTTTTCAATTTTCTGTATCATGACTTTTTAAAAAAATACTGATTTTGTTGATGAAGAATTTAGCAAATTTAGGAATTGAGACTTAATTTCCAAGTGTTTTGATTGCTTCTAATTGCCTTGGCAATTAGAACATTAAGTGTCTCAGTGTAATACCACAGAAAGCTTTAGTATCATCAGCTCTGGAAAACAAAAGCCTGCTACTTAATCATACAATAAGTGAATCACTGACATCCAGGCTCCCTGGGAACCTGGCCTGGAAGTATCTTTTCTAAAGCTCTACTGGGAGATTCATCTGTCTTCTGCTGCTCAAATCATGTCTCATCTTGGTGGAAATTTTCAGGCTGCCCTCATGCTATAAATTTCCAGCCCAGTATGGAAATTTCTTGGCCCACCACAACTGAACTTTTCAGCTAGTGGAACAGACCTTTAGTTACATTCATTTCCTGAAAATAAAGAGACTCTTAGTAGACGCATATTGTCCGCCTTCTGTTTCCCCCAACCCCTGGCTAACAGCAATAATGCTATAACGGAAAGGTACCCCATAAAATGACACGTACCATGTTAGCTCTTGGATTAAAAGCACAATCTTCAGAATGAGACCTGAATTAAAATTCAGACTCCAGGCTTTAGTTGAGGGACCTGGGGAAAGTTCTTTGTTCTCTCTGAGTTTCCTTTTCTTCATCTTCATACAGTAATGGAGGAAATTGTCTCTACCTCAAAGGATTATTACAGGAATCAAACAAGATAATATATTAAAAACATATGGTCCAGTTTTGGCACACAGTAAGCACTTATTAAATGCTAGTGAAGAATGTTGTTGCTATAGTTTCTATGTTTCATCTGCAAATTGTTCCATATCTTTGACCCTTATTGATGGAAAGAATTTTAAAATCTCATTACCCAATCTACTTAATTTATAGGCAAAGAAACTTATGTGTCTGTAAAATAGCTCAGAGGCCACTCACTTGTCCAAGGTCACATGGAATAATTGACCTAGAATAGCAAAATCAAGGTCTCTTGATTTCCAGACCCAAGTTTATTCTGCTTCCAGTAGTCAAGTATCATGTGAACCTTAGGCAAATCAATATGGTTGCGTGAAAAAATCTAAACCTACAAAATAATTAGTAGACAAAAATTAATTGGAAGAGAAGTATTTTCAGCAGAAAAGGTACAAAATAATTTGAATACACATTAAAGAAATACTGTAGAATAATCATGTTATAAATAATGACATTTTAATTTTTCTAAAGTAATTTTTCCAGAAGTGATTTTGAGTGCCAATCTGATATGTACCTTTCATGCATGTGTATACATATATAGAGATTGGATATTCTTTATCTAAAATACTTAGGACCAGACGTGTTTTGGATTTCAGATGCTTTGGATCTTGGAATATTTGCGAACATAGAATGAGATATCTTGTAGAAGGACCCAAATCTAAACAATTGGTTCATTTATGTTTCATGCATACCTGATGTATAGAGACTAAAGGTAATTTTATAAAACTATATTCAATAAGTTTGTGTGTGAAGCTGTGTTTCACATTGTATGGAACTTTCCACTTGTGGTGTCATGTCAATGCCCCAAAAGTTTAAGATTTTGGACCTTTTCAGCTTTCAGATTTTTAGATTACAGATGCTTAACCTGTATTAGAAAAAAAAAATTTCTTTTTTTTCCTCTCAATGTTTCAGGAAAACAAGAATGAAGGCTTTCAAGAAAGAGAAGGAGACCTGGTGTCTTTCCTTGGGCAGAAGGGAGTTGCCAAGAAATAGCAAATGAATGCCTCATAGTAGATTCCTGGGTAATGGTGTTTCCACTGCCCAGAGGACTTCCACTGAAGCTCAAAGCTGAAGAGGAAATTAAGGAATTATTGCTGAGGCTGAATCTTGAGTATCTTGCTGACAGCTAGGACATCAAACTAGGAGAGAAGAGGAGAAGCTAGGATGCCATACTTCCCTCTCTTGTGGTAGATCAGCATTGGCTCAACTTTGTTTGTTTGGTACTGGGGATCAAACTCAGGACCCTGCGCTGGCAAGGCAGGCAGAGGAACCACTGAGCCAAATCCCCAGCCCTCAGCTTTGTTCTTTTTGCCCTCAGCCTTCTGACTTCAGTGCCACCAACTACCCTGCCCTGGAAGGTGTGGTCCATGGGTTCCAGGGAAACTTACTGGGCACATAACAACAGTAATAGCACTGCTATGGTTATGTGAATCACATTAAATAAGATTCTTTTATCATTATTTACACAGCAACACACTCACTATAAGTAACACAGATATGAGACACATAGAATGAAAAACCAAGCCCTGGGCTGGTGAAGTGCTCCAAGTTAGAGCAGCTGCTCAGCAGGCATCAGGCTCTAGGTTTAATGTGTAGCACTACAAAAATAAATAAAAGAAAATAAAACACTCAAGCACTCTTTGTCCATAGTGCTTGATTTCTCGCTTTTTTTTTTAACTTGGAACTCTCAATGTAGTTGACATAAATCTACTTCATTTTTTCAACCATCATGTAGTATTCCACAATATAACTGTCACAATTCATATAACCATGCCCTAATTGAGAAAATTTTCTCCCCCTTTTCAGTTTTTATTAGAAAGAAAGCTTACAATGACCATTCACATTCATTTATTTTACAAATATATATAAATATTTCACAAGTATAGATTCTTATAAATAGAATTAAAAACTCCAAAGCTGTACTTTAAACATAGATCTATACCCTAAAAAAGCTTGTACCCATTCATCTTCATACAAACTATATATGGAATTGCCTATCATTTCTACATGATAATACTAGTATCAAACTATTAAAAAAAACTTTTTTGCAGTGCTTGGGATTGAACACTGGACCTTGTGCATGCTAGACAAATATTCTAACACTGACCTATACCCCCAGTCATCTATTGAATTTTAATTTTTAAAAATTTTCATTTGTATATTTGCAGTACATAATGATTTCATTCATCATGGGGGAGTTGGCACATGTACATAACACATCTTAATTCTTTTTGCTTTCCTTTCCTGTCCTCCTTCCCAACCTAATTGGTTATGTAATATATCTTGTTTATTTTCATTTTCTTTACTTTTCAGATTAACCATCTTTTTATATCTTATTTATTAAGTTTTATTAATTGTCTCTTCATTTCTTTTGCCCAGTTTTGTATTTTATGTCTTTCATAGTAATTTTAGGATCCTTTAATATATGGTATATATTACTCTTGGTTTTATATATTATTACAAAGACCTTCATAGGACCTTTTGGGGGATTGTGTGTGTGTGTCTTTTATTATAGAGATCTATATCAGTTTCTCTTCATTATGACAAAATACTTATGGCAGTCTACTTATGAAGAAAGAGGTTTAGGGCCAGGGATTTAGCTCAGTGGTTCTGGCGCCTGCCTCCCAAGTGCAAGGACCCAAGTTCGATCCCTGGTACCAAAAAAAAAAAAAAGAAAGAGGTTTATGTAGCTCACAGTTTTGGAGCTTGCAAGTCCGTGATTGGACAACCCCATTGGTTTGGGCTCTGCTGAGGGCCTAATGGTCGCTCGCATCATGGCAGGACCATGTGGAAGACAGAAAGATCATGTCACCAGACAGGAAGCCAGAGAACTGAGGCCCCACAATCTCTTCAGGGGACATGGACAAATGACCTAAGGACCTCCTACTAAGCTCAATGTCTTAATGGTTCTATGGCTCCCCAACATTACCACCCTGGGGACCAACTTTCTAATACATGAATTATTGGAGGCAAAACTCAAGTCACATTCATAGCAAGATATTTTAATTTGCTTGAAATGAGATTTTTTTTTTTTTGTCTTTTACTAGTAACTCTTGGAATTTATATCTTTTTAAAGGAGACCTTTCACCATGCTCCAAAATTACAAAAACTGATGTGGTATATTTTATTCTAGCTCCTTTTTGACTTGGGTTTTTAAAATTTTAATGTTCAGAATTTAATCTAATTGTATTTTGTACATACAATGTGATAAAGGGATCTAAATTAATGTTATTCAAGGATGACAACAATCTTTATATAATTTTTGGACAGTCCACCCTTTTCATATTGAGATGCTACCTTTCCTAAGTGTCTCTTTATACATGGCTTTGTTCCTGAATTGTCCTTTATTGTTTCATTTGTTCATTTCTTTCTAAACCAATATAATATTGTTCAAATAAGTATAAACACTATATTTAGATAACTGGAAAGTTGTGTCCTTTGTTGATTTTTTTTTGTAGTTTTGTTACTTGTTCTGAAGGTATTATAGACAGCTAAACTAGGTAGAAATATTATAGGCAGTCAGGTAGGGCTAGGCCCTCGAGGGAGTCAGGACAAAGATAAAAGACTTTATAACTGTGGCCAGAGACACATTTGTTGGCGATGAGGCCTGCATACCTTCCCCAAGCCAAGATAAATGGTAACACCTGTCCTAATGAAGTCTGGATAGACATCAGTCACCCCAATGGGTAAGCAAGACCTCCAGACCCATCGTTTCCTAGAAAAATCTTTGTCCTTTCCATGCACATTTGTTGTGTGACTTATTTCCCCACTGGATCACTGTCACCTAAGGGACTACACTTGTAACCTCGTTTGTTGATCATAGCTTTAACCCGCATTGTACTCACGTGGTTTTTGCTCTGTAGAACTTGCCTTGGAAAGTGGGGTCCTCATCTGCTCCTTCTCCTCCTGCTTCTCACCAGCTAGCCTCGCAATAAATATTTCCTATTCTTAACCTCCATTGTTCTGGAATTCATTCTTCGATTTTAGAGAACACAAGATTAGCGTATCAGACATCTAATAGGTTGGAAATTACAATATTTCCCTTATATCATTTGGAGGTCCTATTTCATCTCTTATATCATGCCTGTATCAGAGCATTTCTCTTTCGTATGAACTCTAAAATCAGCTTTCAAATTCTATAAATCTCGTTATGATTTTATGAAGACTGTATTGAATGTATGGGTTAATTTGGAAAGTTGGCATCTCTAGAAGACTTTCTTCCAGAAACATGGAGAGCTTTTTATCTCTCCAGATCTCCTTTTATATCATCAATAAAACCTTATAGTTCTTTTCACATGGAACAGCTCTTGTTGGTTTACTTTGCAGAGACTTTTTAAAAAATCTATGTTGCCATTGAGAATGAGATCTTTAGATTTTATTTTCTCTACAGAGGAAGGTAAGAAAAGAAAAAGA
Organism: Heterocephalus glaber; assembly: GCF_053883595.1. NCBI lineage: Eukaryota > Metazoa > Chordata > Mammalia > Rodentia > Bathyergidae > Heterocephalus > Heterocephalus glaber. The sequence goes on along the minus strand of NW_028258317.1, from coordinate 61,242,108 downwards.
AAGCAAGAGTTGAAAGAACACAAGAGAGAAGAAAAAGAGAGAAAAATCAAATGGGGAAATGGAATGATACACAAAGAGGAAGGAAGACAATTTGATTTTATCAAGTACCTATGCTGTGACATGCTCTTTGTTAGAGGCATGCACAAGCACCATCTCATGTTCACCTCCAGCTAGGTAGCAGCTTTGAGAAAATTGAAGTCGAGAGATCAGCAAGGAAATGTGGAATAGGAACTGGAGCAATAATAGGTTTGGAAAGAGACTGGGGAATTAATCCCAAATTTCACTCTAATTACATTTGACTCCTGTAAAATGCAGATAATAACTGCTTGGGTGATTGTGAGGGTCAACTGAAATAACACGTCTAAAGTGGCTACTGCCTAGGGAGCTCTCCATCAAGCCGGTTCCCACTCATCAATATGTCTCTCTTACACCACAGACTTTCTGCCCCCTGCACCCAGCTGCCATTCGAATCTGAGAGTCTGCTCAGGACAACGCAGAGCCTTAATATTAATATGTTATGAGATGTTTATTCCATTAGTGCACAACACACAGGAACACATACCAAAAATTCTTTTAAAATACGGCACTCAAGACAATTATCGAGAGTTGTGATGTGAATCTGAAAAAAAAGTCACATAAGCTTGAAAAAAAAACACCCATTACAAAGGAGGCATTGTTGAAATTCGAATCCTTGTGTAAGCCTAAATGCCCAGTGAGAGTCACCCTCTATTCTAACCAAACAATCGTTCCTTGTGCAGAAGACAATGCTGGCTACATAGTCCTAGGAAGCACTGTGTCCCCATGGCCATGGCAACGCTCTCTCCCGCTGTGCTGCCCCACACAGAAGCAAAGTCTGGAGGAGCTATGGCCCCACCTGGCTCAGGGCCTGGGCCACTAAACAGCCAGGAGCCCAAAAAGCCAGGAAAACAGACCTGGCCCAGAGATGCTGGCTCTACCTTCATTCACTGCGGAGCTTGTATTGTCCCTGGAAGTCATGCTTATGAGATGTAAGAATGAAGGAGAGACAGGGGCCAGAGATTTAGCTCAGTGGTTCTGCCGCCTACCCTACAAGTGCAAGGACCTGAGTTCGGACCGAGTTTGGTCCCTGGTACCAAAAAAAAGAAGGAGAGAGAAAGATAAAAATAAGACATTAGTGAAATTCTCCAGATGAGTATTCTCTTCTTGGGATCATGTATATGCTTGTTCCTAACACCTCTTGATAAATCTTCCCCCTCAGCAGCTGGCAGCTCTTGAGGAAATTTGTTCACCTCTCTAAGCTTCATTTTTTTCATCTGAAAAATAGGATTGATAACACATCTCTCAGAGAATTGCTATGAGAATTAAATCACTCATATATAAAAATGTGCTCAATAAAAACAAGAATTATTCTCTCATCACATAGAAAATTGCATTCAGAGCCTGTGAATGTCTTCAGAGGTTTTGCATTTCACTTTTCAAGGGGAAATATGATTTCTGCAACAGCCAGTGTCATGTGATTCTGGAACTAGTGAATAATGTGTGTAATAAACGTTTTATTTTACTTTTTTAAAAGGGATGGTCTCTCTTAAGTACTGAGACTTGGTTCTATAAATGACTTGTAAACTGACCTTGATTCATTGGATCTATTTTCAAATCATATCCAGAATGCAATCACTTCTCACTGTCTCTTGCTGCCACCTGGTCTAATCCAAGTCATCACCATTTTTTCCTGGATTGTTGCAAATAGCCCTCTGACTGGCTTCCCTGCTTTCACTATAGACCTAAAAATATTTTGAGCAATGACTGTATCACCAGAATAAATGTATCCTCTCCCCCAAGGGAATTCTTTGACCATCATTTGCTGGACATACATTTATTCAGCCAATATTTATGGAGCCCCGACCAGATGCCAGCATTGTTCAGGCTTTGGTATTGTAGAAGTAAACACGATGGGCACAAATCTATGCTTTTGGAGTGTATATTCATGAGTTGACACAGTGACCGATAAGCACAACCAAGCACAGAGTAGGCGATGCCAGATGGTGATGGGCGACAGGGAGAAAAATAGCGATTGTGGAGGCCAGTGCACAGGGACTCGGGGTGGGAAGTGGGGGTTGTTATCTTAAATAGGGTGGATGGGAAAAGCCCTGTTACGGCTTCTATCTAGATGGCCCCCAAAGCCTCACGCACACATAGGTGGGGCTTTTGGAGGTGACTGGATCCTGGGTATGATCCTGGGTTGGTCCACTGATGAGTTTGGATGAATATACAGGGTGGATATATATCCCTTCCCCGCCTTGTTCCTACATTCTGCTTCTCACTGTCCTACCTTGAGCTGTTTCTCCTCTGCAGGGTCCCTCTGCCTTGCCACACTGCCTTGGAGTCCAGCCCACTATGGAATGAAACCTCTACAAACTGTGAGCTAAAACAAACCTCTCCTCCTTTAACTTGTGGGTTTCAGATATTTTGTCCCAGCAATGAGAAAGTAACTAAGACTCAGCCTCTTCTAAGGAGCTGATACTTGAGTAGGGAGCAGAAGGTGAGGAGGGAATGAGACCTAGATTACTGACAGGAGGGGAGGGAAAGGTTTTCTATGGACAGTAGGTACAAAGGCCTTGAGGCAATGTTCCGGAATCGCGGAAAGAAATGTACGGAGACACAGAATTTGGGTAAAAAAACAAAGCCTTTAATCGCTAGCGAGGGGGACCGCCAGAAACTCGTCTGATCAATGTCCGCCCTGTCCTTTGCTTTAACAGTTCCTTTTATATCTCCTTTTAGCCATTACCTCATTTCTGGCGGTCTTAGTAAAATTTCTGTTTCTCTTTTACAACTAGTTCCTGTTAACGGTTATAGTCACAGACATATAACAAAACAGACGGCGCCTAAAACACACACGTTGTAAACTACCCAAACATTTCTACTTTTCTTTTCTCTGGGTTAAATGTTATCTACAGTTAGGTTACAGGTCAAAGGTGCAGTTAGCCATCACCTTAAACAATAAGAGTTATGGGAAAGGTAAAATTTAAAGGAATGGATTACTTATTCTACTTCAGCTACCTTAGTAACTAATCTATAGTTTATATTTTCTCTATCAGCAAAGAAAAGGAAAAGGAACACACAGAGAATTAAGGGAGGACTGAGAGAAAGGTGGTTACCGGCATGGTGGGAATATAAAGAAGACACAGGCTCTTATGCAAGTGAGTTAGAAAGTCACTGGAGGATTTTGAGGATAAAAATGATGACATTGAGGCTGGGGATTTAGCTCAGTGGTTCCAGCACCTGCCTCACAAGCACAAGGTCCTGAGTTCAATCTCTGGTACAAAAAAAAAAAAGACCACATTATCCAATTTATCTTTCTTGTTTCTTAATGGTACTGAGGATTGAACTCAGGGCCTTTGCACCGAGCTACATTTTCAAACCCCCCCACCACCCCTTTTTGGTTTTATTTTTTATTTTGAGATAGGGTCTTGCTAAATCGAAAAATTGTACAAGACAGGCATGTACTTATGATCCTCCAGACTCAGCCTCTAAATGTGCTAGAATTATAGGCATGTGCCACCAGGTGTGGCCAATGTACCTTTTTAAAGGATCTTTCTGGCTACTCTAGGAAGCACTGGTCTTAGAACTTGATTATCGGCATCACCTTGCAGGGCTTATATACAACATACACCGGCCAAATTGCTCCCCAGAGTTCCTGACTGAGTTTTAAACTCATCGGTGGACTAACCTAATACCACACACCCATGATCCAGTCACCTCCAAAAGCCCCACCTACACGCTTGTGAGGCTTTGGGGGGTCCATCTAGATATAAGCATAACAGGGCTTTTCCCAGACACTGTATTTAAGATAACAACCCCCACTTCCTACCCTGAGTCCCTGTGCACTGTCCTCCACACTTGTTATTTTTCTCCCTGTCAACAATCACCATCTGAGTGGGTCAATGGCACACTGGGTGACACTGATGCTGCTGGTCCTGGGTTGCTGGTAAAGACCACGGCAGTAGAGAATTATTTTCAGGAAGGACCATCATAGAAGCAGGGAAAGCAGTTTGTAGTAATCTAGGGGAAAAATGATGGTGGCTTTGAGAGTACAAGGTGGCAATAGGAGGCAATGAGACTCAGGTAATTGAATTATGGATACATTTTGAACCCAGATCCAACGAGACTTGCTGAGTGATCAAATGTGAGGCCTTATGAAAGTAAAAAATGAATTAAGGACTTTAAATCAGGAAACTAGATGAATGGAGTTGCTATTTACTAAGAAAAGGAAAGAAGACTTTGGGCAGAGGTGCCATTTAGCGTGGAGAGTATTAAATTTGTTGAACCTGTTAAATAAATCTAAATGGATGTGTCCAGTAAGACTTTGATTTAGGGAGTCTGGAATTCAGGGGAGAGTTCTAGTCTGGGAAGAGAAAGGCAAGGAGCTATATTATAATTTGGTAACATAGATACATTTAGTACTCATCACTGGAGAGAATGAAGGCAGAGGAATGGATCCAGGACTGAACTCTGTGGCAGTCCAGTGGGTAGAAGTAAGGACAGTGAAAGGGTCCAGTCATGAGACTGTGGAGTGATAGCCAGGGACATGAGTGGAAAACTTGGAGATTGGGGTACCCTGTATCAACAAATTCAGATTCACGTGCTACAAAGTCACCTTGCTGTAGCAGTCACTGCCAAGTATCCAGTGTGGGCTACCATGTTACATGCCAAAGGTTGAAGGGCTTCCTTATGGATAAATCACTCCAACAGGAAAATATCATCACTAAGATTAAGAGTTCTTTCCTTTTATACTTTTGGGCTGACTTTATTTTTGCAACCAAAAAATATAGTGTTGACAATTTAATCACTGATATAGACTAGACATCCTTTCTTTCCCCCTCAAGCATTCTGCCTGGCTGACTCTTTTCCTTGAAGCAAATTGTCCAATTTTGAAAGATTGAACTATAAATCTAAGTAGTTGTATGTGTGGTCAGACTGCTGGGAAGTGGTATGGGTACAGTTGATAAATGTTTTAGGAGGCACAGCCCTTCCTCTGCCTTCTCCTTCTACTTTCTGGCAGTGGTACTTGGAATCCTCTGGCTTTTCAGCAGTAAAAACAAACTGTGGAAACAAATGCCTCAAATCGTTCATTCATCAAGCTCTGAGCAATCTGGTCTTTAATCTCTTCCTTTTAATAAGTGCACCAGGTGGACAGCCATGACTGTAGTAATGATGGAAGGACTGGGGAAGATTAGAGGTGGGCCAGGGTAGGATTTGGGATTGGTGGCACAGAGCAAGAAGAACAATATGTGGATTTCATTCAGAGCCTGAAGCCTTGGGCATCCGTCTAGCACTGGAGCTGGAAGATGGGTTCTGTAGTCAGTCAACCTGGTTGACCTAGTCAAGCAGAGGACATGAGGGACAAAAGGTCCAGAGCCCCATGCTGCCATTCTATTGAGATACAGCTGAGGCACATCCTCTTGGTTCTCCAATTAAGTCCGGGTATTCCCACTACAGTGAAGTGTCAGGCTTGTTTCTCTGTGAGAAACACAACGGCAGCCACTCAGATTCCCCGAGCACAGCCATTTATTGCATCTCGTACCAACGTGTATCTGGCTGTGAGTCAGCCCTACTCAGCAAACCTACTTACAGAAGACTCATTTCACACAACTTTACATCACTCCTTTCTGTGAATTACAGCTTCCTGGGACTCATCTTTAAACATAAATAGTATTTTTCTTTTTTTGGTACCAGGGATCGAACTCGGGACCTTGAACTTGCGAGGCAGGTGCTGGAACCACTGAGCTAAATCCCTGGCCCCAGCATTTTTAAGAAGTATAACACAAACCACATATGCCTTCTCAAGGCAAAGAAAAATACTACTGGTAACTCAGCACTATCTCCCCCAAAGTAAGTCAGGGATAGGAGAATAAGTCTAATCTGTACATTGCATCTCTGTGGGTGATACAACTGGTGGTGATTTAACTTTTCTCCCAAAGAGGTGAATGGGAATAGACACACTGCTGCATGAGATTTCTCTGGGAAGCTGTAGGTGCTGGTGCTTAGCAGTGGTCTCCATAGCAGCTGTCCAAGTGCAGACTCTGTGGGGCCGGAGCTTGCTTCTCTTTCAGAGGAAACAGGTGTTTATTATTCAGATTTCTTTATTAAAGGAGTGGTCGAAGCACTCAGGGTCAGGTATGTAGCCACTCTATGTCTTACTCATTCAAAAAACATTTCTTTCCATTTTGGGCAATGATCTATGTCCTTGGGATACATTAGTAAAAAAACAAAGAAATCTCTGTCTCCTTGGAGCTAATTTTCTAGGGCATAGCGAAAAAAAACTAAAGGCATAATAAATAGTTACATAATATGTTGGAAAGTCATAAAATACTACAGGAAAAGTAGAGCATGGTCAGAAATTTAGGAGGGAAGGACAAGTTGGAAGTAAATATTTGCAAAGTGTGAAGTTTAAGGAAAATAGATTTGGGAGGAAAGAATGGTTCAGCCAGGAAAAAAAGCCAGGGGAAAAGCTAAATTCAGACTGAAACAAGCCAGGCATGTATTAGGGACAGCATGGAGACCAGTGTGACTGAAGTGGCGTGAATAAAAGAGAAATGGTAGGAGCCGAAATGCTGGGGCCCTGTTTGTAGAAGGCCTCACTGATCATTCTAAGGACTTGGGCATCTAGCTACAGTGAAATAGGAAGCCTCCGAAGGACTTTAGGCAGAGGAATGATGAGATCCAAGAGACATTTTAGAAACATCATTCTGGTTTCAGGGAAAAGTCTCTTAGAAGTCAGGTTTGACAAATAGACCAAGAAAGAGGCAGCAGCAATTCTACAGGCGAAAGGGGATAAAGATGCTTGCTCTCCATGATGACGCCTAGGGGGCGCTCAAGACTTTCCCCTTTTTCCCTCTTTCTTTGGACAGTAGAGACCTAAATTGGATGTGCTATCTATCACAAAATGGATTCCCAGTAGCAACTGAATCCTTCCTACCGCAAGCTGGAAAACGCAATGCAGTGGGGTGTCAAATTTCATTATGGGTAAGAATTATTCCGGGAGCTTGTTAAAATGCAGATCCACAGCTGGCCTAACGATCTGAGATTGTAAATAAATAAATAAATCCGAAGGGGACCTGGGTGCCTGCCCTTTTCCCACTCAGTTGATTCCAACGTGTGAGCTCCCACATTGTTTAAGGTGAAAGAAATAAAATGCATAATAGTAAGTGGCTTATAGCAAATATTTCATTCCTTTTTTCTTTTGGGGGCCTTGCTTCCCTTTTCTTCTTCTTCTTCAGTAACCAATGAGGTAAGCCAGCCCTGGAACTTCTTGGAACTGGGAGATCCCAGCATGACCAGACTGGTTCCACAGCATGCACACGTGGAATGGGGTGGCTTGGGCTAGGCTTCACTGGTCTGTACGGGGGTGGGGAGAACGGGCATAAAGGGTGCCTGCCGGTCCACAAACAGCACCCAAGTTCATTTTCTTTGGTCTGGACAGGTTTGGCCTGTCCAATATTTTAGCAAGATTTGAATTTATTTCCAACTTTTCTTTCTTTCTTTTTTAACCCGGGATCGAACTTAGAACCTTGTGCTTTCGAGGCAGGTGTCAGCACCACTGAGCTAAATCCCTGGCCCTGTTTCCAACTTTGCAGGCTCAGATTTCACACAGATGTCCTACTTTTCTGGCACAGTAAGGGACAGAACCTGGTCCTTCATTCCCACATAGCAAAGGTGAGTCCTTTAGATAGTCATGAGTTCTGTAATATGCTACTGTCTTCCTCCCTCCCTCCCTTTCTCTCCTCCCTTTCTTCCCTCCTTTCTTCCTTGCTTCCTCCCTTCCTTATGCCTTGTTGCCCCCACCCCCAAATCAAGGCCAAGTATCAGTTGTCATTTATCATCATTGTGTCTTCTTAAAGTTAAGAAAATGAAATATTTCTTTAGAAAATAAGAGTCTAGTGTTTTCAAAAATAAATACCAGACCCATTCTCTCATTGACATTATTTGCCTGGCTTTTGAAGATGTTTAAGTTTGCTATCTCTAACTTACCTCTTAATCTAGAAAGGAAAAGTTGTCTTTATATTTTTAAAAAATGATGTGGAATTCTGTTCAGCAGTAATAGGCAGTGAACTGCTAATGTACAACAAAATGAATGAATTTCAAACATGAGGCTGAGCAAAAGAAGTCAGACACAAAAGCATAACACTGTATAATTCCATTTAAAATTCTAGAAAAGGCAAAGCCAATCTGTAGTAACAGAAAGCAGATTTCTCTTTCTGGTTTCTCAGGGCAAAGATGGACTTCAAAAAGAGCACAAAAAACTGTTTCTGGAGTGATGGAAGTGCCCTATCTGTCAGTGTAGATCTTATAATTATACAGTGTAAAGGTCTATGCACTTGTTAAGACCCATCAGGCTGTATGTTGGAAATGAGTTCATTTTTTTATGCCAATTTTATCTAATAAAGCTGTTTTTTACAGCTATCTAATAGAGTTGCCTGAGGAAAGAGATGAAATAAAGTGGGCTCTTGCCTATAGCTCCTTTTTTGCATATCACTGTCTACGAACATGACACAGTAGAGGGCAAGACAGGATCCAGGATTTCAAGATTCATAAGTATTGGCACGCCCTACTGAGGTCGCGAGTTGCGCAGAACACACCAAATCAGCCCGCGCCCCGGCAACAATCCACTGGACCACCCCCACCCCCCCGCCCCGCTCCTCTGTACAGCCACCTGGTTCCACATCACAAAGACACAGAGGACACCGGACCACCAGACCACAGTACTGAGTCCCGCTGCTCCTGGCCCAGAGGGCAGAGAAGCTCAGCTGGTCCCAGAACCCAGAAGGAAGGTACCCACCTCCATCTGGTCCCAGCACCCGGAAGGAAGATTTGAGCAGAAATCAATGCAATGGAGACTAACAGAACAAAACAAAACAAAAAATCAATGAAGCCAAGAGTTGGTTCTTCAAAAGAATCAACAAAATTGACAAACCCTTAGCCAACCGTATCAGAAAAAGGAAAGAAAAGGCCCAAATCCATGCAATTAGGAATGAAAAGGGTGAAATTACAACAGACCCAGCAGAAATCCAGAGGATCATCAATACCTTCTTTGAGAACCTATATATACGCCAATAAGATGGAAAACACAGAAGAAATGGACAGATTCCTAGATATGTATGAATTACCAAAGTTGAACTAAGAAGACCTAAAAATCCTAAACAACCCAATATCAAAAAATGAAATTGAAAACACAATTAAAAACTTACCAACTAAGAAAACCCTGGGTCCCCAGCACCCAGAAGGAAGTTCCCCACCTCCATCCCAGGCTCCTAGGGCAGTGAAGCTCAGCCAGTCCCAGCACCTGGAAGGAAGCTCCCCGCCACCATCCCAGGCTCCTAGGACAGAGACGCTCAGCCGGTCCCAGAACCTGGAAGGAAGCTTCCCTACTGCCATCCCAGGCTCCTAGGGCAGAGAAGGTGAACTGGTCCCAGCACCCGGAAGGAAACTCCCTAGGGAAAGTGAGCCGTGTGGGTGCCAGAAGCATCCCCCACCACGTGGAAATGAGAAAACACATAAGCAAGCCTCAAAAACAATGTTCCAGATCACCTACAGCAACCCAAAAGGGAAACGAGATGGAACAATCTGATATTCAATCACCTGGACTCTCTGAACTGGCAACAAAAGGGGATCTGGGAAAAATGAAATCAGAAATAATTACTCAGATAACAGCAAAGATTTTGCTCATGGTGCAAGACATGATTAATACATCTAGAGAGGACACAGATAAAAAAATAGAGGATCTGAGGAATATGATGGAATCCCAACATAGGAAACAAATGGAATCCATAAAAGAGATACAAACAGATTTCCAAGAGATTAAAAACTCCATTGAAAGTCTGCACAGCAGAATGAACCAATGTGAGGACAGAATTTCACATATAGAAGATAAGATTGCAATTAGTGAGGAGGAAAAGAAAAATTGCTTTAAAATTGTAAGGGAACACAAGACATCAATCCAGCAGCTGCTAGACGATGCAAAGAAGAATGACATAAAACTGATTGGAGTCAATGAAGAAAGAGGAGAGAGTGCAGATGACATAAAAAAACTGTTCACAGAAGTGATGGCAGAAAACTTCCCAAGGAGGGGAAAAGAACATGACATACAGATAAGTGAGGCATATAGGACGCCAAATAGCCTTAATCAAAAAAATCTACACATAGGCATATAATAGTTAGGATTCCAGAAATCCAACAGAAGAACAAAATTCTACAAGCTGTGAGAGAAAAGAAACAAATCACATACAAAGGAAAGCCCATCAGAATCACAGCAGACTTCTCAATGCAAACCTGCAAGGCAAGAAGAGCTTGCAGTGATGTATTTCAAGCCCTAAAGGAAAACAGCCTCCAACCCAGATTGATGTACCCTGCAAAACTATCTTTCAAAAGTGAAGGAGAAATAAGATACTTTCATGATAAAGAGCACCTCAGGAACTTCATGAATACCAAACTGGAACTCCAAAAAATTTTAGACAATATTCTAGGAAAAGACAATGAGGATCACAACCCCAGGAAACCCAGCAGAATGAATCCATTGGGTGTGACAAATTAAACGCAAAGGGGGAGAATCCAACAAAAAGAAAAAGTCATGACAAGGCTTTTAAAACTTTTGACTTCATCTCCCTAATGAGTGTATAATTCAATCTTATTATTGTACTGATTAGTATTTTTCTGATTCTAGAGTTACACACCATTCCTTGTGCTATACTGGCTATTTATCATCTTCTTATGTCTACATTTTAATTGGGGTGTCTATTAATGAGCTCTAAGAATTCTTTATATATTCTGGTCATAGGTTATATGCATTGTAAATATGGTCTGTTTAAGGACTACTTTTCATTTTAATGATGTCATTTAAAGTTCTAAATTTTGATGGAATCTCATTTATCAATTTTTTTCTTTTATACATCATGTTTTTTGTATCCTAGGTAGTTCTTGCCTACCCTGAATTCATAAATATTTTCCCTTATAATTTTTTCTTAAAGTTTTATACTTTTAGGCTTTCTTATTTAGGTTCACAGATCCCTTCAAGTTATTTTCATGTATGGAAAAAAGAGTTGAGGTTAATTTTTTATGTACGGATACCAGGTGTTCTAGTGCCATTTGCTGAAGACACTATCTCTTCCTTGGCTCTTGAATTGAGTTTCTATTCTCTAAAATGCTAATGTTAAATAATCTTTCAAAACTCAGTGGACCATATATGTGTGGTTCTATTTCTAGATTCTCTGTTTTATTCAAATGATCTATATGTCTTTCCTTACACCAACACTGCCTTGATTACTGTAGCTTTAGAAGATGTCCTAAAATTGGGTACTAAACATCTTCCAACACTGTTTTTGGCTTTTCTGGGTCCTTTGTATTCCTACATAACTTTAAAATCTCAATATCCAGTTCTTCATTTATAGCAAGTATACACAGACCTGAATTTTTATATATACCTTGTGTTTTCTTTTTTTTTTTTTTTTTGGTACCAGGGATTGAACTCGGGTCCTTGTGCTTGCAAAGCAGGCAGTGAAACCACTGAGCTAAATCCCCGGCCCTACCTTGTGTTTCCTAATCCTGCTAAATTCAAGTACAAGTTCTAGGGGCTCCTAGAGATTTCTTAGTATTTTCTCTGTAGATGATCATTTCATCTACATATAAAGATTTTTCTTCTGCCATGTCAATCCTATCCTAGTTGTGTCATTTTATTGCCAGACTATTTTGGTGGGGACTAGGTTTCAAAGTTTAATGGACAGATAAAGAGTAAGCATATCTGCCCTTGTTCCCCACCTGAAGGAGAAAGCATTGTATCTTCTCCATTCATACAAGGTGTTCTTGCTAGAAGAATGGAGTACATGTCTTTAATCTGTTGAGAAGTTTCTGTTCTACTTCTAGTCTCCCGTAGCTTTTACCACGAACAGCTGTACAATTTAGTCCAATATTTTTTCTCCAACTAGTGACAGGATCCTATGGCTTTTTCCTTTCCTCTGTTTAAATGATGACTTTTGGCGGTGGATCTTCCAATGCTGAACTAATACTGTCATCCCTATAACAAAACCACTTTCTACATCCTGCCAGATCTGACTTCTAATAGTTTGTTTTGTTAAACAAATCTCTATCTATGTTCATACTTTTTTCTTCTATTATCTTTATCCAGTTTTAGGATTAGCACAATGTTGAGTTTCTAAAATGAGGGGAGAAGTGTTCCTTCTTTTTTCTGCTTTGTTTGATATAATTTATTAGTTAAAATGTTTATGAGCCTGCTTTTGTCATATAGGTAGGTTTTCAAGCTAGGAATATACTTTCTTTAATAGGTGCTATTCAAATTTTATATTTCCTCCAGAGTTAGTTTCATTAATTTGTCTTCCAAGGTACTTCTTAGAAGTTGTCAAATTTATTTCAAAAAAGATTTTTGAAATATGCTTTCTATATCCTTTTAAATTCTGTAAAATCTGTGGTAATGTCTCCTAGGTCTTAATATTGTAATTTAAAAAATGTATAACTGATATTGTGTAACAGGAAGAAAAGGTCTAAAAGAGCAGGGGAATTGGGAGGGGTAGGGGAAGGTAAAAAAGGGAAAGGAAAAAATATGAAAAGAGGAAAAAAATGGAAACAAGGTCTTTGCAAATAGGGAAGGGTGGAGGGGGTGAAGGGAGGGCAAGGGAAGGGGAAAAAAAGTAAGAACCAAGAGACTCATGTAATGGTACAGGATCCCAATGATGAATGTAACTGTATTGTATACTGAAAATGTACCAATGAACTTAATGGGGGGAAAGAAAAGATTCATAAGCATCATAAACAATATTTAAATCTCCTAGGGACATCAGTAGCATGTGGCAGAAGCAGCAGGTCCACTTGACAGTTGTGTCTGTGGAGGAGTTGCATATGGGGGTTGGCCAACTTTGCAGGGGACCTTTAACCCACTTAAAGGGGTGCTTTTAGGGACCAGTTCCCTGTGGAGAGAGCCTCAGGGTGTCCTGGGAGGGGGACCTCTCAGCTGGCTGAGGCACAGGAAGACAGGTAGGAGCCTTTCTTCCTTCTCTTATTTCTTAGCTGCCTCTTCCCCTTTTCCCTCTTGTACTCCTTTCCTAGACTCACACTCAGGAACCTCAACCTGCAAAAGCAGTTTGCATAGCTGGGGGGTTGCAATCCATGAAGAGGGAATGGAATATGGTCTTGGCAACTCTGGGCATTCTCTGGACAGGGAGACCCAAGCAGGCTGCCCTGCAAATCCACAGGGCTTCAGGGTGTGATTCCCAGTGTAGTTCCACCTTGCATTGGCATTTCCCCCTTGCTTGTGTTTCTCAGGGTCGAAGGGGAACAAGACATGTTGGAAATATGAGACCATGTCTTTTGCAATTGGATGACCTACTTGTAAGAACCTGACAAAACCCTCAAGAAATTCAGAATGGAAGTACAGTTACGTGGGAGTGGGGACAGGGCCTGTGGGCGGCCCACTCTGTGCTCTGGCTCTCACCACTTCCATGTAAGCTGCTTCAACCACAGCACCTACATTTCTTTGCTCAATTGTTGTCCAAAGTGGCTACATCATTGGGCATTCCTACCAGCAGTATGTTAGGGTTCTAGTTGCTCCCACCTTTGACAGTACTTGGTATTGTCAGAGTCTTTTTAAAAAGCCGTTCTGATAGGTGTAATGTTATCTCATCCGAGGTTTTAATTTGCATTTTCCTATTGAGTAGCTGTTGAACTTTTTCATATGCTTATTAGGTATCCAGGTCTCCTTATTTCATTTAAAATACTTAGTCCATTAAAAACAAAGACAAATAAATAAATTAGGTCATTTGTTTTCTTACTGTTTAGTTTTGATAGTTCTTCATTTATTCTAGATAAAAGTTTATTGTTTACAAATATTTTTCCCAGTCCTTAGTTTGTCTTTTCATGCATTTAGTAGGATCTTTCAGAGAGTAAAAGCTTTGCATTTCGATGAAGTCCAATTTATCAATTTTTTCCCTTTTAAAAAATGTCTTATGCTTTACATATCTAAGAACTGTTTGCCTTACAAGCTAGAATCAACACCTAAATGTTTATGATACATTTTTAGTTAATTTTGCATATGGTGTGAGAAATTAATCAAGAATTATTTATCTGTAATGAGATGCTTCTTTGTTATATTTGACCACACATTTCAGACAATGTCCTTTTCAACAATTCTTAGTTTGTCTTTTTTCAGTCCCCAGATGTAGTCCATATCAAGATTTTTATGCACACATTTTTGATCTAATGTTTACATATTTGGACATAAGTACATGTCCATAAATTATGGCATTGTATTTGTTTTAGCATGTTTTACAAAATATTTATACAAGTTTCTTTTTCTTTCTTTCTTTCTTTCTTTCTTTCTTTCTTTCTTTCTTTCTTTCCTTTTTTGGTATCAGGGATCAAACTCAAGACCTTGTGCTTGCAAGGCAGGCACAGTGCCACTGAGGTAAATCCCCAGTCCTGTTTTACCATGTTTTGATAGCTACCTATCTTGATAAGTATAGATCTACTTTATTCCTTCTAAATACTATGTAACATTCCATCATATGAGGATATCTTTTCTCTATTGATGAACATTATAGTGAAACTATTTCTTTCACTAGTACCAATACTGCTATAATAACACCATCTTTGCACATATACCTTGTGCCCATGTAAGACTTTGTCTAGAACATATAACAGAAATTCAGTTGCTAGATACTGAGATATATCTTTTCAGTAAAGTAGTTGACCCAATTGACAATCCTACAACAAAATAATTTACAATCTCATAGCTTCACTAGATAATGAGACTGAAATTATTGCCAACATGATGGGTGTGATATTATTTCATTTTTTTTAAAAAAAATAGCATTTATTTGATTGCTAGTGAAAACTTTTCTTTTTTCAACCCAGGGACTTTTCACTAAGCTTCATCCCCGGCCTTTTTTCTGGGTGGGGTGTTTTTTTGTTTTTGTTTGTTTGTTTGAGACAGAGTCTTGCTAAGTCACTAAGTTGCCCAGGCTGAACTCAAATTTGTAATCTTCCTTTCTTAGCCTCCCAGAGTGCTGGAATTATAGATGTGTGTCAGTGTACCCAGCTGCAAGCATCCTACTTAATGCTTATTAGTCATTTTTAAATTACCCTTTCCCATAAGTCTCCTCTCTGTGTAAGTTTTTCATTTGGATAAAAGTATTTGTCAATCTTTTCTACATAGGACCTTGTGTGTTTTAAAAAGTTTCTTTTACTCTGAGCTCGTGAAGATATATTCTACATTTTATTTTTTCCACATGTAATTTTTCAATTGAATATTTTTCCAAAGCTGTCTATTGAGATAAAATTTTATACTGTGAAATGCACAAATCACATATCGAAAGTGTATAGTTTCATCAGTTTTGACAAATATGCTTATACAAGCCATACCTCATTCACTATATGACTCTCACCCTAGAAACTTCCCTTGTGCCCTTTTCCAGTCAGCACCCTTCAATGAAGACACCACTGTTTTTTCTTCTCTTTATTTATTTTTGCTGGGGATGGAACCTAGGGCTTCACACATGCTAGGCAAGCACTCTACCACTGAGCTACAGTACTCCAGGATACAACTACAATTGCCCTGATTTCTTCTATGATAATTTATATTTTCCTATTCTAGGAATTTATATTAATGGAATTATATAATATGTACTGTTTTTGTGTCTGGCCTGGCTTTTTTCATTCAGTAGGTTTGAGATTTATTTATATTGTTACATGTCTCAGTAACTCATTCATTTTATTGCTGAGTAGATCCATTGGAGGGCTGTATCGAAGTTCATCCTGCTAATGGATGTTGGAGCTGATTCCAATTTTTGGCCATAATGAATAAATTCGTTATTCCTTCACATGGCTTTTGATGCACTTAGTTTTTGTATTCCCACAGATAAGAATTTAGGAGTGGAGGGCCGGGGATTTAGCTCAGTGGTTCCGCCTCCTGCCTTGCAAGTGGAAGGACCCGAGTTTGATCTCCCGTACCAAAAAAAAAAGAATTTAGGAGTGAAATTTCTCTGTAGTCATTTGAGGTCTAGGTTCACAGATGATGGTCCCTGGACAACTGTCACAGATTGATTGGATTTCTGAATAAAAACCAGGGAGTTTTCTCTGTTTCGCTTCAGTTTTTTCTGCGATTCCTTCCCAGCCTTCTGTTTCAGCTCGAATGTCAGCAGCTGTAAAAGCAATATGATTGTGGATTAGAAGACCTTCATTGGAGTCTGGGAACTCTACTTCAGCTTGGAAAACACTGTTTTATAAAGCAGTAGTTTTCAACATTTTGCAGAGGGAGCAGATAAAATCTGAGATGCCTCAATATAAAAATGTTTTTCTATACAAGTGGGTCTACTTTAGTTTTGTTTTGTTTGTTTTTGGTACTGGGGATCGAACTCTGGACCTTGCGCTTGCAAGGCAGGTGGCAGAACCACTGAGCTAAATCCCTGGCCCTACTTTAGTTTTTCAGGGATGCCACTCTGCTTATACCCACATTTGCTATCACACCCTCCAATGACAGGTATGGATGTGTTGTTGCGATATTTAATGTGTTTAGTTGATACTGTAAGCTTTTGGTAAAGTGGTATATATGAGTTTTGTTTTGTTTTCTGCAGTGCTGGAAATGGAACCCAGGGCTTCATACATGCTGAGCAAGCATTCTACAATTGAGGTACAACCCAAGGTCTTTTTAAATTTTGAGACATAGTCTTACTAGGTTGCCAGGCTGGCCTTGAACTTGCAATTGACCTATCTCAGCTTCCTGAACAGCTGAGATTACAAGCCTGCACCATGGCACCCAGCTGAGAGACTTTAACTTGGAATTGTCTAAACCAGGCATGGTGGCATAGCTCTGTAATCCCAGCACTCAGAAGGCTGAGGCAGGTAGATCACAGCAAGTTTGAGGCCAGCCTGGGTTACATAGTGAGTTCAAGGCCAACCTGAACTACATAACGAGACCCTGTCTCCAAAAATAATTAATTAATTAATTAATTAAGACCGCAATTGTCTAACTCTGCAGGTTTTAATACAGCCACTTAATTTTAACAGAAGCACTCCAGTTAAAGAGATGCTAAAAGAAGAGAATTTGCAGTCTAAATGGGAGCCCTCTGGGGTTTTATTTTTTAGGACTCTAATTTCCCTATGATAAAAAGGGATTGAACTAATAATAAGAAGGTGGTGCTGTGAGTGTATATTGTGTTACACTGAGCTATCTCAATATACAGTATTTTATGAATACTATATATTTTATGAATACTGTATATGGCGCATTTATGAACATAATCTATTGTTATTTTCTGTGTTTTGCTATAAAATCTTCCCAAGTAAGTTGCTTTTGGTGTTGTTATTGTTTGTAACAGTAGTTAAGAGAGAGAACCATGGAGCCTCTTTTGTCTTTTGTGTGTGATGTGGCTTGAAGCGAGGTTTGATCACATAAAGGACTCTGCAGATACGTAAAGCACCATTCACACGTGGACATGAGGGCTGAGTTGTTCATGTCCAAGGTATGGATGAGGACTGATGGTGCAGAAGGTTGGTAAAGCTGCTTTCCTCTGCCATCCTGCTGATAGTCCCTGTGGGGTAATGGCAGCTGTGTCAACTCTGGTTGGTCTACAGCTTCTCCGGGTTAATCCAGGAAAGAGCAAAATAGAAGGGAATGTTAGCCTCACCCGCAGTCTAGGGGGCACAGAAAGCTTTGTATCTTCCCTCCCCACCACTGTCCTCCCCACAGTGAAGACTTCAGATACAGGTCAAGGACAAAATGGATGCCAGTGTTAAAGCTGCTGTGAAGGGGTCGGGGATTTAGCTCAGTGGTGCCGCTGCCTGACCTGAAAGCGCAAGGTACACCTGTCTCACAAGTGCAAGGTCGAGTTTGAAAAAAAAAAGGTCGGGGATTTAGCTCAGTGGTTCTGCCACTGCCTTTCAAGCACAAGGACCCGAGTTCGATCTCCGGTAACAACAACAAAAAAATTAAAGCCACTGTATTACAGAACAGAATTATGATGGAGGAAGAAAGAGATTATAAATATAGCCACACGTTTGGACCTCTCTGGGAGTGTTTCATGTTCCTTCTCCCTTTCCCTGAACTTCTAGAGATAGATGGTCCCTAGCATCACTCCTCTGCTGGAAAGGAGGTTGCCCATTGTTTGAAGGCGAAGCAAGCATCAGAGTTGGGCCTACAAACAACTTAGGACTGTGCTTAGGCCAGAAAGAGGGTCCTGTAGACCAGTCTGTCTGCCTAGACGTCCCTCAGGACAGAGGGCGTTGTACAGGAGGCTGTCATGACAGACAGCTGGATTCCAAGTTCTGCCCTTGCTTCCCCATGCTTCTGGTTCAGCTTCTCTCTCTCCCTCCCTCCCCGCCCCCCACCGCCCCTTGATCCTGCCCTTTGACTTTGCTCACTTACTTTGATATTTTCTACTACCTTTCTACATTCTCTCATGACCTGAGTTTGAACTCACACTTCTGGTCTTCTCTTTTCCTTCAAGAAGCACATTGAAGTCTAGTTTGTTCCCCTACTCTGGACCCAAACACTAGCACCTGCATGGTCACCTCACCTTGGCCAGATCTTGATTTGGGCATCAACAGGGACTTCAAACTCCACTGAGTACTTGAAGCACATTTTGAAAAATAAGCATGGTTTTTGTTCTTAAAGGAGTATAATAAAATAGAGAATAGGTCAAGTATGTCATCAGCAAAATTACGTAAAATACTTTTATGCAGGGTAAGTCTGACTTGGCTCACTAATCCTCAGGTCATCATAATTCATCTATCGCCTTGGCCTCCAAAGCTACTAAAATTACTTTAATATTTAAAATAATACTATTTAAGTAAATTGGAACTGTAGTGGCATTTGTTAGAAAAATTTTAATCTGTAATTCAAACACACTGAAAGGAGAGTTATAGCTTTACCGAAGAGAGGATTATTAGGGAATATCTTTCAAGAAGAGGTAATTCTTGGGCCGGGGATTTAGCTCAGTGGTTTTGCTGCCTGCTGCGCAAGCGCAAGGACCCGAGTGAGTTCGATCCCAGGTACCAAAAAAAAAAACAAGAAGAAGAGGTAATTCTCAAGTTTAGATTTAAATCAGGGAAGGATATGAATCAGCATTCAATTATTAATTCAATAAAGAAATACAGATGATAATGCTTGTGATTATTATTTTGGGATCAGAAAACTTAATCAAATTAGTCTTGTCCTTGATGAATCCTACAGCCCTTACAATATTACTTGGTAATTACATGAAAGACTTTGTCAAAGTGAGTCTTCAACACAGGTTCCCTTTTCTCCCCAATAAACTGAAGTTACTAATATGGTCTGTAATTATGATTGGCTGCACTAAGATGAGAAACAGCTATTTGGGCTGGGGATGTAGCTTGGTCTTACAGTACTTGCCCAGCCTGTGCAAGGCTCTAGGTTCCATGCTCAGCACTGAAAAAAACATTTATTTGTAACACAATATGTTAATTATTTTAAAGACTCTCCAGGAAGACAGACACTCACCCCCTTGAATTTCAGACACTTTAATTTTTAATAAAATGTATTCTAATGTGGGTTTTTTTTTGGGGGGGAGGCTAAACCAAGAAATGATAATGATCTGCAGGTATGTTATTTAAAATGCAAGATATTAGTTCCCATCCCTCTAATGAAAAATCAGTGAATTGAATCACAGTCTTGTGTTTAGCTCCTGAAGATGTTTGGGTCAAAAGAACTATAGGAACTCCATAAACCAGGTTTCTATTGGCTTGTTACCAGAGTGTTTCTGAAAATCTTTTCTCTATTCAATTCTTGTCCAAAAAGACTTCTAAATAGTGGTTCAAGCTCAGATTGAGAAGGGACACAGTGACCATCTGGATTGGTTTTTCATTTAAATGTTCATTAAATTTTATCTTCTTCAAATTCTGCAGGGCTTTTATTAGCTCACCAAATAAACTTTAAACTGTAGAGTAAATACAGGGCTTTAAATCAAGTGCTTGAAACCAGAACAATCAATAATTTTCTGCAAAGAAAATAGACAATAGAAAAATCAATGAGCTTGCTTGTTTCTCTTTCTCATGCATTTTTTTTCACCAACTTTGATTCTACCTTGAACAATCTGTCATATCTTTTTAGATCTGCAGTGTCAACCACTATTTTTCTGACAGTTCAAACAGAAAATTACGATAGACACTAGCATGTGTTACCTAATTTCCTGAGCTTTCTTGTTGTGACATCCTGTAATAGTTACAAAAACATAGTTAAATAGCAATATAATGCCATTTATTCCTTTTTAGTTTACTAACTTGGTCATATGAAAAACATTTCCAAAGTAATTATTTCTATACAGGTAAACAGCATTTTCGGGGTTGTAGACTTTTAGGGTAAGACAAGGCCTTTCAAAGAGCATCGAGTCCAATGTCTGGGTTTGCAAAATGAACAAAAGTGTGAATGAGAGTGCAAGGTCCCCAAACATTCCTCAAAATATCCTTAGTTGTGTCCAAAAAGTTACGGCCGTTTCCAAACACAGCCCAACGGACTCCTAACTGTACTTTTCTTCCCTGGCTCGAGTCAAACATTTAATCAGCCTCAGGTTTCACCTGTCCCACCTATAGACAACTGGTGAGTTTGCCCTTCTGTTTTCCATCATTACTACCATATTTTAGGTTGCCTGGCCTGCACTTTAAAGTACGTGGTGCTTAGCATAGTCTACTTTTTTTTTTTTGGTACGAGGGTCAAACTCAGGACCTTGCACTTTCGAGGAAGGCAGCGGAACCACTGAGCTAAATCCCCCGCAGGTGCTTAGCATATTAGGAATCATTTACAGACTCAACACTGCCAGTCTCCCAATCTTTTTGTCTTCTGCTCGGTTCATCCTAAACCCCCATCAAATGGTGAACCATTCTTTTTTTTTTCCCCACTAAGTTTATTGGTACACTTTCGGTATACAATACAGTTACATTCATCATTGGGATCTTGTACCTTTACATGAGTATCTTGATTCTTATTTTTTTCCCCTTCCCCTGCCTCCCTTCACCCCCTCCACCCTTCCCTACTTGCAAAGACTTTGTTTCCATTTTTTTCCTTTTCTCATATATTTTCTTTTCTCTTTTTTCCTTTCCCCTACCCCTCCCACTTCCCCTGCACCTTTAGACCTTTTCTTCCTATTACACAATATCAATTATACATTTTTAAAATTACAATATCAAGATCTAGGAGACATTACCACAGATTTTACAGAATTTAAAAGGATATAGAAAGGATATTTCAAAAATCTGTTTTGAAATAATTTTGACAACTTCTAAGAAGTACCTTGGAAGACAAATTAATGAAACTAACTCTGGAGGAAATATAAAATTTGAATAGCACCTATTAAAGAAAGTATATTCCTAGTTTGAAAACCTACCTATATGACAACAGCAGGCTCATATACATTTTAACTGATAAATTATATCAAATAATTAAAGCAGAAAAAAGAAGGAACACTTCTCCCCTCATTTTAGGAACTCAACATTGTGCTAATCCTAAAACTGGATAAAGATAATAGAAGAAAAAAGTATGAACATAGATAGAGATTTGTTTAACAAAACAAACTATTAGAAGTCAGATCTGGCAGGATGTAGAAAGTGGTTTTGTTATAGGGATGGCAGTGTTGGTCAGTGAACCATTCTGAGTCCTTCGAATAGGCCATGTTCTTTCTCACTTTTAGTTGTTTGTACTTATATCTTCACCATACATCTGCCTCTTCCTCTTCCCACATCCATTTACCTATGATTACTCACTCATTAGATCATAGCTAAGTTACCACCACCCCTCAACCCCTTTTGGATTGGGGGCTCCTTTCATGTATTCTCACAGTACCCCTATTTCTCATGGTTACTCTTGTTCTGGGATAGCCTTTAGGACATTGCACTCTAATGGTTAGGTAGCTTGTCAAGTTCCGTGGTAGGCTGTAAACTCCTTGAAGACAGATGGTATCTTATGGGTTATGACGTCTTTGAAGCCTAATAAGACCCCACAAAAAAGCATGTGTTTCCAAAAGAATAATGGCAATAATCATAGCTAGTTTTTACTAATTATTTCCTGTGTTAAACACTGTGGTGAGTGTGTCATCTTCATTATCAATACTGCTTTTTTGAAATTTAAATTTATGTGTCAATTTGCCTAATCCACAGTACCCAGATATTTGGATGAACATATCTGGATGTTGCTGTGGAGGTACTTTTAAGTGGAAAGTGACATTTAAATGAATAGAGTCTGCGTAAAGCAGATTACCTTCTCTAATGTGGCTGGTCCTCATCCACTCTTGAAGCCTTAGGAAAAAGCCTGACCTCCTCTGAGGGAAAAGGAATTCTGCCCGTTTTCACCAAATATGCACTCAGTGAATATTTAACAAATGAATGCTTGCTTGGGAATGATGGCTGAGCCTAAGCAGCTGATGGAGATTTCAAGACAGAAGACAATCTCACCTTAATTTCCCAAATGCATCTTTTCTCTTTCAGTCACCAGCATGAGTGGCTTAGAGCTGCTAGAATATTAATGAGTGCTCCTGAAGCTATGCTAGGAGGGGCATATCCCCTTTTAGAAGAACACAGTGAAATCTTTTCTTTCATGGTCAGTCATTGCATTAGTAATTTTTTTTTTTTTTTTTTTTTTTTTTTGGTACTGGGGATTGAACTCGGGTCCTTGCGCTTTCGAGGCAGGTGGCGGAACCACTGAGCTAAATCCCCGGCCCTACATTAGTAATTTTTATGGTAGAACGAGACCTCTGTCTTTGTGCTTACGAGATAATGTAAGTGTGTTAAGAACAACAAGAAGATGCAATTAAGAGGAAAATTGACAGCCACTTAAATTCTGTGGGAGGAGGAGGAGCAATGATCTCACAGAAAATGAGTCTTAGAAAGATGCTTCTTCAGTGTGTCTACTGATGATGGAAAGAGAGGGCGTGGGCTAGCAGGGATTGAAGATATTGAATAAAAGAGGCTTCTGTTCCTCTGTACAAGAAGGTAACAATGATTTTAGGTTGGTCTCTAGTACTTTGAGGAAAATATTTAGAACAAAGGTCACAATAGCAATGCAATGATAGGTCTTGCCATGAAGCCAACATTGTGATTGACAGGAATAAAAAGGATGGCAGCCAGAAAGAGATTATGGCAGAGAAGAGAGGATTTTATAATCAGTGATGTCTGCTCTCTGTCACTTGTTTCTTACAGTTCATCTCCATTGTTTCCACCCTGAAATGAAATCTGGAGCACACAAAGTATTACAGTATTGGTGCCTTAAGGCATGAAGGAGAAGTGTGTTCACTTTTTCCTAGTTGCAACAAAATACAGGAAATAAATCATTAAAGGAGGAAAGGTTTATTTTGGCTCATGGTTCAGAGGCTTCAGTCCATGGTTGACTGGCTGCATTGCTTTTGGGCTGGTGGTGAGGCAGCACATGGTGGTGTGGATTGCTGTGGCAAGTGGCAGAATCAAGCTGCTCACCTTATGGCAACTGGGAAGCAAAAAGAGAGGAAAGTTTGGGGTCCCAATATTCCCTTTAAGGGCACACCTTAATAACCTACCTTCCTTCTAGGCCCAACTTACTAATGGTTCCAGTGCCTCCCTGGAGCACCACAGGCTGGTGAGCAAACCTTTAGCACATGGACCCTTGGGGACATTTAAGATCCAAATCATAGGAAATGGAAGAGCAGAAAGATGTGACCTGCTCAGAAGTGGCAGAGGCCATGGAGAGGAGCCCAGGACAGCATTCAGGAGGAAATGTGGGGCTCATTCTCCAGCATCACAGGGTATGGAACATTTCCTCTTTATTCAGCAAAAATTCTCAAGCGTGACCTGGAGTCACCAGTATGTCCAAAGACCTTGGGACAGGCTGATCAGATAAGAACACAAAACACCAGATAAGATGACTATTGTACCAAGAGGCAGAACTCTGGGTCAATACATATTTGTTTCATTCCACAGCAATGCATACACATGTGCACATGCACACATGTGTACACACACAGCTCTCACTGAGAGACAGAGCAGGAGGGAATATTCCAACTTGAGGAGTCAGAGCTTCTCTCTTGCCACAGGCAAAAGATTATTTTCTACCTGGGTGTGGTGGTGCACGCCTGTATTCCCAGCTACTTGGGAAGCTGAGGCAGGGGGATTGTGGACTTGAGGCAAGCCTGGGTAATTTAGAGATTCCCTGTCACAAAACGAAATTAGAAAGGCTGGGAATGTAGCTCAGAGGTAAACTGCTTGTCTAGCAAGCATGAGGCCCTGGGTTCAATCTCCAGTACAGCAACATCTAACTACATAAATAAAAATAATGAGTCTTTTCTAGTCCTGATCTTCAGTCTCTACTTTACAATAAAAAAACTCTTCCAGGACCGGGGATTTAGCTCAGTGGTTCCGACGCCTGCCTCAAAAGCACAAGGACCCAAGTTCGATCCCCGGTACTGAAAAAAAAACAACTTCCAATCCTTCCCTCAAAACAAAGAATAATGATATCCACAGTGCAGGATTGTTGAAAGATTTAGAGCTAAAATACCTTTCATAATGTTGGGGACAAATAGGCACTGAATGAATGCTACCTATTGTGTAAAATAATAACATTTCTAAACAAGATAAGAAAAATGGTGACCCAGGCTCCTGCTGAATATGAAGAGGGCTGAAGGAACAGAATAAGAAACATCTTTCTTTGCTTCTTTGAGGACTCTATTTCTTTTGTCCTTTTGGATGATAAACTAAAATAAGAAAAATTAATAAAATAAGGAGGGCACCTTGGTGTGTCAGAGGAGGTGAGTCACCGTCAGTGCTTGTGGTGTGGGCCAGAACTTTGACCTCACACTCAGCCGGCTAGGTCACGGCAGTTCACACTCGGGCTGTTCTTTTGTGTTTCTGCTCTACTTCCCTTCTTGTTGGGGCTGCGATGCCAAGCAACCTTTCCAGTTAGCTTCTATTAAAACTCATCCATTAAAATTCCCTTCCTCATGGAGCTAAAGAGTAATTTTCTGCCTAAACCATTTAGGGTTGTTATAAGGATCAAATGGAAGAAAGTGTGAAGAAGGTTTTTTTGCAGAATCCTTTGCTGCGAGGGCAGAAGAGTAGATTGGAAAATGCTTTGAGTCAAGGTGCTTCTGGATTCAAAGCCTTTTATTGATTGGATGGTTGCTATTCCCTAATTCACTTCTGAACATAGGGCAAGATTTACATGAATCATATAATGCTCACACTCATCCAAAAAGGCACAATCATATTATCTTTGAGTTTACACATAAGGAATCTGAGGTTAAGTAACTCACGTAAAATAACACAGCTCTGAAGTGATACAGTCAACACTGCAAGCTAATTCAGTTGGACTCTAGAAGTCATGCTATCTAATATGTTGTTTTGAAGACTGTGTGAAATGATGTATGTGAAAGCTATTTTAAAGTCTAAGGTTTTATGATATTGTTGGCAAATATTATTCTACTGTTCCTCAAGTGGAACAGAGTATTTGGAATTAGCCCCATATAAGCAGAAGAATGAAAACTCAAAAAATCTTAAGCCCTGAGAAACAGGCAGGAGACTCTGAAGTTCAAGCCCAGTCTGGGCACTTATTGCTCCCAACTACAACACTGCACCCACTGACATCTTTCCCCACTCTCCCCAGATCCTAGTGACCATTATTTTTCTCTCAACTTCTGTGTGATCAGCTTTTTTAGATTACACATGTAGTGAGATCAGGTAATTTTATTTTCTTTTTGCACTACTGGGGATTGAACATAGGACCTTCTCACTGTGACCTATATCCCTACCCTTTTCTAAAATTGTTTCATTTTGAGAAACAATTTTGCTAAGTTGCCCAAGATGGGCTCAAACTCACAATTCTTCTGCTTCAGCCTCCTAGAGAGCTAGCACCACCACACCCAACTCAGGTAATTCTTAAGAACTAATTTTATCTCATCTAATGAACACATAACCTGTTAACCACTGTATTTGACCCTGTAGGAAAAAGGAGCTAATTAGGGGATAGGACAAACAAATATAAAAAACAACAACACATAGGGATATGCAAGTAGAGCAAGTTTGTCTAGTCCAATGCTAAGGCACACACGCAGTGAAGCCACCTTTTGAGATATTGTCTTAGAAGATTCTGGAGAGTTCTGAATAAAGAAATCTCAATATGAGAACTGGTGGGCAAAGTATGAGGGACCTTGAATGATCTGTATCTCAACACCAGGAAGAGTGAAAAGAAAATAATATTTATGAGCAGTTATAAGGTGTTAACTATGATAATGTTTACCTGAAGCAGTGCACTCAGTATCCAGGCAATCTTATCATTTTTGTTGTTGTTTTATTTTTAATCACCTCAGTTTCACATCTAAAATAATATTATAGTTCAATCCCATGTCTTTCATTCCATAGCACCTCTGTCTTCCTAATTTACCTCCTCTTGTTTCCAAATTATTTCCAGGAAGCAACATTTATCATTTTCCACCATAAGTTTTTACAAACACATCACAGTGAGACCAAAGCAGTTAATTTATCATTGCTAAAAAAGCCCCAAACATTTTGCTGTTATTTTAAGCTGTATTTTAGACCCCAGCTGACTTATGTACTTATTATCTTTTCAGTATGAATCATCTTTAAATTTTATTTATTTATTTATTTATTCATTCATTCATTTATTTATTTATTTGTTTTGGTACCAGGGATCAAACTTGGGCCCTTGCGCTTTCAAGACAGGCGGTGGAACCACTGAGCTAAATCCCCGGCCCCAAAATTTAAAAAATAATTAAGTACAAACAACTCAGATAATACAAAAATATGTGAAGTAAAAAAAGCTACTCTCCCTTAATGTCCCCAGCACTCCCTACCAGATTTTCTCTTTTAAATTAACTGTTATTAACAATTAGAAGGTTCTCTTTCCAGAATTTTTTCTATACATAGTTAAATAGAAATGTAGATAGACAGGTATTTATATACACCACATACAGTGTTTCTAATTTTGGGGGGACGGGACAGTGTTGTGTATTAAACTCAGGGACTCAAGTGTGCTAGACAAGCACAGTACCACTGGCCTATATACTAGGCCCTCGTAAGTTTTAGTTTGAGACAGGGTCATGAATTAATGATCCTCCTGCCTCAGCCTCACAAGTAGCTGGAATTATAGACATGTGCCACTTCCTTCCTTTCTTTTTTTTTTTCGGTCTTGGTACTGGGGATTGAACCAAGGGCCTCACACATTATAGGAAAGCACTCAACCACTAAGGTACACACACCTCCATCCCCTTTCTGTTTTTTATTTTGAGACAAGGTTTTGCTGAGTTGCCCAGATAGGGCTTAAACCTGCAACCTCCTGCCTCATTGTCACAAAGGGCTGGGATTACAGGCGGGCGCCACCGTGCCCAGCTTTCTAATCTTTTTTTTTTATAGTGAAAAATGCATACTTAGGATTAGCCAGCTGAACCCAGTTGAGATGATCCCAATTTTGGTGCCAATATCCAAAACATCAAAATTAGGGGCCAGTCAAACACACACTTTCTTTTCTCCATCTGGCCCAATCAGGGTGTTGGCTGTGGCCACACCATATCATAGAGCTTCTTTGTAGCCTGTTGTCCTGGTGCTTGCTGGCCTTGACACCCACTGTTAACACAAATGTGTTGTCTTCTGTCTTCTGCATGGTTGGACAACCTGGTGATGGTGGAGTGGCCAGCAGGTTTCTCCTGAGGGTATTCTGAGGATGTCTGGATGCCTCCACAGTCACGCCTCACAGTCTGGATTTCCAGAAAGGGGATGGCATGCAGGTGTGTGTGTGTGTGTGTGTGTGTGGCCTTTCAGCATTGCCTTCTTGTCCTATAAAGCCTTTCTCTGACTTCAGAAGAAGCAAGAGCTTCCTTTTTTGCTTTTAATGCTACCTTAGAGAAAAGGGTCCTCTAACCTTTTTTTTTTTAATGGTCAGCAATACTTGCACAGCTTCCTCTACTCATCAACAGTAGATCAAAACAATGGTCCCTAGTAATCACATAAAGGTCAGCAGAGGCCTGTTGCAGTGGCACGTGCCTGGGAGGATGGCAAGTTTAAAGCCAGTCTGGGCAACTTAGCAAGACCCTGTCTCAAAATAAAAAAGGCTGGGGGTGTAGCTCAATGGTAGAGGGCTCCTGGGGTCCACCTATGGTACAGAGAAAGAAAGGAGGGAGAGAGAGGAGAGAGGGAAAGAAAGAAGAGAAAGGAAGAAGGAAAGGAAGAAGAGAGAGGAAAAAAAGATCTGCAGAGCAGGTGACCTGAGGCAGTGCTCAGCAATGACTAGGGATTCTACTCCCTACTCATCTCTCAAAGTCTGACAAAAAGTGAGCTGGACCTATAAGGGAGAGAAATCTTCAGAAATTAAGATTCCTGCAAATTTAAAATAAATTCAAGTCATTGCTTTATCCTGCTTTCCTGTACCTCTTCCAAGTTTTCTATGTACTTCATTATTATGGTTTATATACATATTGTAGAGATGAGGGGCACTATACGTAGGGAAAACATAGGATGAAGTCCTCATTAAACTTTATTAAAAATTAATACGGCAATTTGAAATAGGAACAAAGGCCCAAAGATGAAGGAGTGAAGGGAGGGGAAGGGGAAAGGAAAAGAGGGAAAGGAAAAACTATGAGAAAAGAAAAAAAATGGAAATGAAATCTATGTAAATAGGGAAAGGCGGAGGGGGTGAAGGGCGCACAGGTAATGGGGAAAAAGTAAGAACCAAGACACATCATGTACAGGTACAGGCACCCAGTGATAAATGTAAGCAAATTGTATACCTAAAGTGTACCAATAAAATGTACCAATAAAATTAATTAAAAAAAAATTAGTAAGGCAACTTTGACCTCTGGAACTGGACTCCAGCAATTAGAAGGACAAAGGCAGCTAGACTGTGAGGAATTAGACAATAGCAGCTAAACTCAAGCAATTAGGAAGACAAAGACAAAGAACTCAAGACTGGGAAGTTCCTAGGTAGCCTGACTGACATAGGAATTGAAAACTTCTCTACTTAATCCTTTAGCCATCTACCTGTCCATAAGGCCCCCACCCATAATCTTACCTTCCACCAAAGGGCAGGGAAAGGTTGGATGGCTGGAAGAAATCCAAGAATAGGATGAAAGACAAACCAGAGAGCCAATCAAATTCCAAGAGCCTTCGTGGGACAAAGATCTCAAAGGAGCTGTAGACAAGAAATCCACAAGTTACTCACTTTCGAATACTCTACTTGTCCAGAGTAGCTGTCTGCCATGTCTTTGTCCCCCCATTTTCCCCTTTTTCCAAACTTCAAATAAATTTTCTTCTTTTATTTTAAATGGCTTCTTTAGTTCTTTTTGCCCATGCTGGGTTTAGGATCACTGGGAGCTATATGTTCCAGCAGAGCAGTGGTTTTCTGTCCACACCAGGAGGTTACAGTGTGGTATAATGTGGCATGGTGTACAACCCTCCCCAGATGTTACAGATGTATATGCTTAAGCTTCACTTGCTTCCCTAATGATTGCTGATTCATATATATTTTTATGAAGCTTCTCATCTATCACCAAAAGAGTAATTCCAGTGTCCAGAGCAATCATTCACACCTGTATTGTGTACTATGGTTAGAGAAGGAACATATAGAACAATAAGGACCAAAAAGCATTTAATTATCACAGTGACATCTCTTTAATTTGACTGCTGCAGAGCTATCAAAGAAACTACCTAGGATATAGGAAATGAATATATTGTGGATAGCAAAATGAAAGGCATCCACAGATACAGCACTTCTCTGCTCAATAGCAAGACAATGAGTCATCAGTGGTAATGGCCAAACAGTTCCTTCTTTGCCTGCTTCCTCACAAAGCCTTCTAGTCTTGTGCAAATGCAGATGTACTGCAAGTTCACAAAAGAGGAACTGATAAATGGAAATGGAAGTGGCAGCCTCCAGAAAGCAGAATATGGCAGTCAACTTTGGAGTAGATGTCTATGGATGACCAAATTTAATGAGTTTTACAT
This sequence comes from Heterocephalus glaber, assembly GCF_053883595.1. Classification (NCBI taxonomy): domain Eukaryota; kingdom Metazoa; phylum Chordata; class Mammalia; order Rodentia; family Bathyergidae; genus Heterocephalus; species Heterocephalus glaber. Next base: position 61,212,150 of record NW_028258317.1, on the reverse strand, counting down.
TATATGAATCTGCTCCAAAGTAGATAACAAGTCTCCAAAACACTTTTGAATGATTCCTTCTCTTTGTCGGGAGTGCACTGACACACTGCCCCATAGACATCACGTTTTATCCAGTAACAGCTCCTTTTTCCATGCATGTAACTTTTCACAAAATTCAATAGTCTGCTGAACTTCACCTATTTCAAGTCCATGTCAACTCATGGAGTTATCTCTTTTCTAAATTCACAGTATAAGTTAACTATACCAAGTGCTTGCCAAATGTTTAAGCATTTTTTTACAGACAGTATGCCCCCAGGAAGTCTCCATTCAGAGTTTGTGGCCTCAGTGACCGCCCCCCCGCCCCCCCGCCCCCCCCCCCCCCCGTAGTCTCAGTCTTTGAGAATTCTTCCTTAGAACCTTTGAGGGAACCCAGGCAATTTCGTGGAAACGCAAATATCCTCCACACTTGTTTTGTTGTGTTTTGGCGAGAGGTTTGCAAGTAGCCAATCTGGGAGTATTATTCAGTTCTGCTTGCTGCTGATTGGCTGCTGCCCTGTAACCTTTGTGTAGCTCTCTAAAGTGTTTCTGGTTTTGTTCTTTTTTTTTTGCAAGGCAGGTGCGGTGCCACTGAGCTAAATCCCTTGCCCTTGTTTTGTTCTTAAAGGCCTAAGATCCTTAAGATGCTGCCAAAATGCCCGCCCCTTCTAAGACTTTATTAATACAGTATTTATTAAATTAAATTACACAATTGTGGGAGACATAGCATAGGTAGGGTTTCAACGATAAGAAGAGGTATTTATAGGCATTTTCGAGACATATCTGAAATTCCGCTTTTTTACAATTCTCAGGTACTCTAGGAACATAACCATGAATTTCAGGGGGTCCACTGCATATCACTGTCTTGTAACAGGATTTAATTTTTGCCACTTGTACTTCTTGATTACCTAACAATGATAAGAACTTTCATTATGATAGAACTAACTTTCTCTTTTTTTTTTTAGTACTATGGATTGAGCTCAAGGCCTTTTCACTGAGCTATGTCCCAGCCCTTTTAAAATTGTTTATTTTGAAACAGAATCTTACTAAATTACTAGTTTGCCAGGCTGGACTGGAATTTGCAGTCCTCCAGCCTCAGCTTCCCAGAGTGTTGGGGATGGCACAAGTATGTCATCACACTCACCCTGATATAAACTTTCTGCCCCCCCCCCCATTTTATACAGTTACATACACCATTGGGATCTTGTACCTTTACATGAGTCTCTTGGGTCTTATTTTTTTCCCCTTCCCCTGCCCTCCCTTCACCCCCTCCACCCTTCCCTATTTGCAAAGACCTTGTTTCCATTTTCTTCCTTTTCTCATATTTTTTCCTTTCCCTTCTTTCCTTTCCCCTACCCTTCCCACTTCCCCTGCTCCTTTAGACCTTTTCTTCCTATTACACCATATCAATTATACATTCTTAAAACTACAAGTCATTACCACAGATTTTACAGAATTTGAAAGGATATAGAAAGCATATTTCAAAAATGTGTTTTGAAATAAATTTGACAACTTCTAAGAAGTACCTTGGAAGACAAATTAATGAAACTAACTCTGCAGGAAATATAAAATTTCAATAGCACCTATTAAAGAAAGTATATTCCTAGCTTGAAAACCTACCTATATGACAACAACAGGCTCATATACATTTTAACTGATAAATGATATCAAACATTTAAAGCAGAAAAAAGAAGGAACACTTCCCCCCTCATTTTAGGAAATCAACATTGTGCTAATTCTAAAACTGGATAAAGATAATAGAAGAAAAAATTATGAACATAGAAATTTGTTTAACAAAACAAACTATTAGAAGTCAGATCTGGCAGTATGTAGGAAGTGGTTTTATTATAGGGATGGCAGTGTTGGTTCAGCATTGGAAGATCCACCCCCAAAAGTCATCATTTTAACAGAGGAAAGGAAAAAGTCATATGATCCTGTCAGTAGTTGGAGAAAAAGTATTGGACTAAATTCTACAGCTGTTCATGATAAAAGCTATCAGGAGACTAGAAGTAGAACAGAAACTTCTCAATAGAACAAAGACATGTGCTCCATACTTCCAGCAAAAATGCCTTATATGAATGGAGAAGATACAATGCTTTCTCTCTAAGGTGGGGAACAAGGGCAGATATGCCTACTCTTCATCTGTCCATTAAACATTGAAACACAGGACCAAACCAAAATAGTCTGACAATAAAATGACACAATTAGGATAGGATCAGCAAGGTAGAAGCAAAATCTTTATATGTAGATGAAATGATCATCTACAGAGAAAATACTAAGAAATCTCTAGGAGCCCCTAGAACTTGTACTTGAATTTAGCAGGATTAGAAAACACAAGGTATATATAAAAACTCAGGTCTATGTATACTTGCTATAAACGAAGAATTGGATATTGAAATTTAAAAGTTATGTAGGAGTACAAAGGACCTAGAAAAGTAAAAAGAAAACAAAAACAGTGTTGGAAGACATTTAGTACCTAATTTTAAGACTTCCTCTAAAGTCACAGTAATCAAGGCAAAGACATATAGATTACTGGAATAAAACAGAGTCTAGAAATAGAATCACACATATATGGTCCACTGAGTTTTGAAAGATTATTTAACATTAACATTTTATAGAACATAGACTCAATTCAAGAGCAGAGGAAAAGATAGTGTTTTCAGCAAATGGCACTAGAACACCTGGTATCTGTATATAAAAAATTAACCTCAACCCTTTTTTTCCATACACGAAAATAAGTTGAAGGGATCTGTGAACCTAAATAAGAAAGCCTAAAAGTATGAAACTTTAAGAAGAAATTATAAGAGAAAATATTTATGAATTCAGGGTAGGTAAGAACTACCTAGGATACAAAAGACATGATGTATAAAAGAAAAAAATTGATAAATGAGATTCCATCAAAATTTAGAACTTTAAATGATATCATTAAGAAAATGAAAAGTATTCCTTAAACAGACCATATTTATAATGCATATAACCTATGACCAGAATATATAAAGAACTCTTATAGCTCATTAATAGACAACCCAATTAAAAAGTAGACACAAGAAAATGATAAATAGCCAGTACAGCACAAGGAAAGGTGTACAATATTAGAATCAGAAAAATACTAATCAGTACAATAACAAGACTGAATTATACACTCATTAGGGAGATGAAGTTAAAATTTTTAAAAGAACAAATGTCACTTTAGGTGTGAACCAGCTAGAACTTTCTAATACTGCTAATGTGAAAGTAAAATGATAAAACTTTTTTGGAAAACAATACAGAAATTTCTTGTATTACTGTTAAGAACCAACAGTCCTGTTCTTAAGTTTTTACTTAAGAGGAATGAAAACACATGTTGACAATAGATTTGTACATACAAGTTGAGTATCCCTTATCTGAAATTCTTGGGACCAGAATGTTTCAGATTTTCGTTTGAAATCCACTTGATCTGCAAAGAAGATAGCTACTCCTGCTTTTTTTTTTTCAGGTTCCTGTCACAGGGAGTATTGTTTTCCACCCTTTAACTTTCAGTCTATGTGTTTCTTTTTGAATTAAATGTGTTTCTTGTATCCAGCATATTGTTGAATCTTGCTTCTTGACCCATTCTGCCAGTCTTTTTCTTTTGATTGGTGAATTGAGACCATTAACATTGATGGTTATAACTCATACATATTGACTTATCATTGTCATGACCTTTTTGTTTGTTGGATTCTCCCCGTTTGCATTTAATTTCTTGTCGTGCCAAATGGATTCATTCTGTTGGGTTTCCTGGGGTTGTGATCCTCATTGTCTTTTCCTAGGATATTGTCTAAAATTTTTTGGAGTGCTGGTCTGGTATTCATGAAATTCCTAAGGTGCTCTTTATCATGAAAGTATCTTATTTCTCCTTCACTTTTGAAAGATAATTTTGCAGGGTACATCAATCTAGGTTGGAGGCTGTTTTCTTTTAGGGCTTGAAATACATCACTCCAACTCTTCTTGCCTTGAGGGTTTGCACTGAGAAGTCTGCTGTGATTCTGATGGGCTTTCCTTTGTATGTGATTTGTTTCTTTTCTCTCACTGCTTGTAGAATTTTGTTCTTCTGTTGGGTTTCTGGAATCTTAACAATTATATGCCTATGTGTACATTTTTTTGGATCAAGGCTAGTTGGAGTCCTATATGCCACCCTTATCTGTATGTCAAATTCTTTCCCCCTCCTTGGGAAGTTTTCTGCCATCACTTCTGTGAACAGTTTTTTTATGTCATCTACTCTCTCTCTCCTGTTTCTTCATTGACTACAATTAGTCTTATGCTATTCTTCTTTGCATCGTCTAGCAGCTGCTGGATTGATTTCTCGTGGTCCCTTACAGTTTTAAAGCAGTTTTTCTTTTCCTGGTCACTAACTGCAATCTTATTTTCTGTATCTGAAATTCTGTCCTCACATTGGCTCATTCTGCTGTGTAGACTTTCAATGGAGTTTTTAATCTCCTGGAAGTCTGTTTGCATCTGTTTTATGGATTCCATTTGTTTCCTATTTTGGGATTCCATCATGTTCCTGAGCACTTCTCTAGATTTACTAATCATGTCTTGCATTATGGCACAATCTCTGTTCTTATCTGAGAAATTATTTCTGATTTCATTTTTTGCAGATCCTCTTTTGTTGCCAGTTCAGAGAGTCTAGGTGGTTGAGTGTCAGTGTTCCATCTCATTTCCCTTTGAGGTTGCTATAGGTGATCTGGAAGTCTGGTTTTGAGACTTGTTTACGTGTCTTCTCATTTGGAGGGTGGGGCTGGGGGTTATGGGGATGCTGCTAGCACCTGAGTGGATCACCTCCTCTGTGCTGGTGGGGATGGTACGACGACCCAGAAGCTTCCTCTTGTGTGCTGGGAGCTGCTCACCTCCTCTGTTGATATAAACTTTCTTAATGCTTTGGATTGTGTATATTTTAGAAACTTCATGCAGTTTCCAGCAGGCTTGGATCACCTTAAAAAATATATTTTCTACACAAGTTTGCCCAAGCAATATTCTGAGATTATTATCTCCCAACTTTATCAGTTTTAACTTGTATAATCCCTCTAAAGTGAGAAATCATAGGGTTTTTCTTAAAAGCTTAACGAAGCAAAAGCTTTAGGTTGGTAGAGTAGGTGCTTCCTGGCCACAAGTTAAAGCTAACACCTAGCAAAAGTGTGCTGGGAGTGACATTCTGGTTTTAAGGGAAGCCAGTGCATGAAATACCCAGAGCAGCTGTGTAGGAACTGGGGGATGAAGATAGAACGAAGCTGCACATCAGTACTGGTTGACAGCCAGTCTAGAAGAGCCTGCTATTGATCCCAGGGCCATGTTTCTATATTGCTATATGCTCACAATTCAGAACCATTATTTGGTTTGGCTACATCTCATCTAATACAGTATAATCTTGTCCAGTTCTGACCTGCCTTCCTATTTCTTTATGGTACATAACATATACAAACTTAGAAAACACACACACACACACATTCACACACACACACCCCTTTATGATCATAGTGTGTTTTAATCAAATTGAGATGGAGTTTGTGTGCTAATCTCAGTTTTCTCCTCTTAAAGCATGTTTTTTCAACTGCTAGCTTGATATTTCAGTAAGGCATTTTTCTCCATTGTTTGGTAATTTACATTGTCTGATCACATCATTGTTTTTCTGTCATCACTAGATACAAGAACAATTTATAGCTTTTTAATATGTAGCTTTTATGTAGAGTAGATCTGTGTATATGTAGGCACTCTAAGGAAAAATACACATTCTAGGTACCTTCAAATCATGTTTTTTTATTTTTTATTTTATTTTATTTATTTTTTGGTACGTGGGATTGAACTAGGGTCCTTGCGCTTGCAAGTCAGGCAGTGGAACCACTGAGCTAAGTCCCTGGCCACAAATTATGTTTTTTTAAACCTCCTCGTTTAAAATAAATCACAAAAAAGTTACTGCTCCTCATATGAAACCACACCACTGTTTATATCTTTATTGGATTATACTTAACAGGATTTAGCAGACCCTACCTATATAGAGATTTAAATTTTTTTGGTTCTGAATACATAAGAGACTCCAACAGTTATGACTATAAATATTTGTCCTTTTATATGACACGTAATTTTGACTTTAGAGAGCTTTCAGGCTGGCATCCACAATCACATCACTTAGTCAGAAAATGAGATTAACCAATGCTCAGCACTTATGTTTCAATCTGACATCCTGTTCTCTATTTCCTACGCTTGATCTGTGTGATGAGTCCTGTCAGGTTGGTGTCTTAGTCCAGTTGGACTGCTACAACAGAGCACTGCAGACTGGTGACTTAACGACAGCAGAAATGGGGCCAGGGATTTAGCTCAGTGGTTCTTCTGTCTGCCTTGCAAGTGCAAGTTTCTGAGTTCAATCCCCGGCACCAAAAAAAAAAAAAAAGACAGCAGAAATTTATTTCTCCCCATTCTGGAGGCTGGAAAGTCCAAAATCAAGGCACTGGAAGATTTTTGTGTCTGGTGAGGGCCTGCTTCCAATTAAGTAGATGGCTGTCTTTGCATGGTGCCCTCATGAGGACATGGGACCTCTCTGGGCTCTCTTTGAAAGGGCAGGAATCCCACTCATGAGAGCTCTGCCCTTTTGCCCTAATTACTTCCCAAAAGCCCCACTCAATATCTTTGTGTTGGGGATTAGATTTTAACATATGAATTGACATTCAATCTATAGAGATGAGATAGTAACTCATCAAAGTTACAAATTTGATTCCAAAGCTCTCTTTCTTCTCCTGTCATCAAAGTGTAAGTTCCTTTAATGCAAACACACATGTTGAGTATCCCTCATCCAAAGTGTGGCAACAGTAGTATTTTGGATTTGAGAGTAGGATATAAATAATGAGATATTTTGTGGGTGGGATGGGACTCAAGTCCAAACATGACTTGAGTTCATTTATGTTTCACATATACCTTCAACACATAGCCTGAGGATAATTTTATACAATATTTTGAATAAATTTGTACATGAAACAGTTTCATGGTATAGACTTTTCCACTTGCTCTATCATGTTGGCATTCAAACAGATTCAGATTGGGACATTTTCGATTTTGGGTTTTCAGATTAACACTGTCGTTACTCCTGGTGCTTAGTACACTGACTGGCATGTAATTTTCTGTCTCCTTTTAAATACTTACTAAATTTAAATACTTAGTGGTATTCATGTTCACACTTTGGTACACAGCATTGTTCACATGGGATCTCTCTCTCTATAGAACTCTGCTTTTGAAATGATCTGGTCTTTTGCATTTTTTGTGCCTCTGCTTCATTCCTTTAGGACGGGCCATCAAAAGCTGATTTGCCCATTGCCAGGTATGATGACTGGCATTGTTCATGTGCTGGTATCAGGCAATAGTTTTTGAACATTGCTATGCATCAGAAAAACCTAGGAAATACTGTGAAAATCCTGAAGCTTAGTATCCCAATACCTCTAGGATGGAACCCAAGCATCAGTACTGTTAATACTTCCCAAGTGGTTCTAAAATGTTACCAACATTAGCTGCTGTTGCATTAGATTCTCACATAATGCGTGGAAAGAAACATAAACACCCTAGATAAAAAGGCAACATCTGGCATGGTGGAAAGAATGCTGAATTAAGATTCAGAAAACCTGGACCTAAGCTCCAACTCTACTTACAAGCTGAGTGACATCGGGCAGTGCTCCAGCTGTCTGTTACAGTGTAAAAATCACACCCCAAAACTAGTAGAGTAAAACAGCAACCATTTCATTATGCTCAGAAATCCCAAGGCTAAGAACCAAATGGTGCACAGCGGACATGGCTTATCCCTGCTAAGCGGTGTCTGGGGCCTTGGCTGGGAAGAACCGAATGGCCAAGACTGGAACCATTTGGAAACTTCTTTGCTTACCTGTTTGGGGATGGGGCTGTGACGAGTAGGCCCAGTGGGGGCTGTGGAGTGTGGGCTTCCAAGTTGCTGTGGGCTTCCTCACAGCGTGGTAATTGTTCTTTTTCCACAGCAGACCAGCGCTTCACAAGTATCTCAATCAAGGTAGAAGATGTATGTCCACAGCTGAGCCTTGGAAGGCACACAGCCTGGCTTCCAGGGTACTTTGTGGATGGAAAAAATAAATGTCTGTTAGATGCAAGTAGAGGGGGTGTACAGCTCTCCTCTGGAAGGCAAGAGTGTCAAAGAATTTGTGGCAATATTTTAATATTCCTACCAACAGGTTCTGCTTAGCCTCAGTTTACCCCTGGTATTTGTTACCTGTTGCTGCCTAACAAATTGCCACAAAACTTAATGGCTTTAATCAAAGCACATTTATTATTTTATTGCTTCAGTCAGTTAGGAATCTGGACATGGCTTAGCTGACTTTGTACTTCATGGTCTCCACTGGCTGCAAAAAGGATTTGCTGGGCAGTTGTCATCTTAAGTCTTCCCTGGAAGAAGATTAACAATCAACCTCCAGGGCCACTTGGTTGTTGGTAGGAGTCAGTTCTGGGCCTCCCCCGCATGGTGGCCTGCTCCCTTGGAGCACACAAGCTGAGAAAAGGTGGAGAAAATCTGCTCAAAAGATAGAAATCAAAAAAAAAAAAAGATAGAAATCAAAGTCTTTAATACTTAATCACACAGCGACATCCCATCGCCTTTGCTGTAGACTGATTAGTAGCACGTCACTGGGACTGGTCCACCCTTGGGAGTTACAGAAGGGCGTGAATATTGGAGAACACTGGGGTCAGTCTTAGAAACTGGGCTGCCAAACTGCTCTGTAAAATGGAATATTAATCAGGCTCTGTTGAACTCCTCACAGGTTTTGTTTTTTGCTTTTTTCTTTTGTTTTTTGGGATTTTTGTTTATTTTTGTTACTGGGGATCGAACCCAAGTGCACTCTATCACTGAGCTACCAGCACTTTTAAAATGTGAGACAGGTTCTCACTAGGTTGATAAATTGCCCGGGCTGGGCTTGAACTTGAGATCCTCCAGCTTTCTTTTTACTTTCACCTAATACTGTTCAAATAAAAGATACAACTTCTATTCCCAGGAGAAGTAGGATTTATTTTTTATTAAAAACATTTACTAATGCTTAGCTCTATCACATCTTGTGTATTTCCAAAGCAAACTGTGCAAAAGGTCAATGGAAATCTCCTTATGAATCAAATCCTAAAATATTCACATCCTATAAAGGCCAATCTTTAGAGAAAACTGTTGATAAATTCTCATCATTAAAAATGATGCTTTCTAGCTGGGTGTGGTGGCACATGCCTGTAATTCCAGCACTCAGGAGGCTGAGGCAAGAGGATCACCATGAGTTTGAGGCCAGCCTGTGCTACATAGTGAGTTCAAGGCCAGCCTAAAGTCCACAGTGAGACGCTGTCCTACCGCATTCCCCTCAAATGGTGCTTTCTCATTCTTAAACTAGGGAAAACTTTTGATGGTCAGGAAATATTGACTAGTGTGTATAAAAAGTAAATGAGCATTTTACCTTTTATTTCAACCAAATAGCTTTATTTTCATAAGTCAGATATCTTTAATAAAATGTTACATAGTGTGTATGTCTTCGTTACTTTTCTCTTGTTGCCGAGACAAAATACTCAACATCCAAAGTTAAAATGGGAAAGGTTTATTTAGCTCACAGTTTGTAAGGGTTTTAGTCCATCATCAGCTGGCTCCAGGGCAGAGTGGCATGGCAGACAGGCAACACAAAGGAGAAACAGTTCATGGTGGGCAGAAGGTAGCAAAAGTAACAAAGGATATTTTATCCAGGCTACTTAGGGCGGGTAGCTCTCACACCCTTAATCCTAGTGCCATTTATCCTAGCATTGCACTATGAATCAATCCTAGGATCACAAACTCTAGATCCAGCCACCTATGAAAACCCCCCTGATGACTGCATGAGGCTTTGGGGAGACATCTAAACACAAACCATAACAGCATACAAGGAAATATTTAAAAATTGGTGCTTAGTAAATTTGTGTGTGTGTGGAACTGGAGATTGAACCCAGGGCCTTCACACTGAGCTACATCCCTAGCTCCCCTCCCCTTTTACCATGACCAACAAACAAAAAATTTATGCCTAAAAAGCTACAATAACAAAGTGACAACCTTTTTCATGTTCCCCCAAATTGCCATGGCTTCCTTTGACTAATAGCCCCCTTAGACACCTGCACAGGGCACCATAACTTCTCTTCAGGTTTGAGAACTTGGACAATTGAAAATCAAATAGTGGAAAAATTGAGAGCTTAACAGCTGAATGGTGACTTTAGATGTTTTTGGGGTTTTTCCTTTGTTTGTTTGTTTTTTTAATAAATGTAGTTCTGACTTCAGTTTCAAATCTTCCTAAGTTACCCAAATTGAAAACACTTGAGCTCAATAACAGTAGATTCTTTGGAGGTCTGGACATGTTAGCAAAAAAAACCTTCCAAATTTCACACATCTGAACTGAGATGGAAATAACATGAAAGGTATCAGAACCTTGGAACCTTTGAAAGGGTCGGATTGTCTGAAAAGACTGGATCTATGTAACTGTGAGGCACTGACCAGATGATGGCCAGGGGAGTGTCTTCAGGCTCCTGCCCCAGCTGACTTGCCTGCAGGACTGGTGACTGAGAGGACAGGAAGCCTCAAACTGAGACCCAGGAGACGTGGTGGGGGTGAAGGGGGGGGGATGACATGAGGAAGACAGTGAGTATGAGGAGAGTCACAAGGAAGAGTTTTTAATAGTACATAAAAACCATAAAAGCTGGGGTTGGGGGTCTGGGTCAGAGGTAGAACCCTTGTGTAGTGTGCACAGGGCCTGGAGTTCAATCTTTACAGGGCACTGTAAAATTCATTATAATCTAAAAATAAGCTCGTAATATCAGTAATGATAATTATACTAACAACTAATATTTGCTGAGGATTTAACATGTGCTAGACCGGGAGGCACTGTGAGTTTGAAGTCCAGCAAGCCTGGAACTGGCTTGACTTGTTTTATTAAAATAAAAAACATACTTGCATTTGAAATAGGAAAAAAGGTCCAAAGATGAAGGAGTAAAGGGAGGGGAAGGGGAAAGGAAAAGAGGGAAAGGAAAAACTATGAGAAAAGAAAAAAAAATGGAAATGAAATCTATGTAAATAGGGAAGGGCAGAGGGGGTGAAGGGCGCACAGGTAATGGGGGAAAAAGAAGAACCAAGATACATCATGTACAGGTACAAGCACCAAATGATAAGTGTAAACAAATTGTATACCTAAAATGTACCAATAAAAGAACTAAAAAAAAAAAAAGAAAGAAAGAAACATACGTGCACAATGCTAACTCCTATCCAACTAGATTCGAAGCGCAGTTAGTGGTGTTGCCTTGTAACTACAGGCCTGAGGAACTTGGAGGTAGTGTACAGCTTGTCAGCACTGTTCAGTGATAACAGTAGATGATTTGTTCCTAATCTTGGTGAGATACCACCCCTATAAGAAGGCTTTGCTGTTGAGATGCTTACTAGCACGAAGCAGCATACAGGCAGCCATTGGGTTTTCATGGTCCTGTGGTGTCCGTGCAAACCTTAATGGTTCCTCATCTGAGAGAGAAAATGCATCCTACCTCAGCTCTTACAGAGGAACACAGCTGGAGCTCACATCTGCCTCTCCAGATGCTGCCTGCAAGGTGTTCCTTGCTTTAGCGCTGTTGCTCTATTGTGTCCTGTGACAATACAGCACAGGATTTAGAGCATGGTCATTTGGGGTCCCATGAGCCTACATCAGCCATTGAACCTGTTGCTTGCCACCATCAGTACATATACATTTTACATAATAACCTCTTCGTTCTCATGGTGACCCTTGAGGGGGTACTCTTGTATTTTCAGTGTTACAGAGGAGGAAACTTGAGGCTTAGAGGCATTGAATGACTTTGAAGGTTGTAATGCAAGTATGAAACGAGGCCAGGATTTCATCGCAGGCAGTCGGTATTCTGCAGAGGAGGAAACAACAGTGGCAAAAATAATGTCCAAAAAGGGTCTTTCAAAAATTGTTGCAAAAGAATAAGATTGAGGCCAGAAAAGGAAATAAGGTGAAAAACTGGTTCTTTTGTGAACAGAAGAAGCAAAAAGAAAAGACTTTGAAAAGAAGATTCAAAGAATGATTCACATCTCTAGCCTGAGTAAACAGAGTGGCTCCTGAGCAGCTCCTGAGCAGCTCCCTTGCATTTAGTACAACTCAGCAAAGTCTGCTGAGTGAGTGGATGAGGGGACCCATGAGTTCCTAAATAAAGGATTGCTCTGCCAAGGAAGTCCTCTTGCTGCCCCTTCCTGGAGAAGAAGAGAGGAGAAGAGAGTGGAGTGAACTTTGTAACTGAAGAATGTGGGATGCTTTAGGATGCAGGGTGGAGTGGAAAGCTCTCAGTGTGACAAGGCCAGGGTGGATTTTTTTTTTGTATTAAATTCTTTTATTGGTACATTGTAGGTATACAACACAATTACATTTCTCATTGGGAATTGTACCTTTACATAATGCATCTTGGTTCTTATTTTTTCCCCATTCCTAGCCCTCCCTTCACGCCCTCCACCCTTCCCTATTTACAAAGACTTTATTTCCATTTCTTCCATTTCTCATCATTTTTTCCTTTCCCTTCTTTCCTTTCCCCTGCCCCTCCCACTACCCCTACCCCTTTGGACCTTTTCTTCCTATTTTACATTATCGATTATTCATTCTAATAATTGGTACATTTTAGGGATACAATATAATGACATTCATCATTGGAAATTTGCACCTTTACATAGTCTCTCTTGGTTCTTATATTTCACCCTTGCCCAGCCCTCCCTTCAACCCCTCCATTCCTCCCTATTTACAAAGATTTTGTTCCTATTTTTCCATTTTCTCATATTAATCCCATTCCCTTCTATTCTTTCCCCTAGCCCTCCCACTTCCTTCCCCTTTGCCCCTTTTCTTCCTATTTCACATTACCTATTATATATTTTAGTCCTTATTTACACTTTCAGTTTCTCACACCAGAGAAAGTATTCGGTATTTACACATGTGTGTCCTATTTATTTCACTTAAGAGTATCACCTCAATGTGCATCCACTTAGCTATAAATGTCTCTAATTTCTCATTTTTGATGGCTGAGTAGTACTCCATTTTATAAAAAAACCACATTTTCTTTATCCAGTCTCCAGTTGATGGGCATTTGGGCTGTTTCCAAGTTTTAGCTGTTACAAACTGCACTGCTATGAACATGGGTGCACATATATCACTGTGGTATGATTCTTTTAATTCTTTGGGGAAAATCCCCAGCAGTGGAATAGCAGGGTCAAATGGGACTTCCAGTCCTAGTTCTTTGAGGCATCTCCATACTGATTTCCACAGTGCTTGCACCAGTCTACACTCTCACCAGCAGTGGAACAGGGTTCCTCTTTCCCCACAACCCCGCCAGCATTTGTTATTGGTTGATTTCATGAGAGCAGCCATTCTTTCTGGAGTGAAGTGGAATCTCAGCATTGTTTTCATTTGCATCTCTCAAATGACCAGTGATGTTGAACATTTTTTCATGTGTTTATTTGCTATTTCTACTTCTTTATCTGAGAAATGTCTGTTCATTTCAGATGCCTATTTTTGGATTGGGTCTTTAAATTTGGGAGGTCTGATCTTTTTAAGTTCTTTATAGATTCAGGGTAGTAGACCTTTGTCTAAGGAAAAGCAGGTGAAGATTTTTTCCCACATTGTGGGTTGTCTCTTCACACTGCTGGTGGTTTCTCTTGCTGTGCAGAAGCCTTTTAATAAGAAGAGATCCCACTTGTTGATTGTTTGTGCTAGTTCAGGGGCAACTGAGGTTTTGTTCATAAAATCTTTTCCTACACCGATGTCTTCAAGGGTTCTACCTAACCTCTGTTCCAACTGGTTCAGAGTTTCTATTTTAATATTTAGATCTTTAATCCATTTTGATTTTAGTTTAGTGCATGGTGAGAGATATAGGTCTAGTTTTAATCTTTGGCAAGTTGAAGCCCAATTTCTCCAGCACCATTTATTAAAGAGGCTATCTTTCCTCCAGTGAGGGTGTTTGGCTCCTTTATCGAAGATGAGATGGCTGAGTGTGTCTGGTGTTGTTTCTGCATCTTCTAATCTGTTCCACTGGTCCTCAAAGTCTGTTTCTGTGCCAATACCATGCTGTTTTTATCACAGTAGCTTTGTAGTAGAGTTGCAGGTTGGGGATTGTGATACCCCCTGCCATGTCTCTGTTACCTAGAATTGCTTTTGCTCTTCTGGGTCTCTTCTTGTTCCAAATGAATTTTTGGATTGTTTTCTCAAGGTCTATGAAGTATGCTGCTGGGATCTCAATTGGAATTGCATTAAATCTATATAGCAGTTTTGGAAGTATGGCCATTTTCACTCTATTAATCCTTCCTACCCAGGAGCAGGGGATGTCTGTCCATTTTCTGCTATCATCTTCAATCTCTCTTTTCAGAGTGCCATAGTTTTCAGAGAAGAGGTCTTTGATTTCTTTCGTTAGGTTCATTCCTAGGTATTTCAGTTTTTTGGATGCTATTGTGAAAGGAATTATTTGCCCTATTTCTCTCTCAGTGAGTCTGTCATTTGTGTAGAGGAAAGCTATTGATTTTTGTGTGTTGACCTTGTAACTAGCTACTTGACTGAATTTGGTTATTAAGTCTAGAAGACTTTTGGTAGAGTTCTTGGGGTCTTCTATATAGAGTATCATGTCATCTGCAAATAATGACAATTTGACTTCTTCATTTCCTATCTTTATTCCTTTTATTTCTTTCTCTTGTCTAATTGCTGTGGCTAATGTTTCCAGAACTATATTGAACAAGAGTGGTGATAGTGGACATCCTTGTCTTGTTCCTGATTTTAGTGTGAAGGATTTCAGTTTTTGACCATTTAGTATGATATTGGCTGTTGGTTTTTCATAGATGGCTTCTATCAGTTTGAGGTAGAGACCATCTATTCCAATTTTTTTATGGTTTTTATCATAAATGGATGTTGGATTTTGTCAAATGCTTTTTCTGCATCTATGGAGATAATCATATGGTTTTTGTCCTTGGCTCTATTGATATAGTGTATTACATTGATTGCTTTGTGTATATTGAACCATCCCTGCATCCCTGGGATGAATCCCACTTGATCAGGGTGTATGATCTTCTTGATGATCTTCTGCATTCTGTTTGCCATTATCTTATTAAGTATTTTTGCATCTATGTTCATTAGCGAGATTGGCCTATAGTTCTCTTTTTCAGTTGAGTCTTTCTCTGTTTTGGGGATCAAGGTGATGCTTGCTTCCAGGAATGAATTTGGGAGTATTGCTTCCCTTTCAATTTCATTGAAGAGTTTAAACAGTAGTGGCAGCAGTTCCTCTCTAAATGTCTTGTAGAATTCAGCAGTGAAGCCATCAGGGCCCGGGCTTTTCTTAGTTGATAAGTTTTTAATTACCTTTTCAATTTCATTGGTTGATATTAGGTTGTTCAGAATTTTTAGGTCTTCTTCGTTCAACTTTGATAATTCATATGTATCTAGGAATCTGTCCACTTCTTCTGTGTCATCCATCTTATTGGCGTATAGGTTTTGGAAGTAGGTATTGATGATCCTCTGGATTTCTTCTGGGTCTGTTGTAATTTCACCCTTTTCATTCCTAATTGCATGGATTTGGGCCTTTTCTTTCCTTTTTCTGACAAGGTTGGCTAAGGGTTTGTCAATTTTGTTGATTCTTTTGAAGAACCAACTCTTGGCTTCATTGATTTTTTGTATCGTTCTCTTAGTCTCCATTGCATTGATTTCTCCTCTGATCTTTATAATTTCCTCCCTTGTATGAGCTTTGGGGTTGTCCTGCTCTTCTTTTTCTAGAAGCTTGAGGTTCAGCATCAGGTTGTTTAATTGGGCTCATTCTGTTTTCCTAATATGCGTATTCACTGCTATGAATTTCCCCCATAAGACTGCTTTCATTGTGTCCCATAGATTCTGATATGTTGTATTGTCATTGTCATTTAATTGAAGGAACTGTGTGATTTCTTCTTTAATTTCCTCTGTGATCCATTGGTTATTCAGAAGTGTGTTGCTCAATTTCCACATGTTTGTGAAATATTTTGAGTTTCTTTTGCTATGGATCTCCAATTTCATCGCACTATGGTCTGATAATATACAGGGGATAACTTCAATTCCTTTGCACTTACTTAAACATGTTCTATGTGTGAGTATGTGGTCTATTTTGGAGAATGACCCATGTGCAGCTGAGAAGAATGTGTATTCTGATTTTGTGGGGTGGAAGACTCTGTAAACATCTGTTAAGTTCATTTGTTCAAGAGTTCGATTGAGTTCTAGTATTTCATTACTTATTTTTAGTCTAGTTGATCTATCCATTTGTGACCGTGGGGTGTTGAGGTCCCCCACTACAATTGTATTAGTGCCTATATGACTTTTCATGTCCATTAGTATTTGTTTTATATAGTTGGGCACACTAGTGTTTGGTGCATAGATATTTATGATTGTCATCTCTTCCTCTTGGATTGTTCCTTTTACAAGGATGTAGTGTCCTTCTTTGTCTCTCTTAATCAGTGTTGGTTTGAAATCTACTTGACCTGCCAAGAGGAAAGCTACTTCTGCTTTTTTTCAGGTTCCTGTCTCATGGAGTATTGTTTTCTACCCTTTAACTTTCAGTCTATGAGTTTCCTTTTGAATGAAGTGTGTTTCTTGTATGCAGCATATTGTTGGATTTTGCTTCTTGACCCATTCTGCCAGTCTATTTCTTTTGATTGGTGAATTGAGACCATTAACATTGATGGTTAAAACTGAAACATATTGACTTGTCATTGCCATGACTTTTTCTTTTTGTTGGGTTCTCCTCCTTTCCATTTAATTTCTTGTCAGGCTAGATGGGTTCATTCTGCTTTGCTTCCTGGGGTTGTGATCCTCAATGTCTGTTCCTAGGATATTGTGTCAAATTCTTTGGAGTGCTGGTTTGGTATTCACAAAATTCCTAAGGTGCTCTTTGTCATGAAAGTATCTTATTTCTCCATCCATTTTGAAAGATAGTTTTGCAGGGTACACCAATCTGGGTTGGAGGCTGTGTTCTTTTAGGGCTTGGAATATGTCATTCCAAGCTCTTCTTGCCTTGATGGTTTGTGTTGAGAAGTCTGCTGTGATTCTGATGGGCTTTCCTTTGTATGTGATTTGTTTCTTTTCTCTGACTGCTTGGAGAACTTTGTTCTTCTGTTGGGTTTCTGGAATCTTAACAATTATATGCCTATGTGTAGGGTTTTTTTGATCAAGGCTATTTGGAGTCCTATATGCCTCACTTATCCGTATGTCAAGCTCTTTTCCCCTGCATGGGAAGTTTTCTGCCATTATTTCTGTGAAGAGATTTTTTTATGTCATCTGCACTCTCTCCTGTTTCTTCATTGAGCCCAATCAGTCTTATGTTATTCTTCTTTGCATCATCTAGCAGCTGCTGGATTGATTTCTCATGTTCCCTTATACTTTTGAAGCTATTTTTCTTTTCCTGGTCACTAATTGCAATCTTATCTTCTATATCTGAAATTCTGTCCTCACATTGGCTCATTCTGCTATGTAGACTGTCAATGGAGTTTTTAATCTCCTGGAAATCTATTTGCATCTGTTTTATGGATTCCATTTGTTTCCTATGTTGGGATTCCATCATGTTCCTGAGCTCCTCTCTAGATTTATTAATCATGTCTTGCACTAGGGGCACAATCTCTGTTCTTATCTGAGAAATTATTTCTGATTTCATTTTTTCCAGATCCCCCTTTGTTGCCAGTTCAGTGGGTCCAGGTGGTTGAGTATCAGAGTGTTCCATCTCATTTCCCTTTGGGGTTGCTGTAGGTGATCTGGAAGTCTGGTTTTGAGACTTATTTATGTGTTTTCTCATTTCAACTGGGGCGGGCGGCTGTTAGCGTCTGCATGGATTACCTCCTCTGAGCTGGGTGAGGTGGGACAGGGGCCGGGAGCAGCGGTAGGGATGGTGACCCAAAAGCCCTTTCCTGTGGGTTGGGAGCAGCCGGAGGGATGGTGGCCCAGAAGCCCCTTCCTCTGGGCCAGGAGCAGTGGGACAGAAGCTGGCCCAAAAGCCCTTTCCTCTGGGCTGGGAGCAGCTGGAGGGATGGTGACCGGGAAGCCCCTTCCTCTGGACCAGGAGCAGTGGGACGATAGCTCAGAAGCCCCTACCTCTGGGTCGGGAACAGTGGAACTCAGTACCTTGGTCTGGTGGTCTGGTGTCCTCTGCGTCTTTGTAGTGTGGAAACAGGTGGCTGCCTGTCTGCAGCGGGGTGATTTGGCATCTTCTGCACGACTCAGGACCTGGGTAGCTAGGCTATCCTTTCTTGAGAGGCCATTATATAAGTTATTTGGAATTTTTCTATATGGGAGACTTTGTTATTCTCCCTACTCATTCATTTATTTCTCCAAGCATTTATTTTTCTGAGTATGAGTTCATGGATTTTTATTTATACTTTGGGCTATAATCCAATACTATCTTATCTTGCTTATTTTATTGCTCAGATTACTTCAGTTTTGGCCATTGGGGATTTCTTCAGTTGGGTCCTATATTCCTTTGACATATCTTCATCATTTGATTGTTTTTATCTCTTCCTTACTTTTTTGCACCATAAAATGGTCTAAGCTTATCTTGTACATTCCCTGCCACAAGTCTAGAATCAGTCATTTCTCCAAGGAGTCCTGGTTATTGGAAACTGGCATTAGAATCCAAGATTTGAGCACTGGTGTGCTTGTTGTCAGTGGACTCTTGTTGCTTCTAGCCCTTATGAGAAAATAGAGCTTGACAATATATATAAGTATATATACTAATTTGTGCCTACTTATCTGTAACTATTTCTACATTTACCCATAGTATGTATGTATACAAAGTTAAACATGAAACTCATGTTTAACTGATGTCTTCAACTGTAATTCTGTAGAGTATGGTTTATTGTAGCCCTCTCCTCTTGCTTATCTATAACCTGCCACTCCAACAGTAACACATCCAGCCACCACTATTCACCATTGAAATTTCAGTTTGAAACAAAGGATAAAAATGTACAGTCCCAGCTGAGATAATTATGATATGTATTGGCCCAAATAAGCCTTACAAAAAAGTCTGTCCCTAAGAAAAATGTTTCTCTGTTCTCATTTTTTTCCCCCATTAACTTTATTGGTACATTTTAGGTATAAAATATAATTACATTCATCATTGGGATCTTGTACCATTACATGAGTCTCTTGGTTCTTATTATTTTCCCCTTCCCTTGCCCGCCCTTCACCCCCTCCACCCTTCCCTATTTGCAAAGACCTTGTTTCCATTTTTTTCCTCTTCTCATATTTTTTCCTTTCCCTTTTTTACCTTCCCCTACCCCTCCCAATTCCCCTGCTCTTTTAGACCTTTTCTTCCTGTTACACAATATCAGTTATACATTTTTTAAATTACAATATTAAGACCTAGGAGACATTACCACAGATTTTACAGAATTTAAAAGGATATAGAAAGCATATTAACAAAAATCTTTTTTGAAATAAATTTGACAACTTCTAAGAAGTAACTTAGAAGACAAATTAATGAAACTAACTCTGGAGGAAATATAAAATTTCAATAGCACCTATTAAAGAAAGTATATTCCTAGCTTCAAAACCTACCTATATGACAAAAGCAGGCTCATAAACATTTTAACTGATACATTATATCAAACATTTAAAGCAGAAAAAAGAAGGAACACTTCTCCCCTCATTTTAGGAAATCAACATTGTGCTAATCCTAAAACTGGATAAAGATAATAGAAGAAAAAAGTATGAACATAGATAGAAATTTGTTTAACAAAACAATTAGAAGTTAGATCTGGCAGTATGTAGAAAGCGGTTTTATTATAGGGATGGCAGTGTTGGTTCAGCATTGGAAGATCCACCCCCCAAAGTCATCATTTTAACAGAGGAAAGGAGAAAGCCATATGATCCTGTCACTAGTTGGAGAAAGAGTATTGGACTAAATTCTACAGCTGTTCATGGTAAAAGCTATCAGGAGACTAGAAGTAGAACAGAACCTTCTCAACAGATCAAAGACATGTACTCCATACTTCCAACAAAAACTCCTTCTACGAATGGAGACAATACAATGCTTTCTCCCTAAAGTTGGGAACAAGGGCATATATGCCTACCCTTCATCTGTCCATTAGACTTTGAAACATAGGTCTAAACCAAAATAGTCTGGCAATAAAATGACACAATTAGGATAGGATTGGCATGGTAGAAGCAAAATCTTTATATGTAGATAAAATGATCATCTACAGAGAAAATACTAAGAAATCTCTAGGAGCCCCTAGAACTTGTACTTGAATTTAGCAGGATTAGAAAGCACAAGGTATATATAAAAATTCAGGTCTGTGTATACTTGCTATAAATGAAGAACTGGATATTGAAATTTTAAAGTTATGTAGGAGTACAAAGGACCCAGAAAAGCCAAAAACAAAAACAAAAACAGTGTTGGAAGATGTTTAGTACCCAATTTTAGGACATCTTCTAAAGCTACAGTAATCAAGGCAGTGTTGGTGTAAGGAAAGACATATAGATCATTTGAATAAAACAGAGAATCTAGAAATAGAACCACATATATATGGTCCACTGAGTTTTGAAAGATTATTTAACATTAGCATTTTAGAGAATAGAAACTCAATTCAAGAGCCAAGGAAGAGATAGTGTCTTCAGCAAATGGCACTAGAACACCTGATATCCGTATATAAAAAATTAACCTCAACTCTTTTTTTCCATACATGAAAATAACTTGAAGGGATCTATGAACCTAAATAAGAAATCCTAAAAGTATAAAACTTTAAGAAAAAATTATAAGGGAAAATATTTATGAATTCAGGGTAGGCAAGAACTACCTAGGATACAAAAAACATGATGTATAAAAGAAAAAAATTGATAAATGAGATTCCATCAAAATTTAGAACTTTAAATGACATCATTAAAATGAAAAGTAGTCCTTAAACAGACCATATTTACAATGCATATAACCTATGACCAGAATATATAAAGTATTCTTTCAGCTCATTAATAGACAACTCAATTAAAATGTAGACATAAGAAGATGATAAATAGCCAGTATAGCACAAGGAATGGTGTGCAACTCTAGAATCAGAAAAATACTAATCAGTACAATAATAAGATTGAATTATACACTCATTAGGGAGATGAAGTCAAAAGTTTTAAAAGCCTTGTCATGACTTTTTCTTTTTGTTGGATTCTCCCTCTTTGTGTTTAATATTTCACGCCCAATGGATTCATTCTGCTGGGTTTCCTGGGGTTGTGATTCTCATTGTCTTTTCCTAGGGTATTGTCTAAAATTTTTGGAGTTCCAGTTTGGTATTCATGAAGTTTCTGAGGTGCTCTTTATCATGAACGTATCTTATTTCTCCATCACTTTTGAAAGATAGTTTTGCAGGGTACATCAATCTGGGTTGGAGGCTGTTTTCCTTTAGGGCTTGAAATACATCACTGCAAGGTCTTCTTGCCTTGAGGGTTTGCATTGAGAAGTCTGCTGTGATTCTGATGGGCTTTCCTTTGTATGTGATTTGTTTCTTTTCTCTCACTGCTTGTAGAATTTTGTTCTTCTGTTGGATTTCTGGAATCCTAACTATTATATGCCTATGTGTAGATTTTTTTTGCTTAAGGCTATTTGGAGTCCTATATGCCTCACTTATCTGTTTGTCAAGTTCTTTTCCCCTCCTTGGGAAGTTTTCTGCCATCACTTCTGTGAACAGTTTTTTTATGTCATCTGCACTCTCTCTTCTTTCTTCATTGACTCCAATCAGTTTATGTTATTCTTCTTTGCATCGTCTAGCAGCTGCTGGATTGATTTCTCATGTTCCCTTACAATTTTAAAGCAATTTTTCTTTTCCTCCTCACTAATTGCAATCTTATCTTCTAAATGTGAAATTCTATCTTCACATTGGTTCATTCTGCTGTGCAGACTTTCGATGGAGTTTTTAATCTCTTGGAAATCTGTTTGTATCTGTTTTATGGATTCCATTTGCTTCCTATGTTGGGATTCCATCATGTTCCTCAGATCCTCTATTTTTTTATCTGTGTCCTCTCTAGATGTATTAATCATGTCTTGCCCCATGAGCAAAATCTTTGTTGTTATCTGAGTAATTATTTCTGGTTTCATTTTTCCCAGATCCTCTTTTTTTGCCAGTTGAGAGAGTCCAGGTGGTTGAGTATCAGAGTGTTCCATCTTGTTTCCCTTTGGAGTTGTTGTAGGTGATCCAGAAGTCTGTTTTTGAGGCTTGTTTATGTGTCTTCTCATTTCCACGGTGGGGGGGGGGATGCTTCTGGCACCCACGCAGCTCACCTTCTCTGCCCTAGGAGCCTGGGATGGAGGCAGGGAGCTTCCTTCCGGGTGCTGGGACCAGCTCACCTTCTTGGCCCTAGGAGCCTGGGATGGCAGCAGGCGAGCTTCCTTCTGGGTGCTGGGACTGGCTGAGCTTCACTGCCTTTTCTGTTCTCATTCTTATGGTTTAACTAGAAATGTTCCTAATTTGTGATCTCCCAAAATATGTTAAGGAAACCAATTCTCAGTAAGAAGGCAATGGATTACCTGATGGGAGTCTTTTTCAGTTTTTAATAGGGACTGGAAGAAATATTTGGTATATTTACTTCAAAGTAGACTTTTTTGGGGGGGGGACAGGATCTGGCTCTGCAGTTCAGGCTGACCTTGCACTCACTACAAAGCCACCCTCCTGCCTCAGCCTCCTAAGTGCTGGGATTACAGGTGTGTGCCACCACACCCGGCTCTAACTGGACTTTAGGAGACACAACTCTGAAGTCAGAAAATGTGGATTCTAGAGATTTTTGTGCCACGACTGACATAGCATATGGTCTGAAGCTGGGGAGAGCAGTGGGAGATGAAGAAAAGAGAAGAAACCAAGAAGGAAGGATACATACCAAGATTATGCTTGAAAGTTTGGACCAGGTGGAACCACAGCTTGTTGGGAGCTAACGGACTCTGGGAGCACCATGTGCTCTTTATTTAGAGTGGAAGGCAAACAGGAAGAGAAGACAGGGCAAATAGTGCTACGTGGCCTATATGACCTAGGCAGGGGTAGCGTGATTGTTTCATGATTGGGGCATGCGCAGGAAGGGAACAGGGAATGATACAATGTAAATGTCTCCTGGGTCTATGCCATGCGGGGTCTACAGTAAGAGTCAAATGGACTGAGTCTGTTTGACTCTCTAATCTAGGGAGGAGAAAGGGAGCAGGGAAGAGAGGAAGGACCATCTTCAGGCTCAGCCCGCGGCACCTTTGTATTAGTCACATGTCTATGGTAGTCACTTTAGTGCTCTAGGTCTTAGTTTCTCACCTGTCATTCATTCACTCCTCAGACCCTTATTGCATGACTCCTCTTTGTCAGTCACCGTGCAAGATGTTCTGCAGATAAATGCAAAGAACAGTCCAGTGACATAGCAATCAAAGACTTGAGCTAGGAAACTGACATTCTGATCTTCTTTTTATTATTATTATCATTCTTGTGTAGCATTCTTTTGCATGCTGGGCAAGCACTTTACCACTGAGCTACAATTCCAGCTCCATTCTGATCCTATTAGCAAAAAAGTGGAAGATGTGTCCCAGGAACCCAGCAATTTCACTTCAACTTATCTGCCTTAGAGAAACTCTTCAAAGATCTTTGCTGCAGAATTGGTTGTAAAAGAAAAGATCTACATAATTATTAATCATTATGGAACCAAATAAACACATTTAATCATGCTATGGAAGTAAAGTGAATGAAATATATGTGTATACATGAATGTGGCTATATATCAAAAACAAAGTTAAAAGACAAAAGCAACTTGCGGAACAATACACATAGCAGAATACTATTTCTGTTCATGTTAAAACACACAGAACAATATTGTCATGGCTTAGGAAGTCACAAGTTTGTAGTAAAGCATCAAACTATAGTCAGGGAGAATATGTATTAAGCCCAGCTTAGTGGTTACCTCTGGGGAGAGAGAAAAGAAGGCTCTAGAAGGAGAACAAAGAAGCACCTATTATCTCTGTAAAAATGTCTATATTAAAAAAGCAGAAGAAAATTAAACCAGGTGTTGATAGCTGTTGGTTCCGGGTGTGCATGTATGCACATGTTTAATATTGTTCTCTACATTTTCTTCCATTTGGTGTGTTGAAATACTACCTTTTCAACAAAGCTCTTCAGTTCAATTCAAGTAGTGGAAACTTGAATGCCCTGGAGGTGATTTTTGTGAGCATCTGAGGCCGTGGTGAGGATCATCTCCTTGTCCCCTTTACCTCAAGCAATATCCATTTTCTTTTGCCGGGCTCCCCCATCTGTTCCTCTTCTCCAGAGCTGGAAGCAATTTCTCTCCCTTTCCCCTGCCCTGCAATGGAGCCATCTCCTCTGTTGTCTTGGCCCCACCTCTGACTCACCACTGACTCCAGATCACAGGGAACTGTCCGCATGGCAAGTGTCTTCCTAAGAGAATTTTGGTGCAAGTTGTAAAATCATGAAAATGTCACTAGTTTTGTATTTTTTGTATTTGTATAATGAAAGTCATCAGAATGAGCTTTCACTCTTAGGAGTAATCCAGGACTGTTCTGTCATAGCATGGGCCCCAGGTGGTTGCTCAGTAGGTAGAGGGAGCTGTGGTATTTGATAAGCTGCTGCCCAGTCCTCCACCAGGGAAAGACTTGTGGCCCAGGTTCTGAGAGTATTATTGTCAGATTGTGCTCTGTTGTTGGCCCTTTCAGAGGCCCTACAAAGAGCTGCCTCACCCAAGGTCACACCTTTTGGGGGAAGTCCTCTCCCAGTGACTTATAATCATAGGTATATAAAGATCTTAGGGGCGGGGATTTAGCTCAGTGGTTCTGGTGCCTGCCTTGAAAGCACAAGGTCCCAAGTTCGATCCCTGGTACCAAAAAAAAAAAGTCACAAAGATCTGGCCATTTGACCTGATGTGGAACATCACTTATGGTATATTTTATGTCCAGAGCTCCCAAGGGGTCACCCTAGGCTATTGTCAGGCTGGCATTTCATTGTTAGCTTCTTCCTGCACCCAGGCATACCTGCTTCACTTGTATCCACAGGCATTGATCCCCAGGGGACTCTAATGAGCATTCTGCACAGGAAACTCCTTTAGATGCCTTTCTCTCTTTCCCCTGTACTCGCTGGTATATGAACAGCATCAGTCAGCTACTACGACACTAATACTGAGTAACAACTTAAAATTTTCTGTGTCATATAACAACAGGCATTCATTTCTTTCTCATCAATTTGGAGGTCAATTAGCCTCTGCTTTTTTTTTTTTTTTAATCTTAATAGGGTCTAGCTGGGCTTGGATCCAGGCCACAGGTCAGTTTCAAGCTCACTCCATTAGTCTTTCTAAAGTGTCCGAAGGAACAACACCTACTTAGGACACTTCCTTTGTCTGAGTAGATGACAGAAGTGTTAGAGAACTGGCATAAATCTTAAGACATGTGCTTAAAGCTGAGACTCACTATTCCTCCTATGCCATTGGTCAAAACAAATTACAGGCCAAACTCATCATCTGTGGGCATCGGAGTTACACTCCATGCACAGCAAAGAAAGAGAGGAATAAAGAACTGGGCAAAGAATGCAGTCTATCACAAATAGGTTGAGAGATGAGCAAATTTTCCTAAAGCTGAGAAGCCTTCTGGAAAGGGGAAATGATAGTCAGACATCTTCTCTCAGAGGTTCAAAATTAGTAAAGCAAATACCTGTGGGGATCCTGGCTTCTGGAGGCCTCTACTCCCTGAGCTCTTCCCGGGCTGCCTGGTCAGGGACAGCTGCTGCACTTGCATCTCCTCCACGGTGGGCACAGGCCTGGCCAGGAAGGTCCTGTGCACTTGCTGATGCTGGTGCTCAGCCTGATCCTGCTGCCTTCAGTCTTGGGAGTGTCACTGGGCATCTCCAAGATCTACATGAAGATACTGGTGAAAACTTTAGAGTGGGCCACAATTTAAATTGGAAAAGACACCCAAAGGATCAGTTCTTAAAAAATCAGCTTATGTGGGGTTGAAAGCCACTGTGGAACATGAAGTGACTCAGAGGTTCTCCACAGAGGAGCTGGTGTCAGGAAATCTCCTCGAAAGAACCACTCTGTTTCCATTACCTAGTCCACGGCTTACTGCTGTGTGAGTGCTGGCATAGCACGCTCCTGTGCCCTACTACTTCTGAGAGCTACCTGGACCTCACTGCAATAAGAGCTACACTGGTCATAAGAACTACACTGGTTGAGCAGCTGCCAGACAGCAGCCTCAAAAACTGGCTGAGTGAACTGGTGCATCTTACTCGCTGCTGGATCTGTGTGCATCTCTCTCTGGTACCGCTCATTACCCTAACAAGCAGTAGTGACCCCAGAAGAGAGGACTTTGTGGGCCAACCAGATCTCCTCAATACATGATTTGATCTCAACAGCAGATGGAAGTTATGCCATGGATGGCCAGGTTTGTGCTGGATGATGGGAATTTAGAGAGTTCTGGTTAAGCCATGTCCACATGTCTGGTTTGAATACTCACAAATGCAGGATCGACACCTGGTTACAAAGAGACTAAAAAAATATATTGCCCATGAGAATAAACTAACCATGTTCATCTTTCCTGAAGGAAGCTGCATCGACAATACTTCAATCATGATGTTTAAGAAGGGAAGGTTTGACACTGGAGGAAACAGACATCTGGTTGTAATTAAGTATAACCCTCAGTGTGGTGATGCATTTTGGAAGTCTTAAAACTTAAAAATGTAAAATGGTTTGGGGATATAGCTCAGTATATGGCCCTGAGTTCATCGCTGGTACAAAAAAAAAAAAAAAAGAACGCAAAACTAATTGTATTGATTTGGTGGAAATAAATAAAACACTGTTTCTGCTCTCCAGGATTTTAATCTTTTGAGAAGATAGAATGAGTATGCAAGTTTAGATATTTAGTGTCTCCTCCAGCTGTGCTATTCTGTAACTTTAAGATATGATGCACCTTCCCTTTGTATAGTCTTGTTTAGCAGGCTCATGGTGCAAGGTAGAATGCCAGATTTAGCAAGCTGTTTCATGCCAATGTCAGCACTCCCTATAGGGTAGAGATTTGAGTATCTGCTGATCTAAAACATCAACTACCTGATTGCAACATCAAACAAGTTGGAAGTCTTGCCAATGTATAAGAGAAAGTACCTGACATTTCAAAGCATATAGCTCCAGGCAAGGCTGAATCCTAACGAGTAATATCTACAGAGAATAATTGCTCTCATGAGAGTGTGCAGAGCACCCTTGTACTTTGTGGACTAAGTTGGGATTTTAACATCAGACAAAGAGAAACGTATGAAAATAAAGGTGATAGTAGTGCCAATACCCAATTCTAGGAGTTACCAACATCCAGACAGACAACCCCATGCAGTCCATAAGTCACTTGGGAGAACAGCAGTGAATTCACAAGCACCATATCAGTAGTGGGTTCCTGGGCTACCATTCTTGCTCCAAAGAAAGGACTGACTTTCTACTTTGATTGCCTGATTGTATCCCAGGTTCTCAGAAAGGTTTGAAGTCTTAGTCACAATCCCATGTCATTTTCCAGGGATTCTCTCAAGGGCCTGTCTCTATCCAGCTTCTTTTCAAAAGTGAACTACAAATCAGGCACGGTAACACACACCTGTAACCCCAGAAAGCTGGAGGCTGAGGCAGGAGGATCACGAGTTCCAGGCCAGCCTGGGCTACACAGTGAGATCCTGTACCCGCTCCCCCCCCCCAAAAAAAAGGAAAAAAAAGAAAAAAGTGAACTCCAACTCTTATATTTTCAGCTGATGAACTATGTTCTGCTGAAATTCAGGAGCCTATGAGTCCACATGTCTTTGAGGAATAGTGCTGCTAGGGAGCTCCTTTAGTTGTTGTCTTAGTTACTTTTTTCTTTTTGCAGAGACAAAATACCTGACACCCAAAGTTAAAGGAGGAAAGGTTTATTTTGGCTCACAATTTGTAGAAGTTTCAGTCATCTGGCTGCAAGGTAGGGTGGCATGGCAGAGGAGAAACAGTTCATGGCAGGCAGAAGGCAGCAAAGCAGTGAAGAAGCAAAGCAGCAAGCAACAAGTGACCAGTGACAAGCAGATCTCTTTCTGCCCCTTATATAACATCCAGGCTACCCATCCTGAGGGTATATATAGCACTCACACCCAAGTGGGGCACCCTTAATCCTACACAGAAATATGCCAAGCCAATCAGTGGACTGATTAAGTAATCACACACCCTTGATCCCAACATCACACACTCCAGATTCAACCACCTCCGAAAAGTCCCACTATGACCGCATGAGGCTTTGGGAGGACATCTTGACACAAGCCAGAACAGTTGTGCTATTCCACTCACGGAATTAGCCACATCACTCTCAACATGGCAATTTGTATTATTTGCCTTTATTAGTGTGGTAAAGGAGTCCTCTGTTCCAGGGCTAGTACTAAAGTCCCAACATCACTTTAAGCTGACTGGTCCATGTTGAGAAAACCGTGTACATCTATGTGTGTCTCCCCAGAAGACACAACTGTTTATGTTAGTGAATACCATTAGCATCTTATTCTCTTTTTCTCAATGCTATGCTATCATCAGAAATGACAGAATGCTTAAGGTTTATGCATGTGAGTGAAGTATTGCCCCTGGCTTCTACAGAAACATTTATTAGATTCTTGAGAAATCAGATCCCCAAACTGCATATGGATTACTTATTAATGTAGTGAGATTATTTAATCAAAATATAAAAATGATGAGACTTGGGACTTTTACCAAATCACTATTACATATGAAAATTACCTGCTTGAAAATTTCCAGAGATTGCTGTCAGATATCATAAATTACCATCTAAAAATTAAGTAACCGAAGAAGCACTTATGGAAATGAATATATAAGAAGCAGAATTGTGTTTAGGAACAACTGATTTTTTACTTTGGTGAATTATATTTTTTCAGGATGCATAATATTTTGATGTAATTTTTCTGTTTTTTATATAAGCCAATATCGATACATTATTATTAACTAAAGTCCACAGTTTATACTAAGGTTCATTTTTCTGTTTTACATCCTATGGGTTTTGACAAATGCATAATGGCATGCTTTCATTATTCCATATCATACAGAATAATTTTATTGCCCTAAAAGTCCCCTGTGCACTCCATATTCCTCCCTCCCTAACCCAAGACCCCAGAAGCCACTGAACTCTTTACTGTCTCTATGGTTTTGCCTTTTCAAGAGTATCATATGCTTGGAATCATAGAGTAAGTGGCCTCTCAGATACACTAATTTTATTTAACAATATGCATTTAAAGATTTCAGACTCCATGTCTTTCGTGTTTGATAGCTCATTATCTCTGGTGCTGAATAATAAGCTATTGTTTGGATCTACCTCAGTTTATCCATTCTCCTCTTGAAGGACATTTTGGTTGCTTCCAAGTTTTACAATTATGAGTAAAGCAGCTATGAACATTCACGTGGACATAACTTTCCAACTCTCTTGTATAAGTACCAAGGAGAACATTGCTGGATCACATGGTAAGACTACTTTTAGCTTTGTGGGAAATTGCCACGCTGTCTCCCAAAGTGATAGGGCAATTTTGCACTCCTACCAGCAATGAATAAGAGTTCCTCTTGTTCCATATCCTTGTAGCATTTGAGCTGGGGTCAGTGCTCTGGATTTTTGCCATTTGAAGTCTTATCTAATTGTTTTAATTTGCATTTCCTTTGTGAAATATGATACAGAGCATTTTTCATATGCTTATTTGCCATTTCTATATATGATTTGGTAAGGTGTATGTTCAGCTCTTTTGCTTATTTTTAAATTGAATTATCTGTTTTCTTATGGTTAAGGTTTGAGAGTTCTTTATATATTTTGGACACTGGCTCTTTATTTACATGTATTTTGTAAATATTTTCTCCCAATTTTTGGCTTATTTCTTCATTCTCTCCACAATGTCTTTGTCAGAGCAAAAGTTTTAATTTTAATAAAGTCCAACTTTTTAGTTCATGGATTGTATCTAAAACGTTCTCACATTACCTCGATTTCATAAATATATCTTTTTATTGTGATAAAAATATATAACAATTATCATTTCAATCATCTTCTATATGGTTCAATCACATTAAGTGCATTCACATTATTATGCACCTAATATAATTCTTGAAATTTTATTGGACACTTTAAATTTTTCATAAGTAAAATAGGTTCATTTTGAGACTCCAAAAATATAAAAGAGCACCTGGGCACAGTCCCAGCTGCTTGGGAGCCTGAGGTGGAAGGGTCGCTTGAACCCAGGAGTTGGAGACCAGCCAAGGTAACATCGGGAGACTCCTTCTTGAAAACAAACAATACAAATACACAGGGCAGAAAATGTAAAGTAAAAAAAAATAACCAGGCAGAGTGGTGCATATCTATAGTCTGGGAGGCTAAGGCAGGAGGATTTCAAGTCTGAGCCCAGTTTGGGCAACTTAGGGAGACCCTGTCTCAAAATAAGAAATACAAAAGGGCTGGGGATGTGTAGCTCAGTGCAAAGGTCTTGAGTTCGATCCCCAGTTCCAGTATAAAGTAAAAATCACCCATAATCCCCCCTCCCAGGGATATAGCTGTAGATAGTTGATATTTTGGTGTACAGACTTCCAACACATACTGTATTTCCATTGTGTGTGTGTGTGTGTGTGTGTGTGTGTGTGTATTTGAAAAACATTATTAGGGTCATTTTTCACAATTTGTTACCTGCTTTTTCATTCAACAGAGTATTTTATTTATCATTATTTTTTCTATTATCTTTAGAGTTTGTTTTTTTTGTACCAGGGATCGAACTCGGAACCTTGTGCTTGCCAGGCAGGCACTGCATCAGTGAACTACATCCCCGGCCCTTTAGGTATTTTTATATAGTATGATTATTTATGTTTGCTTCATATTCCATTATACAGTTATAATGTAATGTGTTTAGCCAATTCTTTAATATTTGACCCTTGGATTATTTCCAGATTTTATGTAATCTACTTTAACTGTGGTAAGTGACCCCCAAAATAAATATTTGTTCATATCCTACTTTCATCATTTAGAAAAATTCCTAGAAATGTCATTACTAGGGTAAAAAACATGTATATTTCTTTAAAGCAAAACAGTTGGCAAATTTCTTCCCAGAAAAATGATGCCAATTTGTAAGAGCATTCCCCTTTCTTCACAGTATCACCAATGCTTGACAATTAATTAAAAAACATAAGTCTTCATCAAACAAAATGTACTTATACAGTTTGCAAGATGAGAAAGTCGGAAGGGGAGGCAATGTGGAGATAAAAATTAAAATAGTTTCCTTGTAAAAACACCAAAAATGGGAAAAAATTAAAATCTTCAGCTATGAATATGAGAAATAAGGACCATCTCCTTCAAATAATAGATTTTTAAGAAAAAACTTGCATTAGTCAGTTAAACGTGTGCAATTTGAAACTTTGGTAACTATTCACCATATTTTAAAATCTTAATTTTTTTCTTTTGGTGGTGTTAGTGGAGACGGAATCAACTGAGGGCCTCAACCATGTAGCCAAACACTCTACCACCGAGCTACAACTCCAACACTTTATTTTTTACTTTGAGATAGGCTCTCACTTGTAATCCTCTTGTTTCAGCCTCCAGAATAGCTGGAATTACAGGCATGTGGCATCATATCTTTTCCAACAAACTACTAAGCCTTTAAAGTACAAAGCCATATAAAATGTTAGTTTTTGCCTTTTTAACTTATTCGGGCTAACTACAATTACATTCTCTGTAAACTGACGTAGGACATAAGGACCTATAGGATATGACTTTACTGTCCCCAGCTTTGCAAGATATCATGGGATGACCATATTATCATTTTGAATCACTACTTGAGTCTTATCATGAGAGGGTTTTATTTTTCTAGTATGAATGATATTTGTCTCACAAAGATTTAATTATGACCAAAGTAAATAATAAGGTTTTACTTTTGGTCAAATTAATTGAGTTGTTAGAATGTCTGTGGCATTTTATTTCTCTTTCAAAGACTTTCAAAGATTTGCAAGAAATTAATTTAAAAATTTTTCCCAGTAATACATTTTTATTTTATATTTTCTCTAAATGTCAGATGTTTTATTTATAATATATACATCTTTGAAAAGAGAATTATCATGGTTCTTGTAGTTGAATTTTTTTTTAATGTTGGCAAAGGAAATAAAACATTGTAAGGAATCTAAAATTTTAGGTATCTTTATTTTATCGCTCATGGCTATTGAACTGATCCCCTTTCAGATGGAAATTGAAGCACATGTTTCTGCAGTCAAATAGTTTACCAGAATCGTACAAGAAATATGGAAAGTGAGATGTTGTCTAAGAAACCAGTTTTGGTTACTTAAGTCTGTGCAAATCAGTTCAGAAGTGTGGCTCGTACACTGTGCACTGTTAATTACCAATAACATACCCCATGTTGGAGAATGTTTATGGCTTGCACTTTCTGTGTGCACTGATGTGACATTTGGAGGTTGTCTTAGTAAAACAAAAGATTTCTACAATATTTACTTGATTGTCTCTTCCCTCTAGGATGGATGATCTAAGTTACAAGTTACATCTAAGTTCTTCCTTTAGGAAAGATTTTTATGGAGAGAAAACCACAAGCTACTTTCTAGTTAACTTGAATATGAAATTAGCATTTTTCTGAAACTTCAGAAGACTCTGCAGTTTTAACTATGTCTGAAATCAATGTGTTGGTAACTGGGCACCCCTTTTCTCCTTCATGTAGCTGGCAGGAGGTCATGACTGCTGAAGGCCAGGCCCTTTACCTTGCATGGTCCCAGCAGTGAAGCGGGGAGGCGGGGGGGGACCATGTAGAATCTAAGAAGCTCCTCCAGAAATGAAGATTCTGCTGCTTTTTTTTTCCTCATGAGGAAGAGATGACAGGCTGGTGTTTAACTTGCTTTATTTAAACTTCCCCGCATGTGTCTGAGATACACATGCCTCATAATATCATTCAGTTGTTTGATGTTTACTGCTGTACATTTGAATGCATAGGTGTGCTTTTTGTTTTTCTCCCCAGAAGAACTGAATTGTAATAACCCTGCGTGGATGGTATACATTTGCCAACAACTGTCTTAAAGTGTAACTTTGAGGCACAAGTAAGGTGGGCCTGATGGGGTGGAGATTTCTAC
Organism: Heterocephalus glaber; assembly: GCF_053883595.1. Classification (NCBI taxonomy): domain Eukaryota; kingdom Metazoa; phylum Chordata; class Mammalia; order Rodentia; family Bathyergidae; genus Heterocephalus; species Heterocephalus glaber. The sequence goes on along the minus strand of NW_028258317.1, from coordinate 61,179,007 downwards.
GTGCCATGAGCTCGCGGTGCCTGGTGCAGCTGCTGTGCAGTATCCCTGACTACACTCTCCCTCTGAGTCAGCCCCAACCCGGGCATGCCTTACCTTTTCAAGGTCTTGTTTGGAACAGGACTCCAGTTTGCCAAGATCTAAGTCCCATCATGGTCTTCAGAGACGTCTGGGTCTCCTCTGCAGAAATGAGCATTGATCACTGTCTTGCAACCACTGCCAGTGCTTCTTGAGATTTCCAGTTCTCCCCTCTTTCTGGTCACATGATCCCCTGAAGTTAAGCATGGCCAGTGAGTTGCTTTGGTGAATGAAATGTGAGCAGAAGTAAAAGCATCCCTCCCAGCCAGAAGCATGTGCATGCTGAGGTTAGACTTTCCAATCCTCTTTCCCCACTGCCACACTATAGATAATACAGATCATTAGCTTGGGATTCCAGAGTGAAGACTTTGTAGACTGAGCCTTCCTGCTGAGAGGTAATGGACACATGGCCTGAGAAAGAGGTAAAATTTTGAAAAATTTTGAAAATCATTATTTTGATTTATGAGTTGTTTATTCTTACAGCATAATCTAGCCCAATGTTGATATAACTTCCACTAAACAGAATTTGTGCTCTCCAGTTCATATATTCACTTAGGTGAGTTCCAGCCACATCGGAACTTTTTCTTTCTGTGAGCATGGTCCCAGGTCTAAATTTATTTTCCTGCTTCCTTGTCTAACGCTTGCCATTCATTCTTACAGAGGGGATCACTTCTTCTGAGCTCTGGCCTTGTCTGATCCTATAGACTGATCCGAAGTATAATTCCTGCCAACCTCAGTAGCACTCCTGGACTCCACATAGCTGGCTCCTTCCATTTGTTAGACAGCACAGCCTACTTTGAGTTCCTCTTCTCTCCCATATCCCTGTCTGGTCACAGCCCCCATTGTCCTTGTGAAGGCTGAACCTGATCCGCAGCTCTGCTTTTCTGTTCAGTCATACCACCGAACGGCACATGCCGTGCTCACCCAGTGTCCGAAGGTACTGGCTTCTGCTGCTCTGTTTCCCCTGCTTTCCCAGGTGGCATTTCTTCCCAAGTAAGCACCCTGGAGAAGGGTGGAGGAAGGAAGGAAACATCAAGACAAGATAGTGAGATTGGACAGCTGTTAAGTTGTTTAACGTGAAGAAATACAACTCTCTCTTCTCCATGGTTTGGTAAATCTCCAGTTTTGAAACATACTCATAAAAATATTCTAATGGTTTGAATACTTTATCCCAACCCATTACATTTCAGGTTGGACTATCAATTCAGATATTTAGAATACGGATGTTCATGGTGGTATTATTTAAAATAGTAAGACAAAAATTGATAGTTAAATGAACATGGATAAAAGAAAGCTGAATAAAAATCACTAAATGCTTGTATGATGAGATAATATCATATTATAAAATATTTAAGTGTAAAAAGGAGAGCAATTACAAATGTTTTGTTACTTAATCCTGGCTACATTTTCTTTTTAATCCAGCTGATTTAGCGGTACACACCTATAATCCCAGCTACTGAGGCAGGATTGCAAGTGTGAGGTCAGCCTAAATAACTTAGTAAGACCCTTTCTCAAAATTTGGAACAATTTAAAAGGGGTAGAGATGTAGCTTAGTGGTAGAGCACTCCTGGGTTCAATCCTCAGTACCACCAAAAGAAAAAAAAAGACAGAAAAAGAAAAATATGTTTAGTTTGCATAGAAAATAGACAAGTGATATATAGCAAAGTATTTATCTTGCTGGGCTTCAGGGTATTTTTACTTTCCTTCTTTATACTTTTTGTACTTTCAAATTTTCTATAATAACTCGTGTGCTATTTTGTAATAATAAAATATTATAAAATATAAAAAACAGTACCACTTTGGGTGTTCATCTATTATGGTGCTTCAACTATTATGCTGCAGCTTTGAGATGATTATCCCTTTATTTATTTATTTATTTATTTTTTGGTGCCGAGGATCAAATTCGGGACCTCGCGCTTGAGAGCCAGGTGGCGGAACCACTGAGCTAAATCCCCCACACTTCTTTTTTTTTTTCTCTGCCTGTCTTTTCTTTACAACAAAGTATCCTCAGGTTTCATGACAGGTTTCTTTTCTTTCTTTTTCACTTTTCCATTTTTTCACAAGAAAATTTTAACAAAACCACTACATAGTAACAATTACTATACAAAACAAAATATGGAGGTTCTAGAAATGTTTTTCTAGGATGAATATTATATAATCCTGGAAGCAATATTAATACTTTAAAATGTTCATGGCTTGAAAAAAAAGCCTCACTTGTGAAGTGTTAGAATAGTATATCCATTTGAAGATTTTAGTTTGTTTCTTTTTGTTTAGTTTTGTGTTGGATTTTTCATTTTCCCAGAAAAGTTTTTATTTGAGAAATAGAAAAAAAGTTAGAAATGATTAACTTTGAAGTTTTTGGAAATTGATTTTAAATAAGTCTACCACTGGAAATCATTAGTGGATGCTGCTTAAGGGAAGGAAAGATTTGTCAATTCATGCTCCTTTGCCAGTTTTCTCCGAAGAGCACCATTAGGTCCTCTGGGCAAGCAAGGACAGGCATCCCGGCTCCCAACAGGAGCACAGGACTCCCTAGCTCCAGCCTGCTTGCTCAGGGTCAGCTGCAGGGCCCTCTGACGCAGACCCGATTCAATCAGCCTTCCTGAGTTCTGTCCTGCTAAGCTTCCTTGAACCTAATATCTCAGGGGATGTGGCCTGTTCTAGGTGCTAGAGCTAGGGGCCAACCTTTTTGCCTTGTGGCCTGCTCTTCCAAGGCTAACTTCAGTCTTTACAGCCACAGACTTCTTCCTTGTTCCAGGTTCTGCCTTGTTATAAACTGGGATTTGGTTGAATTCATGGATGGAAAAATCTGACTAGGTAAATGAATGGAGTTGCTTGAACTGTAAGCCATGTGGCTGTGGAATACTAACCTGCCTTGGACAGAATCCACAGCAGGAGCTATCTTGTCAGACCTCAGTGAGCAGATTAGCATGAGCTGCCTCCACTGTATCCCTCCCTCCTGCGATTCTAATACTATGTCTACCAGTCTGTTCTTAAGGTGTGACAGGCATGGTCCCCACAGTTAGGTCAAAGGGTTTGAGTCTGTCATCATTCAGTGATGTAATGGCCGCTTTTGCAAGAAATATCTGTTTTATTAAGTTGAAAAATGTGTACTGAAAAAATTAAAGTAATTGAATATGATGCATTGAAGAGACCTATTATTTTCCTGCTTCTTTACCAATTCTGCCTTCTAAACAGTCAGGGAATCAACTCCCCAACCCATCCACAGTCTTGGATCAAAGCAGCAATGAAGTACTCCTCATGGAGCAGAGAAGAGAATGATTCTGGAATCCTCAGATAACCTCTCTTTTTCTACCCCTGCCTTGGAAGAAGTTTAGAATCTGTGGTCCTGAAATTGCATTTAGAGGAATTGGCAGTCTTGTGCCCATCCCTGTGGAAAGATGTACACTGAAATAAATACCTTTGGGACAGAGACATGGCTTTGATGGCATTTCAGAGCTAACAACAGGCATCTGAACAATCTGCCATCTCACTGACATTGTACCACATACCTCATTATTCTCCAGGCAGGTCTTACTAAAAATCTTGCCAGGCATGTACTTCAGGTAAATTCTTAATGTAATTGAGGTGCATTTGGGTCATTCCTGACTTTCAGATATTAATCACTGGGCAGGACATAGAGTCCAAGAGAAATGCTGTGTGATGACTTTAGATTTAAACAGTGAATGGTCTGAGAAGGCTCCTGGAAATTGTTTTACCTTTACTTAATCTGGATTTTAATTTTAAAAGTCAATTCAAATGTGCTATATTTACAGGATTTTTCCTACAAGTAAGTAGCAAAAGTGCAGCATGTAGCCTGAGCATAACAAGGTAGGCATTAACCTAGACTCCACATCTTCCAGCAGTGCATTTTTCTTGTTTAGAACATGGTCTTGCTCTGTAGTACAGGCTGGTTTGGAACTCCCTCTGTAGCTAGCCAGGCCAGACTTGAAGCCAAAAGTCTTCTTCCCTGGGTCTCTGGAGTGCTGGGATTATAGACAAGAGCCACCACACCCAGTTTTGCAATCCCTTCGCCCAAGTAATTGGTAATGTCCTTCCCCTTGACCTCTGCAAAATGTTACTGTTGAGGTCTAGTCTTAAAGCTGAATGAATTGAGTCTTCCCTTGGATTCCCCGTGAATGAAAAGAAAGGTTTAGCCAGTGAAATTTGTATTTGCTTTGGGAAAGCTATACCTCTAGATGTGAGTTAAAAAGAATGTTTAGTATCTGAATAGTAAAGTGTTAGAAACACATATAGAACAAGCTTAAGATATTCTTAAACTATGGTGTCTATTGGATTTCTGTTAAAAGAAAAACTGGAATATTTTGGATGTGCTATCAAGCAGACTTTTCACTGACTTGTGGGCTTTATGAAAAACCCCTAAAATAAGGGTACTTTGAACTTTTTAAAATCAGTATTGAATATATAGTTTATTTATTCACTTGAAATAGTGGTTAAATATTGATTGGGAGATATATGTACCAGTTTATATAAATCTCTGAAGTTATTAAAGTTTCCAAGTAGTTTATAATGATGAAGAAAAACTAAAGGTTACAATTAGAAAAAATAAATTATTCTGACCCCAAACTGATCCATAATTTTTAAATCAGTACTTGTGGTTTAGCAAAGATGGATGAATGGGATTTTTCATTTATTGCTAGTGGGTATAAACTTGACCAACTTTATAAACAATTTGTCACTAATTATCAAAAGACTTTAAAATGCAGGGCATAGGGCCAGGGATTTAGCTCAGTGGTGCTGCCACCTGTCTCACAAGTGCAAGGTCCTGAGTTCGATCCCCAGTACAAAAAAAAAATGCAGGGCATGGTGGTACATGCCTGTAATCCCAGCACTTGGGAAACTGAGGCAGTAAGGTTGTGAGTTCAAGGTCAGCCTGGGCAACATAGCAAGTTCAAGGCTGGCTTAGACCTTGTCTCAAGAAAACAAAAAAGCTTAAAAGGATATGTCCTTTGACTCAATAATTCTACAGTATGGTATTTATTTTAGGGGCATGGAGATACACATACAGATTTATAACACAGACTGTTTGTTGTAGTATCATTCATAATGAAAAAGAACCAGAATTGCCGGGTGTAGTGACACACATCTGCAATCCCAGCACTGGGGAGTCTGAGGCAGGAGGAGTACCATGAGTTCAAGGCCAGCCTGGGCTACATAGGGAGTTCAGGGCCAGCCTGAATTACATAGCAGGACCTTGTCTCAAAAAACAATCAAAAAATTGTTAAAGCACATTTGGTAAATGAAAAAATGCATAGGAAAAGCAAAGAAGTAAGTATATAAATACTTATTAAAGTACCACAACATTAGGAACAAGTATTCATCATTAACAGACTGGGTAAGAAACGGGAATCTGTAACAGAACACTGGGCAAGGTCACAAAGGAGTGCATGATATGGAGTGGGAAAAGTGAACCACAGACTAAGTGGTATAGCATCCAATCATTTGTGTAATTAAAAGAATTGTGTAGGGGTGCTAGGATCAAACCCAAGGCCTCATGCATGCTCTACCACTCAATGTCCCCAGCTGTAAAAGAAATATTTCTGTTGACTCTATATGCACCTAAGTGTCTAGAAGCCTGTCCAAGAAACTAGCAAATCCAGATGCCTCTGGCGAGGTGAAAGGTGAGTGAGGGGTGGATGGAGGACTTCTTGTATAAATGTGGGGAAAAGAGAAATAAAAAAAAAAATGCCTCGAGGTCTGAAGGACAGTGAGTAGGGATAGGGAGCTGTCTTAGTTCAGGTGAGACCTAGCCTGGGACCAGAGCATCCCAAATGGGACTTACTTCCCAGGTGGAGTTGGTAATTATGACTGTGTTATCCTTACCTACTGGCTGAAGGCTGCACATCTGAGGGAAGCCTGCAGAGCTGGAGACTAAATAAAACTTCCCCAATGACTCATTCAGTTTAAAGGAATGAGCATCAGGAAAAGAAAATGTGAGAAAACTTAAATTCTAGGCCTGCCTTTGCCACCTGCTGGCTGCATCACCTGGATCAAGGTTTAGACCTTCTGGGGTGGCCCTCTGTAGGGTGCAGGAAACTGTGCTGGCGCAGAAGTTTTGAAAATGGCCTGAGGGAAGAGGAGTGGTGATTTCCATACTGTGCCTTTCCTATTCGGTCTGTTTGTGCCTTAACCCTTTTGCAGACTGGCTTTCCGGTATTTTAAAGAAATAATTCCTAGATTCAAAGAAAGTCCCTTGGTCACCTGGCTTCTCAGTCTTCTTCAGTCTTCGGTTGGTTTGCTCCTCACCCTTGCCCCACAGTGCTGGGGACTGGACTGAGGAGTGCAGGCTGCCTTTGAGTCACATCTGTAGTTCCCTGCCTTTGCTTCGTACTAAGCTAAATAGAGAACCTAAAAACTGTTTTTTCTCATCATTCTCTTTTGTTTAATTTTCTGATACCATGTATTTTTGGGGAGCCTATGGAAGCTTTTATTGCTTCCATTTGGGCAGTCAATGGCTTCTCAGCTCAATTTTTTGTTCCAGTTCTACAGGCAGCAATAATAGATATTTTTAAGTTGTAATTCCTACTCTAGAGTGACAATTCTCCATTTGTACAAGGTATGACTGAAAAATACGGTGAATGCACTTTTAAAAATTTATTACAGTCAAATACATATTGCCTTTTAACCCCTCAGAATAGTTTCCCTTGCTTTGAACACACTTAGGCCATCATTTTTGCCACTTTCTGAAGCAGTTCTGGAAGTTCCCTTTTGTGTCTAGTTGCACTATTGTAGCTGCCCTCGAGGTCTTGAATTGATTCAAAACGTTTACCTTTCATGGTCATTTTGACTTTCTGGAAGAGCCAGAAGTTGCATGGTGCCAGCTCTGGTGAATAATGTGGATGAGGACACAGTACAATGTTTTTAGGAGCCTGTCTTTCTATTGGATGACACCCGGCAGCAGCATTCACTCTGTGTGTGTGTGTGTGTGTGTGTGTGTGTGTGTGTGTTTATCACATTTAGTAAAGACAATCACAAAAGAGGACTTACAGAACTCCTTCAGAAAGTGGCACAAATGATGTGTTAAGTATATTCACAGCTGGGGGAGAGAGATTAATGGCAATGTGTTTTTAACTAATAAAATTTTAATTTAAAATTTGGATCACAGCATGTATGACTCATGTACAACTTCCACACCATGGCCTGGATGGGAGAAGGACTTGCTTTGGGTGGAACATTTAAAAGAGTATAGGCCCAGGGATGTAGCTCAGTGGTTCCGGTGGCTGCCTTGGTACCAATAAATAAATAAATAAATAAATACATAAATACATAAAATAAAAGAGTGTAAAAAAAACTCTCAGTAATTGAGATGAATAATATTTTAATGCAATACTTAAAAAACAATTAGTGCAAAAAATCCACAGTGAGCAAACCATCAAAATTTTAAGTAGAGAAACCCAGGAGTAGTGGCACACACCTATAATCTTGCAGCTCCAGCACTCAAGAGGTTAGGGCAGAAGGATTACTTGATCCCAGGAGTTTAGGACCAAACTGGGCTACATAGCAAGACTCTGTCTCAAAAAAAATACCAATTAAATAGAAACAAGATGTCTAACAGTTCTACGCTGAGCCTTATCGAACCTTAAGCTGAACAATGAAACAAAGAAACAAACAAAAAACTTCCTCACTCTCTATCTCTTATTCCAAGCCCCATTTCGTCTTGCCCACAGGGTCTCATGGAAATTTTATGCTTCAAATAGATTTTGGTAGGTCTAAACAGTAGGAAAGAAAAAAATAAAACAAGAGAGACTTTTTCATTTCTTTTTGTTGCCAGGAGGGACAATTTATATTCATCTGAAATTGAAAAGCTACTAGCTCTTCTGTGTCTTAGTTCAAGCTTAAATGACAGGTGGAAACATTTACAAGGATAGTAGCTAACTGAATGGTTACATCAAGACCATTTCAATTGTTTAGAAGACAGACAGACACTTTGTCTTTCCCATCAACACATGCTGTGTTTCATTAATTTATCACACACTAAGCAATTAACAATGTTGACTATATATTGTGTTATGATCTCCAAGGTATATCGTGCTGGAAATTAATTTATTACAGAAATATCTACATTCCTGTAAAATGAATTTAGATGGAATCAATACATGTTTCCATCTGTGTTTTTTTTCTCCTGGTACCAGGGATCAAACTCAGGACCTTGCACTTGCAAGGCAGGCACAGGGCCACTGAGCTAAATCCTTGGCCCTTCCATCTGTATTTTGAGCAATAGTGTGGCACCCCAGCTTTCTTAACATTGATCTATCCAGCAAAAAAGTAGCTCCCAACATATAAATGGATAAAGAAAATGTAGGGGACACACACACACACACACACACACACACACACACACAATGGAGGTTATTCAGCCTTAAAGAAGAATGAAGTCTTGTCATTTGCGGCAAAATGGGTGAAACTGGAGGACATTAAGTGAAATAAGCAGGAACAGAAAGACAAACACTGCATGCTCTCTCTCATATATGAAAACTAAAAATCATCAACTTGAAAGTAGGATAGTGATTACTATTATTGGGAAGGGTGTCTGGGGTAAAAAAGAAAGTTTCATTTGATCATGCATATTATATACATGGGTGGAATTATCACCCTAAACCCCATTAATATGTACAATTAATAGATGCTAGTAACAAATTTAAAAAAAAATCATAGTCCTGAGTATGATTCTTAAAAATAGCTCTTATCTGCCCAGCCTTTTGGGATCTTCCAGACTGGTGGGACTATGGTGGCCTCCACACTGTTAATTACCATGTTTCTGTGATAATACTATTTTTTTTTTTTTTTTTTTTTTGGTATCAGGGATCAAACTCTGGTCCTTGCGCTTGCGCAACAGGCAGCGAAACCACTGAGCTGAATCCCGGGCCCAATAATACTAATCTTGAACGGCAGGAAACAAATGTGAATAGCCAGAGCATCAAATGGTTGCATCTTAGAGCACAGCAAAGATGTCATTGAGGCACTCAGCTTCATATAGATATCTTTTAGGTAGATTTTTATTGGGTAATTTCTTTCAGGAGAAGATATTGTGCTTCATAGCAGGTTGTTCTTGTTTAATCTTCAACCTGAAACCCTCCTCTCAACTGGACAGTTTTGCCCAAGAATAACCTTTCTGATGTTATGAAAACTGTCCACTAGGTGGCAACATTGGCAGCTCTCTGGGTCTTCTTGGGCCTACTTTTTTTTTTCCTTCCTAAGGAGCAAGTCCATTTTATTTCTTGGCCGACAGCTGTGAGAGCAATTCTGCACAGAGAAGCTCTTCCCCAGCTCTTGTGGGATCTGCAGTGCCTTAGGCTGATTTCCAATTAGTCTTTTGGGTGACCATCCTGTGCTCACCCTTACTCCTCTGTGTTGCTTTGAGTGGAACCTTGGTTAACTATTCCTCTTGAACTCCATTAGCAACTATTCTTCATGCATTAGATTAGCAGCAAGTGCTTCTCATTTTGTATTGTTTGTTCTTATATGCATGTGGACTGTCTGCCCAAATAGATTATAAAGTCTTTAAGGACTTCTATGCCTCAGGCACTTGGCATAATACACTGCCAGGGTCAGGCAGCCTGAGAGTATGTCTGTCAGTGATTGTAGGTGGCATTCTTTTGTTTATTGTTTATTCATCACTTACTGATATCTGTTCTAGACTAAGCACTCTTTTGGGTGCCCTGAAAACATGAAAGACACAGTGTCTGCTGTCAAGTAGCTCATAATCTAGAGAAGGGGGGATGGATAGTGACAGGGGCTCAGCGGATGCTGGGAAGCAGCTGTGCTAAGTGACTCTGGGAACAAGAGAGGAGCCCCATGTGGTATATACCGGGTTACTCCACCCTCACCAGAGGGGCCTTTTAGAATTTGGCCTTGTCACTCTGATGACAGCATCTCTCCTTGAAACTAAAATATGCCTCTACTGGTTTCTTTTTCCCCCCAGTTCCTAAATTCTGGCTGATAGGATTGTGGAGGCAGTGTTGGTGTTAGGGTAGCAGAGAGGAGGTAACAGTCTCAACTTCAATGCTTCTGTTTTAGGCCTTTGTGGTCTGCTTCTCAGCATGTGGTAATTGTCCTCTAATTCTCAAAGTGGTTTATCATCTCACTATTTATCTGGGATGATTTGGAATTGCTACTTTACTATTAAGAGGTATAAATACATGTTTATTGAAAATGTATTCATTCTTTCTTTCCTTTTTTGTTATAAAAGATTGAACCTAGGACCCCACATGTCCTAGGCAGATGCTCTAACACCAAGCTAAACTCCAAGCCTGGAAAATCTTTTCTTTTTTCAGTGCTAGGGGTTGAACCCAGGACCTTGGCCAATGCTGGGGAAATGCTCTACCACTGAGCTATGTTCTCAGCCCTCTAGTCATTCATTCTTTTTCTTTCTTTTTCTTTTTTGACAGGGACTCACTATGTAGCCCAGGCTGGCTTCGAACTCAGCAGTCCTCCTGCCCTTGCCTCCCAAGTGCCGGGAATACAGGGGTGCACCACTGCACCTGGCATAGTCATTCATTTGTTTGTTTTGTTTTTAGTACTGGGGATGGAACTCGGGTCCTTGTGCTTTTGAGGCAGGCTGTGGAACCACTGAGCTGAATCCCCAGCCCTAGTCACTCATTCTCTAGGGTGCCTCTACATGCCCCCTTTTCTTGAAGTCTTCCAATTTCCCAAATAAATTATTCTTCCTTTTATACCTTTATATTACTTCTAACCTAACTTGAATACAAATTGATTTCATTTTGTCTTTTATTGTTTTTCTTTTTGTGGGACTGCAGATGGAACCTAGGGCCAGGCTTGAATTTGTGATCCTCCTGCCTCAGTCTCCCTGAATGCTGGGATTACGGTGTGTGCCACCATGCCCAGTTCATTGTGTCTCTTATAGTAACTGTTCAGAGCTCATTTTGCCTTAAGATTATAAGTCTTTTGAAGGCATGGATCATATTGTATTTAAGTCAGTATTTCCCTCCTCCTGCATCTTTACTTTCGCTATTTACATATAGTAGGCAGAGAACAAATGTTTGTTGATTTAATGAACTAGGATTTTTGTAACATGATCCTTGTTTAGTTGTGTAATTTATATTCTTCTAAACACTCGACAGTGTCAGTAGCTTTTGCATGGATTTTGTTTGACTTAGGTTGTAGGAATATTTGCTTGGCAAATGCTCTCTGGATGATATGAAAAGGTTTTTAGGTAGATCTAGGCTCAGGTTTGGAATTTTCCTGTTTCCTTCTTGACACCTACATATGGCTTTATCACTTTACAGTCTTGGTTTTCCTTATTTTCTAATTTCAACCCTATGTGTGACACATTCTACTATTGTTACATTTATTTAAATATCTGCTAAGTGCCAAGAAGTGACTTTGATGTTGGGGAGACAGACTCTGTATGTATAATGTGGTAACATAATGTAATTTCTTTCATCAAATAACAGGTCAATTCAGTCAAAACATATCTGATAGCCTGCTGGCACATTTTGAAAGATATTTTCTTTTTTTTTTTTGGTACCGGGGATTGAACTCGGGTCCTTGCGCTTGCGCAGCAGGCCGCGAAACCACTGAGCTAAATCCCCAGCCCTTGAAAGATATTTTCAAAAGTCTCAGTGGATCCTTAGGTAGGAAAGTAGAGACTTGTAGCTTCCCAGCTATTTGGTTTTCTAGTGTTTTGTATCTCTCCAAAACTCATTAGAGGATGCAAATTTATAATTTTTCCTGGAAGCCATTTTAAATGTCTGCGTATTGAGTTTCAATCTTTAATTTCTTTAGCTACGTGAGTTAAAATTTTAATTTCACAGCAAGTCTACTGGCGCTCTGTATTCACACTAAAGGGGTGAAGTCTGTCTCTCTGTTCTTCTGGCTAAGGTGAAATTTAATTTTCCAGACCAGATATCCTTTTCAACAAGAGACCACAAAATACAAATCTTATGTCTTGATGATTTGTTTGATCTATGTCCTGGCCGTGTGAGCGCGCGCGCGCGCGCGCAGAAAACTGCAAATGAAAGGCGGAGTCCACGAATCCTACATGCGTTCTTGATCTGTAGCCACAGCACAATCAGGACCATACCTCGCAGTCTGGACCAGCAGTTTGCACCAGGGACGTCCCTGAGAAAACATAAAACGTGCAAAAATGATTATCTTCATAAAACATAATTCACTCTGAAGGCCTCAGATTCTGTCAAGGCAGGAACCAATCAATACGAGTCCCAAGTCTTGTACCTATTAGATCAATCTGAAGGGGCAAGGAGATTATTAATTTTGCTACTGAGTAGTATATAACAACGGAGTATGCAAACAACATTTTAAAGTAAACTGCCTCAATAAAAGCGGAAAACCAAAAAATACTAGAACAAGATTTCGCACTGTTGATTTGACTTTACCCCTTTTTATTTTATTCTTTCCTTTTATTGCAATTATTTTGTATTTCTCTGGGTGTAGAAAGATAAATTTGATTACTTGGCTGTTAGACATTCTGTGCCTTTTTCAAAAACAAGAGAACTTTAAAAAAAACAAAACTAAACTAAAAACGCCTCAATGGCATGAAAAGTTGGAAACTATCAGGAGGCTCTTGCAAACTTGGGCAGCTTTAATTTTTTGCTCAAGATTCAGATTTCTATCTGTCACTTTTGAGGACAGTTGTGCCTATTGGTCTCTGCTCCTCCGGGGGCCAGCGACAGTTCCTCTTCTCCAGTCGTGTCCCACCACAGACAGTACAGCATCTGATTTTCTCAGGACAGATCCGGGGTCGGGGGTGACGCGAGACAGTCCCTAACCGAACGGCGTGAGAGACGGGAGCGGGAAACACTGCGGCCGGAGCGCGGTCTGGGAGCCGGAGGGGCTGGCGGCGCCTACTGCGAGCGCGGGCGGAGGCCAGGCCGGGCCGGTCGGGAGGCAGCACGGCCGCCATGTTCCCGCCCCACCGCGCCCGGCCGGCCGGCCGGCGGCTGCTGGTTGGCGGCGGCTTCGGCCTGCACGGCGGCCACCAACCCCGCCCCGAGCCCGTGACAGCGGCGCCCGCGAGCCCCCCCTCGAAGCGCGGGCGAGGCCAGGCGAGTGAGGGTCGCCCCGGGAGGCGCGCGGCGGCGGCAGCGAGCCGGGGACAGGCTTCCTTCAGGCGGGGCGGGCAGCACCGCCCCCGCTCCCTCCTCCTCCCGGTGGCCCCTCCTCGGGCCGCCGCCCCCTCCCGGATCTGTGCTCCAGTTCAGAGAAAGAGGAGCGTGTGTGTCTGTGTGTGCGTGCGCGTGTGTGAGTGTGTGTGAGGCGAGGGGGAGGCGCGCTCTGAGCCTCGGCTCCGCGCCGGCGGCGGGGCCGGTGGGCGTCTGCGCAGGCGGGGCGGGGCGGGGCGGGGCGGGGCGGGGCGGGGGCGCGCGAGCCGGCGGGGCTTGGAGGCCGGGGGCGCCCGCGAGCCGTGTCAGGCGGAGGCGCGGGCCGGGCGCCGGGCAGGAGTCTTCGGCGGCCGCTAGCTGCGGGGACGCCCCGGTGGATGTGCTCGCGCCGCCGGGAGCACGGCGTAGGAGAGCCGCGGCGGCGGCAGCGGCGACGCAGAACACCGGGCGGGCCGCCCGCTCGCGGGGAAGCAGGCGCGGGCTTCTGAGCGAGGCCGGGCGCGGCGGCCTCCCCTCCGCGCGCCCCCCAGCCAGCGCCCGCGGCCGCCACCCCCGCTCAGCTCCGCCGAGACCCCGGCCCAGCTGGGGGTCCCGGCCCCGGCCGCCGCCCCCGCGGCGGTTGCCCGAGCTCGTCCCAGACGCGCGCCCGGGCGGCGGGGGCTCCGCGGCCGCCGCTGCCTCGGGGGAGCGAGGGCGGGAGGGTGTGTGTGCGCGCGAGTGAGCAGGGGTGCCAGTGGGGCTGCAGCGGCGGCACTTCGGAAGCATGACTCTGGAGTCCATCATGGCGTGCTGCCTGAGCGAGGAGGCCAAGGAGGCCCGGAGGATCAACGACGAGATCGAGCGGCAGCTCCGCAGGGACAAGCGGGACGCGCGCCGGGAGCTCAAGCTGCTGCTGCTCGGTGAGTACGGCGGGGGCCGGCCGCTCGCGTCTTCCCGCGGGGCCTCCGCACCCTTCGCCCGCCGCCTCAGGCCCCAGGGGCAGCTGCCCTCCGCGCCCCCCACCCGGGTGCCAGCGGCTCTCCGTGGGCCTCCCCGGGCGCGCCCCCGGCCATTGCCGGCGCGCGCGCACGCGGACACACACGCGCGCGCGCGCGCGCAGAGGGGTCGAGGCTGCTCTGCCTGGTGTGAGCGTGTGCCTCTTCGTGTCCCCGAGGGCTGTGCATCATTTGCTCTGCATCTGCTAAATGGCAGAAGGGCTGATCACTTCGTGGGAGAGGCGCGGGGGCGGGAAGGTGGACATGGGGCTTGAACTTGCAGTGTCGTGGCCGCGGCGCTCCGTGGGGTGGTGCGGCGAGCAGAGCCGGGACGCCTTGAGGGATGGCGGCTGTTGGGGTGGTCCTTGTGCATCCATTGTCATATCTTGCGTTCTGGGGTCGGGAAGGAATGGTGGGCAGACGAGCGACTGGTTCTCAAAGAATTGATGGGGGGATCGACTCATTGTCTTCTAAAGAAAGGGGGCTTCTGTTTTGAGGGCGGGGCGGGAGGGCGAGCCCAGATGTGTCACACAAGTGCTGTTCTCTAGCCGCCAGATCTCTTCGAGGAGGGCCCCAGAAGAGTTTCTTGGCTAGCGGATGGTGACAGGCGTGTTTCTCATCTGCACCATTCTTTCCGGATAAAGATCGGGAATAGGCGATCATTGTGCTTCACGGTTGTTGACAGTGAGGGTATCTTTTGTTTAATGAGGCAACCCAGATGTAGGCCTGAATTCACAATTGTTACTACTGAAAACCAGTGCAGCCTGTCAGTTACTCTCCTGGAAACCAGTAGAAATCTTTTGTTTAAAACGGGTATTTTAATATCTTTGGAATCTGGACTAGAAGGAAAACGGGAAGTGTACCGCACAAATTTTCCTGTAATTCTAAAATAACCATCCCCCAACATTCTGCTTTGACTCTAAGCAAGAAAATACCATTTCTCGAATAAGAATTGTATTTGTTATCTCTGAGAGAATGTTCAGAACCAAGCGATCAGGGTTCGAAGACAAGCCATCATGACTTCTCTGAGCTATTGTGGCAGGAAGAACAAACAGCTTTGCAGTAACAGGCCTGAAAAATGTCTGCACTTGTGTTCTAGATATTTGTGTGTGTAATAAATATGCTTTTCAAACGTCTCTTAAAAGAATATTGTCAGTTTGGATTGGAAAAGCATCCCTTTTCTTATTTGGAGTATTCATCTGTTGGCTGGAGGAACCAATTGGCTTTGGGACTGAACTGCTTATATATTGGATCATTTACAAGCAGGAACAAAATATAATGATCACAGATAGTTACAAATGGTTACTTCACATGCCTTGATTTATGTTATTTTGAAACCTGATTAGATAAATGTACACATATTTACCAGGAACAGAAGGCAGCTAAATAAATGAAAGAGGTGGGCTTTGGGGAAATGACAGGACAGGGGAAAACTGCAATTGGAAAATACCCTTTCCCATTTTGTGTTACTTTTGGTAGCTGAAGATGTGCAGTTGAATGTTTTTTGAATTCTCAAGGTTGAGAAGAAAATAGTGAAGGCAAGAGAAATACATAGTGTTCAAGTATATCAGTATGGGGAAAAGCATGTTTTGGACTTGCTGTAAAGACCCAGGTTTCCTTTTTATTTTGCCTTGATTACAGTGTTTATGCTTTTTGTTTAGCTGTGAAAGGGCCTTTGAAGTCTCTTAAACCAACCTTATTTGCCTGAAATGTGACAACTCTGGATTTCCCAGCAGCCAGGAGTTAGAGCTCAGGGAATTGTCAGAAGGCCTGGGCTTAAATGTCTGAGAGGGAAATACACATATATAGATGTTTAATTGCATATTGCATATTTAAAGAACACTGTGGTTTTAAAAATGAACTTTGAAATGATTTTCTGAAGAAAAAAACATGAAGTAAACCAGTTTTACTGCTAAGTGGTAGTGTGGACAACATTTTTCCTCCTCTTATTAGATATTTGAGCAGCACAGCCTCACCTTGCCCCTCACATGTGGCCTATCACTTTAGCCCCTACATTCATGAGTAACATTTTAAAATACAGCTTTTTGTCAGAAACACAATCCCTGAATGTCATGTAAGAATTGCTACTGCTTCACCTTCTAGGTATGTTGATTTTGTAACATCACTACACTGTTTATATAGTAATAATACATGCTAAAAGCAGGTTTCCGTGTGTATTGGTGTGTGATTTCACAAGCTTTTGAGTTCAGGAGGGAAATGAGGGTTGATTTGAATGAGAAGAGATGTTGAGAGGTTCCATTTGAGAAGTTTTTGATGTGCTCCTTTGAGAACAGACTGACTTTATTGGTTCTTTCTCTTATTTAAATAACATCTGAACAGAACAGCTTACGGAATGTATCCTTTCACAGTTTAAAGATCTGCTAAAATTTTTAACCAGTATATTAATGGAGGAATCACCCTTATATTGAAATACAATTCAATATATAATTATTTTCAAAATAAGTTTTAGTTCAGGGCATGACACGATTGTAGTAGGAAAGGATTTGCTTGGCAGGATAAAAGTGTAGACTTTTTTTTTTTTTGGTACCAGGGATCAAACTTGGGACCTTGTGCTTGTGAGGCAGGTGATGAAACCACTGAGCTCAGTCCCCGGCCCGAGTAGACTCTTGTATTTGTTCACACAATTATTTACTTTTATGTATCAATAATATGAAGACATTAAAAAGGAAATAATAGTTATCATACTAGCTAATCAAGCGTGACAGTAAAATTTGGGCCATTTTGCTTCGTATTTAGTAATTATGCCAGTATCTTCCAAATTTATTCCACAGTTCGTACATACTTTTTCATTGTTTTTTAAAAGATGAACTCTTAAATGTATCACCATAAGTGTATCATTAAATTCTGAATTCTCATTGTCTTTAACTTACTCTCTGAATTGATTTATATTAGTGTTTTTTTTCTTTTGACACCTCAAAGAAAACTATTCTATACAGATATACAAAAGCATACCTCATTGGTTTAACTTTATGTATTTCCTAGATGAAAAGTGTATTATGTTCTCTGTAATTAATGACCATAATGTTTATTAAATATTTGTATTGATGATACATAGGTCACACCATTTAATATTAGTTTTTGTTTAAATCTAGTTAAAACTAGTGGCCTTGAATGTCTGCTTCAGGTCATAGATATTCATCATAAAATTTTTTCAATTCTTTGACAATACCTTTTTTCCCATTAGCCTGTTCTTATTTTGCATGTATTTGAAGTTTTTGCTCTGTAGATTGTAATTATCAAATTGGAAGGTTTAGCAACCCCTTTTTGTCGTTTGGATTCTACCTATTGAAAACAGGCTATGTTTAGGCCAGTCTTAAATGGAAAAATATATGTTGTTAATTTTCTGAACTGAATTACATATATATTTGTAAATGTTCTTCCTGCTCTACATTGGAAGTTTATGAGGGTAGGATTTTGTCTATATTGTTCACTATTAAATTCCAACTTCCAGCTCTGAAGATGTGTTTGATAAATATTTGCCAAGCGATTTTATTTATGACTCTCCTGCTAGAAATTGGGGCCTGACAATAATGAATACTAAATTATAGAGACACCGGGATATGTAGTGTTTTTTTTGTGTGTGAAAGATTTTGGGTTTTTTTTTGAGTCAGGGTCTTGCGTTTTAGCCCAGGCTGGCATCAGATTTGGGGTTCTCCTGCTGGGATTACAGGCTCAGATTAAGGGAGTGCACCGCCGCATCAGCCTTGTGTGGCAGAAACCTTGTGTGGCATGATCTTTAAAAGGTGTAACCTTGGGCCGGTGATTTAGCTCAGTGGTTCTGGCACCTGCCTCACAAGCACAAGGTCCCGTGTTCCATCCTCGGTATCAAAAAAAAAAAAAAAAAAAAAAGTGTAACCTTTTGAGCCAACTGCTTACCAGTGCATTCCAGCATTGGTAATATTGGATGTTGCATCACATGTTAAGCTAGTGTATTATGTTCTGTGCTGGGTGCATTTGGGAATGGTAGTAGTCATACTTAAAGAATGAAAGTTTAAAGGAAAACAAACCATTCTATAACTTGATTACTGTACTGTTGAGAATAGTTTAAAACCTATCATCATTTTGCCATATGCTTTTCTCCATGATGACACTGGTTAGAGTGGATGTCTGATCTCACCACAGATTTTTGTGATTTACCCAGTTACATGAGGAAAACCACAGTGGTAGTGGTTAAATACAGAATGCTGGAAGTTGCAAATGGCACACTTTTCCTAGGAGGAGTACATGTTTGTACGACAGCTCTTAAGTTGTAGACCTGAGGGGGAAGGCTAGGAGTGCTCTGGGCAATTTAGATTGACTGAAGAGTTCATTCAGGGACATCTGGTTAAAAGCACCCTGCCAAACCCACCCCTGCAGTAGAGTTCATTAGGGAAGAATAGGTATGTTAATAAAGGAGAATGGGTATGTACTTGGTGTGCACTAACCCTAGTGGCTGTCTAGGGTGGTTACTCAACCCTAGAATGAAAGCATTCATTTAAGTAGCCCTAATAACACATCTCCCTGGAAATCCAAAATACAGTGGTTATGATGCTGCTTTGAGGACCTACAGATTTTATTTTTTGCTACTAATTTAGCTTCCAAATGTTGAATGTGTTTGTAAATGTCAGAATTTATTTGGATGTGGGCTGGGGATTTAGCTCAGTGGTTTCACCGCCTGGTGCACAAGGACAAGGACCTGAGTTCAATCCCTGGTACTAAAAAAAAAAAAAAAAAAAAAAAAGAATTTATTTGGATGCATTTACTTATTTTTTAAAACAAGTAGTCTGAAGGATAAAAACCAAAACTAACTCTGACTCTAACAGAAGCCTTTAGAGTGAGGTTTTTGCATTGACCTATGTAGTTTTGTTGTCTAGATCTGCCATATAGCTGTCAATCCTATTCTTTCATGGTGTTTCTCCATATAGGAGCTTTGGCCCAAATTAAAACTTGGCTGAACAGTGAAATTATTCCATGTGAATCTATTCCGATAATTTTGTGTAGGTTTAGGAAAGAGAACCAGAAGAATAATGTAGTAGCCATTTTGTTTACTACAAACAAGTTTAATAGCCTCTTTTTCATTTAGAAAAAAACAACCCAGCTTCACTTTATAAGAGATGGCTTATGTTCAGTTTTCAGAAGTGCCTAATAAATATAGTTATGATTTTTATTGTAGATGAGTTTTTAAGGACCTGAACAGCTTTTGCAATTGTGAGGCTGCGTGATATGCTAAACATAGAAGAAAAAAGGAACAGATTTTTCTTCATGATGTAGTCAAACTGAAACTTGAAAAGAAATTAAGATTTTTCCAAGCACGATTTTGATTCCAGCATTCATATTAATTTTTCCTTAGGAGGAGTTATTCTGTTGATATTAGTGGAAATGTTGATGGGATGTTAAGGGAAATGTAGTGGGAAAATAGGGAGCTCCAAGGGTATATCTTGGAAGAAAGAGAAGCCATTTTAAGAAGGTTAGGATTGTTTTCTCACAAAGAAGGTGGAGAACCTATTACCTCAAGACCCCCAGTGTATTAGGTTGAGAGAAATATAAGTATTTGTAGCAACAAATTTAAAGTCTCATTTCCTGTTTGAAAAGCAAGGCAGTAAGATTTTTCAGAAGGAAACTTTTATAATGGCTTTTAGATAATGTTAAGATTGCTGCAGAATTAATCCTAAGAAACTGTGAAATAGCAAATAGAAGGTAAAATGTGTGATTGTTGGTAATTAAATCTGTGGTAATACCTGACTGCAGTAAACAGTCCACGTTTTTTTATTCTGCCGAAGGGAGTAACATTAAAGAGTTATTCTCAAACTCAAATCCTAGTTTGTGTGAACAGCTGTTACTAATAAAATTATAGGAAGTTGTTCGACAATCACCTTTGATTTGTTACATTACTGATATATAAGAATGTGTCTGATTTCTCATCTAATATGTAGTAAAAAGAAAAAAAGGACCTTCACATGCTGATAGATTGAATTAATGTGTACTAGATGGTTTTGAATCTGTATGTTACAAACAAGAAACAAACATATGTCGTGACGCTGAGAGTCCCAAACTGAATTCTCTGCATAACTCTGTGGTTAACCTTATACCTATTCTCTTTTGAATCAGTGCAGAGTTTTTTGTTAAAAGCCTTGATGATTAAAAGAAAAAAAATTTTGTATTTTGGTGCTGGGAGTTGAACCTAGGCCTACTACTGAACTACACATCCTGGCCCTTCACTGTTAAATTTTAAAGAACAAAACTAGTGTTTTTCAAAAATAAAATCACAAAGATACCTGTCTTGAATCCATTTATTCAAGAAACACTTGTCAGTTACCAGAAAATAAATAACTCCTCCAAAATTTCTTACAGGCAAACCTTATGAAGGAATAGTTGCATGAAAAATGCTGGCCAAATGAACAGTGTTGAGTACCAGCTATGTGCTTACTATGCTTTGTGAAGAAGCACTCATTCCTTATTTGTTAGCAAGAAGTGCTAGGAATACTGTTTCATAGTTGTTACCTCTGTACTGACTTGTCCTTCAGACTTTTTTTTTTTTTTTTTTTTGGAGACGGGATTTTTCTAGGCAGTTCAGGCAAGTCTTGATCTTGCTGTGCATCGCAGGCTGGCCTCGAACTCATGATCCTTCTGCTGCAACCTGCTGAGTGCTAGGTTTACAGGTGTGTGCCACTATTCCTGGCTGTCCATCTGACTTATTCTTCCTGGTCTTGAGTTTTCTATAGGCTTTTCCAACAGAGAAGATGACAAAATAATCTGAAGGCCATTGTAGCAGGGTTTTGTTTTCTTTTAACTACAACTGGGGAAAGCAGATGATCTTGAGAATTTGAACTACCTTTATATGCATTATTTTATTGGAGCCTGTTACTTTTTGTCTTTAACTGTGAGAAACTACTTATGACCTTTTGTCTTATGTGTTTAACTGGATTGGAAGCTCCATGAGGGCACAGATAGTGGCTTTTACTTCTTTTTATCAGCATCACACAATACGTCCATAAATATTCATTAGTAACTTGAGGGTGTGGGGTCGCTGGATTCTCATGGGAATCACCTGAGGAAGCGAATTTGAACTTCTTACTTTCTTCTAATGGGTATCAGCTATGTCATGTATTTTTCATTTTCCACTCTGCTCTGCTGTTTTGTAGACCACCTGGGGCACAGAAAAAGAAATTCTGTTTTAAAGAAGGAATAGTCTTGGCCTCTTTGCCGGCCTCTCTAGGGAGAATGTTTCAGTTGGGAAGATTGTTTCAGTTAGGGAACTGGGAATGTTTCAATTAGACTTTCACATATTGTTTCGGGTTGAAAGCTGAATAGCCGTGGACCCAGCAGTTCCAATGGAAAGTTGTTGGAACACAAGTCCTTTGAAACTTGAAAATGCCATGCACCCCTTATTACAGGATTGTGAGCGGTTTGATTGCTTTAGAAACAAAGTAGTTGTTTCAAGGAAGTGTGTAATGGATTGTGGTGCTTTCAGGAACCAAAATGTTATTAATGTCATTATAGTCCTGAAACCTCACAGAAGGGAACAATATAATTAATCCACAAATTAGAAGAGGTAAAGTGAGACTTTTGGCTATGTAGCAGGAAGTGAATAGTGATGCTTAGAATTATAGTCATGTGTATTCTAGGAGATAGTCTTGTGTTTTTCCCCCTGGAGAACTGAAATCATGAATTAGTCTCCTCAGGTAATTTGAGTTTTGTTTTTGAATCACCAATTGCTAAAATATCGATGTAGAATTTCTTTTATTTCTTGACTTTTATTTTTTCCTTTGATATTTTGAGACAGTCTTTTTGTGTAGTCAGGCTAGTCTTGAACTCTCTGTTGCCCAGGCTGGCCTCAAACTCATGATCCTCCTGCCCCAGGAGCCTATGTGCTGGGATTCTAGGTGTGTGCCACCACGCCTAGCTCTTTTTTATGTTTTAAAAGCACTTTTTCATCTTTTTGTTTGTTTTGTTTTTTGAGATAGGGTTTTGCTATGTGATTCAGGCGGGTCTTGAACTCACTTTATAGTACAGGCTGGCCTTGAATTTGAAGCAGTCCTCTTGCCTTAGCCTCCTAAGTGCTGGGATTACAGGCATGTGCCTCCATGCCCAGCTTCATCATTTAAAAAAAAAATTGTTTCTTTTCTACACATCCTTTGCTGTAGGAGCAGCAGGGTAGGGTGGTGGTCAGTGGCATCTTATCACCATATAGTTTCTGGTGACTGCAGCTGTCTTAAGTTTTTTCAGTGATTTACCCACCCACCCATTATTCAGGCTTCTGCCATTTGCTTCAGGTACACCCCCAAACCCTTCCATGAGAATATTGCCCACCCATTTACTCTCAATGAATTTTCCTACCAGTATTAGGAGAGGCTCCTCAGACTCTCTGGCTTGTACATTTCCTTAAGATTCAGAGAACTTCCAAGTTGGTGCCTCTGTTGGACATCATGTGGCTGTCAGCCCATGAGAGGGGAATCTGGGTGCTTTAATATATTAGAAGAAAGGGATGTGTGAATGTGGCTATAGAAGAAAATAATTAACTTTCTTTTGTAGTACTTTGGTCTGCACACCAAACTACTTTGTTACTGAACAAAATTCAAACCCTCTTTCCTTTCCAGAGGGAAGGGACTTGAGATTAGCTTATTACTAGCAGAGAATCAGGGAGCCAGTGATGAATAATCTAATGAGCCACTGGGTTACGAAATAGGGTGCCTTGTACTTGCTGGAAGGGAAGGAGGTCCCGAAGGCTGCAGGCCTGTGTAGGATAACAGCACATCTTCATTTAGTGATCTGAGTGTCCTGGTCTGAGCTATTTGGGAGCCTTCCGAACATCTTTTCTGGTTGTACTTTCATCCAGACAGTTAAGCAGTCCTTGGTTTTGTTACACCCAGTCAGCTCAAGTTCATTTTTCAGGTGGATTTGTGTTTTTTTAAGCTAGAGATGCAATGATACTTTCTTGCCATGTGAGTTGTTATTTTAGGGTCTACACTTTGCAGAACACCTTCATTATATTAGTCCTTCTTTCTGTAGATGGCAAATGCAATTTTCCTCTTGTCCTAGAGAGGTGACCCATTTCCTGTGACTTGTTCTAATAATACAGGATGATTTTAATTCTTGTTCATAGTTTGCCCTTAAAAGAAGGCTAGGATACTTACGTGCTTAACTCTTTCAGCTCTCTAAGTCTTGTGAGATATTTTTGAAAATTGATAAACCATGTGATGATTTAAAACCATTCAAGACTGACTTTGTGAAAGTTTATTTGGCTAAGTAATTCAACATTATGTATCATACATTCTGGATTAGTTATGTGCCTTTTCTAAAACCTGTGATTTCAGAGGCTGTGGAGTATTTCTATTCTACCTCTCTAGACTTTTCTTCCCTCATAGAACTAACCTTAGGTATTTTTTGTTTAGTTTTCTTTTTCTACAGAAACCTATACAATGAAGAGATCGGATGAAGTGATCTTATTTGAACTTTGAAACCTTTTCTGGCATCTCAGCTACTTTCTGCCCATACTTATCCTTGGTTGGACAAGGGGTTTGAGCTCCCTGTCCTTCCAGTGGTGATGAGCTGTACAGAGAGCCTTGCTAAGGCCCATGGGCTTTTCTTGTTGGCCAGGATCACCTTTCTTGGCCCTCTGTAATAACTGAGTGCCCTCAGGCAGCTCTGCCAGTTCTCGGCGGGTGCATGAGGAGGGGCCATGAAGGAGGCTTAGCAAGTCTGTCCAGAGCTCCCCTCCCGCTGCCTGGCCTGCTGCTGATAGTTTCACTGTCTTCACAGGGAATAGTATCAAAAACCTCCTGTCATATCAGCATGGGTCTCTTGCTTCCTGCAGGAAGGGTGATATCCTGGGAGGCACAGAGGTGGAGCCCACAGTGTTCAGGCACAGCCCTGCTAAGGCCTGAGTCTTTTCTTACATACCCATGTCCAGCTTCTTTTCTACTACTTGTATTTTTTTTTCTTTACACCAGTCTTTAAGCATTCCTTTTCATTTTCCTACAGATAATCAATCTCTGCTCCCCCATCCAGCTTCGCCATTTTCAGTGAGTGATTGATTATTGGCCTTGTGAGCTCAGGCACCAGGAAGGCCCATCCACCAAATTAGAGCACTTGTGTGGGCTTCTTTATATTTGGAGCCTAGTGGGTCACTTTTGCAGGGAAGATTTAGAAGTAGGCACTGGATCACATGTGTTCATTTCTTCTTCCATTACTGTGTGTTTTTCCTTAGGGCTTTCATTGAAAGCAGGAAGTATCCATAGCATGGATGGAGAGGTAAAGAATTTTCATACTTTTTTTTTTGTTTTAAAATATATTTGTATTGTGATCTCTAAATAGTCCTTATTTGGCATGACTGTGATCAGAGAAACTTAAAGAACGCAACTTCCTAGCTTGGTATGCTGGGGCATGTTTGCTATCTGAGCTACTTGGGAGGCTGAGGCAGGAGGGTTTACAGGTTTGAGGCCAGCTTGGGCAACTTTGAAAACCTGTGATGTTGTCTCAAAAAATAAAATGGCCTGGAGGTGGGGAGATAGCTCATTGATAGAGCGCTTGCCTAGCATGCATGAGGCCCTAGGTTCGATGCCCATCACTGAAAGAAGAAAAGGAACTTGTTGTGTCCTCTGCGTCTGGAGAAAGGGCTTCAGCCAAAGAAGAAACAGCTGGAGTCACCTGAAGGCTAAAGAAACGCTGTAACTAGAGCCTAATTCTCTTGGACTGTACCGCTGGCATTCTTGGCCCCCTCCATTCTTCCTGGCCCACTGCCTTCTTATCTTACAGCATCAAATTTCCTTACCTTGATCTCAGATTTGGAGTTGGATAGGTGGCTAAGGAAAAGCTGAGCAGTCACAGGGCAACAGAGGATAGTGGGGAGTCTGTGGGGGTTAAAAAGGTGAGGGTATTACTGCTGACCGAAGTGGTGTATTTGCATCTTCATTGGGCTCTAGAGGGAAGAAAGGAGAGCAACAAAGAGGTGTGTGTGCCTCTACTTGGTGTCCTCCATCAGAAGGAACCAGGCCAATGTGGGTTCCACTGCTGGCTTTACCACCTGACTGGATTTCTTCATCCTCATTGTCACATCCACTGTGCCCTTCCTCTCCCAGACGGTGGGCTGGGAGATGAGCAGTGGGAGGAATTTGTATTGCAGGTGCTCTCCTGCAGGAAAGATGGATTAAGAGCAGAGCTCGTATAGGGGAGGGTCCTGAAAAGAACCATTCATATATTAACAAGAAAATGTGTATCATGGCTCCTCCATGTTTTCCATCCCCTCATCCCTGTCAGCTAGAAATGCATGTGTTACGGACTTGAGAACTCTGCTTATCTGGTGGTAGATGTGAGAACATCTCTTGAGACATCCTTGTCCAGGAAATGTTTCACCTGGCTTGCTTCTCCTGCAGTAGAACGCCTTTCAGTTCCTCAAGGCAATAAGTGGATAAGCAATATCCTGAGATGGTCTTGCCAGGTAGATTCATACTCAGATGGAGGTATGTCCTGTAGAAATAACTTTGTGATTTTTATCTGAGGAAAGCATCTATCAATTGGGCCATTACACCTAACCCTAGAAGTTGACTTTTTTCCTAATATATATACATACACATGGGCCAGAGATTTAGCTCAGTGGTTTTGCCGCCTGCTACGCAAGCACAAGGACCCGACCGAGTTCAATCCCTGGTACCAAAAAAAAAAAAGGAACAACTGCATACACATATTAGTGTGTATATGTATATAAATATATATATATATATGGTACTGGGAATTAAACCCTGTGCTTTGTGCATGCCACACCCTCAGCCCATTTTTTTCTGATTTTTTAAAAAAGACCTATAGTTTTTTTTTTCAGTACTGAGGATTGACCTCAGGACTTCTATGCTGAACTCCATATCCAGCTCTTTTCTTACTTTATTTAAATTTTTTTTGAGACAGAATCTTGTTAAGTTGCTCAGTTCCCCAGGCTGGACTTGAACTTTCAGTCTTCCTGCCTTGGCCTTCTAGATTGTTGGATTCTAGCTGTGCACTTCCACACCCTACTCATATATCTATTTCTGATTATAATTAGCACTCAAAATGGAGCTGCATTTGTCCATGATATCAATTTAGAGGATTTCTTGACTCTCCATGTGGGCAGATACATTTTGAAAAATCTGAATAATTTTGAATAATTTGAGAGAACTAGGGAGTGCTGAAACAAAAAGATACTTGAAATTAGTTTCTAATTTTATTAGCAGTCATTTCCTGATGGACCAATAATGAACAAAGTGCTGTATACCGGCTTCCTTTGGGGTCAGGCTTGGCTCTGACATGGAATGTGAAGATGGCAGGATCTTGCTGTGTTGAAGGATTGATGCCTTCTGAATATTCTAGTTTCTCATGTTACACCTTGGGTCATTTACAGAGCCCTTTAAACCACATTAGAAATGTTTGGACAGTTTCAGGCACATACCACCTTTTATAGCAATGAGTCCCATGAATTTCCCATCTCTTATGGGAGAAGATACTTACATGTTGTTTAATTGGTTTCTAATAAACAATTTGTATTTTCTTTTCCATACAGTTTTGGTAAAGAGATGTGTTTTTAACAGGAAATTATAGGACTTCCTTCTTATCTCTTTAGGGAAATCTTGACTTGAAATATATTTTCATGAAAATCACCAGCTTTGTGCTTTGAGAAACACATTTTTTGTAGGACTTTCTACTCTAGGCATGTTTATTATGGGAATAAAGATTCTCTTTAGGGTTTTTCCTAAATCCCTAGAGTCTTATCTGGGAATCCAGATTCTCATTACAATATATGCTTCCCAGAATTAATTAATGCGTTGTGCCTACCTAGCCCTGAATCATGAGGTCACACAATGATTTACTTTCTTTCTAATACAGTAGAAATATTCTTCTTTAATATTATTTATCTTTGTATCTTCAAGCAGTGTGCTCTAGCCAAATTTATATTGTATTTTGTTCTCTTTTTAGAATGAAATAAAGAAGACCACTTGAAATATAGTATCTCCTCTAGTATGGTATGGTATGATATGGTTGTTTCTAAAATACTAAAAAAAGTTCAATGAGAAAACTGCTGGGTCTCTTTGAGTCAAGTTTGAATCAAGAAGAAATGTTTATTTTTTCCACCTGAGAATTTTCTTGCATTCTTTTTTATTTGTTTTTTGCTTTTTGAGATAGGGTCTTGGTATTAGTTCAGGCTGTCCTCCAACTCCTGGCAGTCCTCCTGCCTCAGCCTCCTAAGTGCTGGAATTACAGATGTACCCCACCAAGCCTGGCTTTTTTTACATTCTTAAGAAATACATTATATTGGGCTGGGGATTTAGCTCAATGGTTCTGCTGCCTGCCTTGCAAGCACAAGACCCCGAGTTCGATCCCCAGTACCAAAAAAAACAAAAAAAGCCTCCAAAACACAGAAATACATTATATTATTTTCATGTTCATCTTTAAAAGAATGACAGCCCACTTTACTATTTATTTTTATTCTTATTTTTCAAAAAATTTAAAAACTTTTAATAATGCAGTAGTTTTTTTGTGCACAGATGAAAAAAGTTTAAAAATCTATTCATAAATTTACCTAAAATGTGCCCGTTTAACTTAAGGACCACGATCTTTTTCTGGTCTTTTTTTGGTAATGGGGATCAAACTCGGGACCTTGCATTTGTGAGGCAGGCAGCGGCACCACTGAGCTAAATCCCCAGCCCAGCCATCTTTTTCTGTATACGATTCCTTTCTAGTTTCATTTTCCCTCTGTTTCTGCTTAGGCATAGTCATTCTGAATAATTTAACACTGAGTTGCAGACATTCCTGTTTGGCTATATGTACTTAATATTAACATTTGAAATGGCTAGTAGTCTGACGTGTTTATTACTCAGTCTGTCCCCCAGCTTTTTAATTTTTGAAATGTTTTGTGTTTATTTTTGCAGTACTGGGGATTAAGCCCAGGGAGCACTGGACGCTTTCTCATCACTTTTGTGTTTGAGACGGAGTCTCCCTGAATTGTCCAGGTGGCACTCAACTTTGAGATCCTCTTGCCTCAGCCTTTGGAGTACCTAGAGTGCACCA
Organism: Heterocephalus glaber; assembly: GCF_053883595.1. Taxonomy (NCBI): domain Eukaryota; kingdom Metazoa; phylum Chordata; class Mammalia; order Rodentia; family Bathyergidae; genus Heterocephalus; species Heterocephalus glaber. Next base: position 61,150,824 of record NW_028258317.1, on the reverse strand, counting down.
CCCTCCCTCCCTCCTTTCCTTTTTAACATTTAGGTTTTTCTCTGTTTCTGTTTTTAACATAATGGTGTGAAGTTCTTGGTGGATAGATTTTTAAAATACAAACACAACTTTGTTAGGATAGATTCATAGAAATCTATTTCTAGGTCAGAGGGTAGGAAAGATTTTGTGACTGTTGATTGACTACATCCAGTACATATTCTTAAATGATTGTATACATTTTGCATCATCATGAGCAATATTATGAGAGCATCAGTAAGTTAGTAGGAAAAGAATGGTACGTAATTTTAAAATTTACATTTGATTACTAATGAGAATGATCATATGCTTGTTTTTAGTTGAATTTCTTACTTTGTGAGTTGTCTGTTTATTTCTTTTGCCTATTTGTAGGCTCTAAACATACAGATGAAATTGACTTTTTGTCATATTTACTGCAATTAACCCCAGTCTGTTTTCCTTTTCTTTGTTTTGTATTAATACAGAAGTTTTTATTATCAAGGCAAATCTGTTGGGTTTTTTGGTATTTAATTTTAAGATAAAAATCTTAACCTGCTTTAGAGACTCCATGAAAGCCTGATTTACTGCCATTGTTGGGGACAATTGACTTTTTAATTAAGTTTATTGGTATGTTTTAGATATACATAATGATCGCATTTATCATACAGAATTTGTACTTGTACATAATGTATCTTTATTCTTGTTTTTTTTTGGTACCGGGGATTGAACTTGGGACCTTGTGCTTGCAAGACAAGCGTCGGAACCACTGAGCTAAATCCCTGGCCCTTGATTCTTTTTTTTCCATTCTCCTACCCTCCCTTCAACCTCCCTTCCCCCCTTATTTACAAAAGCTTTGTTTCCATTTTTTTCTTTTCTCATTTTCTTTTCTTTTCGCTTCTTTCTTTTCCCCCTCCCCTTTCCTAGTTCTCCTTCCCATTTGAACATTTTCTTCCTATTTCATAATATCTATTATACATTTTGGTCCTTATTTACACTTTCGATTTCTCACACCAGAGAAACAATATGACATTTACATGTACGTCTGACTTATTTCACTTAAGAGTATGGTCTCAAAGTGCATCCATTTATCTAGAAATGTCTCAGGTTATCCTTCTTTATGGGAGAGTAGTACTCCATTGCATTAAAAAACACATCTTCTATATCCATTCATTGGTTGATGGGCATTTGGGTGTAGTTATTACAAACTGTGTTTCTATAAACACGGGTGTGTATATGTTGCTGTGGTATGATTTTAAAAAATTTTTAATTTTTTATTACTTAAATTATTTTATTGGTACATTTTAGGTATACAACACATTTACATTTCTCATTGGGAACTCTTGGACCTTTACATGATGGATCTTGGTTCTTATTTTTTTCCCATTCCTAGTCCTCCCTTCACCCGCTCCAGCTATTTACAAAGACTTTGTTTCCATTTCTCATCATTTTTCCTTTCCCTTCTTTCCTTTCCCCTGCCCCTCCCACTTCCCCTACCCCTTTGGACCTTTTCTTCCTATTTTGTAATATCGATTATTCATTCTAATCATTGGTATATTTTAGGTATACAATATAATGACATTCATCATTGGAAATTTGCACCTTTACATAAGTCTCTCTTGGTTCTTGTTTTTCACCCTTACCCTGCCCTCCCTTCAACCCCTCCATCCCTCCCTATTTACAAAGACTTTGTTTCCATTTTTCCATTTTCTCATATTAATTCCATTCCCTTCTTTCCTTTCCCCTACTCCTCCCACTTCCCCTTCCCGTTTGCCCCTTTTCTTCCTATTTCACATTATCTATTATACCTTTTAGTCCTTATTTACACTTTCAGTTTCTCACACTTGACAAGCTATTCGGTATTTATACATGTGTGTCCTATTTATTTCACTTGAGTAGCGCCTCAATGTTCATCCATTTAGCTTGGAGTACTACTCAGCCATAAAAAGTGAGAAATTAGAGACGTTTATAGCTAAATATGGTATGATATTTTAAATTCTTTGAGGAAGATACCAAGAAGGGGAATAGCTGGGTAAAATGGAACCTCTAGTTTTAGTGTTTTGAAGAATCTCCACACTGATTTCCACAGTGGTTACACCAGTCTACACTCCCATCAACAGTGGAGAAGGATTCCTTTTTCCCCACATTCGTGCTAGCATTTGCTATTGATTGATTTCTTGATAGCCATTCTTTCTGGAGTGAGATGCAATCTCAGCTTTGAGAGAATAGATAGAACTCTTGAAAACATAGGTGTAGGCATAGACTTTGTGAACAAAACCCGATTTTACGGGAAATACTACAAAATTAACACTGGGATCTCATCTTATTAAAAAGCTTTTGAACAGAATAGAGTTCTGTTCTTTTGAATAGAATTCAAAAGAATAGAATTAATATGAGTATATGACAGGCTTGGCTATGTTTAAACTTTTATTGAAGGATAAGTTTTTAATTGTGAAGTCCATTTTATTACTTTTTTTGTTGTGTGAACTTCTGGTGTTACGTGTAGGAACTGTTCTCAATCCAAGGTCACCAAGGTTTACCTTTGTTTTCTACTAAGAGTTTTGTAGTTTGGTTAGGTGTTATATGTAGGTGTTTGATCCAGTTTGAGTTGTCTTTCATTTATGGTGTGTGGTAGGGTTCTAACTTCATTTTTTTGCACTGGAATATCTGGTTGTCGCAGTGCCATCTGTTGAAAAGACATACTGCCATTGAATGGTCTTGGCACTTTGGTATTAATTGGTTTTGTCTTTTTCTTTTCCTTCTTGCAGTTGCTTTAGGTTTATTGTGTTATACTTTTTCTATTTTATTGCATTAAAATTCTTCTGTTTTAATATATACTTGAATTAGAAATGGTTAAGGCCTTCCATTTTTTCTACTTGTTTGTTCTTATCTTTTTACAAATACCCTAAAACTATGATTTTTAGTTTTGAACCAGGGTTATTTAATGTAGATTAAAATTTGCTAAGTGAGTGGTTTCGCCACCTGCTGCACAAGCGCAAGGACCCGAGTTTGATCCCCGGTACCAAAAATTTGCTAAGTGGTTGTGATTTTTTTCAACTTTTTTATATATTCCTAGTTTTACCTTTTTTTTTTTTTTTTGTACTGGGGATCGAACTCGGGACCTTGCGATTGCAAGGCAGGCAGTGGAACCACTGAGCCAAATACCCGGCCCCTATCTTATTTTGATAGAATGTAGTCAGTAGTATTTTTATTTTTTTGGAATTTATTGTAGCCTAATAATTTTTGTTCTATTGATACATGTACTGTGTATACGAAAACATGACATGTATGTTATTTGGTTATATTACTTACATTAACTAACAGTCTTGTTATTTATATTATGTGTGAACCTGCCAAGTACTGAGAATTGTACTAAAGTCTTTCATTACTGTGATATTTATGGGAACTTCTCATATTTCTAGAAATTTTTGCTTCTAATATTTGTAAGTATTCTGTTTTGAAGTACATAAAAATGTCCATGAGAATTAAAATTTCATCATTGTAACATTACCTTTTTATGTTAAGTTAATGGTGTTGTATTTTGAATTCAGCTTTGTTAGGTACTAAAATTGTCGTTTGTTTCCATTTGGTTTGTGTACTTTTCCCGTTTATTTTCAACTGTTCTTAATTTCTTTGTTCTTGCTGCTCTCATTTCTTTTTTTTTTTTTGGTACTGGGGATCGAACTTGGGTCAGGGCAGGCGGCGGAACCAACTGAGCTAAATCCCCGGCCCTCATTTCATTTTTTTTAACCTCAGCCTGAGTGAAAGTCTTTTCCTTAGGCCAGGGATTTAGCTTAGTGGTTTCACCGCCTGCTGTGCAAGCGCAAGGACCCGAGTTCGATCCCCGGTACCAAAAAAAAAGAAAGTCTTTTCCTTAGTTGAGTTTATTCTACTTATTTTTGTTGATATGTAACAGATGTTTGTTCTTTTCTTTTTTTTTACAATTCTTTTTTTGATTTCTTCCACTTCCCTCCCTAACTTCCTCCTTCCCTCCCTTTTTCTGTCCATTGGTTCTTCCCTCTTTCTCTTTTTCCATTGATATTTGGGTTTATACTGGGTTTATTGTTCAGTTTTCCACCCAGATAATTTGAAAGGCGTATACTCTGCTTTTTTAAAAAAAATTTTTATTTTGGTACTGGAGATCGAACTCGGGTCCTTGCCCTTGTGCAGCAGGAAGCGAGTATACTCTGCTTTTAATCTTGGTGGTCTGTATGACTTTCAGTAATAGTATTTATGTTATGTTTCTCAGTTTGTCAGCTTCAGAGAAGAAATAATACTTTTGTTTCACATATATAGTGGAGAAATTTGTTCACCTGTATCAGGGGTCAGAAAACTTTTATGTAGAGTCAGTACAAATTTTTGTTTTTTCAGACTAAATGGTCTCTGTTGGAACTACTCAACTCTGCTATAAACATTGTTAATGAATGGGTGTATCTATGTTCAAATAAAATTTTATTTATAAAAACTGGCAGCAAGTCGGATTTGACATTCTGGCTCTAATTTACCGGCCCCTGATCAATATTATTTCCATTTTTAACTTTTCCTTGCTATTTTATTTGCATGTTACAAATTTTTTGTTCCTGTTTACTATAAGTATGTCAGCAATACCAAGTTTAAAATGATTCTTTAGATCTTAATGGTTTGTAATAACATTAACACATTTAAATTTATACATATTTTATTTCTTTAATAAGTCTTCTCTGAGACAATAGTGAATATATCAAATAGTAAAACTTTTCTTTTCAAATAGTAAAATTCTTAAGAACAACAAAATTATGAATGGTTAAGGGCATTATCTTGAAATCTGTCCCTGTGTCTTATGGATGATTATCGAAAAGTAAACATAAAAAACAAATGAAATTAGCTTGGTTTGAGTGTAAAAAGGTTATTTGTGTTAAATGTAATGAGAGATGTATATGGGTATTCAACACCATTTTTGTGTTGATCTTTCTCTTCTGTGTTTCCCCTACTGTGATACTCCCTTTGGTTACAGCTTCCTAAATATTCAAACACATCTGGTGTCTGAATCCTGCAGTCTTTTGTTTGCTTGTCTTGTCCTGCTTGTACTCCCTTTCTTCAATGTCATTTTGTCTTTGCGGGAACGAAGTATATATAACATTTGATCTTGTACCCTGTGTGATCTTTAATGTACAGAAAATGATTCCACATTTTCTCAATTTCAGAGTTAATCTATTTTCACATGTTCTAAGACTTTAATCCTTTGACTTCATATTGAATACCTGGGATGAGATATCATTTGTAGTTAGCCTAAAGAACCTCATCCAAGCATTTTGCTAGGTATTGCTTAATTATTATTCAGTTTACCCCCAGAAATTTCGGTATATGTCTGCATGTCTTCACAGATACATATTTAATATTCTGTGTTTAGATGAATGCTTATCACCACATACTTATTCTCCAAGTTTCATTGTTTGCTTTTATGTTCCTTTGCCTATGAGTTAGCTGGATTATAATTTCAGTTAGGTATGTTACAAAGGGTCCATGGGTGGTATATTTCCAAAGTTCTTGTGTATTTGAGAATGCTTTTCTGTGGCATTCATAAATTGACAGAAACATTCATGGGAATACTATAAAAGGCTTGGATTATACCTCTTTTCTATTCACATTGCATTCAACATTGGTTGATGTTCCTCCATTATTCCTGACACCTAAATTTGATGAGAAGTCAGCCTGAGTATTTTTTCTTTGTGATTTGCCTTTTCTCTTTGGATGCTTGTTTGCTCAATATGCAAGCTTAACAGTTTTAGCAAGTTATGCTTCAATGCTTTATATTTATTATCGATCCCGAAACACTCTGAATCTATTCCATTTGTATATTTTCTTTTTTTTGGCACCGGGGATCGAACTCAGGTCCTTGCGCTTGCGAGGCAGGTGGTGGTATTCTTTCATTTTTATCCTTGAATTTTTTTTTTATTCCACAGGAATTTTTTTCTCTGGGCACACAAGTCATTCATAATTGGATTTCTGTTGTCTCCCTACCAAAGCTGTCAACTTCTCTCTAACTTCTTTATCTCTGTAGTCCTTTATGTGTGTAATTTGCTCAAAGGTCTTGTCAGCATTACTGATTTGGCAGTGTTTGGCATAAAAATATCAAGTACTGTACCAGTAATTAGACTTTGAAGGATGGAAATGCCTGTATCTTTTTTGATGCTTCAAATTCATTTTTAGATTTTGAAATACAGTGGTACTTGGTTCACAAACTTACTTTGTTTTATGATTTGGGGGAAGATGGCAGCGTTTTTGTTTGTGTGGGGAAGATGGTTGGGGTTGTGTTTGTGAATGGAAGAAAAAGTTTGTTGAATGCATTTGTTTGAGAACTGAATTATTTGTGAACTGAGATATTATTATACTGTTTTTTCCTTCTCATTTCCTTTCTTAACTGTAACAGTTTTCTTTTTTTTTTTTGGTGCTGGGGATTGAACTTGGGACCTTGCACTCGCGAGGCACGTGGAGGAACCTCTGAGCTAAATTCCCAACTCTGAAATAGATTTTTTTAAAGGTAAAATGAAAACTGTTAGGGCCAAGGATTTAGCTCAGTGGTGCCGCCGTGGCCTGCCTCACAAGCACAAGATCCCGAGTTGGATCCCTGGTACCAAAAAAAAATCTTATTTCAGTAGTCCATGTTTTCTTAAAGTTCTTGATCTAATACAAAGCTATTGCAGTCATTTTTTTTTTTTCAGTCTCCTATAGTAAATCTTCCAGTCTTTTCTTTGCATATTCTGTGCCTTGTCTTCAGTTTTCCTTAGGAGTGTTCCAGATTTTGTCTGGCCTTACTGTTTGTCCAAAATTGGAGTAGGTGGAATCTCATTGACTTCCTTCCATATTTGTCTTGGGCATATTTTCATCTTTCCCTTAGCACCAGAGAGAGAAGCTGGAAAATGATGGTATATATTCTGTTAGAAACTGTTCTCTGAGTAGGGTGGCCACATCTGTCTATGAGCTTTTCTTTTTCAATTTTGTTGAGAGGTCATTCAGAACAGCCTCACTGGAGAATTTTTGTTCTGTGCATTTGTGTGTATTTTTTCTCTGCATTTGTAGACAACTGTGCAAAGTGGGTTTGGTTTCAGCCATCACCTCTTCTAATTAATGTCAGGTCACAGGCAAAAACTAAGGTGGGTTGGCTGTGTAGTGTTTCTTCAGCCCCTTCACAACTAGCACAGGTAGGATTTGAGATTCAGTGAGACGTTACTTGCTTCTTCAAGTTAGTTGACCCTAGGGAACCTTTTTCAAACCTTTGTTATATGTATCCATCAACAGTGCACTACTTTTATGAGCAGAAGAGTAGCATATAGACTCCCAGACAGTTCTGTTTGGTCCATTTATATTCTTTCTGGTTGACGAGTACTTCACTATTACTGTATTAATGGAGATTAGGTTTTTTTTTTTTCTTTTTGTTCATTTTGAGGGCAGAGAAGAAGTTTTTCCTGTTTATTTATTTGCAGTACTGGGGTTTGGACCCACAGCTTTGTGTATTTGAAGCAGTCATTCTTTTAAAACTTTAAAAAATTATTACATAGTAGTTGTATATTCAGTATTTCTGGGGTACAGTATGATAACTTGATACATGTATATAGTGTGTAATGATTAAGTCAGGAAACCTAGCATTTAAGAACACTGCCATCTTTCCAGGAAGTCTGCCTTGTGATGACTATAATTAACATGTGTGAAATCCTTTATAGAGAGTTGTAATTACAGAATCTCAGTTACGGAAGTGCATTAAAGTCCAACTCTGCACCTCATACTTGATTAGCCTCTGTAGCACTCACCGTTTATTGTTGGTTCTGACCCCCTGTCCAGTCAGCGGTGGGGACGTTATCAATATCTCTGGAGGAATTAATTCTGTGTTAGAGCACTTTCATACATTAAGAAGAAATCTGTCCTGTAACCAGCTTCAGGTTCTGTCCCTTGAGGACATAGGAAGACTGGAACCCATTGGTACGTATCTAATTCTTAAAATAATTGCAGCTACCCCCATAATACTGTATTTTAATTGTTCATGCTTATTTCATTTTTTTTTGCTACTACAGTACTGCATTGCAAGTCCTATTTTTGATTTGTGAATATGCACACAGTTCTTTTCATTTTCCCCCTTTTTCTTCATCAAGTATTTGCATGGATTTTTTTTCTAATTCCTGAGAATACTTTTTCTTATTGAATTTATGGGAACATCCTTCTGAGATGAAGTTGATTTAAATTTTATTCTCAGCTTCCAGTATTTGTTAGCTTACCTTTTTTTTTCTCAGAAGAAAGTAGACGAACCAATTACAATCAGATTCATAAAGAATTACATCAGGAGGGCCAGGGATGTAGTAGCTCAGTGGCACCGCGCCTGCCTGGCAAGTGCAATGCCTTGAGTTCGATCCTCGGTACTACAAAAAAAAAAAAAAAATCATATCAGGAAAGTGTTCATACTGTCACTAAAGACATGCAAAATACAAGATTTCAGATCAGATCCCCACAGTCCCATCAATCAGTATGACTCTACAGCTGATTACAAATCTTTGGTTATAACTTTTTTGTTTACTTACCTAGTAGGTATGAAGCTTTAAGTGGCCTAACTGAATTTGGCCTCAGTGTTTGAGTTATGTTGATATAAAACAGAATAGAAAACTTGAGAGGAAGGGATACTCTTCTCTCTCGATTGGCCTAGACTTCTGTCTGAGGCAGGCAGATTTGGCCAGGCTGAGTGGCCTCTTACGTGTCATAGCCTTGGAGGTGGCTGTGGCAGGGTGTGGCACCTTGGCAGAGTGCGTTGTTGGTGGACTGTTCTAATCTGTCTTTAACCCCTGAAGTTTAGGATGCCAAACAGTTTATGATGGAATTTATTTACTTATTTTGGAGGATTGAACCCAGGGTTACAGTCCCAGTCCATAATGGCCATTATTGAGGAGGGAAAGAGTGTTTCCCTCTTTCTCTTCCTTTGTGGATTCTAATGTCCATGTTGAAGAAAAGGAATATTTGAGGGAAAGCAAATTTTTTTCTCAATTTTTTTTTATAGCCAAATTGGTTTAATCTCTTTTTCTCCCCATAAGGCAAGAGGTTCTTAAAAAGAGAAAGCCAATTTACAAATCTGTGATACTTTATTTTACAGAATTTGACACTATGACCACATTTTTAGCACTAACATTAGCTAGTGTCAATGTTTAAATGTCTCATTTAGGAAATTGGATGGTTGAGTGAAAGTTGTATTGTTTAATGTATATGTATGTGCGTGTAGGATTATTTAACAAAATAAACTCAGTTCTCCCTAGGGTGGTGGGGATGTGTGTGTGGGGTTGGTAGTAATTCTTATTCTTTAGCAAGAAAATGGAGAAGGGATCATGCTCTTCCTTGCCCCTGTTTCTTAATTGAGGCTGTCCTAATAAGCCCTTGTGGTTATTGACCACAAATAGAAGGCCTTTCTTCACGGTGGGTGTGTATTGATTCCTGGATAGTGGCCAGCCCAGGTTCTTGTTTCTTTCTACAACTTTTAACAGAAAAGATGACTGTGTGAAGATGTAAGCATGTTACTTTAGGGAGGCAGTCTTTTCTCCTGCTCATGTGTGTGTAGGGTAGGTCTTCTAATGGTGCAGATGCTCCTTAGCATCATCATTTTGAATCTCATCTTGTTGGGAAAGAAGTGGGTTCGTTGCTTGTAAGTATTATTAACATTGTTTATTTCTTCATTAACTTAGTAATTTACCAGAGTATCGTCCCCCCCCCCTTACCTGGATTCTTACAGCCAGATTGTTATTCAGTTGAAATGCTTGAAGCCATTTTTGTTTTTACCTTTCTCATCTATAAGAATTATCCCAAAAAGAATTTGGCTATGACACCAGTATATTAAAAATTGTACCTAGGTTTACAGTGGGATCACTGTCCTAAATTCAATGACAAGATTTTATATACCTTTGTGGAGATTTCATCCTTGGAAGCCAAACCTGAGTTTCCAAAATGTACAGGGGCTGGGGATTTAGCTCAGTGGTTCCGGTGCCTGCCTTGTAAGCACAAGGTCCTGAGTTCGATCCCTGGTACCAAAAAAAAAAAAAAATGTACTGAGTCTATGTGGATAGATTATGGATCATCTCAGTGGGTGGGGATGGGATGGAGAAGTAAGTAGCCCTGACTTAGCAGAGTGACGCTTTACGAGCTGCTGTAGTTGTAAATGTACTGGTGGTGTAATTTCAAGGATTAAGACTTTCTTTAAGAAAATATGTGGTGGTACTGACATTTTCTTTGAGTAAATGAAGCATAGTTCATATCTGCTGAACTTGGAAGGCAGTAATGCATGGCTATGTGAGCATTTTTTCCAATGCTGTATGTTCTTGCATACAAAGTTTTAGAACCCATGGTAAATCAGATGGTGCAGAGGCTGTTTGATTTTTTTTTCCATCTTCCAGTGGGTGGCTTGCTTGAGTAGGCAAATGGAGTGAATAAATTTATCAGCATCAGAATCTGTATTTATAAAATTATATATCTTGTATTAAAAATTAAATATTTTAATCTAATGGTTTTCATTTTCCAAAGTGCCCTTTGTTTGCAAAAAAAAAAGTCTTTTGGATTGTTCTTTACTGTTTTAAGTGTTCTTTTGTCACTGAAAATGAAAGATAAGGGACAAATAGTAGTGATTCTTTCATCGACATAGGTTAGAGGCAAACTTCATTTCTTTGGAAACCATAAAGACAGTTTCTGTACCAACGTATTTTAGGTACAGAGGCAGCCTGCTCCCAATGCAAAACCAGGCATCAGAGTGGCCCTGCCCTGCACAGCAGGCGGGATCTGCTGCATTGCCAGGTACTCTGGCAGAGCTCAACAATTCCAGGTTGCAAGACTGCTTGGCTTCTCTTTCATTTTCATGAGGCAATAGCATCACATACAGCACTGACCTCACAGAAAAGAACTGAAAAGAACCCTTGACATGCAACCTCAAGTGATCTTTTACCCCACAAAACCAAGGCTATATCTCTGAGGTTAAGAAAATTGTTCATTACATAGCAAAGTCTTCTACTTGTGAGTTAGAAATCCCAGTAAGACTTTGTTACTTTAGGTCGTTTCAGGTTAGTCCATGTAGATAAATGTTCTGGTTTCCATAATTTTGTAGTAAATTTACAAAAGGCAGATTTCAGGAACCTTAAGATGAGCATTTTTCTGAAAGCATGATAAAATGAAAATACTAACATGATTTAAAAGATAGGAATGTTTTATTACTGGGATTTTGAATGGTTGTTTTGCTGATATCAGTTAGACATATTCTGAGTACAGAGGAGAGAAGCAATAATAGGTTTAACTCCTTATTATCTGGTAGAGTTTTTTCTTTAAGACTTTTTAACTGTGTTTTTTTTTTTTGGTGCCAGGGATCGAACTCGGGACCTTGTGCTTGTGAGGCAGGCAGCAGAACCACTGAGCTAAATTCCCGGCCCTTAACTATGTTTTTAAAAGACAAAAATTCTTTTGGTGGGTTTCACATGAGTAAAAGAAGCTAGTCCTACAGAATTGTGATCTGTGAGGCACAGGCCAATATGTGTCTTTTAAAATAGATGTAATTGTGGCCAATTTATAAATTTATATATAAATTTATATTTATACTTGTATATTATACCTATATATTGATTCCTATATAAATTTATATTTGTATTTATATAATTTTGATGGAGCCCAGGGCCTTTCCCATGAGCTACGTTCCTAGCAAGTTGCTCAGTGGCCCAGACTGGGTTCAAACTTGTGAGCCTCTTGCCTCAGCCTCTTGGGTGTTGGGATCACAGGTGGTAATTATACTTCTTAGTACAGTATTCTGTCATAATAGATATGTTTTCTATTTTGCCATTCCCTGAAATTAGCTAACAGGTTAGAACACATTTATCAGAGACGGGCATAGATCCCTATATCCTTGTATTTCCTCTACCCAAACAATCCAGAGTACCTATTTGTGACATTTTACCTCTGGTAAGGAGCCAGGACATTTAATAAATAGAATTTTTGGCACTCAGGTTCTCAGAATTTATTTGTGACCATGTGCTAATTGAAAGGGTTAACATAACAAGTCTGCTTGTAAAACTGATGCTTGGTTGGGATTTGGGAACTTGGAGTTTTGGTGGGTTTTCACCATTCCCAGAACTAATTTAAAGGCACTCTCAGTGCTTAAACTGTTCATACACACAATATGGTTTGTCCTAAGAACTGGCTTTTCTTCTGGGAGTCCAGAATTTTGTAAAGTGCCAGGTAGATAGTGCCTAAGGTGCCTGACCCCTGCCTGATACCAACGTGGACTCCTAGGCTCAGGTGAAAACTTCCCTGGTAGACATCTGGTTGCTAGGGCTATTACACGACTCCACTGGGAGAGGACTTGTGGAAGTCTGTGTCTGGTTTTTTGCAGACTTTCCCCATGCATCTTTCCCCTTTGCTCATTTTGTGGTATTTCCATAAGTCATAGACATGCGTCCTCCTACATGCTGCATCCTGTGAATGTACTGAGGACTTGAGCACCCTGATGTGGACTCCACATCACTTTGAGGGTCTCCATCCAGTTAGTTTGTAGTGCTCTGGCTAGAGAGTTGATTGTGCCTGACCCTGCACTCCCGTACCAGGGTTGTTGGGAGGAATATGTGGAATGACACTCAAACAACAAGCTGCTATCTGAATGCACTGTGCCAGGGTCTCCAGATTGGAGAGCAGAGATACTCTAAAAGCAATGCCCTTGAGTGGCAAGGGAGCTAGAGCATCTGTATAGCAACTCTCAATGGTCATTCACTGGGGGCTTGGGCTGAGGTTAATTCCTGCTACCTTGACTTGGTAATGTGGGCCATTCCTTACTGGAAGAAAACCCCCAGGGAGAAAGCCAAAGGAAATTGGTGTCATCTTGTAGTTATAGTTATTTATGCACATCTCTTCCATCCTACCAGACCATCAGATTCCTGAAGGTATGATCTGTAATTCATCTGCCTTAGTAGCAGTTAGCACTCATGATCTTTTTGCATTTACCTGGTAAATGAGTAGATTGTTGCTGCTCTACCTGTTAGTAAAGTATCACAGGTGGAATTTACACTGTGGTCCAGTGACAAACTCCAGCTTGTCATTTTTTTTGTTTTTTGAGTTAAGGTCTCACTGCATAGTTCAGGCTGGCGGCCTTGAACTCAGGATCTTCCTACCTCAGCTTCCTGAGTGTTGGGATTATAGTCATGGGCCACCACACCTGGCTCATTGTCATTCTTTTTTCCTTTTTCTCCCTCCTCTCTCTTTTCCTCCCCTCCCTCTCCTTTTCTTCCTTTCCTTTCCCTTCTCTTTTCTCTCTTGCCTTCTTTCCCCCATCCCTCCATTCCTCCCTTTTTTTCTTCTTCCCTCTCAGGATCGAACTTGGGTCCTTGCACTTACGCTTACGAGGCAGGCAGCTGCGGAACCACTGAGCTAAATCCCCGGCCCTTCCTTTCTTTCTTACCTCCTTCCCTTCCTCTCTTTTTTTTCTTTTTTCTTTTTGCAGTGCTGGGATCAAACCCAGGGATTCTTTACAGCTGAGCTATATCCCCAGCCCTCCTCTGCCTTAAGTTTTGAAACAAGAGCTCACTAGGTTGCCTAGGCTGGCCTTCAATTTGGGATCCTCCTGCCTTAGCCTTCTGAGTAGCTGGGATTGCACCACTGTGGCTGGCTCGGTTCATCATTCTTAGCCTCAGATAAAGATTCTACCACCAAAAGAGCCTCTTTTCTGGTTCTATATCTCTGAAGTGTCAGTGGTCATCTCCTGGTGGGTCAGAGTTAATAGGTACATAAGAGGAGACTGTTCTTGAAGAAAACAAAAATACCCCATCTGGGGACTTCTGGGTTCTCTTTCATTTTAAGTGAAAGAGAAAGGGGCTCAAGAGACAATTCTGGTGAGAAATTTGAGATTTCGGATGCTTTTGCGTCTTATACTCCCTCCAGAAAGCCTTCTCACTCCTTGAGAGATTTCTGTTCTTTTTATATGTTGTTTTCTCATGTTTGGATAGGTTTCCTATATGATAGACAGAAATCTGTTTTTCTAATCATAAAGTATAAAATAAATTTTTGACCTGGTTGCTAAATTTCCTCTACATTGTCAAGGCCCTTTTTATTTTGGGAAACAATTCATTTTTCCTTTGACTCATAAAATCCAGTGTTTTAAACACTTAGCATATGGAACTTGCCTTTGATGTCTTATGTGAAAACAACCACTGAGTATTTATTTGAGACCTATGCGCTTACTTCAGCACTGGATGATGTGATTGAATCAACTTTTGCTGGGAAGAAAAAGTATTCAGAGAATGATTAGAAAGGTAATTGTAAGTTCTAAGGGATGTCCACTGACAGTTGGTGTCTTCAGTTTTTCTTCATTCTAATTTCATAATCCCCTCTTGTTATCAGTTTTAAGTTGTTGGTTCAATACTCAGTTAAAAAGGGTACAATAACTATCAGATACAGGAATTTATTTATGGGCAAGATTGTGAGCTGGCATGTTAGGGAATGTCACAAAGGGTATTCAGTGTTCTGGCTCATCCTTGAGAAGTAGGATGGTATAGAAAAAGCTGCAAGAGATCACGGACCTCACATTTTAGTACCCAAGGCCTGAAGTTGGTGGAAGATACTTCTGCCAGTAAAGCCAGAAACCAAATGAAGATTCTTGTTTGTATTCTTGTTTTGTGTTCTTTTGAGTTTTAAAATATTCATTTCATAGTTCTGTTAGTCTTGGTTCTTTTCTGGCCTTAACTGATATAATCTCTGTCCATAGATTGTTTTTGGGAGGTGGCTTAGGGGAGGAAGTGCTAAGGAGTTGTTTATCAATTATTAGGTTTGGGGAGGGGCCGTGTTTTCTTTTGACTAATTCTCATAGCTCACTGTATATGGAATAGCTGATTGCTACTGTGAAAGGAATGCAAAGAAAATGGTCTTGCATTGACAAATTCTTATTTGCTTTGTTAATATGCAACCATTGTATTTATTTTGTTTGTTTTTTTTGGAACTGGGGATCGAACTCAGGACCTTGTGCTTATGAGGCAGGTGGCAGAACCACTGAGCTAAATCCCCGGCCCACATAGTATTTATTTTGATTATATTTTTATTAGTACATGTTTTAATTTATGCCATACATAATGACCACATTCATCATAGGGAATTTGTACCTGTACATAATTCATTTTAATTCTTCTTGTTTTCCCATTCCCCTCTCTCCCTTCAACCTTTCCTCCCCTCCCCATTTATAAAACCGTTGTTTCCATTTTTCTCCTTCCTTTCTTTTTTTTGTTGTTGTTTTGAGGGACTGAACTCAGAACCTTTCAAGGCATGTATGGAGCCACTGAGCTAAATCCCCGGCCCACATTCCATTCCAAATCCCTTTACCCTTCCTTCCCTTCGTCTTCCCCCACTCCATGTTCCCCTTCCCATTTGAACATGTTGCCTTCCAATGTGTGAATTCATTTGAAACATAGAAAATTGTGATGAAATAAGCATATACACTCATCCCCCCTTCCTCCCCCTCCCCTCTCTCTCTCTTCCCTCTCTCTCCCCTCCCCTCCCCTCTCCTTCCCTCTCCTTCCCTCTCCCCGCTCCCCTCCTCCCCTCTCTGATAGGATTTTGCTGTGTTGCTCAGGGTGGCTTTAAACTCCTGGCTCAAGTGATCCTCTTGCCTCAGTCTCCTGAGTGCTGGGATTACAAGCATGCCCCACCATACCTGGCTAATCCATAAACCAACCTATGCCTATTTGGAGGATTCATTTTGTATTTATTTTTCGGTACTGGAGATTGAACCTGGGAACTTCCCATTCAGTTACATACCCATACCCAGTCCTTTCTTATTTTTTATTTTGAGACAAGGTCTTATTAATGCACTCTTAGCCAGACTGGGCTGTAATTTGTGATCCTCCTGCCTTAGTCTTCCAGAGAACTGGAATTACAGGGATGCACCACCATTTAATTTTTTAAAAAATCCGTTCAATTTTTTTACTGTATTCTGAAATAATAACATACTATTATGAAACCTCAACTAGTCACAAAGTTATTGTAGGGTTATTTTATTTCATTTTTGGTGCTGGGTCTTGAACCTAGGGCATGAGCATGCTAATTATGTACTCTACCACTGAGCTATATCCACAGCTTCTGTGTTTTATTTTTTAACCCTCCATTTGTTCTGATTGATGTGTCTGTTCTGGTGTGTGTACTGTTTGTTTATTTTAAATATTTTGAATCTCCCTGGAGATTATATATGCTTCAAACATTTTTTCTATGAATTTTAGGATGTACTTTTTAAGAGAAAAGGTAATAACGTTAAGTTAGTGGTAATGGAACTGTGTATTACTAGTACCACATTGAAAGGCTAATTATTGGTATGTAATCTAGGCAGAGTATTACACTTGGTGTAATCCATGTCAGCAAAGTGACACATTGTAATTTTGTATTCATTTCTGCTTACTCTTCTCATCTTCTGCGTGCATCAGCAAACTTTCTTCATTACAGTTGTGGTTCTTTTAGTGGCAACCACTTTCACTTGAATTGACAGACACCATCCCTTATCTCTGGGCCACGTCCAAGTCTTTTCTCAGACATAAATGTGACATAGCACCTGCTATGTAATCATTTCTAATGATACACGTATACTTAAAGTTCCTTTTGTTTCTGTGTCTGAACTGTTTAATCACTAGATTTATCAATGGACTGATGTGTTTCTCGAACGTTTACTGGCATAATATTTTGTTTACTTTTTATAGGTTTATATTTGATTTCTCTATAAGTCATTCCAATGTATTCAATTCAGGAAAAAAAACTGTTGCTAATTACCCTTGTTTCACTTTTCTCAGTTGTACTTTAAGGCGATATCTTAGATTTTGGTCACTAATACTTTATGTTCTCTAATATTTGTACCTGTCTTAGATGGTTTTCTGAAGATGAAAGTGCCTTGTTATACAAGTAAATTTCTCTTTAAATGTGTTTTTGTTTTTGAAATAGTCTCACTATGTAGCTTAGGCTGACCTTGAACTCATTATGTAGCCCAGGCTGGCCTTGAACTTGTGGCATCTTCCTGCTTCAGCCTCCTGAGTGTTGGGATTACAGGTATGTGCCACTATGCCCGATTTAATGTATGCTTTTAGTATTTTGTGTTTTAGATCCTTCTCAGCAATCCAAGCTGGTACTAACTTCTGGATGCAGTAGATTCTTTTTTTTTGGTACTGGGGGTCGAACTTGGGACCTTGCACTTGCAAGGCAGGTGGCAAAACCCCTGGAGTAGATTCTTTTGTTAGATGATTGGAATTGATTACTATTATTATTGTTATTATTATTTTGATACCGGGGATCGAACTCGAGACCTTGCACCTGGGAGGCAGGCAGCGGCACCACTGAGCCAAATCCCTGGCTCTGGAATTGATTTTTGTAAACCAGAATTATTTTGCTCATTGATTCTGCTTGCATTGTACTTTATTTATTTTGGTCTTTTGAGACAGGGTCTAGCTCTGTAATTCAGCCTTGATTTGAACTGACTATGTAGCCCAGCCTGGCCTCAAACTCCCAGAAATCCTCCTGTTTTAGCCTCTTGAGTGCTTGGATTACAGGCATGTGCCACTGCACCTGGCTTCTGCTTACATTTTAAAAGAGGAGAGGATTCTAAATATCTTCAGGTACTGTATGCAAGAGCAAGTTGATGGTCCTGTATTACAAGTTCACCTTTTTCTTTAAGTCTTACTGCAGTAGTATTACCACAGTTGAGAAACACTTTTGTCTTGCATTTCATGCAATACAAAATCATACCAATAACTTTATTCAACAGTGGTTCTTTGCATCTCATTAATAGTTTGGCTTATTTTATCTTATGTGGTGTATGCTTTGTGTTCATATACTTTGATGCAGTAGGAAATAATTTCCAAGTAAGTTTCTCAGGGAATTTGAAGATATTTCCATAAGGGAAGGAGTAAGTACACATTTTTTGTAAAGTCATGTTCAGCTGTCTGCAGAGACATTCTAGACGTGAAAGTAAAATGGACTGTGGAGAACAGAAAGCTTATTACCTTTTTCTTGGATAGGAACTGCAGTGTAAATTTACCAAGATTTGACATTAAGCAATCAATGGTTTATGCAGTTTGTGTTCACAGAACCAAATTTTCATTTTAAATCTGTTGTCAAATTAGGTACTGAGTGAATTATAAAAAAGTGCTGTGGACACTTGTACAGGCAGAATGAGATGCTGGTGCTGTCTCTCTTTACTTGGCATCTGCTCTTGGTGGTGAATTATGAGTGTATCAATATCAGTGGGAGTGCCTGAGGCAGCCTTCAACAGGAAGCTGGGCCGCTTGACCCTGCCCTTCCTGCTTAGTAAATGGCCACTAGCTGCTACACAGGCATTGGAGAGCTCCGAGTTCTGGTGCTGGACCCTAGCCAGAGTGGGAATTTGGGGAAGAGGAGGTGGAAAAGGAGAGAAGGAGGGTAAGGGAGAGGGATGGAGCTGGAGACTGAGAGGAATTGATTGATTCTACTGGCTATTGTTAGTAACTTCAGTTAAGGAAACAGCAGTTCTCCTTTTAGCTAGTTTTTTGCCTAAGTCACCTGCTGTGGTTCATCATCTATCTAAGGAAGTCACTAACCATATTTATTAGCAGTATATCATTAACAAGAAACTGCAAATGCTCCTCTTGAGAAGCCCTTTGGGATGAGATGCTGTGTGTCCAGGGATTGCCCTTGTTGGAAGGTGCTTGTGATTGGCATGGTTATGCTGGGAATCTGGGTCTTAAGGGAGCGTGTAGGCCAGTTCCAGCCTTGAGTTACACATTCTGTCAGGTCATGCATTTATTGATTTGACAGAGCAGCTTCTTTGCTTGAGGCTCTTGTACAGGGAATCAGGGCAATACAGCTCTTGAGCACAGGAAGGAAGCCTGTACGGAGCACTTCGCCAGAGCACTTTGCTGTACCTTGTGTGTGTAAAGATACGGATGCCAAGCCCTAATGGGGAAAGGACATAGCAAATGGAAGGCAAGATACTGTCTGGAGACAGAATTTCATGGTGGTGGCAGGAAATAGGAGCTAGAGGTTACAGAGCAACTAAGCCCTTGTTACGGTCATCAGTGGGGCTTTTGAAAGGTAATGGATTTTGGGGTAGTACAGTTGACCAGCTGTTAGAAGATAAGTTCAGGCTGGAAGAGGTGGGTCACTGTAGGTGTTCTCTGGAAGGGTATCTTCCTTCCCAGCTCCTTCCTTGACACTCTGCTTCCTGGATACCATGAGATGAGCAGCCTTCCTCTGCCCAGGCTCTTCTACCATGCAATTCTGCCTTGGAGCTGGCCAACTATGGACTGAAACCTTTACAAATTATGAGCCAAAATAAGCCTTTCCTCCTTTAAGCTGTGGGTATCAGGTATTTTGTCCCAATGACAAGGAAGCCCTCAAGAATCTTTGGAAATATGGGAGGATGGGCAGGCATGCTGGATGAATATGGGAAGGGTCAAGCCCTTGCAATTTACATTTTATAGAAAAAGATGATTAATCTAGAAGACTTAGAATATTCAAACAGGTTACCTCGATATCAGGATTTCTACTGTACACTTGAAAGGACAGTCACAAACCATGTTTTAGGGTGAATGAGGTATGGTGGCCAAAGATAGGGGCTGCATATCACCCAGCCTAGGTATGAATCTCCAACATTTATTGTCTCTATGATAAAAGTCACTGTGTCTTTCTAAAGTCTCAGCTGCCTTATTTATAAAATGGGGAGGGGGGAGAGATCAGTGATTTCTGGAAAGAATAACTGAGATAATATGTGTTAAATATTTTGCACAGGGCCTTGGAGTAGTAAATAGTCAATAAAAGGTAGCTGTTGTAATAAATAGCTATTGTTGATCTTTAATATGTTTGGCCAACTAATGTCCATAGAATGGGAATTAGATAACTTTTGTGATAATCAGTGCTTATTTGATAGTTTAAGGAGATCAAAATGAAGTTTAGACCTGTTTTTGGATTCTGTGAAATGGTAATATTAATAGAACTATCTCATCCATGCTATCTGTGAAGATTAAATTAGAAGTTGGAATAGTCAGTATATTTCCATTTACAGAGCAGCTTCATCATATATTACTAAAATGTTGTAAAACATAAAATAATTCTCATTTAATGAGGATTTTATCGTATCAGGTTTTTCATACTTCACTAGTTTAAAACATGTTCTCCTTGTGCTCGCTTCGGCAGCACATATACTAAAACATGATCTCCTTAACTAATTTTAGTTCTACATAAATCATTTCAAGATGACTTTTATATTTAGGTGTACATGTAGCTAGTCTTCAAATATTTTTTTGTTGAAAGTTTTCAGGCAGGGAAAGGAAAGAAGGGAAAGGAAAAATTATGAGATAAGAAATAAATGGAAACAAAGCCTTTGCAAATAAGGAGGGGTGGAAGGGTTGAAGGGAGGGCATGGGAATGGGGAAAAAATAAGAACCAAGATATATCATGTAAAGTTATAAGTTCCCAATGATGAATGTAAATGTATTGTATACCTAAAATATACCAATAAAAGAATTTAAGAGAGAGAGAAAAAAAGAAAGTTTTCAGGCAGTATTATAAGATAAATACCTTATAATAATGAATTTAGCTGTACTTTTATATATTTTTTCTTATTAGATCAATATATATAAATCAGTGTTTTTATTTCATTTGTTCTTTGTTTTGCATATGCTGAAGACAGATGCTAAAGTATCTGATATAGTTTATATGTATTAAATGTCAGCCCTTAGTATTTTTCTGACAGCTAATTTAAAATAATTGAACCAAGCCATATTTCTCCATTGAGTGAAGATGTACCATAAGTTTTGCAGTTTAGACTTTTACAGCTTATTTAGAACTAAGTTGACTTGCATTGAACATAATGAATTTCTAATCCTGAACAAATAATCCTTTTATGTATAAGGTTCTCATCAAGACTGCCAGATAGCTTAGCTAATAGTATCAGAATGTATTTTGTAGAGTATATGAACATTTTGAAATTAGAATAGAAAAATAATAAAACTAATTTTACCTGATACTTATACCTATTTTGCTTCAAATCTAGCTTTTGATAAGTTACAGAGATAAAATAAAACTTACCATATCTTTTGTAGAGTTTACTTGGACCCAGCATTTTCTGTAAATTTTACAAATTTTTTCTTAACATTTCTTGAGTTTTTGGCCAAATTACTGTCTTTATTGCCTCAGAAGTCCAAGAGAATTAAGAAAAATTAAAAACAAATGTCAAGTGTTTCTTAGTCTCTTGTTTGTAATAAAAATGCTGCATATAAGGCTGTATAACATTTGGTGAGCTTAGTCTTACCAACTCATGACTGACTGGTAAGTGACATAAATACTGGAAACCCATTTGAGAACTTTCATTTTTATCATGGAAATTAAAGTAGTTGACTAGCTAATTTTAAGTGTTCCTTCTGTGGTACTACTTTGCAGAAGGAAATGATAGGAAAACGTGAGGAGAGAGCTTAAAACCAGTTGGAAGAAATTCTGAAAAGAGCTGAAAGGTAATGAACAAGATAATGGAATGTGGTGACTGAACACTGGTAGAGATGAGTCTGGTGGTAATCCTGTCACCTGGTGGTGTTTGGTGTACCCGTGCTAATTAAGGACAGTGGTGTTCGCTGTGGAAATGTGACTGACTTCAGGCCTTTACTGGTGTTTGTGACTGTATCTACTCCATATTGGTTTCTCCTTTGTATATTCTATCTGCTGTGGTGAAAAACATTACTGACAGGAAAAGAGTAAAGAAGAAGATAGGTCAGCTCTTAGTGTTGAACCAGTTTAGCTTGAAGTGACCACACAGGCCACTTGAACATGCAAATTTCATTTAAAACCACCCATTTTGCTTTCAAAGGTTCACTCTGAGGGAAAAAGTGATATGCCAACTGTAAACAGGAAACATTCTCAAACTCACGAACAAGTAGTTTTGTGGCTAAGGTTTATTGTTTCGCTTTGTGCAGCTTCCATCATGGACACCTGAAAGCAGTTGCTGTATGTAAGTTGCTCTGAGACTTGAAATTAGTGGGACTCAAAAATACATTTTGAAGGAATTTCATTTGGCATCGAGAAAAGTGACTCCAGTAGAGACCAAAAGTAGTAAGAGGAGGAAAGTCTGTTTATTCATTTGTTCAAATGTGATGTCATTTCCTGAAAATAAATTTTTAGTTGAGATACTGGATTAAAAGAAAATTAGCGATTAAGTTGCTGGCAACAGAAACACACAGTTCTACTTGGCTTTAGCAAGGAGGAAATGAATTCTTTCACGGAAGGAGCTGTCCATGGGTAGGAAGCGCTCCAGATTTTAGCCTGAGGCTCTGGCTCCTGTAGCTTCCATTTCTTTACCTTAGGTTCTTAGGAATCCTACCACAGGGCTTCTAGATCCCCAATCCCCAGCAGAACTAGATAGAAGGTCTCTCTTCCTGGTGTTTTCTTCATGGGAGCTAGGAAAACTTCCTTAGGCCTTCAATCACACAACCACTGCCAGTTTCAGTGTTCAGGTCTTCCAGGTCTTGCAGTCAGAACTGTCTCATGGGTTCTGTCCAGTCATTCCTGACTTGGACTGTGGTGGTGGTCCAGTTCAGGATCCGGGTTCTACTGGAGGGCGGGGCTGCTATTCCTGAAGGCGTTTGAAGGAGGGGGGCATCCCTAACCCTAATCCTCCCATCCAAGTACTAACCGGCCAGACCCTGCTTAGCTTCTGAGATTGGAGGAGATTGGGTACATTCAGGTTGGTACTGCCTTAGACCCTAACCCTAATCCTAACCAAATTGGGGGCTGCTGGCAAGTGTTAAAGGGCAGTAGATGTTGCAGAGGCATCCACTTTTATAAATAGAAACTGATGGTTAAGAATTGATTTTAAAAAAATTGAAATGTGTCCATCAAATGAAATACTTGGTTTTTGAGATCCCTCCCTTCTTCTCCTTCCCCTTCCCCTCTCCCTCCCATTTCCCTGTTACTCCCCTTCCACTTTTTTGTTTCAGCACTGGGAGTCTAGCCCAGGACTTGTACCTGCTAGGTGAGTGCTCTACCACTCATCTACATCCCAAATTCTTCAAATTTACTTAAAAAAACCAAAACTCCATTTTTGTAAAGAGAAGATATATTTTGTTATCAAATAAGAATTTATTTTAAAAAATCTGAAGCAGAGCCATTATCCAGAAATTCTCAAGTAGTCTCTGTCATAGGAGTGGGATTGAACACCATTTTATCTTCATTGCCAAGAATAGTGAAGTTTTATATCCATAGTTGAGAGTCATCTTTGGTGATAGAACAACTACTGCCAACCTTGCTAAATTTCATGAAGTAACATTCAAATAAAGTAGGAGTATTTAGACTTGCTTCAGTTTTCAAAAAAGTCCCCATGATTATACTTTGTAGGAGGTTTTTCCTGAGGGTGGTTTGGCAGTTGAGATTACTAAATGAAGAAGGTTGCCACTGTGTCTTCATTGACCTTTAATATTATTAGCATGTGATTTTTTTGGCAGAGTGCTGGGGACTGAACCCAGAGCCTTGTACATGAGGTTTCTCACTGAGCTACATCCCTATCTCTGTAGCATATGAATTTTTGACAGTTTTAGGGTCTTCAATTACTGTCCAGACAGCAATAATTATAATAATGGTAATAGCTGTCCTTTATTCTTCATTTACATGTTCTACCAGGCCCCATGCTTATTACTTTAAAAATTTTATTTATTTATTTAGAGACAGGGTCTTGCTATGCAATTCAGACTGGCCTTTGAACTTACTACATAGCCCAGGGTGGCCTGGATTTCACGGCAGTCCTCTTGCCTCAGCCTCCCAAGTACTGGGATTATAGGTGTGTGCCACCATGCTTGATTATAAGCAAATAATTTTAAAAAACACTGAAGAAGAAGGAAAAAGCACCACATAGTGTGAAAAACTTAACAATGAGAGAGGTCAGGAGAAACTTCTCTTAGAAACGTAAGGTTTGATCTTTGAGTAAGTCTGAGGAATCCTGCTTTATTATTTTGTAGTTTCCTTAACAGTTGGCACACTTAGCCTCAGTGTCAAATCTCTGTGACAGGGGCAAAGTATTATGGAGTTTAGTGAGATTCAAAGGTTACTTAGAAAGAGAATGCCTGGTTCTGTTAGGCTAATAGTGTTGCTTAGAGCAACAAGATTCTGTTGGATGGGGAGTCTGTATGCAAAGAGCTCTTAGGACCAGTATTACCTAGCAGCACCTATGTGACACGGGAAAGGGTGGGGGTGGCTGTAATCTCTATGGCCTAAGAATAAGCAAATATTGATGTAGGACTTTAAACTATGGCAGTGCTAGGAAATACTAGCAAGTTGCAGCAGAGGTGAATTATACTTTCTGGTTTAGATGTTTTTCTGACTGCTTCAAACTTACATAGGAAAAAAAGTCTTCATATCAAGAAAAATGATATTTATTTAAATTTGGATTGAATGACAGCTTAATTTTAAAATGTATGCTTGCACTACTATGGCAACACCCAGTCAGTTATAGTGTTTTATGCTGTGAGGTTAATGCCTTGGACTTTATTAACAAAATATGTAATATTTGAATGGCATATGACTGTTGTACTCCATGGAATAGGAGTTCTGCAGACATGACTGCTCAAAGTTTCTTTAGTCTTTTCCATTATATAGTGTGATGAAAGTTTCCATAAAAGAAAAACCAAACCAAACCAAACAAAGCTGCCCAGGCTCCCTCCAAAAGACCATTTAGAAGGTGTTCATGTAATATGACTGCAACAATAGAATTGCCATTTCTCTGCCCTAGCATCTGAATCCTCAAGTGGCAGTCTGCTTTGTTTCTGTGGTTCTCTGTCTTCTCCCCTCAGTCTTTAAATGGCTGAATCTGTGTTTGCGTATTGCTTCCATATTGACTCAGGAGCTTGTGTCTTTGTCAGTTGTAGTAGTAAGTGAATCAGAGAGTTGATGTTTGTGACTCTTGTCTGTTTTGTAACGCAGAGTTTCTCAAGGTGTGGAATGAACCCCTGTATCAGAGTCCCTACTCTGGATCTCCAGGCATGGTTCTGTTAGCACTGTAGGTTTCCGGGCCCAAGTAAAGAGTTACTGAATAACAAACTGTAGGATGCAAACAAGGATAAGCACTGTGGCTCAGATCCCATAGGTCCCTAAAATGCCATAATTATCATAATGTTATCCCACATGTTTGGAACATTATTGTGATGGTTCTTTGGTGACAGTATCAGAAGATTACACAAGTCCACTCTAAGCCTATGGCTGATCTTGTAACCTGAAAAATGACTCACAACTGTTTTTTCCCCCCTAAATTTTGATGCAGTCTCATAAGAATAGACCTGCTGATTTAAGTGTCTATTCCCTGTGTACCATGTACTAGAGATATGAAATTATAAGGGTATTCTTTTCAGGGTGTTTAGAAAAAAATGTTTTAAGACAATAAAGTCTTATTTGCTTATAAAAGAAAATAAAAATAAAGTGAATTTATTCTCTTGGGTATCTTGTGTATTCCAAGGACTTTGCTAATTATGTTATTAGCTCTGTAAGTCACTTCTTAATAAACAGTAAAAGAGCTACTTCAATTCAGATTTTAAAAACTTTCTGTCTGCCTTGACTGTCTAGTTGACCAACTTGATCTGCCTGGGGACTTTGAGAAAAAGCAGCACAGGGCACAGCCACCAACTGCAAGGAGAGGGGAAAACAACTCTTTGGGAAGGCCCAAGCCCACCTCAGTCCTCTCAGGTGCTGGGAAGAGCAGGTGTCGAGGGTTGTCTCCCAGCAGACTGAAATGACTCACAGGTGCTGAGGCTGTTCGTAGAGGGACTTGGGAGGGAATGTCACATAGCTACGTCACACAACTCTTCAAATAATGATGTGGTTGATTTCTATGAAAGTATGTTGTTGATATTCAACAAATGTTAAGTGTTATTCAATATTCATAAATGGTATTACCTAACAGAGTTTATACTACTACATAGAAGTAGCTGCTAACTTACAAGATTCTTGTTTCTATGTAGGCAGTGTTGCACAATTTATTTGGTTCTTTCTGTGTCATTACAGCAGTGTAATGGGTACTATTAAGTATTTGAAAAGTATAAGCACTGGTACATTGGTACATAAATTGGATACCCATTTATGTATTTTTCTCTATGATATTTCTTCTAAAATGACATTTATCTTAACTCTTGTATTGGTTTGGCTTTGTTTTTTTTTAATACAGAATCAAAAATTGGGTACAGATAGAGGATTCATTAATGAGAATGCATTTTTAATTATCATGCAACAAGTGAATGAATTTTTCTTACCTTGGAAAGTTAAAAGTGCTCTAAATAACCTCCAGAAAAGCTCTTCAGTAAGTTCACATTACTTCTCAGAGAAGGCTAATGTTTGTCTTTATAATTCTAATTCATGACTGTAGTTCCCCTCTCCCATTTATATATCTGTTCTTATATTTTGCTAATCCCACAAAAAGGCATAGAAAGAGTCTGTATATGGAAAAGTCCTATAGGGTTTCAGGAGGCCATAAAGCCATTTCCACAATTAATTGGTCTTTAAGATGTTCACTTCTTAGGTAAGATTCACTTAAAAAATTTTTTTTTAATAAATCTGGGTATAGTGGTACACACCTGTCATCTCAGCACTCTGGAGGTTGAGGCAGAAAGATTTGCAAATTTGAGGCCAGCTTGGCCTAAATAGCAAGATCTCATCTCATGAATGAATGAATCCAACACCAGTGGTCAAATGGTTCCCTAATTTTTTTTAAAAACGTTAGTGTCAAGTAGAATATGAGCCCACTCTCCTTGCAAAGACCAGAATCATTTCTTTTTTATAAAACTTTCTGAGAATGCTGATACTGCTTTGCTAAAAGTAGTCTGTAGAAAAGACTCTCCATAAGCACACTGGCTAACATGATGAGTGTGTATAAGGTGCCTGCCAAGAATGGTGGACAGACTTGGTGGAGATTGTGTGGTCTTTCCATGCCGGGAGTTCCAGTAGGTTGGCCACTCAGCCTGGTTAGGTGCGACGCGTCCTCCTTGGGGGACCCTGAAGTGAGTATCAGATTTTCCTTCCTCTGAGCACTAAACACAAAAGCATAACATCCTCTAACCTGTCCAGTCCCTTGCTTGTTAAAGTCCTAATTCTACAGTTTGTTGTCCCTCTGAGGAATGGTTAGGCAGTTGACCAACCATATGGAAGTTGTGAGGAATGAAAATCCAATTTCATTCCAGTTTCTGTGCTATAGGAAAGAGTTCTGGAGCAATGATGAACACCTGGTTAATAAGTTCTTGAAAATTCCCTAATAGCTTTTTCTTCAGTGTTGGTAGATGAGAAATGATCATGAAATTTGAGAGACATGAGATTTAATATGAGGTTAGGAGAAAATGATTTTAAAGTTAGCTCAGCCCACTAAAGTTACAGTTGTAAACAAAACAATATAATATAAATCCTGGCAGTGGACACCCAGGTGTGAATTTACTTGATTCATAGTAAATATTTTTTTGTGCTTCAGCGTTTATGCCTTTTTCACTCTGATGGGGCCTGCAGGGCTGAAGCCATTTCTACCTCCGGCATGGCTGGACTTCGTATTCCCGTCTGAAACAGCCTTCTACAAAGGAAGGGCTCAGAAGCCGTTTGTTGAAGTCAGCTTCCTACATAGGTGAAAAGATCACCTTCATAAACAAAAGAAGTAATTTTATTTTCTCTCATTTCTGTTCTTTTGAGGATTAAAGGAGAATATTTAATTAATTTATTTATTTGTTGCTGGATATTGAACCCAGGCCCTCATGCATTCTGCCCATGTGCATTCTAAGCGTACTCTCTACCTCTGAGTTATGCCCCAGCTTAGAGAGAGCAGTTTGAACACCCACTATTTTCCTTATGTCTTGACTGCTTAGAGAAAATACTATTACATGGCAGAACATTGGCAATGAGTAGAAATACAAAGCAGGTTTAATACTAACCTTGTGGAGAAACAGGGAGAGGCCAATGAAATAGTCAAAAGATATGACGTACTTAGTAATACTAAATAGTAATATAATTAAATAAATACAGAAAATGTCGTGTTTTTCAATGGTGGTCTAGATTGTAACACTGCGCCACTCATTTTCAAATATCTGTTTCTGTATGTGGGTAGAAGTCTAGTAGTAGTATCCTTTTGATTAGAAATCATTTTAAGTTTAAATCACTGATACTGCATGAATTAAGCAGGTGAAATCAAATGAGACAAGACTCTTGATTCCAGAATATAAAATTCATATAACTGTGACAGGTGGAACTTGAAATAATGCTGTGGTTTTAGGGAAGCTGTTTTAATGACATCATGTTTCTGTGCATGATTGTTACATACATTTCAAAGTGTAGGAGTATTCTCTGGAATTCATGATTTTGTAATGTAATTTATAATGATTCATACAAAAGCTTTTTTTGAAAACAAATTTGGATAAGTTTTGAATCATGGATTTAAAAAAAACTAGTAAAGTGGTGTCATGGCATTTAAACTTCATGCTTCATGTTGGTATGGTTCATGTTGTTTGTCAAATATCTTAGTATGATAAGGTTTAGTTGGGAATAATACTCAAAGAAGAAATCTTTAAAAAAATTCTCCCAGAGTCTAATTAAAGAATTTTGTTGTTGTTGTTGTTTTTCTTTTGGTACCGGGGATCGAACTCGGGTCCTTGCACTTGTGCAGCTGGCGGTGAAACCACTGAGCTAAATCCCTGGCCTGTTGTTTTTCTTTTTTCTGGTACGAGGGATGGAACTCAGGACCTTGCACTTGCCAGGCAGGTATGGTGTCACTGAGCTAAATCCTCAGCCCTAATTAAAGAATTTAGCAGTAATGTTATTCTTGACCAATCTGTTGTCTAACATTATATATTTTGTCTTCACTGTACATTACCATTAGTTTTATGAGTGGATTTTTAATGATGTGTAGCACCTGAATAAATGCAACTTGATGCCTGAACTTCACTTATTATGACTAATTTGAGAGGCATTTGCTTCCGGAAATGCTAGGTCTAGTTTTACTCAGCACTGATTCAGGTGCCAGGCACTATGCTGGTTGCTTCAGACATGTCTTCTCATTTGCCTTCACAGCACCCCTGCAAAGGAGGCGGTGGTGTGTCTGTTGTACAGCTTGGGAAACAGGATCAGAATGTGCCTATAACTTTGAAGGCTGGGTCACACCTCTAGGAAATAAATTTATGAAGGATTTAAATTTGGTGTTGTTTTTACCCAAACATCATTGCTCTTTTTGTTGTGCAGAGTTGCTTCTCCTATAACTTTGCCTGTTTCATAAATCAGTTTATCATGAGGGACAAGTAACTTTCCTTCTGTCAGGGATTATAACTTATTTTCTGTTTTGTAACATTGCTAAATACATAATTTGAGGCTGATACTTTAGAAGTTATTTATCTGAATGTGATTGTTCCTTTTAAGTGAATGGACATTGACAAAAATCAGGTAGCCAAGACGCTCAATCATAAGGCATATCTGTACTTAGAGGGGGGAAAAAGAGAAAGACTAGCCTAGCTGAGTGAGTCTTGTCTTCACCTGGTGTCATCTTTTCCCCCAGGCACATACCTTAGAGCTCATGGGCCCCAGGGGTTCTTTTTATTGGCTTAATTATTTATCTCAGTAACTGTTCCCTTGGGCTTTTGTAACAATGTGCAGTTTCTAACAGAAAAGAACACCAGATAGTATTGAGGTCTTAAGCATGTAGTTTTGATTAAAAACAAACAAAAAAGCACATACATACAAATTCCATCTAGAACAGGTAGATATCAAATAGTTGTTTCATTTTTTTACATGAAAATAAAGCGACCTAAAGTTGATATAATAGTGAGCATTTAGTAAGAGTGGAAGAAAAGAGAACTCATTTTACTCTGGCCTTGAGCTGTATTTCCTTGTCCAAGAGTTGAGCATTGCTGCTGGTACCCTAAGAAGTAATGTTTTTATTTACATAATCATAGTGTTACAGATGTAGCTAAATAGTTTACTGGTTATGGCACAGGATAAGGAAGACATAGTTAATAACTGCAGAAAAAATAGTCACTCAAACAAAGTTTTAAAACCTAGCAGTGTGGAGAGTTTTGGAGAGGGAACAGAAGTCTGTGGCAGAGCATCAGAAGAAAGAGGTAAAAGCCACCAGAAAGACATGTTGGGATGCTGATTTTCTTCTCTTACACAGTGGGCTGAGAAATACTGTATAATGCTGACACAAGAAACAGCTAATCAAGGGCGGGGATTTAGCTCAGTGGTGCCATGCCTGCCTCCCAAGCAAGCGCAAGGTCCTTAGTTCCATCCTCGGTAGGGGGGTGGGGCCAGCTAACCAGTTGGAGAATTTAAAATAGCAAAATCGAGGGTGAGTTAAAGGTAAAGTAAGTGTGAATGAGTTAGATATGGAGAGGCAGTAAATCAACAGGTACTGTCAGAGATCAACAAATCAAGAAGTGATAATAAGGACATTGCTAAGCTTGATAAACTCACTGAAAGACAGCAAAACCAGTAATAATGGAAGGAAGTGGAAATGGGAAGCAAGGACCAAGAGGTACTTAGTTTTTGTTTATTACCATGGTTCTGTTTGAGAAAACTTAATTGCACATGCACTATTTTTAACATAATTAGGAAAAAAATATTTCAGCAATTGTAGATGTATGGTGTCAGGAATAATCTTTGACCAGCCCATTACATCTTAGCTGTTTTTAGGCCACCAGGCAATGCTATTGCCATTAGTAGTGGAGGGGTCTAGTTTTCAAACAGTGGGGATGTGGTTAGTTGGGGTAGGGTGATGAAAAAAATTCAGCTGGTTTCATAGTTAGATCCTGATCGAAATGTGACACAAGTCTTTAGCTATAAGAAATTAAAAACAGAAACACCCACGACCCTCCTTCAAACATGGAAAGTGAAAGGGCTTTTCTCCTTGCCAGAGCCTGCCCAGACCAGTACCCCAGCTAGAACTCCTGGTTCCTCAGGACCCTACTTCCTCCTGGGGATGCTGTAGTCATTTTGGAGAGTGAATGCGGGTACAGCCTTTGTTTCTCAGATCTGAGGAGCAGCAGAGCTTCAGGGTGCTGACTTCCTCCCAGGAACTTCCTGAAAGGGGAAAGTTTAACATTTCTGGGTGAACACTAAGTGCTTGTGGGTTAAACAATGGCGGCAGCAGTTGTTTTCCAAGAAGGGACTTGCTTTTGTTTTGACTTTGGGAACCTTAGATAGTTGTGTTCTTGCCGCCTCCAGGTGGGTGATCAAGGAAGAGAGTCATGGTAGGTTATGAGCCCTTGGAGAATGAAGCCTTCATTGGGTCATTTTGCCTTTAGCTTTAGTCTGTGTGGTTGTGGAGAGTGCTGGGCAGCAGTGTGCTTAGGGTGGGAAAGAGCTAACTTGGAGGTAGTGCCAACAGCTCAAGGAGGCACCATGGTTTAGAAAGTTTTATAAATGGCTACTTTTATCTCATATGTCATTTTTTGGCCTCTTTGTGGCTGAAATTTTAAATAATCTCATCTTTTGAGATAAAAGAGGGTGAAAGGGGGTACTCTGAGAAACCCCCAGCAGCTGTAATATCCTGTTTAACCACAGCTGCAGATTTCTCTATCAGAAATTGATTTAGTCCAGGTCTTACAAAGTCAAATGCCTCTGGGTTTCAGGTGAGTGACCTTAATCCAGTAGCACTGAGTGGGCCTCATGCCAACTCAAATCTCATGGCTCATTGAAGCTGTTGTTGCCATGTATGGAGTTTTAGAACTGCTAGAGCTTCCAGTTTTTCTGGAAGAATAAAGAGTCTGGTTTTTATGTGAAATCTTTTGGATTTTAAGTACTCAAGAAAAATGTTTGAATTACTATACAGAATTTAGAAATAAGCCTGCTTCGTGGCTTATTTTCCATTTGTTACCATGGTTCTGTTCGAGAAAGTAACTTTTTAACCTTTTGTTAGGACTTCTAGCCCCTGACTCTTAGTTGTTCTGCTTTGATCATTGAAAATGAACTGAGCTTTTACTAGGTACTTTATGTTTCATCTTGTCTCCAAAGCATTTAAGATGTGAATGAGAAGTAGGTGAAAAAAAGAGAGCCAAACAACTCTAGGAGAATAAATGGAATTAGAATGAAATGATACACAATATCCATTTTATCGAAGTGATGTAAACATTTCAGTGCACCTCAAATGGGGCATTGAGCGCTCTCGCAACTTGCATAACGGAAATTTTACCAATCATACAATGTGTAGTGTCCTTAAAACACTGTCTCACAGAGCCATAGCTTTTCCTGATGTCACTCATTGATCAGAAAGACTCCTCAGAAGGGTCTTCAGAAGAACACATTGAATCATGAGGAACAAAAACACTATGGTGCAAGTTTTATAGAATTGTTCTTTTTGTTGCCCCCATTAAAAGGCTGATAATGAAAAAAAAGAGTTTAGTAAATGAGATGGTGGGAAGTGCTGAGCTGCAGGAAACAGCCTTTTGGCAGTTTAATTTGAGGTGGTAGGGAATTCGAGGCATAGGTGGGTGGAGTAAGTAGGGAGAGAGTGGTTAAGAGAAGAGGGGCTAGGTTTGAATCCTTGCACCATCACTGACTAGGGGTTGAACTGTGGGTATGTTGCTTTATTTTTCTAAACCTCAGTTCACTCGTATATAAAACAGGAATGATTATTTACTGACCACTCAGAGGATGGTTATGAGGATTAACTGATTTAATTGGAATAAAGCATTCATTGCAGTTTTTAGTACCGTAAGCATTCCATAAGTTTGGCCATGTGAATTAGGTAAATTTCTAGCAGTAGGAATTTAACTGTCAAAATGATTTAAATATTACTATTCAGGATTTATTTATATCATTTAAATATTTTTCTTTATTTGATACAATCCAAAATTTTATTCCACTTAATATTTGGTCATCAAAAATGCTTGAGTTACCTATGTATAAAGTTTCTTTCTCTTTTTTTTTTTGGTACCAGGGATTGAACTTGGGACGTTGGACTTTCGAGGCAGGTGGCGGAACCACTGAGCTAAATCCCCAGTTCTGTACAAAGTATTTTGCAGAGATAGCCCCTGCAGGGAACTTGTATTTTGGTTAACTGGTTAAATATACAAGTCAGGAGCACTAGGGCCATCTGAGCAAGGCTGTGGTGATTTGGATTGAGGTTATGACAGTGGGCTAACACTGAACTAAGACTTCACAGATGATGGTCCTTTTTATCTTGGGCTAGATTTTTGTTGCTGTTGTTGTTGTTGTTGTTGTTGTTTTTGAGACAGAGTCTTGCTATGTAGTTCAAGCTGGTCTCAAACTCACTATGTATCCAAGGCTGGCCTCAGAGCCAGGATTTAGCTTAGTGGTTCCGCCGCCTGCCTCGCAAGTGCAAGGTCTCAAGTTAGATCCCCATATGAAAAAAGAGAAAAAGAAACCAAGGCTGGCCTCAAATGGTGGCAGTCCTCCTGCCTCCTAAATGCTAGGATTATAGGCTTGTGCTACCACAGGAAGCCTAGATTTTTATAGTTTTAATAATTCCAACCACTGCACAAGAATATTAAGATGTGCAACAAAGTACAATGAAGATTTACGTAAGTATTTTTGTAATAATCATAATTGTTAAGTAGAAAAATTAGCTGTGTTTTGTACTTTGTATTAAACTTTACCATGCGTAATTTTGGTGGGCTATCATATGCATATTTTATCATCAGAGTTCTCTTGGCAGGCCTGAGGTGTACAGAAATGGAGATCTGTGTAAGCAGATGTTCTAGGCAGCCTTGTACCCTAATTGAAAGTGCAAACCTCAGAACAGAGCTCCTGAGCTCCATTAGTGGCCCCTTTGGCCTTTTAAGAAGTTATGTGGGCCCTCTGTGCCATGGTCTTGTCATCTTCACAATTGAGTATGATCATACTGTTGTCTGTGTCATGAAGGAGTGCTATAAATATTACATGAGTAAAAATCTTTAAAGTCTTCGGGATAGTGTCTGGCACATAGTAAACATAGCATGTGTTGGTTTTTATTACCCATCTCCTTTGGAACAATCAATATAAAATGTTAAAGATGGTTGTCTGGTCAGGCGTAGGGCACATGACTTGCTGTTTGAGAACAGAATATGAGCTGACTGTGTACAACTTTAAAACATCTGGGCCTCATTAGCTCCCATGGCTGTGGAAATGGTTGAGGGGGGAGGTATTGGGATGGTCCTTGTTTTGGACATGGAAATTAAAAGCTTAGGCTTAGCTAGCTGCAAGTCACATGGATGGTAAGTGCCTCAGTCTTAAAGCTTATTTGGGTCTGTCAGTGAAGTTGTATGGATTAAGAATTTGTGGAGAGGTGATTGGATCATGGGAGAGTTGTGCTCATGAGTGCATATTCAACAGTGAATTAATCCACCAGTGTTCCTAGCTGAATGTGCTGTTAGGAGTTAGGGCTCAATTGGAAAATGTGGGATGTAGGTCTTTGGGGACATGGTAGTATATCTCTCGCTAGTGCTTTTTCTATGAGCTGTTTCCAGGCCACCATCAGGTAGCAACTTTGCTCTACCATGCTCTTCTACCATGATGTTTTTGCCTTGGAGCCAGCTACCATGGATTGAAGCCTCTCAAATAGTGAGCTAAAATAAACCTCTCCTTCTAGAAGTTGTAGGTGCAGGTATTTTGTCCTGGCAGCAGGAAAGATGACTAATATAGTTGGTAACCTCTCATTCTTCGTGCATGTGGGATTTTTATCCACCTGGGAAGTACTGGTTGAGCAAATGAGTTGCAATCTAAAATGTTAAAAATTAAGGGAGATACAACTGTGACTACTAAACATATTAGTTTTAGGTTTTCATGGGAATCCAAAAGAGTAATATTTATCATATGAGAAAATTAAATTTTCCACATTATCTTTTTTTTTTGCTTAAATTCTTTTATTGGTACATTTTAGGTATACAATATGTTTACATTTCTCATTGGGTGCCTGTACCTGTGCATGATGTATCTTGGTTCTTATTTTTTCCCCATTCCCTGTGTTCCCTTCACCCCTTCCACCCTTCCCTATTTACAAAGGCTTTGCTTTCATTTTTTCCTTTTCTCATAATTTTTCCTTTCCCTTCTTTCCTTTCCCCTTCCCCTCCCACTTCCCCTACCCTTTTGGACCTTTTCTTCCTATTTCAAATTATCAATTATTTGTTTTAATCATTTTAATCCTTATTTACACTTTCAGTTTCTCACACTAGAGAAACTATTCAGTATTTACACGTGTGTCCTATTTATTTCACTTAAGAGTATGGCCTCAATATGTATCCATTTAGCTATAAATGTCTCTAGTTTCTAGTTCTTTATGTCTGAGTAGTACTCCATTTTATTAAAAAACCACATCTTCTTTATCCAGTTTCCAGTTGATGGACGCTTGGGCTGTTTCCAAACTTTAGCTATTACAAACTGTGCCGCTATAAACATGGGTGCACATATATTGCTGAGGTATGATTCTTTTAATTCTTTTGGGAAGATACCCAGCAGGGGAATAGCTGGGTCAAATGGGACCTCTAGTCCTAGTTCTTTGACGTATCTCCATACTGATTTCCACAGGGGTTGCACCAGTCTGCACTCCCACCAACAATGGGGAAAGGTTCCTTTCTCTCCACACCCCCGCCAGCATTTATTGGTTGATTTCTTGATAGCAGCCATTCTTTGTGGGGTGAGGTGTAATCTCAGTGTTGTTTTCATCTGCATCTCTCGAATGACGAGTGATGTTGAACATTTTTTCATATGTTTATTTGCTGCTTTTACTTTGTCTGAGAAATGTCTGTTCATTTCACATGCCCATTTTTGAATTGGGTTAAATTTGGGAAGGTCTGATTTTTTTCAGTTCTTTATATATTTTTCAGTCCAATGTCTGAGGTACAGCTGCTAAAATTTTTTTCCCACATTGTAGGTTGTCTCTTAGCTCTGTTTGTGGTTTCTCTTGCAGTGGAGAAGCTTTTTAATAAGATGAGATCCCAGTTGTTGATTCTTTGTGTAGTTCTCGTGCTACTGAGGTTTTGTTCATAAAGTCTTTTCCTATGCCAATGTCTTCTAGAGTTCTACCTAACTTATCTTCCAGCAAGTTTAGTGTTTCCATCTTAATATTTAGATCTTTAATCCACTTTGATCTTAGTTTAGTGCATGGTGATAGTTATGAGTCTGGTTTTAATCTTTGGCAGGTTGAAATCCAGTTTTTCCAACACCATTTATTAAATAGGCTAGCTTTCCTCCAATGAGGGTGGTTGGCTCTTTTGTCAAAGATGAGGTGGCTGAGTATGTCTGGAGTTGTTTTTGCATCTTCTGATCTATTCCACTGATCCTCAGGTCTGTTTTTTGCCAGTACCATGCTGTTTTTATCACAGTAGCTTTGTAGTATAGTTTCAAGTTGGGGATTGTGATACCCTCAGCCATGTCTGTTGGGTAGAATTGCTTTTGCTATTCTAAGTCTCTTCTTGTTCCAAATGAATTTTTGGATTGTTTTCTCTAGTTCTGTGAAATATATTATTGGGATTTCAATCAGCATTGGATTAAATCTATATAGTAGTTTTGGAAGTATGGCCATTTTCACTATATTGGTTCTTCCTACCCAGGAACAAGGGATGTCTTTCCATTTTCTTATATCCTCTTTGATCTCTTTTTTTCAGAGTGCTGTAGTTTTCTGTGTAGAGGTCTTTTGCTTCCTTTGTTAGACTGATTCCTAGATATTTCATTGTTTTGGACTCTATCTATTGTGAAAGGAATTGTTTCCCTAATTTCTCTCTCCGTGAGTCTGAAATTTGCGTTCAAGAAGGCTATTGTTTTTTGAGTGTTGACCTTGTATCCAGCTACTCTACTGAATCTGTCAATTAAGTCTAGAAGTCTTTTTGCTGAGTTTTTCGGGTCTTCTGATTAAAGAATCATATTGTCAGCAAATAGTGACAGTTTAACTTCTTCCTTTCCCATCTTTATTCCTTTTATTTCTTTCTCTTTTCTAATTGCTGTGGCTAATGTTTTCAGAACTATATTGAACAGGAGTGGTGATAGTGGGCATCCTTGTCCTGTTCCTGATTTTAGCATGAAAGTTTTCAGATTTTGACCACTTAGTATGATGTTGGCTGTTGACTTTTCATAGATAGCCTTAATCAGGTTGAGATATAAAGACCTTCTATTCCAATTTCCTGTAGTTTTTATCATGAATGGGTGTTGGATTTTGTCAAATGCCTTTTCTGCATCTATTGAGATGATCATATGGTTTTTGACCTTGGCTCTGTTAATACAGTATATTACATTTATTGATTTACATATGTTGAACCATCCTTGCATCCCTCAGATAAATCTGACCTGGTCAGGGTGTATGATCTTTTTTTTTGGTACCGGGGATTGAACTCGGGTCCTTGTGCTTGCGTAGCTGGTGGGGAAACCACTGAGCTACATCCCTGGCCCAAGGTGTATGATCTTTTTGATGACCCTCTGTATTCTGTTTGCCATCCACATTATGTTATGATAGTTCGTTAAGGCCTTTCATCAGGTGTTGAATTTTTTTGTTTTTTGAGAATCTGTAATACTGAGCATGGAAACCCAGAAAATGCATTCACTGTGCTGTTCTCCCATCCCCTCCACGCCAGTCCCACCACAGAATGGACTTGAATGTCAGTGTGGTTTTGAGCCTTTCCTAATGATTCTGCTCTGTATGCTGGCAACAAGTTCTCAAACACATGTGAACTCCTTTTGGGGGGAGTCTTTCTGAAGTGAGTGGTTGGCAGAGATGAAGACTTGCCCTAGCCTGTAGGGCTGCACAGAGGACAGACAGAGTTGCACCTTGTAGCAGAGCCAGGTCTCTGCCTACTTGTGTCTGGAAATTAGGTAGGTGATAATCACAACTCTTCAGAAGCAGCACATTTCATATTTTCTTTTTAAAATTCTTGGCTGTTCTCACATTTACTTTTCAGATAAAATTTAGAATCGTTTTGTCAGTTTCTTTTTAAAAAAGCCCATTGGTATTTTGAATGTGATTGTGTTAAATATATAGATTGATTTTGGGAAAATTTACACTATTACAGTCCAGGAATGTGGTATGCCTTGCTTTTTTTTCTTCTTTTCAAAACGCCTTCTCTTTTTTTACCTCAGTAAGTGAATTTTTGTACTTTTATTTATATAGGTCCTACACATTTCCTGTTAAATTTATTTCTGGGTATTTTAGACTTTATTTTTGATTGCTGTAGTGAATAGACTGTTCTTAAATTATATCTTGTAACTGGTGTTTGCTGATTATAGAAAAGCTGTTGATTTTAGTGGATTTATAAGTGTGCTTATCAAGCCCATTTACTCAATTGCCTGAAAATAAGAATTGATATTGCCTGTATTTGTTGTGTTCATGAATATGGGGGGAAAAGAATGTAAGAAACATTACTAAATTCTCTATTAGAATATAAAGTACATTTTGGGTCTTTATTTTTATTAGGATTTACTGTGGTACATACTTGACACATGTTTGTAGAATGGTTCTTAACTTTCTTAATTGTATAAGTTTTTTCAGTTTTTCTTGTCATCTTTAAGGAAAAATATCCCCAAATAGTAGTAGTAGTCAATTTTTATAGTATTTGTCTCTTCCTTATGATTCTTACCTTATTGTCTTGACTGAAACTTTAGTAAAATGTTCAGTGGTAATTGCTGTAGTAGATATTCTCTTTTTTTTTTTTTTTTTTTTGGTACCGGGGATTGAACTCGGGTCCTTGCGCTTGCGCAGCAGGTGGCGAAACCATTGAGCTAAATCCCCGGCCCAGATATTCTTATTTTAGTCCTGATTTTTATGGGAATACTTTTAGTGTTTTACCTGGGGATAGAAGCTCATAAATGTAGACCACTCTGGACTTCATTAGCTCTAAAGCTGTGCACATGGATGGGATAGGAGAAGTTTGATAAAAAATTTTTTAAAAATCACATTAAATGTACTTACTTTTATTCCTGATTTACTAGAGTTGTTCTGTATTAAAATCATGAATAGTGTCAATATGTGTATATTTTCTTAGGTAATGACATTTTTCTGCATAGTCTAATTTTCTTGAATTACTGGACTAATTTTTATTCTAATAATACATTACTAAATTAATTTGCTGCATTTTATGGTTTTGTTATATATTCATGAATTAGACTTTTTGGATATTTTCTGTTATACTACCTGGATAATAAATTTTAAAATGTGGGTTTTTTCCCTGTTCTATGAAAGAGTATTAAATCATGTAGAAATTACCTGCTACATTTTAGCAGAACTTACCTATAAAACTGACATTAGTGGTAGTCTTTTAGTTATCCCTTCCTTCTTATTGTTTAATACTGTACAAGTAATACAGGAAAAAAATTTAGGATATGACAGAGGACCAGTAAGGAGAAAAATTACCTGATTCGCTCTCAGGTGAAAAGTACTCATGAACATTTTAAGTTTTTCTAAACATTTTTCCTATGCATAAACTCATATATGTGAAGTACATGTGTTGTTTTAACAAATATTGTATCATATGTGTTATTTTACAACATTTCAAGCATCTTTCTATATCGATAATAGTATACTTCATTTTCATGGGTTGTATAGTATTTCATTATGTAAATATGTAATTATTTAGCCAGGTCTCTTATCGGTGAATAGTATTTCAGTTGTTTCCAGTCTGCTTTCCTACGTGAAATGTTGAGTAATCATTCCTATATAGACATCTTTGCTTAATTGTCTGTTTTTCTCCCTCTTGTGGCAAAGTCTTCAAAGTATAATTACAGAATCTAAAGGCAATGAATATTTTTAAGTACACATTTTGTCAGATTACCTTCCCAAAGTATTTACTGTACAGAGTGTGAGGTTATCATTTACCTTTAACAATCACTGTCATTATTTTGTAATGAAAATAACCTGATGATAATCTCACTTGTGCCTACAGTAGGGCTGGTTCCCTGAGGTGTTCCCCCTTGCACTCAAGTGCCTTGGCATTGAGAGCATCTGCGTGCAGGCTCAGGCTTCTCTCTGGGCACCATTTCCACACTCCTGTCCCTTTGGCTTGCCGAATGGCTGAGGGCAGGCATGTGTTATGCTGTCTTGGCGCCATGCCTGCCTTGGGAATACCAAAAGGAATAGCCAAAACTTTGGGGCAACACTTAAAATTAATTGGTTTTTTAAAATAAAAATTGTTATATATGAAAAAAGTTCAAGGAGTACAAATGTATATAAAATGGAGGTGGAGATTTTTTTCCTCTTTTTTTTTTTAAACCTTCTCTGCTTTGAGACAGGGTTTCACTATACAGTTCAGGGTGGCCTTGAGCTCACTCTAGCCCAGCCAACCTTGAACTCACCTTGGCCTCTATCCTCCTGCCTCAGCCTCCTGAGTGGAG
Organism: Heterocephalus glaber; assembly: GCF_053883595.1. NCBI lineage: Eukaryota > Metazoa > Chordata > Mammalia > Rodentia > Bathyergidae > Heterocephalus > Heterocephalus glaber. Next base: position 61,110,564 of record NW_028258317.1, on the reverse strand, counting down.
TTGGAAATTTCCAACCCCCTTCCCAGAAACAAATCACCATTTGTAATTTGCTGTTTACCTCTCTAGGCTTTGGTTGGCTGGTTGTTTTCAGTCCATCAATTGGGAAGGTGTCATTTTATCTTCTAACTGAAGTCACCATTGATAGCAGGGGAACTAATATGGATTGAAAAGAGGCTCTGCTCACTTTACTATATTTAGTTTTGTTTCCCCAGTAACAAGTTATTTTACACTTGGGGAAATGGGAGAGCATTTAAATGGCTTATTTGAAGTCTACAGGTCAGTAGGTAATAGTGGTGGAGCTGGAATTTGATCTGTTTGTCTCCATAGTACTTCCTCTGTTTCAGAATCCCTGTCTGGCTAAACTTGCAAATGTTGTAGCCACTAGCCACATGTAACAGTCACACTTAATGAAAATAAAATAAAATTAAATTAAAAATTAAAATTTAAAATTGTGCTGTATTTTAAATGCTCAATAGGCACATGTGGCTAGCCACTTAAGAGCACAGGCAAAAAGCTGGGTATGGTGGTAAACACCTGTAATCCTAGTACTTTATGTGGCTCAGGCAGGAGGACCACAAGTTTAAGTCCTGTCTGGAGGACTGAAGGGAGACCCTGTCCCAAAATAAAGGGAAGCTCGGGTGCAGCTCAGTGGTAGAGTACCCCTGAGTTTGAACCCCAGTACTGAAAAAAAGCACAGATAAAGACCAGATAAAGATCATGTATATCCTTGTAGAAAGTTCTTTTTAACAAACATGGAATCACTGAAATTGGAAAATTCATGGATGCAGGTCTTTTTGTAAAATTTTATGCCAGCACATTTTAATAAACTTGTATCCTCTAGATTTAGATAGCTATGAAAACCTTGCTTGTTCAAGAAATGGGGCAAACGTGCTAGGTCCAAAATTTAAAAATGAATTGTTGATCACCTGTTTTTAACTCTCTTTTGGGAGTGGGAGTAGTCACTAAGGAATGCATTCATCATAGGGTTTGGATAAATCTGAAAGTGGACCATCCAGAACAAGAAGGCTCCTCCCCTTTATCTTTATTTTTTTCTCTGTATGGATATAATCTCCCAGCCAGGTGCATTATGTGTTTTTAAAGGTGTATTTCAAGTGTGTTGCAACAAAATGGGACCTGCCATCATCCTGAGTTTTAAAGTTTTTTATTTTAATTATTCATGTTTGCAGTACATAATGTTGACATTCCTTGTGTGGAGCTGGTATGCATAGATAACACATCTTAATTCTTTTTTCATCCACTTTCCCCCTACCTCCCTCTATCTCTTCATCACCTTCCCATTTGAGAAAGATCTATCCTCCTACTTCTTATTATCTTTTATTTTGCTCTTTGTTTGTTTTTGTGTTTTGAGACTAGGTCTTGGTCTGTAGTTCAGGCTATCCTTGAGCTATGTAGCCCATGCTGGCCTTGAACTTGCAGCAATCCTCCTGCCTCAGCCTCTGAGTGCTGGGATTACAGGCATGTGCCACCATGCCTGGCTATTTTGCTCTTTAATTTATTTATATTTTGGGTTTCTCATAAAAGAAAAAGCATGCAGTATTTAAGCTTGTGTGTCCAGTTTATCTCACTTAATATTATGGTCTCAAGGTGCATCCATTTTCGTACAAGAGACTCAAGTTTATCTTTCTTTATGGCAGAATAGTACTCCATTGTGTGTAAACACCACATTTTCTTTATCCATTCATTAACTGTAACTGACACTACTGTACTTGCTTGGACAGGCTCTTAAGTGCTTCTCTTATTGGCCTTTTGATAACAGTGAGTTAGACTGGGGAAGGAAGCTTGTCTATAGGGCAGAGCTGATCAGCTGGCAGTATATCACTGAGGACAGGTTAGAGTAGAGTAGACATGTGAGGGGTTTGGTCCATTTGGTCTTTTTTTTTCTTCTTCTATACTTTCTTTTTTTCTGGTACCAGGGATCGAACTCGGGTCCTTGCACTTGCAAAGCAGGTGGCGGAACCACTGAGCTAAATCCCCGGCCCCCACCTACTTTCTTTTATTATTATCAGTCTTTGCGTCAAGATACATAGCAATGATAGCAGGTTTCTTTTTAAAGCTTAGTATTAAATATTAAATATCTTTCCCCATTTTAATTTTATATTACTCTGCCAAGGGAAAAAAAATTAAAACTCCAGTTATCTGAAGCCTGGACACACTTCCATGATTAGCCGGGCTATGTAAAAGTTGGTGGCTTTATTATACCTGCTGTGTAAAGCAGATCTAGGCCCTACAAAGATGGGAGCAGGTTATAATTGTTTTTGAAAAGTGTGCTACAAAAATGGATGGCCTCTTATAAGCCTGGTTATAAAGTAAGGACGGGGGCAAGGGAGGGACATTTTTCTTTCAGAAAAAAAAAAAATTCTGAAGTGTCCCAGGTAATAATTTTTCCTAAAATGGTTGGAGCAGGGGATAAAATCTCAACTGGAGCTTTGAAGTACTGTCTCTGGAGGGACCAGTAAGTAGCTGCTTTGCCGAGGAGGGTGACTGTGGGGTAGGGAGTGACTAGGTTGGCCCTCTGCACCCTCCCCAGCTGGGGAATGGAAGTGGAAAGTCTGTTGCCCAGTGGCTGTCAGTGAGCTGATGCTTGATTGGTACTGAATTCTCTAAGAGGTTTCTTCTAGAAACAGACAACTCAGAGTCTTCCTCTCACTTCAGCAAAGAAGTTGTGTTTAAAAGCACTTGGGGAGTTGCTCCTCCACCATGGGAGTGGGAAGGCTCAGAGCCAGGGAGTCCTAAGTACAGCTGCCCTCTAGGCTGTAACGGAATTCCTGCAGGTTGGAGACCCTGTAGAAGTACACAAAGGCTACTGCAACCACCGGGACGTGCAAAATCTGATGAGACTGGAACCATATGTCAAATTTTCCAGGAAAGAAGCGCTCAGGAATACGAACAGCATAAAGGCCAGCGCCGGTGATGTACGTCACAGCCACAAGAAAGAACCAGCCCATCTGGCCCACTGGTGGCCTTGACAGAGCCCTCAGCGATTGTAAAGTGCATAGTGGGCATAACACCACTCAAGCCAAGTCCCAGGAGCATACCTGCACCTGTCTGCCGGTGCTTAGGAGTGGCAAACCGGTCCCACTGTGCTACAGTGCTGGCAGAAATGCCCAGGACACAGACAGTGGACAGGTAGATGAGCTGAGGCTGTGCGGAGCAGTAGAAGGAATAATAGAGCCAGGGGACAAAGCCTCCCCATAGTCAATAGAGCAATCCCTGAATAGTCCAGTTTGGAAAAAGTCTGAGAGACTTTCTCTGAATGACAATAGACGGTGTGAAAGAGCCAGGAGAAGCTGAGGCAGAGCACTGCACCCAAAAAGAACATCCCAAAAACCACCTTCTCCTGTAGAGGGGCCATGAAGTACATATTTGGTTGGAGCATGGTCAGGATTCCCAAAAAGAGAAAGAGCACAAAACCAAGTAGATGGGTCCAGATGTTGCCAGTTTCTGTATGGATGCAGAAGATGCTCTTGAAGCAAGCCCGGAAGGAAGGCATGGGTGGCCGGTGGCCATGTGACAGGTCATCATTGTCCTTCAGCCAGTCAGGGAGCACATCATACGGGATGCCTCTCCAACGCCTCTCCCAGACCTTATACGCGACTCTTCCATCTTCTCCATAGCATGGTGGGCCTGCAGGGGGCAGTGGCAGCACCCACACCTCCTCTTCCTCTTCCTGGGGCACTGGGCATGTTGGCTCATCTTCAGCTTTGGTTGGGTTGGCGATTACCTGCTTGGCTTTCTCTTGTAGCAGAGGTCCCAGTTCAGCCAGTTCCACTGTGTCAGTTTCCCTGTTATTGGCAGGAGTCCCAGTGTCCTGTGCTGCCACCGATCCTTTGTGGGAAGACATCTGGCTGGTACCTCAGTACCTTGCAGCTTCAGCTTGGGGGAAGGTTGGGGTCTCTCAGCCCCAAGGGGCAGAGATCTCCCTGTGATGGGAGACAGGCTGGGCGGGCAGGCGGTGCTGTGCTACATCCCGCGGCGGTGGCGGCCAGAAGGGGTGTGCGACCGCCTGCGTCACCTCCGCGGCCCGTCACCTCCCTGGCGTCTCCGGGACATTTGGTCTTAATAACAAAATTCAAACTAGCTCATGAAGTTCCCCATGAAGAACTTAACTGTGAGAGAAACAAGTACTGCTTCTCCTCATTTATGGAATACATGCTGAAGACCGAAAATGCTGTGTATTTTGCCTTAGAGTAAGTAGGTGCTCAACACATGCCTGATAAAGACGTGGACGGGACACTTGCACATGTTTAAAGAACTCTCTTAGGAGTTCCTGGGTAATCCATAGCGTCAGACTGTTGATGTGGCCTAGAAAGTTCCGAGGATGTTTTCCAGGACTGCCAAAACTACTGAAAACTATTTTTCTCTGTGCTATTTAAAACTTAGTATATTAGTACAACTCATAGTATATACTAATAAACATGAAATATTATATGTAGTATATTAGTATAATCTCTATTACATATTAGTAGATGTGTTCTTCATTTTTCTTCTGTACTGAATAATGGATTGTATGTCTCATTTATTGTCTCATGAATGTCTGTATTTTACGACTTTTTCTGTTTGTGTTTGGCCTTAATTTTATTCTTCAGCATCACTGGCAAGTCACTGGGTGCATCAGAGTAATTGTATAGGAGGCAAGATTTTGGGCAGTAAACAAGCTAGTTCCTGAATTTAAATTGGAAACTTGGATGATTGCGTTAACTTTCAGTCCAGCAGAAATTCTTAAATTGCTGCCTTAGGGCCCTGGATAGTAATTCGGGTGTGTTAGGAAATTATAGGGAGTCACAGGAATGTGAAATCATTACAAGAGCCGCAGTTGTTTTTCCCACCTGCAGGTGGCAAGGCCAAAGGGAGCATTGGAGGGCTGAAGAAAACGGAATGGGCTGCTTGGTCACAGTCAGAAGGGGTTACTGTGTCTCCTCTGTGACATTTAGAAATAACAGACCAGGGGTCGTGTGCAGACAAAGGGGATCCTCAAAGAGTGTACTTTTAATTTCTTCTGGGAGAAAGTGCAGTTCTTCCATGATGCTTAGAAAATACTTTCATTTGGAGTAAGCACTTGTGCTCTGTGATCATGAGTGGCTGGGGAGAAGAGCACTGACCGTGACAGTAGCTGCATTTGCTGGTTGGCGTCACCTTCCCAGGTGGAATCAGCCTGTTCCCAGGAGAGGATTCTCATGAAAACCCCACACTTAGAGATCGCTCACCTAGGCTTGCTGGCTCTGGTACTCGCCCTGTGTTTTCTCAAAGAGGCCCTGCATATTAGTATTTCTGCCTTGGCAAACAGCATTGTCATCCTTTTGTTTGGTACACCGATGAAGATTAATTTGGGAGGAAATGTAATTGGAGGCCAATTACATCTGATGGCCAGACCTATTAGAGCAGAGCAGTGTTGTTGATTGGGAAATGGAAAGCATTTGAGATACTGTCTGGGAAGTACATTAAAATACAGCAAATGTCACCGCTTGGTCTAATAGCCTGATTTAAATTACTTTTTTCCTTTGCTATTGTATTAGGTTGTTCCAGATAGACTTTGGAGTTCAAGAGAAGGAAACTATATGGTAAATGAATGCTTCAGCATCTTGATACATTTATTATCATTCATATAAAAATTGAAAAGCACTTAGAGGAAATCTTTAGTTTTTGATTCCTGTGGAGAGAAGACAGGCATATAATTCACCTTTTGAGTTTAGTGGTTCATTTAGCCCCTAGGGATTAATTTCATCTGAAGTAGTCCTAAATGAACAACATCCTTGGCATTTTTATTTTTGCCTTCCCAGTTTCAGTTTCTTAACTTTTTGTAAAATTGAGATATAATTTACATAATATGAAATTTATCATTTAAAAGTATATAAATTGGTGAGGCTTTTTCTTTTTGAGACAGGGTCTCACTATGTAGTTCAGGCTGGCCTTGAATTCACCGGGATCCTCCTGCCTCAGCCTCTCAAGTACTGGGATTACAGGCATGTGCCACCATGTCTGACTCCAGTGTTTTTTGTTTTGCTTTGCTATTGGAGATTGAACCTAGGGGCTCATACATTCTAGGCAAGTGCCCTATTATTGAGCTACATTATATCACCCAGCACCCCACCTCCTCTTTTGTATTTGTTTATTTAGGCACAGGGGATTGAACTCAGGACCTTGCGCTTGCGAGGCAGGCACAGTGCCACTGAGCTAAATCCCCGGCCCTCTTTTGTTCTTGAGATGATCTCCCTGAGTTGCCCAGGCAGGTCTCCAACTCATGATCCTCCTGCCTCAGCCTCCTTAGTAGTTACAGCTACAGTTGTGCAGCACCACACCTGGCTAACCACTCAGTATCAGATTGTAAAATGTAGCCTTAGAGTACAAAATTCAGTGGTTGCTATGTTCAGAGTTGTGTAAGTATCACCGTTATCTAATTCCAAAATATTCCCATAGCCTCCATAAGAAAGTCTTACATATTAAGTCACTCCCATTCCTTCCTCCTCCTCACCCCCCCACCCCGACAACCACTAATCTTTCTGTGCCACGGTTTTGCCTGTTCTGTAACTTTTCATGTAAATGGAATCACACACGTGGCTTTTTATGTCTGCTTCCTTGGCTTATCTTCATGGTTTATGCATTGTGTTTATCTGTGAAGAACGGTAAGTCAGTACTTTGTTTCTTTTCGTGGTCTCATAGTGGCTGAGCAGAGGGCACTTTAACACAGAGAGGTCTAGAGCAGAGATCTGCCAACAAGATGAGGAGCTAGATTTCAGTGGAGAGCATCAGGTTCCAGGTACAGGGATGGTGGAAGCCTACCAGCTGTGCAGGTGATATTAACATTCCAACAGCTGTAGCCTGGGGACACAGGCCTCTGGTGGTGTGGAGTGGCCAGCTTAGATCAGAGCTGGGGAGGAGAGTCTTGCTGTCTGTGTGGGATGCTGCTGTCACATCACTGGAGCTGTTGGCACACGGAGCAGGGGCAGCTGCCCACTCTGCAACACATGTCAGATATCCTCCTTCCTGGTAGGTGTGCAGGGCTAAAAAAATAGTTGACCTTCAGTTCTGATTTCCTGTGAAGATAAAAGGCCAAATTTTCAAAAGCAGAAGGAATTTTTAAAAGAACTAAAAAAACCAAACTTCTGGGAGGAATGATAGTTTCTGGTAGGCGCTGTGGAAGAGGCATCAAAATGGCCCCAAGCCCAAGATGGATGGTGCAGGCCCAGGCCAGTGAGGGACCAGGGGCGGGAGTCACATTTGAGCATTGAGAGACAGTGAGTATGGCAGGCAGCTTGGCTTCTGCTGAGCAAGCAAGTGCAGACCCTGAGGTGGAGTAGGGCCTGTGGGGAGGATGGCAGGGATGATGGAGAAACGTAGTCACGGCTGAGTATCATTGTCTTCCACAAACCTCTTACCTCTTCTCCTTCATAGGTAACCATTGAAGTCCCTGATTTTATTTATTTATTTATTTATTTTTGGTACAGGGGATCGAACTTGGGTCCTTGGCGCTTGTAAGCCAGGTGGCGGAACCGCTGAGCTAAATCCCTGGCCCTCCCTGACTTTATTATGAGCAAACTTTGTTTTAACGTTTATTAATGGGTGACATTTTGGCTACCAGTAAGAGTCCGTGTCTCTGCTGTGTGAGGCATGGTTGTACAGTAAATTGAGCTGAAGGAAAAAGAATGCTTTTTCCCTTGGACAACCATAATTACCTTTAAAAAGTTTAAAATGTCCTTTTCAGTTTAGCAAAAGCCTGTTATAAAGAAAAACATATACAGCAATAGATTCTGCTTATAATATTAAGATTCCAGTAAAATGAAATTTAGATAGGCCTTTACAGTTTATTATAATATCTTCTTTTTGGGGGTGGTACTGGGGATTGAAACCAGGGCCTTCACACTGAGCTACATAGCCAGGCCTATCTATCTGTCTGTTTATTTATATTTTGACAGGGTCTTGCTAAATTGCCCAGGCTGGGGCTCAGCCATGTGATCCTCCTGCCTTAGCCTCCTAGAGAGCTGAGGTTATAGCAAGTACCACCACACCCAGTTTATAACAACTTTTAATAACATCAGCTTTTTTGAAATGTAATTGATAATATAGATAGCTGTACACGTTAAGCGTGTAGAGTTTGATGTTTTGTGATTTATGTGCATCAGTGGAACCATTGGCACCATCAAGATGATGAACATATTCACCAAAACCAGAAGTTACCCAGAAGATACACCCCTCTTCTCCAACACTGCTCTGAGTTTTGTCACTACAGACTAAATTTCCTGTAGTGGAGTTTGACACCTGTGAGATCATGCAGTATGCTCACTTTTTTTTTTTTTTTTTGGTCATACTGGGGATTGAATTCAGGGCCTTTGTAGTAAACTATATTCTCAATCCTTTTTATTTTTGGAGATAAGATCTCATCAAGTCACTGAGCAGTTGTCCAGACTGGGTTTGAACTCAGAGTTCTCCTGCTTCAGTGTCCCGGAGTGCTGGGATAACAAGCATGCACCACTAGTATGTCTGTCCACTTTTAATCTGTCTTTTGCCACTCAGTAAAATCATTTCGAGGTTCATCCATATTGGTTTACTCCTCTTTTTGCCGAGGCATAGTCTATTGTTGGGTGATACAGTACCACATTTTCTTTTTTTTGTTTTTTTGTTTTTTTGTTTGTTTGTTTTTGGTATCAGGGATTGAACTTGGGTCCTTGCGCTTGCAGGACAGGCAGCGGTACCACTGAGCTAAATCCCTGGTCCTACAGTACCACATTTTCTTTATCCATTTACTTGGTGAATACTTCGATTGTTTCCAGTTTTTGCCTACTTTAAATAAAGCTGCTGCAAATGTCCGTGTATGGGTCATTGTGTGGATGCATGCTTTGTTTTCTCCTTTGGGTAAATACATAAGAGTGAAATGGCTAGAACACATGGTATGTATATGTTTAACTTCTAAGAAATGTTAGTTTTCCAAAGTGGATTTCAACATTTTACATTCTTAATGTGTGAGAGTTCCTGATGCTCTACACCCTTGCCTATACTTGATATGGTCAGTGCTTTAAAAAATTTTTGTCTTTTTTAAATTTTGGTGTTGAATTCAGGGCCTAATACATGCATGACAAGTGTACTACCATGGAGCTCCATCTTCTGCCCATTGTTTTCATTTTGCTTCTTGACCCATTCTGCCAGTCTATTTCTTTTGATTGGTGAATTGAGACCATTAACATTGATGGTTATAACTGAAACATATTGACTTGTCATTGCCATGACTTTTTCTTTTTGTTCCGTTCTCCCCCTTTCCATTTAATTTCTTGTCATGCCAGATGGGTTCATTCTGCTTTGCTTCCTGGGGTTGTGATCCTCAATGTCTGTTCCTAGGATATTGTGTCAAATTCTTTGGAGTGCTGGTTTGGTATTCACAAAGTTCCTAAGGTGCTCTTTGTCATGAAAGTATCTTATTTCTCCATCCATTTTGAAAGATAGTTTTGCAGGGTACATCAGTCTGGGTTGGAGGCTGTTTTCTTTTAGGGTTTGGAATATGTCACTCCAAGCTCTTCTTGCCTTGATGGTTTGTGTTGAGAAGTCTGCTGTGATTCTGATGGGCTTTCCTTTGTATGTGATTTGTTTCTCTTCTCTGACTGCTTGGAGAACTTTGTTCTTCTGTTGAGTTTCTGGAATCTTAACAATGATATGCCTATGTGTAGATTTTTTTTGATCAAGGCTATTTGGAGTCCTATATGCCTCACTTATCTGTATGTCAAGCTCTTTTCCCCTGCTTGGGAAGTTTTCTGCCATTATTTCTGTGAAGAGATTTTTTATGTCATCTGCACTCTCTCCTGTTTCTTCATTGAGCCCAGTCAGTCTTATGTCATTCTTCTTCACATCATCTAGCAGCTACTGGATTGATTTCTCATGTTCCCTTATAATTCTGAAGCAATTTTTCTTTTCCTGGTCACTAATTGCAATCTTATCTTCTATATCTGAAATTCTGTCCTCACATTGGCTCATTCTGCTGTGTAGACTTTCAGTGGAGTTTTTCATGTCCTGGAAATCTATTTGCATCTGTTTTATGGATTCCATTTGTTTCCTATGTTGGGATCCCATCATGTTCCTGAGCTCCTCTCTAGATTTTTTAATCATGTCTTGCACTAGGGGCACAATTTCTCCTGTTATCTGAGAAATTATTTCTGATTTCATTTTTTCCAGATCCCCCTTTGTTGCCAGTTCAGTGGGTCCAGGTGGTTGAGTATCAGAGTGTTCTATCTCATTTCCCTTTGGGGTTGCTGTAGGTGATCTGAAAGTCTGGTTTTGAGACTTATTTATGTGTTTTCTCATTTCAACTTGGGCAGGGGTGCTGTTAGTGCCTGCAGGGATTACCTCCTCTGAGCTGGGAGAGGTGCGACAGGGGCCGGGAGCAGCTGTAGGGATGGTGACTCAAAAGCCCTTTCCTGTGGGCTGGGAACAGCGGGAGGGATGGTGGCCAGGAAACCCCTTCCTCTGTACCAGGAGTAGTGGGATGGTGGCTCAGAAGCCCCTCCCTCTGGGCCGGGAGCGGTGGGAGGGATGGTGGCCTGGAAGCCCCTTCCTCTGGGCCAGGAGCAGCGGGGCAGAAGGTGGCCCAAAATTCCTTTCCTCTGGGCTGGGAGCAGCGGGAGGGATGGTGACCGGGAAGCCCCTTCCTCTGGACCAGGAGCAGTGGGACGGTAGCTCAGAAGTCCCTACCTCTGGGCCGGGAGCAGCAGGACTCAGTACCTTGGTCTGGTGGTCTGGTGTCCTCTGCGTCTTTGTAATGTGGAACCAGGTGGCTGCCTGTCTGCAGCGGGGTGATTCGGCGTCTTCTGCGTGACGCGGGACCTCGGTAGGGCGTGCACAGACCTGCCTGTCTGCAGCAGGCTGATTCGATGTGTTCCGTGCGACTCAGGACCTCGGTAGGGAGTGGGCAGACCTGCCTGTCTGCAGCGGGGTGATTCCCATTGTTTTCATTTTAATAGATGTGAAGTGGTATCTCTTTTTTTTTTTGGATTTCCATCATTACTAGTACTGTTGAATAGGTTTTTATATACAGCTATTTGCCATGTGTGTAACTTTTTTTTAGTGAAATGTGCAGATCTTTGGCTCATTCAATTTTTTGGATAATACTTGTTTTCTTACTGAGTTTTGAGAGTTCTTAATATTTTCTGGATACAAGTCCCGATACATGCTTTGCAAGATTCTTTTCTTTTGCTGTAGCTTGTATGTTTCTTCTTGTGTGTCCTTTGAATAATTTTCTGCTTCATTGATTTTTTTTTTTTTTTTTGTACTGGGGATGGAACTCGGGACCTTGTTCTTGCAAGGAGGCTACAGAACCACTGAGCTAAATCCCTGGCTCTTTTGAATAATTTTGATAGGGCCAGGGATTCAGCTCAGTGGTGCTGCCGTCTGGCTCACAAGTGCAAGGGTCCCGAGTTCAATCCTGGTACCAAAAAAAAAAATAATTTTGATAAAATCAAATTTAATAATTTTTTCTTTTATGGATTGTGCATTTGGTATCTAACCTAAGAAATCTTTGCCCAGGGCAATCTAAGATTACAAAGATTTTCCCTTGTGTTTCCTTCTACATCTAATATAAAATGTATAACACTTTTAAAAGAAACCACAGGAGAAAATCTCTTGAATAAATTTTTATAAATGGTGTGAGATATGGATCACAGTTTTTTTGTATATGGATACCAACTGGTTCCAGTACCAATTTATGAAGACTATCTTCTCTGAATTGCTTTTGTATTTTTGTCAATATTTTATTTATGTCTGGGTCTGTTCAGACTCTATATTTCATAGATTTGTTTATCTTAATGTCAGTAATGTAAGCTTCAGGGTCCCAAGTTCGATCCCTGGTACCAAAAAAAAAACGTAGGCTTGATTAGTGTAGCTTTAAAAGCAGTCTTAAAATCACATGTTAGGCCTCAACTTTGTTCTTTTTCAAATTGCTTTGGGGACTTCAAAGTCCTTTTGTTTCACATGAATTTTTTTTTGTACTGGGGATTGAATTCGGGACCTTGAGCTTGCGAGACAGGCAGCGGAACCACTGAGCTAAATTCCCGGCCATTTCACATGAATTTGTTGATCAGCTTGTTGGTTTCCACAAAAGAGCTCTATGGAATTTTTTTTTTTTGGTACCAGGGATCGAACTCAGGACCTTTCGCTTGGGAGGCAGGCACTTGAATTTTGATATGGTATGTCAAGATAGGAAGAGCTGATACCTTAACAGTTCTTTAGTCCATGAACACAGTAAATCTCTGTTTATGAGGACATTTGTAAATTTCTCAACAGTGTTTTGTACAGATCATACATGTCTGTTATATTTATCCCTTAGAATTTTATAGTTTTATGCAATTGTAAATGGTACTTTACAACATTTAATATTCAGCTGTTTGTTGCTTGTATATAGAAATAGGGAATTTTGAATAATTGATCTTAGATTTAGTGAATGCATTTTAGTAGACGTTTCTTAAATTGCATTAGATTTTTCCATACAGATGATCCTATCTGTGAATAAAGACTTTCTCCTTCCCAATCTGGATGCCTTCCATGTCTTCTGTTGCATTGGCTAGAACTTCTAGTAGAAGTGAAAAGAGGATATTGTCATTTTATTCTGGATCTTAGGATGAAAGCAGTCTTTTTCTGTGTGATGTGAACTGTATGTTTTCTGTAGATAATCTTTGTCAGGTTGAGAATGTCCCTTTCTGTTTCTAGTTTGCTGAGAGCTTGTATAAAGAGTAGATGTGGGATCTTTAAAAGTTTCTTTCTCTGTTGAGATGAATATATTTTTATCTTTATTGGTTTAAGTGGAAAACTATTGATTTCTGCTCTGATATTTTTAATTTCCTTTCTTCTGTGTATTTTGGGTTTTATTTGCTTTCAGTTTTTTAAGGTAGAAACAGGGCATTGGCTTCACCCACCCACCCTGCCTCCCTTCCTCCCTTGTTCCCTCCCCCCCTCCTTTTCTCTCCTTCCTCCCTGCACCTCGCCTTCTTTCTTCCGTATAGGTACTATTAATTTTCCTTTATGTGCTCCTTTAGTAGCATCCCATGTTTAATATGGTGTATTTTCATTATTATTCAGTTCTAATATCTAACCTCTTTTTTGATTTTTTACTTATGTATCATGTGTAAGTGTGTTAAAAAGGTTGCAGATATTTATAGAGATTTATAGAGATTTTTCTACTTAACGTTGTGGTATTAATGTCCACTTCCAGTGTAGTGAGAGAGCATATTTTGTCTGAATCTTTTAAAATTTATTGAGACTAATTTTATAGTCTAGAAGATGTTCTATCTTGATTAATGTTTCTTGTGCTCTTGAAAAAAATATTTATTTCATTGTTCTTGGAAAGAAGTGCTCCAAAATGTCAATTAGGTAGAGAGTAGTGATAGTGTTGTTCAAATCCTGAACATCTTTGATGCTTTTCTACTTGCTCTGTTAATTAATGAGAAAGGGTTATTGAAATACTTGGGGGCTTATCTTTTATATTTTGTTTTGGGTACAAAAACATTTACAGTTCCTTAACTTTTTCATAAGTTGACTTTTTAATCATGAAATGATCTGTTATTTGATATTATTTGCATTATGATCTACCAATCTATGTATTCACATTAGTTTTCATTTGATCAGCATTAGCATAATGTATTTCCGATCCTTTCACTTTTTAGAGCCATATTAATATTTAAAATATTTCTTGTAGGCAGTAAATAGTTGACTCTCTATATGTCATATGTGTTTTTATGTCAGGCTGCATTTAGGATTTTCACTTTATTGCTAGTTTTTAGCAGTTTGACTGTGAACTGCATTTTGTGATTTCCTTTATGTTTCTTCTGCTTGATACTTGTTCACGTTCTGAGCTTAGTGGTGGTACAGTCTGGGAGAGTGTCAGACGTTATTTCTTCAGGTATTTCCATGTCCCTGTCCTTTCCTCTCCTCCTGGGTTTCAGCTTTTCAGTATGTTAGGTAACTTGATGTTGTTATACGTGCATCACCGAGACGGTTCATGTTTTTCTTGATCATTTTTCTCTTTTCTCCTCATTTTGATAATTTCTGTTGTTGTATCTTCCAAGATCACATATGTTTTCTTCTTGGTCAGGTCTCATATTTCCATCTGTTGTACTTTTCATTTTAGGTATTTTTAATCACTAGATGTTCCATTTCTGTCTTTTTTATTTTTGTGGTTCCAGGGATTGGACTCAGGACCTTGTGCTTGTGAGGCAGGTGCCACAACCACTGAGCTAAATCCCTGGCCTCCGTCTTTTTTATGTAATCCTTTTCTCATGTTCTGCTCTAAATTCTTGAGCTAGTAGAACATAATTAGTATAGCTTTAAAGAAAATGCTGCCTACAAATCCAACATCCTTTTGGGGGTCCTTTATTGGGGTTTAATTTTATTGAATATTCTTATGTGGCATGTTTTCACGTTTTAAAAATTTCTCTAGTAGTTTTGAGTAGGATGCCAGACATTGTGAATCTTATCTTTTTGGTAGTTGGATATTTTGGATTTCTTTAAGTAATGGTGGACTTTGTTCTGTCATGCAGGTAATTTACGTAAGGCCAGTTAGGTAATGTTTAGGCTTGCTGTTAAGCTTTGTGAGGGTTGGTTTAGAGCAGTCTCTACTTTGTGGTTATTTAATTTCACTACTCTGGAGATGCCCTCTTGAAAACTCTGTGATCCTTTCTGCCTGGTGAGAACACAGATCTGTTCCATCTCTGGGGATTGTTCAGACTATGGCTCCCCTTGTTTCTTTCCCAAGCCCCATGGAGTTTCACTCCACTCACTGTAAGTCATTATTGAGCTAAAGGCTCAAGTGCACGGCTATACATCTTCTCTCTCTCCCTCACCCCCTTTCCCTCCCTCTCCTTCTCCCTCCCTCTCTCTCTCCTTTTCTCCCTTCTGTTGTGCAGATTCTGGTCTGTCTTCTTCCCTGAAATGTGGTCTTTGTTTCCTCAGTCCAGGAAGAACTGGATTGTTTGGGATCCTCTCTGCCATGTTGTTGTATAGCAGTTACTTTCAGGAGGTTTTTGGGAGGATTTACTGTATTTACCTCATCTATATCTTTGTGCTGCTTGCTGTCTGATGTCTTTTTTTTTTTTTTTTAGAAGCCAAGTATTTTATCATTTTTTTGTTTTGAGTCAGGGACTTGCTATTTAGTACATTCTGGTCTTTAATTCATTATGTAGTTCAGCATGGCCTTAAACTCTCTGAAATCTTCTTGCCTTTGCCTCCAAAGTGCTGGGAGTACAGGTGTGCATAGCCATGCCTGGGAGTTTGATGTCTTAAAAGTTGCATTGCACATTTCATTTGATTTTCCATTGGTTGTTTTAAATGAACTGAGTAGAAATTCAAACTCTAGTAATAGCACTTTTGAGTTTTAATTTTACATATAGAAATGTTACCAGACATTACTTTTTGTTGTTGTTGTTTTGTTACTTTATTTTTGGTTACGGGGATCGAACTCGGGACCTTGCACTTGCGAGGCAGGCTGCAGAACCACTGAGCTAAATCCCCACCCCCCAGACATGACTTTTAAAGACAAGAGCACTTTAAAGTGTTCTGCCATTTGTTAGAATTGAAACTATATGTTTCAGTTAACGAATTGTGTTATTTGGTACAGTGTCTTCATGTATCATTTGTGAAATGGCTGCTTGTAAAAAAGGATTTCAGGGTTTTCTCTGCTCATTAGCTTCTCACTTAAAAGAAGGCTGTGAGGCCAGGTATGATGGCACATGCCTGTAAATTTCAGCACTCAGGAGGCTGAGGCAAGAGGATCACTGTGACTGCGAGGCCAGCCTAGGTTTCATCGTGAGTTCAGCATCAGCCTTAATTACATAGCAAGACTGTGTCTCAACAAAACAAAACAAAACAAAACAGACCCCGTAACAGATAGCCGTAAAAATACAGAAAAGAAAAAGAACTCTTAAGTTTCTTATTTTTTTACTTGTTCTAGTGCTGTGAAAGGAAAGTTCATGTATTTTAGGCTAAAGTGATATTTTGGATTCTCTGTGGCCTTACTTTTGCTAGGTAAGCAAATAGCATTTACAAATGCTATTTTGTAATAACTGCATTTTCTGTATTCGGAATGATCTGGCCATTGGATTCTTTGCTGATCGTGGAGACACTGGCCCTCTCAGGCCCAGCTAATAGCTGGAGTTAGCACAAGATTCCCTTGTGAGTCTGTCTTTCACATCCAGGGCGGCCCGCTTACAGCCCACCCACAGCTTACACTTTCCACTCTCAGCTGAGGTATAGCACTCTGGGGGCAAGCGCGGGCAACCGAAGACAGTCCCCACACCTCAGGTCCCGCTGAAGAATTTCACACCAGCCACTCCTGTGTTTCCCTACCCGACTTGCCTTGTCTTTCTGAGGAAGCATTAAAGGCCCAACTCATGCTTCTGCACCCCCTGCCCTTGACAAGCCCCGGTGCTTCCCCGTATGGTCCTGTGTGACGTGGTGTCATGTGGTCCCTGCCTCCTGTGAACTGGAAGTCACAAATTACAGCATCTTTTCAATGGTGGTCATCTCGCCTTTTAGCCTCACCATACCTGAATAAGAACAGAATCTCAGGTATATATATGAGGATCATATTCAAAAGTATTAAAATTCATTTCTTAGAATAATTAAGCCAAATGTACTAAATGAAAAGTGAAGACCTAAAGTAGATAAAGAAAGGGATGCAATGAAAGAGAAGGTAAAGGAAAAGAAAGATTTGCAAACAAAGAGTAGGAGAATTCTGGAGAGCATGGTAAGTGGAATTAAAGCTTTTGTACCCCAATAATGGACAAAACTAAAGGTTCACCCATTCTTTCCCCCAAAACATAGGTTAAAAAGACAATTACTACATTCCAACTACATAAGTTCAGTGTTATGCCTGTACTAATAAAGAAGAGAATAAAGGCCATTTAATGAAGGAGCAAGGAGTCCACTTACCATTCACTTTTGTAGGGTGGCAGTGTTCCTTCCTGCTGGGTCCCACAGATAGATTCCAAGCTCTTGTGTACGGCAAGCAAAGAATTGCAAAGTGTACACCTGATGGTGAAAGAAAAGCAGTTACGTTTATTGATGGTCACGAACAGAGAAATGGTGCCAGGATGACAGAAAAGGAACACTGCCACTGTGCAAAGTAGGCTTTCAGGCTTAAGAGCAAGAGACAGGGAGGAAAAGGCCATGTGTGCTTTGGCCTGGGGGTTCTATAGAACGGTCCTACAGCAGTGCCTGGCTCAAGTAGGTGGGGAGGGGAGTGAGTCCTCAGCCCCCAGTATTCTGCTGGTACTAAAAGCAATACTGTGGGCACCACTGAGCTCCACACTTCTGGTTTTACAGCCCAAGGGCCTGAGGCGTGGGCTGATCGTATGTACCTGATTCCCAGCAGTGTGATGCCACCCTTTCTTTGGGTCTGAAGCTTGAAGTCCTTAGTTTCCAAAAAGTTGTTGTAGAAAAATTGACTAGAATATAGATGTCAACAGTTATTTGGAGAGACTCCTCTCACTTTTAATGCTTTCTTTGAATGATTTTGAAGTATTAACTATGGGCTGTAGGAAAAGAAAAACTCATTGATTTAGTAGTTACAGAAGTAAAAAGGACTAAAACAGTGAATGAAATACATGGTGCTATAATGTTCTGATAAAAATATTCAAAACTTGTGTGTTATTTCCTCAAAAACTTACTTTTATACAGATTAAAATGTATCTGCAGAACTATTTCTGTAAAATCCTGAATTGCTATCAGTCTTTTTATTCAGAGATGTATTTTATAGAGATTTTGAGTATCATGCATGTGATACTTACAAATAACATTTACATTGCCTCTAAGTATGAATAATGAACTAAAAGTTATGTATAGAAATCAAGACTAAAATGATTTTTATTTATTTATTTTGGTACTGGGGATCGAACTCAGGATCTTGCGCTTGTGCGGCAGGCGCCAGAACCACTGAGCTAAATCCCCAGCCCTAAATAAGATGAATTTTAAAATTAATGATTTTAAAGCTAGTGATTCTGTAAATTAGAATACACCAGAAGGAAAACATTACAGACTGAAAGTTACAAACAAATATAAAATATAAAAATATAAACAAAGCAAGAGAATTTGAGATGACAGAACAATGTGAATACAACAGCAAAATTTTACAAAGTAGATTTATTATTATAGGAAGAAGAGTCACCAGGGAGGCTTATTAAATATTGAAGTCTCTGGGACTCTCCCTGCATGATTCTGATGTGAGTGTTTGTATACTCCACCTTTGAAACACACCACACCTTTGAAAAACAGCAGACAGGGAGGCTTACATTACATGCACAATAAAATGTTCTTTATTTCTCTTTTCATTGAACTGTCTTAGTACTTAGTACTAGGTACTAATAACAGTTTGGAGTACTTTGAGCTAGAAAAGGAGGGAGTCATTAAAAACTGAAGGTGTTGGCCGGGGATTTAGCTCAGTGGTTTCGTCACCTGCTGCGCAAATGCAAGGACCCGAGTTCGATCCCCGGTACAAAAAAACAAAACAAAACAAAAAAACAACAAAAATAACTGAGGGTGTTTTCAAAGGCTGGTCTTCGGGTTAAAATCAGTCTTGAGTGTGGTTGGTTTTTCATGGCTGGTGGTCTCCTCCCTACGCTGCTTTTGACTGCCCACAGTCCTCATGCCCACATTTCACACTGCTTCCTGTTGTCCTGCGCTGCATTCAGGCTTATTAATGGCTTTGGACTTTGACTGACCTTAGAGGACTTCAGTGGGAGATATCCCAGTCAAGAAATGTTAACCCAGTTAAAAACTACACCCCTAACTTTGGCAGATATTTTCACCAAGTTGATTTCTTAACATATATTTATCAGTCTCACATATAATCATTCTTACATTTTGTCAATTCAGTAACCTCCATTGGAAACCCTAAAATTTTCACATTAGTGACTAAAATGAATTTAGTAATTTACAATATGGCACAATAAGAAAGGCATTTATTATTCTTTTAGTGGTGTATTTTATGGCTTGGGGCTATAGATGCACTTTTCAAGTTTTGTTTGGTCAGTTCTTAAAAACTAATCTTTATTCTCTTTGTATTGGCAGTGGATACAGTGGAAATGCAGCCCATAACTGAACATGGAAAAAAATAGATGAATTCATAGAGTTTCAAGTTCTGTTGCTTGAAGAGATTTTGAGAAATAGGGAAAAATAAATAGCAGGTAGCATTTACTGAAATTTACTACATTCCAGACACAAAACTAAATAAAGTATTTGTGCTTTTAACGCTCCCAATGAGTTTGTCAGTTAATAGCTACTCTTATTTCTGTTGTAAGGATGAGCAAACTGATACTCAGAAATGTTTACTTAACCACATTGTCTTTATAAGGCAAAGTTTGTGGTACAACATTTGTGAAAGTAACCAGGATATTTGTAACAAAATGCCTACTATTTACAATGTGGCTTTTCTTTAAGGCCACACTATGTAAGCTGCCACTGGATGGCTGTGTCACACAGGCAGCATGGACCTTAGGAACACTGAAAGGGCAACAGGCACCTGCCTAAACATATCCTGCTCATTCTGATTGCACTTAGCCAGCGACCCTGCTTAACCCCCAGCAGGCGCAGGCTGATAATATTCCTCCTTCATCCCATTGTGCTAGTAGCCAGCTGAATCCTATGTTGAATAGAATGGGCCCCTGGTGCCTGCAAGTTCCTCCTTCCTTACCTCCTCAGCTTGCAGATATCTGACCTTTCTTGCACTCAAGTTATTCAAAATCCATTCCCTCTATGAATCTAACCTAGTTGGAAAAGAAAAGAACAAGCAAATTCTCCATGCTCTGCTGCTGCCTTTTGGAACACTCACATCTCATTAATTGCTGCCTCTGCCAGAGTGGTGGTAACTCTTTCCATGTGAGTGCAAATAGTTTACATGTCCCGAGGACAGGGGAAAGCGCTTTTATCTGTTGTGGATATTATTATTATTTTGATTTCACAGTGGCAGCATTTATTTCTATCATTCTTTCCCTATCAGTGAGGCTATTTGGTTAGCTATCATCTTTATTATAAGTCTTGCTTCCAAATGCAATCCTACATGCAGTTTCCTCTGCTCATCCATTTAGGCGACTAACCTGGAATGATACCACCCTGACTATGACTTTGTCTGTCATTTGCCCGTGCATCAGATTCCTGTAATGCTGCTCAGGTGTCACAGAACTCTCCTTTTGAGAATTTTTTTTGGTACATGGGACTGAACTTGGGTCCTTGCGCTTTCAAGACAGGCAGCATAACCACTGAGTACCCAGCCCATCACAGAACTTACTTAACTGCTGACTTTAAGGAAGGATTCAGGTGGTCCCTGGGATCCAGCAGTGCACATGAAGATCTTTACTTGTGGGAATGTAGTTGGTTGTAGGTTCCATATGGGCCTTTCCACTTCCTGGGCTCAGTGGTTAGTTTACTCAGTTTTCTTCTTTTTTTTTTTTCCCCCCATTAACTTTATTGGTATATTTTAGGTATACAATACAGTTACATTCATCATTGGGATCTTGTACCATTACATGAGTCTCTTGGTTCTTATTTTATTTCCCCTTCCCTTGCCCTCCCTTCACCCCCTCCACCCTTCCCTATTTGCAAAGACCTTGTTTCCATTTTTTTCCTCTTCTCATATTTTTTCCTTTCCCTTTTTTCCCTTCCCCTACCCCTCCCAATTCCCCTGCTCTTTTAGACCTTTTCTTCCTGTTACACAATAATCAGTTATACATTTTTAAAATTACAATATTAAGATCTAGGAGACATTACCACAGATTTTACAGAATTTAAAGGGATATAGAAAGCATATTACAAAAATCTTTTTTGAAATAAATTTGACAACTTCTAAGAAGTACCTTGGAAGACAAATTAATGAAACTAACTCTGGAGGAAATATAAAATTTGAATAGCACCTATTAAAGTATATTCCTAGCTTGAAAACCTACCTATATGACAACAGCAGGCTCATAAACGTTTTCACTGATAAATTATATCAAACAATTAAAGCAGAAAAAAGAAGGAACACTTCTCCCCTCATCTTAGGAACTCAACATTGTGCTAATCCTAAACCTGGATAAAGATAATAGAAGAAAAAAGTATGAACATAGATAGAAATTTGTTTAACAAAACAAACTATTAGAAGTCAGATCTGGCAGGATGTAGAAAGTGGTTTTGTTATAGGGATGGCAGTGTTGGTTCAGCATTGGAAGATCCACCCCTAAAAGTCATCATTTTAACAGAGCAAAGGAAAAAGCCATATGATCCTGTCACTAGTTGGAGAAAAAGTATTGGACCAAATTCTCCACCTGTTCATGGTAGAAGCTATCAGGAGACTAGAAGTAGAACAGAAACTTCTCAACAAATGAAAGACATGCACTCCATACTTCCAGTGAGAAGGCCTTGTATGAATGGAGAAGATACAATGCTTTCTCCTTCAGGTGGGGAACAAGGGCAGATATGCTTACTCTTTATCTGTCCATTAAACTTTGAAACCTAGTCCCCACCAAAATAGACTGGCAATAAAATGACACAACTAGGATAAGATTGGCATGGCAGAAGCAAAATTTTTATATGTAGATGAAATGATCATCTATAGAGAAAATACTAAGAAATCTCTAGGAGCCCCTAGAACTTGTACTTGAATGTAGCAGGATTAGAAAACACAAGGTATATATAAAAATTCAGGTCTGTGTATACTTGCTACAAATGAAGAACTGGATATTGAAATTTAAAAGTTATGTAGGAGTACAAAGGACCCAGAAAAGCCAAAAACAAAAATAAAAACAAAAACAGTGTTGGAAGACGTTTAGCACCCAATTTTAAGACTTCTTCTAAAGCTACAGTAATCAAGGCAGTGTTGGTGTAAGGAAAGACATATAGATCATTTGAATAAAACAGAGAATCTAGAAATAGAACCACACATATATGGTCCACTGAGTTTTGAAAGATTATTTAACATTAACATTTTAGAGAATATAAACTCGATTCAAGAGCCAAGGAAGAGATAGTGTCTTCAGCAAACGGCACTAGAACACTTGGTATCCATATATAAAAAATTAACCTCAACCCTTTTTTTCCATACACGAAAATAAGTTGAAGGGATCTGTGAACCTAAATAAGAAAGCCTAAAAGTATGAAACTTTAAGAAGAAATTATAAGAGAAAATATTTATGAATTCAGGGTAGGTAAGAACTACCTAGGATAAAAAAGACATGATGTATAAAAGAAAAAAATTGATAAATGAGATTCCATCAAAATTTAGAACTTTAAATGACATCATTAAAATGAAAAGTAGTCCTTAAACAGACCATATTTCCAATGCATATATCCTATGACCAGAATATATAAAGAACTCTTACAGCTCATTAATAGACACCCCAATTAAAATGTAGACATAAGATGATAAATAGCCAGTATGGCACAAGGAATGGTGTGCAACTCTAGAATCAGAAAAGTACTGATGAGTACAATAATAAGATTGAATTATGCACTCATTAGGGAGATGAAGTCAAAAGTTTTAAAAGCCTTGTCATGACTTTTTGTTGGATTCTCCCCCTTTGCTTTTAATTTCTTATGCCCAATGGATTCATTCTGCTGGGTTTCCTGGGGTTGTGATCCTCATTGCCTTTTCCTAGGGTATTGTCTAAAATTTTTTGGAGTGCTGGTTTGGTATTCATGAAGTTCCTGAGGTGCTCTTTATCATGAAAGTATCTTATTTCTCCATCACTTTTGAAAGCTAGTTTTGCAGGGTACATCAATCTGGGTTGGAGGCTGTTTTCCTTTAGAGCTTGAAATACATCACTGCAAGCTCTTCTTGCCTTGAGGGTTTGCATTGAGAAATCTGCTGTGATTCTGATGGGCTTTCCTTTGTATGTGATTTGTTTCTTTTCTCTCACTGCTTGTAGAATTTTATTCTTCTGTTGGATTTCTGGAATCCTAACTAGTATATGCCTATGTGTAGATTTTTTTTGATTAAGGCTAGCTGGAGTCCTATATGCCTCACTAATCTGTATGTCAAGTTCTTTTCCCCTCCTTGGGAAGTTTTCTGCCATCACTTCTGTGAAGAGTTTTTTTTATGTCATCTGCACTTTCTCTTCTTTCTTCATTGACTCCAGTCCGTCTTGTGTTATTTTTCTTTGCATCGTCTAGCAGCTGCTGGATTGATGTCTCATGTTCCCTTACAATTTTAAAGCAATTTTTCTTTTCCTGGTCACTAATTGCAATCTTTTCTTCTATATCTGAAATTCTATCCTCACATTGGTTCATTCTGCTGTGCAGACTTTCAATGGAGTTTTTAATCTCTTGGAAATCTGTTTGTATCTCTTTTATGGATTCCATTTGTTTCCTATGTTGGGATTCCATCATATTCCTCAGACCCTCTATTTTTTTTTTAATCTGCATCCTCTCTAGATTTATTAATCATGTCTTGCACCATGAGCAAAATCTTTGTTGTTATCTGAGTAATTTCTGATTTCATTTTTCCCAGATCCTCTTTTGTTGCCAGTTGAGAGAGTCCAGGTGGTTGAGTATCAGAGTGTTCCATCTCGTTTCCCTTTGGGGTTGCTGTAGGTGATCCAGAAGTGTGTTTTTGAGGCTTGTTTATGTGCCTTCTCATTTCCATGGCGGGGGGGTCGCTTCTGCCACCCATGCTGCTCACCTTCTCTGCCCTAGGAGCTTGGGATGGCGGTGGGGAAAGCTTCCTTCTGGGTGATTGGACCGGCTGAGCTTCTCTGCCCTAGGAGCCTGGGATGGAGGAGGGGAGCTTCCTTCCAGGTGCTGGGACTGGCTGAGCTTCACTGCCCTAGGAGCCTGGGATGGTGGTGGGGGAGCTTCCTTCCGTGTGCTGGGACCGGCTCACCCTCTCTGCCCTAGGAGCCTGAGATGGAGGCAGGGAGCTTCCGTCTGGGTGCTGGGACTGGCTCACCCTCCTTACTCAGTTTTCTTTCTTCAGCTGAGTTGATCCAGAGGATATTTTTCTCTCATTGCCCTTCCTGGGGCACTCTCCTCACTATTGAAAAGAGACTGAAAGCTAGAACTCAGAATGCTGAGAAGACAGCTTGTATGGGGTTTTTTTGTTTTTTTTTTTTGTACCGGGGATCAGAACTCACGTCCTTGCGCTTTTGAGGCAGGCGCCAGAACCACTGAGCTAAATTCCCGGCCCCAAGAAGACATCTTGTAACTCAACAGTGCTAATCCAAGAGGGTTACAAGGTCTGCCCCAGGAATTGGTGTTCTCATAGGAGGTATAGTCCTTGTGCTAAGAGGAAGATATGAATCATCTGGAAATTCGAAACCATTTTCTCTGCTCTTCCCACATTGCCTGGACATTAGAAAGGAAACCAGGCATTTGTAGAGTGTAGCAGGTTCATAATAGGGTCATAGATGGATAACTAGGGATTGAAATGTCATCAAGTAACCAAGAGTTGTTTTTCCTAGTGTTTACCTTTAAATTCTCTCTCCAGTAAACTATACATTTTGCTTGAAATTTTGGGTCTGGAATGAGTCTGGGGTTTTATGTAAAATAGTAATATTTTGTAACTTTATAAGGGTGCTGTGCTGGGAGGGCTAAATAAAATGCTTCTGAACACCACCTGGTAAATAGAGAGTGCTCAATACACATGTAGTTATTACTACAGGCATACCTTGTTTGTCGCGGTTAATTGATCCAGGAGGCCCAATGAAGTATTAAAAATGACATGTACCAAACAAATTGTATCACCTGGAAGGGGTGGCAAGGCATGAGGCAGTCCACAAGGACAGGTTCTAGCTTTCATGCAGAGTATCAAACGATGAGTACTGCAAGACATTTTTTTGTGTCAGAATGCATCAGTACCAAATTTGACAAGTTTCAAATCCTTGGAGTATCAAGGTATGACTGTGTTGAATAAAGAAAAGATAAAACATCTGTTAAAAGCTACCATAAGAAATAAATTCATAGAACTTTTAATTTTTTGTGGGTGTGCCTTGTTCGTGCGCTCATTGGACATTGCTGAGAAGCTGTGATGGCAGGACTCGCCCTCAGGAGGAGGGAAACATCGCCTCCTGGTCAGGTATGCGTGGAAATGCGTGACTCCTAGCATCCCTGTGTCAAAGAGCTCTGTGTAATGACACCTTCAGAAAAATTTAAAACATTTACTGAATATTTTAAGGGGAGTTATTACTAAAGAGCACTTCTTTTAAGTCCCAAAATTCAAAAGGTTTACAGTTAATGGTCTTCTAAAACTAAAGGCTTATAATATTTATAAAAAGATTTAGATTAATCCATAAAATTCATCCAATGGGTAATTTGAAGTAGGCAAATTAGACATGTAGTTTAGTCTTTTCATATTTATATTAGACTGATCAAACTTTTAATGAATTGGTTTAAGCTTCTTGAAAATTACTGAGCAAAATTCTTGGTTTACCATATTTTACATTAATAGAGCTTAAGGTTGCCATTATTCATTTGTTTTGCATATTAGTAGAAACAGTGTATCATTATATATACAATTGCTTAACTGGAGTTACATCATTTTCCTATTTTTCTTTCATTCCTTAGTAGTAAGGAGTGAAGATTCTAGAAAACTTCTCCATTCCCATGTACCTTGGAGCAGCTGCTGCAGAGTATGAACCCCCAGTATTGCTGGAGTACAGTATATATCATATCTCAACTTAAACTGCTTCCAGCTTGTTGCTTGGCCAGCTAGTAGTTGGTGTTTACTCAGGAGAGATCAGACTTAACAAGTCACGCAGTGGTCATGAAAGACTTTAATGAAAGCTGAGCTTGTTAGTCAGTGTGTGAATATGAAATTTTTCCTAGACATCACTATTGCTTTTCTAAGATGAGCTTTGTTATATTGTTGGTGGTCACAGGAATGACTGGTGACATTTTGTCAGCTTAATAAGCAAGAATAAAAAACCCTGAAGCCAGGCCTGCTTTTAACATTAGCTATGAGGATTTAGTCTGATCTCGTAATAGATCTGTGCCTCAGTTCATATGTCTGTAATAAGCAAGGAATTTGAGGTGGAGATCTTAAAGGCCTTTTGTGGTTCTGGGATCCTAATTTTGTGTTGCTTGAGTTCTGACACTCTGAATGTGGCCTGCTTTCTTGAGTGCTATTGAGGATTTGATGTCAAGTCATCCAGAAACTTATAAGGCAAGGGGAAAGTCATACAGCTGGCATGTAACCAGTTATTACTTAGTATCCTTTTCTTGTTTTTATCGAATATCAGGGTGCTTCTGAAACATAAGTCTAAAAATTGTAGTGCTGTCATTTCTTCTGCTCTTTAGGCCCTACTTTGGCACCTTTAACTTGGTTGACAAGGCCGCATTAACACTGTGTGAGAGGAAGAAAGCTTTCTCTTTGCTGGAATTCTCTAAACACCATTTGTCACTTGCTGAGCTAAACAATCAGGAAGAAAAGAGATTCTATGAGGACTGATGTCTGGTTACAGTGCCTCTTTCAGTGAAACCCCCTGATGTTACCATTTCCAAGTATGAGATGCAAGTGAAAGGTGAAGCAGAACTTTTCAGGATCACATCCTGACCGCAGATACTGTGTTTTAGATCTTAAACGCCCCCAAAGGCCCATGTGTTGAAGGCTTGGTCCCCAGCCATGGCACTGTTGGAGATGGAGGGACCCTTAGGAGGTGGGGCTGATGGGTGGAAGTTAGATCACTGGGGTGATTATGAAGGGGGCATTGGACTCTGTTCCCCCTCCTGCCATGAGGTGAGTGGCTTTGCCCCAGCACATTCCTTCTGCCCTGAGGTTTCACTTGCCGTAGGCCCAAAAGTAAGGGAGCCATGGACTAAAGCTGTGGCCTAAAAGAAACCTTTACTCCTTAGTTGATATATCTCAGGTATTTTGTGACGATGATAGAAAACACCCCCCCCCCCCCACACACAGTTATAAGGAAATGATTATTTTTAAGGTAGTTTCAAAATCATTTTAAGCCTTTTTCTGAAAGAAAGGAAAATGAATGCCACTTGGGTAAGTGGGATATGAAATCCTTGTGACCTGATTTTTGAATTTTACAGGAACAGAAAATTAAATATTTGTGACTCTGAAGGAAGAAAACAAGTTTGTTTGTTTGTTTTTTTGGTACTGGGGATCAAACTCAGGTCCTTGCTCTTGCGGGGCAGGCGGCAGAACCACTGAGCTAAATCCCTGGCCTGAAAACAAGTTAACAGGTTGTTTCTTTGACAGTGGAGCTATACTGGGGAGAGTCAATTCTAAGGGCCAGTTGGGTCTAAGCATAGGTGCCAGCAGCAGTCAGTAGTATCTGGGTCGTGTGTGTAGACCTCATTGTAGCCATCACTTAGCTTTGTCTCATTGCCAGCCAGCTGTATTCAACTTTCCTCTTTCGTTTTGATGGCAACAACATTTATTATCTGTTTAAACCCTAGCAGATTAAATGCCATAAGAAGATTACTTGGCAAAGCAGTCACGGGATGAACTTTTTGTGGATTTTTTTGGTTTTTTTTTTTTAAAGAAAGAAGAGAAGGCCATTCCCCGGGTTTAGATGTGCAGGTGTTCTTGCGTGGTGCTTTTTGGAAGTTGTCTCCCTGGGTCTGAAGAGTCTTTCAAATTCCACCTCATCTCTCAGTTGTGAACACTGAGGCTAGCCTACATTAGAATTCATTCTCAGGATCGTTGATGGGGAAAACCTGCCTTTCCTATATATAGTTTTTTAGCCTAATTTACACCAACTTTTAGGTATTGCCTTAAAGACACTGACCTGGTTTCAAAGTATGCAGATTAATCGCTGTTTTAGAAAAATTGTAATGACATAAAAATTGTAAATGACATAAGCACCCAGAGATGATTTTGTTGTGACAGCAGGGAATACTTAGGGGTTCTTGCACTTTGAGGCACAACTCAATACTTGTGAAAATACACCTGGCCCAACACTTCCAGGGTTGGGCCCCTAGTGGACTCAGACAGGCTGGGGTAACTCTCAGATGAGCTGAATAGGAGTGCTTTGCTTTACCCATCCTCTCCTGACTTCTGACTTTTCCCCTCTGAATTGTTGTCATTGATTTCCATCTGGTAAACCTCATTGCAACAGATACCTAGGAGGTCAACATGATACAACTTGGAATGTATTATTTTGTCCATAATCTAATTTGAAAACAAGTTTTTTGAAAAATGTTATTAAAATCTGTTTAGTAAATTAAAGAAGTGAATCACTCATTTTGGCAGGTTCTCAAAAAAACACTTTCTTTCTCTTTCAAAAGTACCTGAGATTGAACCCAGGACCTTCATACCGAACTACACTTTCAGCCCCTTTAAAAATTTTTTATTTTGAGGCAGGATCTGGCTAAGTCACTTAAGTTGCCCAGGCTGGGCTTGAATTTGTGATCCTTCTGTTTGAGCCTCACAGAGTGCTGGGATTACAAGTGTTTTTCAAGTTCACTAGCGTGAAAACGGATGTTTTGTTTTTATTAATGGGCTTCTTAGACATTGACCTGTAAATTATTAAACAATACATGGAGTGAAACAAAGGTTGAGTCTAGTAGACAAGTGTCACATTTTTGATGTAGCATGGTCAGTGGAATTTGGAAGTCACTAGAAAATTAAATAGTAGCTATTTTGTATTGAAAATTTAAGTTTTAACTATAAAAGCTAATATTGAAATTCTTTTATATTTGTTAACTTTTCTTTATTTCATAACTGTGGTAAGCAATGACTTGAAATTTATACACACACATTTTTTTGTTTTGTTTTGTTTTGGTACCAGGGATCGAACTTGGGACCTTGGGCTTGTGAGGCAGGTGCCAGAACCACTGAGCTAAATCCCCAGCCCCCACACACGTATTTTTTAATGGTACTGGGGATTGAATTTAGAGTCTAGGCATTGAGCTACAGTCCCAGCCCTTTTTATTATTTTAAACAGGGTCTAAGTGGATTAAAATGGCTAGCCTTGAGCTTGAGAGCCTCCTGTCTCAGTGTCCTAAACAGCTAGAATTGTAGGTGTGTGCCACTATGCCCTGCTGAAAATAAAACACGTTAAGTTCAAGAATAAAGTGTTTAATACAGGCATTATTGGATGCTACTAATATATGTTTTTTTGGTACTGGAGATTAAACCCAGAGCTTTTGCTCTGAGCTATATTCCCAGTATTTAAAATTTTGTGACAGGGTCTGGCTAACTTCCTAAATTGCCCAGACTGGAACTTGTGATACTCCTGCCTCAGCCTCTGGAGTAGGTAGGATTACAGTCATATGCTATTATGCTTGGCGCTGCCTGCCTGCCTTCCCGCTTCCTTCATTTCTTTCCTTTCACTACTGGGTATTGAACCCAGGGCCTTTGCACTGAGCTACATTTCTAGCCCTTTCTTTTATTTTTTTCTTTCGAGACAGGGTCTCATTAAATTGCCCAGGCTGGGCTGGAACTTGACATGTTTCTGCCTCAACTTCCTAGAGTGCTGGGGTTACAAGTGTGTGTCACTGTGCCAGACACTTACTTTCTTTTTTATAATTTGTGTGTTATCAGTATTTTTGTTATAGAAAGACAAAGTTTGGACATATAAAGGAGAATTCTTAAAAAACAAATATTCCTTGTGCTGTTTCTAGTTTTATTTTGGGTTTGATGAATTATAGGCCAAAAACAGTACTTTCAAAGTACAATTTTAAAAGTTCATGAATTTTCTTCTCTATTTTGTGGACTTTTGGGTCATCAAAGTGTAACTTTTAAAAGAACAACCATAGAATATTCATCTTTTATACAAAAGGGGGCCTATTTCTGGCTTTAAGTCAATCTAACTTTACAGGTTTTCTCACTTTACTAAGCAGGATAGAGAAATAGAAAATAGATACTACACAAACATCCTGATTTTAGTGCCCCAGAAACTTTTTAACCAGTGGGATTAGGATAAATTTGAGGTTTTATCTTCTTTTTTTTGTTTTTTTGAACCTGACTCCTCACACCTGCTAGACAAGTGCTCTATTGCTGAAGTAATGTGCCCAGCCCTGAGTTTTGTGATTTTGCCATTCATAACTATCCTGTTGGTCATCAGCATGCCTTCAAGGACAGCTGGAAGGAATTAGGAGTAAAAGCAGACTTCTTTGTAGCATGAAGGTCCCAGGTTAGGTTGGAATTTATTCTTTTCCCCCAACCCCTCTATTTCTGTAGACCTGCTCTGTGTCATATGGAGGGATCCTGGGGGCACGGTGAATGTTGACAGAGCTTATTTAGGAAACTGTGAAAAGTGAACTCTGATTATTCAGAGCTCTTGGTTACTAATGGTCTTTTCCCCAAAACGGCACAGAGAACCAGAAGGTTGACTGGAGTCAAGGGCCAGGACTTCAGTGGTACAGCCTCCCTTTTCAAGGAGCCCTCTTGCTAGCATCTAGGTTTGGGGATCTTCCTGTCACAGACTGTTGGACTAGTTGGCTTTGCCCAGAAAGGTTGACCATCTTGAAAACATTTTAGATCAACAACTACAAAAGTAAGCTACGAAGCCAATTTGTCTTGTATAAGTTGGGAACAAACTGTGAAGGTATTTGTGAAAGATGAGTTCAGATGCCTTTAGCAATGATTTATTAAAATAAATGAATAAAAGTTAGCTATGTTAAGCATTCATATTTTATAGATGTGCTATAAACAAAGTAAACTGGGGTGAAAGTACAGGATGTTAATCTTGCTTTCGTGGTATGTTTAACCTTGTCTGAAATTCAAGTTTTTCAAAGTAATAAGGTTTTAAAAAAATAACTTGTTTTAATATGTTGTGGAAAATTTGAAGAACAGCATAATATTTGTTTTTTTGGTACTAGGGATTGAACTCAGGACCTTGTGCCTGCAAGGCAGGCGCCAGAATGATTGAGCTAAATCCCTGGCCTCAGCATAATATCTTTATTATGGGTGCCAGTGTTCTGTTTTATAGATGTACTTGGATTATTATACCGTTGCTCTATTTATTGACTGATTCAGGTGTTTTCTTGTTTCTATGTATTTATTTTCAACCTTTACTAAGGTTGTTTTTTCCCAGTCATGAAAAGACTGTAATGACCGTTTCTGTGCATGCATTTTTCTACACTAGTTAACTTGTTAAAAAGTATTTAGTTAAAAAGTGCCATATGCATGTGAAAAAATTTGGAGCAGGGGCTGGGGATTTAGCTCAGTGGTTCTGCCACCTGCCTTGCAAGCAGAAGGTCCCGAGTTCAATCCCCGGCACCCCCCCTCCCCTGATAAAATAAAATAAAAAATTTTGAATAGCATATAGTTATATAAAATAAGAAGCAAAAATTTCCTTCAGTCTCCCCATTGCTTCCCTAGAGATTACCACTTGTAAACGTTTTTAAATTTTATTTATTTATTTATTTTGGTACCGGGGATCGAATTCAGGACCTTGAACATGTTTTTATTTATCCATAAAGATGTCTTTGTTTTTATTATAAAAATGGTAGATAGTGGAATTTCGGTAGATGGACAGTTGAGTTCAGAAAAGTGCCTGAGGAGTAGATGTGTGTCAAATGGGGAAGGTTTGCTGTGGAGCAAATGTCTGCTGCTGTGTGTGGATTGAAAGGATGGTATGACGTTACCATGTTCTAGTGTGTTTTCCTCCATCAGTAGTGACTGAGTGACGGCCATCTGGTGCAGAGGCATGGAAACCAATCAGGAAAAGAATAGGGAGGAACAAAGTGAGCAAACTTAATAACTTACTGCAGAGAGAGAGGATGAGGTAGTTCCTCGAAATGTGAGTGAGAATTTGGTGATGAGTTTAGACCTGACCAACACATGGAGGTTACTGGAATCCTTTTTAATTGCCTTTGGAGGAGCAGAATTTTAGGAAAGGAACTTGCTTGAGGACCTTACAGTATGTAGTTTAAACCAGATATGATGAGTTGTTTTTGTGTGTGTGTAAGGCAAGAGTCTGAGTAAGTAGGCAGATACATCTGTAAGAAATAGAACACAGGAAGAGGCAGTGGGGTGAGTTGTCACACACCAGATGGGGTACGCCTTGGCCATGAATCTGGAATCTTCTGAGGGTAGTTTCTTCCAGAGGTTCAAGACAGAAACCATATTACAGGGAATTCAAGAGAGAGTTGAAAAATAGGATTCTGATCTAAGCAGAGCTGCTTTTGGGTTTGAATATGAATAAGTGTATAGAAGATAGGGAAGTAGGGAGAATTTGCATATGAATATTTTAATATATTTTAAAAAGACATACCAAAGCTTCCGGCTCTGATTGACCTGGTTTTAGCCCCATATCATTCTGTTTAGAGCACTAGCTTTCCTTTCCTCTTGCTCATCTTTTCCAGTTTCCCAGAGCTGCTGTGCCAGGGGTGGGATATTGGGGGTGGTCCTGTCTCCGTTGCCGTTATTTCCCCCTTGGCTCACCAGCAGTAAGTGACTGGCACTGCATTGCTTCGCAAGCCACAGTTTTCTCTCTGCTGGGAGCCTTCTCCTAGCTTTAGGCCTGAAAGCTTTGCCCTCTCCTCTCTCACTCCTGCTCCCACGAGTGGAGACAGGGTCTCACTATGTAACCCAGGCTGGCCTCAAACTTGTGGTGCTTCTGACTCAGCTTCACAAGTGATAGGATTACAGACATATGCCACCATGCTCAGCTCTGGGCCTGGGAGCATTTCTAAGCACCGTCTTTCCCAAGAGTCTCAGAATTTGAATTCTGTTTTGGTTCCTACTGTGGAATACTTCCATGGCAATCTACCTTACTTCCCAGGGCTCCTTCAAACCCTGTACCTTGCATTATTCTTCCTTTCCCATTTCTGCCTTTAGGAACTAAAGCCCCAGTCCTGAACTTCATCCCTAAGTTTAGGCAGAGCTGTTGTGGCTCTCAGCCTTATGGCTAGAGGTATTGGTAGATTGCTT
This sequence comes from Heterocephalus glaber, assembly GCF_053883595.1. NCBI lineage: Eukaryota > Metazoa > Chordata > Mammalia > Rodentia > Bathyergidae > Heterocephalus > Heterocephalus glaber. The sequence continues at coordinate 61,077,776 of NW_028258317.1, read as the reverse complement.
GGCAGAGCACACACCTGGGTGGTAGAATTATGCAGACCTGAGTTCAGATACCTCCGTTACCACATGGTATTTCTGTGGGCTTGAGCAACTTACTTAACCTCTCAGACTCAGTACCTTCATTTTCTGTTTTTGGGGTTTTTTTCCCCCTTCAGTACCAGGGATAGAACTCAGGACCTTGCACTTGTGAGGCAGGTACGGTGCCACTGAGCTAAAACCCCAGCTCATTTTCTGTTTTAACAATATGAATTTTTTTGTGTGTCTATTTTCACAAGAAAATGGCTGCTGCAGAAAATGTGTAGTAATTGATTTAAAACACAGGCTTTGAGACATATGTGAGATCCCTTTGGGGAGACCCTTGACATCTCCAAGAGGCCACAGTCATTTGGAAGAAATGTGCCTTCTGTATCAAGACACTATGAGCAGAGAAACAAACTGATTTCCAGCGTGAATCCCATATGAAAGTGTCAGGGCAGATGCTCAGACAGAGCTGTGGGTTTCTTGATCAAGAACTGCCATTTGGGCCTCCTTGTGCTCTGAGGCTCCTGGGTCAGTTGCTACAAGATTATTCATTTAAGGATGGATAGTGAGTTTTCCAGACAGTACCGGGAAGTGTCTCAGTAGTTGGTTGCAAAATGGAAACAAATTTTACCTCTCCAGGTTACTCTAAGAGTAGTAACAACTTTGTGAACATAGTTAGCAGTTGCCATTCTTTTTGCTGTTAACTGTGCTACTTGTTAGGACCTCATGCGAATTCTTGCATCTAAAGGACCAGAACCAGCACAAAATATTCCTACAGCCCATGGTGCCTGGTCTGCCTTTCTGGCTAAATCCCTCAGTTATCCGCCCTGCTGCATTTTACCTACCTTCCTGGGTGGTTCATGTTTAGTCTCAGTCTCTTTCCTAGCTAGCAAAGGGGGAAGACCATTTCTGGCCAGTGACCACCCACAGTTAGTGTCCTAGGCTTAGGAATGTGAGCTGAACCCTAGTGTGCTGGAAGATTTGGGTGCAATTTGTTACGAGTTTAAAATAGCTCGTTTTGAATATTGTCTATGTTTTATTACAGTGAGATCCTGAGAATTTTAGTGTAGATACCATTTTATTATTCATTGTATAAACATTAATTTATTCACAATCTTCTTTTATTCAAAACCATTAACTTGTTATATTTTTAAGAATTGTTATTTGTGATGAGTGCAGAAGATAATCAGAAAAATATTTATAACAACAAGGAACATATATCTAGGACTTTCTTGGGGCAGGTAGCTTCTAGGTAATGCTGGGGCACTGGGATGACTGGGCCACTTCACCCACACTGCCAGTGTGGGCTGCAGGGACACAGGATCAGCCCTGGTCATACATGTCCTCTCTGATCTCAGTAATCACTCTATGAAATAGGTGCACTCTTACTTCCTCTTTTTTGCTGGTAGGGTGAGGGAAGGGGAAGAGGCCCAGAGAATTCAGGCACGTTGCTCAAGGTCGCACAGCTGTTAAGTAGCAGAGCTGGTCTGTGAACACAGACCACCTGGCTGTTGCACATGTGCTCCGAGTCCTTGCTATTTCCATGGTCCCACTGTGTCACCAGCTAGTTAGACTTGTAGAGAACTGAGGAGAACTGCATTTTAGTAATATTCCCAGGCATACCTGTGCAGTCACGTTTAAGAAGCACTGCCTGGAACATTCTGCTTTACCATTACCCCACCTCTGTGAACTTCCTGATGTGATGAAAAAATAAGTGGGCATTTAAACAGTTGTAATCTGCACAATGTGTTTTGGTCATAGCTGTTCCTCTGACATTTTAGGTAAATAGTCAGAAAGCCAGCTGAAGGCTTCAGACCTTTCAGGTTCCTTTCATTTCACCTCTTCATGTCACATTGGTCTCTTGTTCCATGCATTCACACGTGCAGGTGCACGCGCAAACACAGAGCCAGTCCCCCTTGGCTTTTGTGAGATTAACTGTAGAGAAGATGTGGGAGGTCACTGGCACAGGGCAGAGTCAGACATGTGTTCATGAATTTTCACATCTTTTTATTTTTTGGTACTGGGGATTGAACTCTGATCCTTGAGCTTGGCAGCAGAACCACTGAGCTAAATCCCTGGCCCGAATTTTCACATGTTGAATCTGTTCCTTTCCATTGGATCCCTCAAAGTCTGTTTCCCTGGGAAGTGCAGCCCAGCCATGGTTTACTCTTTGCCTCTTGGTAGAAATAGCCCTAACAGGCTGGTCCTCTGTCCTCTCCCATTCCAGTAAATAAATGTCTTTCTCATTACATAAGTAATTATAATCCAAATGTAATCACAGAATAGACATTGAAGGAGCAGCCGGCCGGCCTCAGGGAAGTTGGCCAATTTAAAGGACAGGAATGAGGGAGGCTTTGCCAGACAGAGAAGGATATGTAGAGAAAGGAAATAAATTTAAGAAAAAAAAAAAATGACTAGAGACCTGAAAGTGCGTATGGCCTGTTTCTTGGTGTGGCCCAGAGATAGCAGATGAGGCCGCATTGTGGATGTCTTTATTTACTATGGCTGACAACAATAGTTTGCAGAATTTTACTGTGTGGCAGCCACTCTGCTAAGGACTTTACTTATGTTCTGTCTGCAAACAAACTTTTGAAAATAGACATCATCTGTATTTAGTAGATGAAGAGAGTGATGCTCATGGAAGAGGTTAGAGAGGCTTCCCAAAGCCACCCTGCTAGTGACTGAGAACCTTTAATCATTATCATATTGTATCTGGAATCTGTTTATAAGCAATGACTTTATAAGTTGTAGTTTTTTGTTTTCCTGGGAGACATCTATTTCAAGGTTGCATCTAGGGCCTTGGGCCTGCTAGGCACGTGCTCAGCCACTGAGCCCCACCCCAGCCAGTGGCAGAGCTGTGGGACTTTGTTGGAATGTGGATCTGCAGTGGTCAGGGACTCACTGTGGTGACCACAGCCTGACCTGCTTTTGAGGGGCTTGCTCAGCTTAGGTATTTTGGGCTTCTTTAAATGTGGAAGGTTAAGAAAATGCAGGATTCCTGGAGAACGTTGGAAAAGGAGTTGGTTCTGCTCATTCTCAGCCCTTCACTGGTTGCCCTGTATTTTGGTTGATGATGTTGTACTATCTTAATTCAAGCAAAAGTTTCATTTGTTCCCAGCTAGATTACTAGTAAGGATATTTTATTCACTTTGGAGTTGTAGGAACTCTTTTTCTAAAGCCATCAGATTTCATAAAGATTTTCTATTTTCTTTAGATTCTGCTTCTTTTGTTTTTGCAGTATCAACTAGCAGCATGGTTGTTATCCTGTAGTGGTAATGTCACTTAGTACTTGGTTCTCTCTCATCTGTTTTATTTACTGTCTCTTTTTAATATTCTGATCAGTTAACATTTCTTCTAATATTTTGTTCTGTGAACTGTTCTAGGAATGATTCTTAAGTCCTCTTCCTCCAGTGACTGCACCAAGGCATGTGGGCATTTCCTCTTTGGACTCAGAACCGTATTTAGCATGTGCGGTAACAGTGTTAAGTGGTGGGAAAATTACTTAGAAGATGTAAACTTGGGCAATTCACTTAAGTCAGACCTCAGTTTCCTCACTTATAAATGAGGAGGTAGGTCTTCTAGTGCTTTTAGATGAAATGTGTGAAGATGGAGCCATTGGAGGAGGTCTAAAGTTCATGTTCTTAAGGAAATTTTGCCACCAGTTCTTGGCTGTCTTTATGTTTAATAAGCTTTAATAGTCCTATAAACTTAACTATCTTTTTCATTTTTTCCAGTTTACAATTTGTTAATAGCTTTAATGAATTGTGAATGACAGTTTAATTAGATCATCTATGTATAATTAGGCCAACCATTTTTTTACCCTTAACTGGATTTTTCATTACCAAGTATGTAGCTTACCTCTAAATCTAGGTAACCATTTAAAAGCATTTTTTCCAAAGCAGAGGAGCCTTTTCTGTCTTCCTAATAAACACTTTACACTTTCTTAAAATGCCACCTGCAAAAAATATGGAGGGTAGTTTTGGCCGAAGTTTTGCATATAATCATAACCCAGAGAAGCATGACGTAAGACAGTAGATTTAGTTTAGTGGTAAACAGTGTGGAATTTAAGAAAATCTGTTTTCTGTTTACTACGTATTTTCTTTCTTTTTGAGTAAAGCATCTTTATGGCCGCTTCATATCTGTTTTGAGTGCTAACTTATCAAAGCTGACAAGTAGATTTTCATGAAAATGTTCTTAATCTGTTTTGTGAAGGTGCCACTTTAAACATGTAACACAAAATTAGTCTTATCTGATGAATAGTTCCCAATTCATAGCCCAAGAACCAATTTATGTTTGGGTTTGCAGTGTGTTTTTGTGCTTACATTTGAGTGTGGGTGTGCCTGATATTCTCGGAATTTACAATACTTTAGACAAATAAGGAAGTCCCACTGTGAAGACTCAGAAGGAACTGGAAGGCTGACAGATAGACCTTTGTCCTTCCCCAGTGTCTTGCTGAATTCTCTGTGGTGGGCTGAAACCCTTTCCTCCTGGGACTGAACATTTGCCCAAGCCGAATGGCCTTGTCTCTTTTCTTTTGCCGTATTTTGATTTGTATGGAACTAGGTGCTTGATAGAGTATTTAAACTTTGAATACCTGAATTATTCATGTGTTCTTATCACACCCATCACAAGCAGGTAATTATGAAATCATAGCTGCTTTAAAAAGACTGTGTTGTTTTATGTTCATTGCTTGTTTGACTGCACTTCACACTGGACAAGCTAAATTGGTGCCAGAATAGCAGAAATGATTTCTTTCTACATCACTATAAATGATGAGTTAGATCAGTGCTCCAGGGTAAGAGGTGATAATTGATATGGGTTATGTGACAGACCCCATGAAACCCCATTTGTTCCTAAACTCTTCCCTATTGGCCTGACCATAAAGGGCTTCAGAAAATAGGTTGGCAAATGGTAAGTTTAGGGAGGAATGGGACTAGTTTGGTGTCTTGTTTAAAGAGAGTAGATGGTGCAAGGAAGGTAGATGGCACATGGGTGACTGGGTGTCTTGAAAGAATGGGCTGACAACCTGCATCTTACAAACCAGCTTCATGAAACAGCGGGTAATACAGAACCTCTGAATGATGAAGCTGGATGGCCCTGTATGACTGAATAGGTATGAGCCCTATAGAATAATTACAGAATGCTCTTATTACAGACTTGATATATTTTTTCTGTATAGATCAGTAGATTCTGAACAGGTATCATTTGCTCATACCACCTGCCTATTTTCTCCTTTAATTCATGATGAACATTTTATCAGAGGTTCTAAAGCATTATTCTTGTTATGAGACTATTTTAAAATAAGAAATTAGTCATTCCCATGATAAAGATACTTTATTTTTTCCTATTTGCATAATAGGGGAAATCAAGCTTTAGTTAAGGCTGGCCTTGTATGAATTTGTGTACTACAGATTTGTCATTGTAGAAAGAGACTTTTGAGTTTGACTCTTATTGCATATATGAGAAAATTATAGCCTTTATTATTTCTGTGACTGCTCAAAGCCAGATATTTTAATGTCAGAAAAGGGACTAGCATTCCTGGGGTTTTTTGCCCATAGTGTCATATTATATTTGATCGATATGATGTGTCATATTTTTCCTTTCTCAAGACACATCGAACATTGTGATGCATATACTATAGTTAACGTCCTCGGTTTGTTTTGTGGCTTGTAGCTTGCATTTAAAATGATACTGAATCTCAACTTTGGCCCATGAGCCAAAACCCCAAAGGGAAGCCCTTTCTTTGGTTTCATAGGCTTGAGTAATCTTCATATCTATGTTGAGTTGAGAGCTTTTGAGGTCATAAATGAGTTCTAATGTCAAATATCTGCCCTTTAAAGCCTTTTGTGCTAACTGGAACTGGTAGGACTTCTACCAAGAGGTTTTATTAATTGATACTATACCTGTATGCTGAAACATCATCAGTCTTAAAGCCAACTGTTGTGCTAGATACACTTAGTGTCTTCAATCATGTGTTCCAGCTCTTTCATGGATAAGAACAAACTGGAGAAACTGAAATCCAGATAGGTAAATTGAATCATTCAGGCACATAGCCAGGTGGTTAGTAATTGGGTCCAAGTGCAACAGATATCTTGGGTTTGTAAAGATTGCTTAAAATTGAACAAATACTCATTAGAAAATTGGTATAATATAAAAAATAATATTATGTGCATTCTTAAGACCCAAACACAGCTATTGATAACATTTTGATAAATTTCAAGCTTTTTTTCTACTTTTGAAAGTTTTGTATGTATAGATTGGGGGTTGGAAAAGTAAAATAGTTATTGACCAACCTCATTCAATCTCCACTGTGTTCAAGATCTTGAGGTGAAGGACTATCAGTAATGTATTTAGTGAAGATTTCCTTTCTTTCACCTTTTTTTGTGAGTTTCCCAGGAAACTTTTGGGAATGCTTCATTGTTTTGTTCTCTTCGATTAGAACAGGGACTAATAATGTGAAGGCTATGATTTTAATCCATACCATTTCACTTTATGCTCTTTTTTGCCAACCATTTGTAATTGCATCATGGTACTCAGGAAGTGGCATGATGGATCATTGCAGAATTGATAAGAAAAGTAACTCAAAGCACAGTGTGCTAATGGCAGACCATCTTACATATGTCTTACTAGTATAGTCATTCTTTATAGTATACTTAACCACTGTTTGAGATTTTCTTATATATATTACCTCACTTTTATCTTCACAAGATAGGGTCTTTGGGAAGTCCAAATGGAGCTGTAAACCACCTGCTTTTAGTGGGCTTCTGACTTAAAGACTGTTATGTCTATGATGTGAAATCCTCTAGAAGGTGGTTGAAGGTTATTTTTTTTTCAATTTTTTTTAACAATTGTTTTTCATTTTACAAAGTAGTACCTCTTCAGTTTTTTAAATTGGGAAAATACAAGTTACCAATAGGAAAAAAAGTTACTCAGCATATCACCAGGGACAATCAATTTTAAAATTTTAAATCTTTCCACCCTACCTTTTTCTGTGTAATTGTGTGTGTGTGTTTGTGTGTACTTGTACTTTTTGGAGAACTGGTATGATGTTTACGTGAGGATTTGTAATACACCTCTTTCCATTTGGCTATACAGCATAAACATTTTCATATTGAGCTAAATGTGAGAAATTATTTTTATCTCCCATCATGTGGATGGACTACCATGTATTTACCATTTCAGTTGTTGAATGTTTAGGTTTTAATTTTTTGATGTTTTTAATTAACTATAAGATATATAACCTATAAGTAATGTTTGCAAATTACACAACTATTTCATTACTAAAACGTTGCTAAGAATGGAATTGCTGAAGCAGGAGTACATGCATTATTTTAAGACCTTATGGCTGTTGCTGAATATCCCTAAAAAAGCAGTGTAGCTGTTTGGATTTCCTTCACCGGCATTTAGGATGCCAGTTTTCTTCTAGACTTCACAATTCTGGATATGATTATTTAAAAACATGTTTGCCTATTTAAAAAGTGAAAAAATAATGTATAATCACTATTTAGATTTATTTATTTATTTTTGGTACCGGGGATCAAACTCAGGTCCTTGCGCTTGTGCAGCAGACTATTTGGATTTTTAATTCTTTTAATATCTAGTGAGGCTTAATTATTTTATAATTGGTTATTAAAATGTTTTTCTTGGTTGGTCTTTTCCTTATTGGGAGGTTTTTAAAAATATGGTTTTCAAGTGCTTTTTATACACCTTAATAGTTAATTTGTTCAAGTCTTTTGCAAATATTGTTTTGCATTCATGCACTTTTCATAATCTCCCACAGAATGAACTGACACAAAGATAAGTTTATCTCGTCTGTCATTTCAGTGGAACTATCTTATGTACTAATATTTTTATAAAATGGCTTGTATTGAACTAGACTTCTTGTTTTATGAAGATACAATAAGATGTTATCTAAAAAAGGTCATATAGGGTCAGGAATTTAGCTCAGTGGTTCTGTCGCCTGCCTCGCAAGCGCAAGGTCCTGAATTCGGTCCCCGGTACCAAAAAAAAAAAAGGCATATGCTATGATGTGAACTTCTTTCCTTCCTTTCCTTTTAAGACAGTGAAGGTGCCAGTCTAGGATCTGTGTCATTTCTGGAGGCATTTTACCCTTGCAGCACTTACTCTGTAATGTATATCCTAAGCCATAGTAGGACTATGTAGTAGTGATGGTATTCATTTTTGTTTCATATCCTGTATTCTTTACATTTGTAGTTTTTCTTCATGTTAAGAAATGTACTGTTTTAATTCTTTTCCATTCTAGTATATCTAGTAAGATAGTCATGCTATGTCTTGTTTTGTCTAGGATTATCATGTTTTGCACATTTTGTTTTAACTTTTTTTTTTTTTTGGTGGTACTGGAGGTTGGACTCAGGGTCTTCACACTGAGCTACACCCTTTCCCCTCCTTTTTTGAGACAGAGTCTCCTTAAGTCACTAAGTTGCCCAGGCTGGTCTCAAATTTACAATCCCAGAATGCTGGGATTGCAGGAATGCACCACTGTGCCCATCTCTTAATATATTTGTTTTGATATTACCTTTTTACTAGCTTTATTTACTTTTTCATAGTTACCCATTATGGGTGGCAAAATGTATATTCATCCTAATCTTTAAGTTTCAGGACGTCATAAGCATGTGGTAACCTGATCAAAATCACTTTTTGATTTTTTTTTTAATGTCGGGGGAGGGAGAGATGGAGTCTGCTACGTGGTTTTGTATTATTTTTGAGGGGAGAAGGATAGGTTTACAGCAGAACCCTGAAAACCTGCTAGTCAAATTCTTAAAGAACTGTTAGACTGGTCTTATTTTTAATATACAAAAGATTTCAGTAGCCCTGTCTCAAAATACCCAATATATGACTATACAATATCCAACTTACAGCATAATACATTTGATTCTGAAGAATTAACTAATTATTGTTGGACAGGATAATTAGCTGGGAAGCTAGGTTAAAATTAATGTTTCATAGTGATTTTTTTCCTCAAGTCATTTATTTATTATGGCTAATGATTTGTGGTGTAAGTTACTTGTTTCTGGAAATGAGTTGGCCATTTAGTATGATGTTGGCTGTTGGTTTTTCATAGATAGTCTTAATCAGGTTAAGATAAAGACCTTCTATTCCAATTTTCTGTAGGGTTTTTTATCATGAATGGGTGCTAGATTTTGTCAAATGCTTTTTCTGCATCTATTGAGATGATCATATGGTTTTTGTCCTTGACTCTGTTAATATGGTGTATTACATTTATTGATTTATGTGTGTTGAACCATCCTTGCATCCCTGAGATAAATCTGACTTGGTCAGGGTGTATGATCTTCTTGATGACCCTCTGTATTCTGTTTGCCAGTATCTTGTTGAGGACTTTTGCATCTATGTTCATTAGGGAGATTGGCCTGTAGTTCTCTTTTTAGGTTGGGTCTTTCCCTGGTTTTGGAATCAAAGTAACACTTGCTTCCAGGAATGAATTTGGAAGTATTGCTTCCCTTTCAATTTCCTTGATGAGTTTAAAGAGTAATGGCATTAGTTCTTCTTTAAATGTCTTGTAAAATTCAGCAGTGAAGGCATAAGGACCTGGGCTTTTCTTTGTTGGTAAATATTTTATTACATTTTCAATTTCACTCATTGTAATTGGGGTATTTAGAATTTCTTTATCTTCTTCATTTAACTTTGGCAATTCATATGTATCTAGGAATCTGCCCATTTCTTCTGTGTTTTCCATTTTATTGGCGCACAGGTTCTCAAAGTAGGTATTGATGATCCTCTGGATTTCTGTTGGATCTGGTGTTACTTCACCTTTTTCATTCTTAATTGCATGTATTTGTGCCTTTGCTTTCCTTTTTTTGATAAGGTTGGCTAAAGTTTTATGGATTTTATTTATTCTTTCAAAAAATCAACTCTTTGATTCATTGATTTTTTTGTATTGTTCTCTTAGTCTCCATTGCATTGATTTCTGCCCTGATCTTTATAATTTCCTCTCTTGTACAAGCTTCGGATTCGTTATGCTCTTCTTTTTCTAAGAGCTTGAGGTTCTGCATTAGGTTATTTATCTGAGTTTTCTCTGTTTTCCTAATATGGGCATTCACTGCTATGAATTTCCCGCATAGAACTGCTTTCATTGTGTCCCATAGAGTCCTATATGTTGTACTGGCATTTTCATTTACTTGTAGAAACTTTAATTTCTTCTTTAATTACTTCTGTGACCCATTGGTTGTTCAAGAGGGTGTTATTCAGTTTCCATGTGTTTGTTGGGGTTTTGCAGTTTCTTATGTTATTGATCTCCAATTTTATTGCACTATGGTCTGATAATATACAGGGAGTGACTTCAGTTCTTTTACATTTACCTAGACATGTCCTGTGAGCTAGCATGTGGTCTCTTCTGGAGAATGACTCGTGTGCAGCCGAAAAGAATGTGTATTCTGATTTTGTGGGGTGGAACACTCTGAAAACATCTATTAAGTCCATTTGTTCAGTAGCTTGGTTCAGTTCTAGAATTTCCTTGTTAACTTTTTGTCTAGATGATCTGTCTATTTGTGATAGTGGGGTATTGAGTCCCCCCCCCCCCACAATTGTGTTAGTGTTTATTTGGTTTTTCGTGTCTATTAATATTTGTTTTGTATAGTTGGGGGCATTCATATTTGGTGCATATATATTTAGGATTTTCATCTCTTCCTCTTGGATTGTTCCCTTCACAAGGATGTAGTGACCATCTTTGTCTCTCTTAATTAGTTTTGGTTTGAAATCTACTTTGTCTGCAAATAAGATTGCTACCCCTGCTTTCTTCTGGGTTCCTGTGGCATGGAGAACTGTTTTCCATCCTTTTACTTTCAGTCTATGAGTTTGTTTTTGAGTTAGGTGTGTATCTTGTATACAGCATATAGTTGCATTTTCCTTTTTAATCCATTCTGCCAGTCTGTTTCTTTTGATTGGTGAATTGAGGCCATTAACATTGAGGGTTATAATTGATAGATATTGATTTATCCTTGTCATGATGTTTTACTTTTGTTGGCTCTTTTATGTCTTATTTTTTCCCCCTTTCCCTTTAGTGTCTTACCTTGCCTGGTGGCTTCCCTCTGTTGGGCCTCATGGAGTTGTGGCCTTCATTGCTTTTTTCTAGGATATTGTTTAGAATTGCTTGTAGTGCTGGTTTGGTGTTCATGAAATTTCTCAGGTGTTCTTTGTCGTGGAAGTAACTAATTTCCCCATTGATTTTGAAAGATAATTTTGCAGGATACAGCAGTCTAGGTTGGAAGTTATTTTCTTTTAGGGCTTGAAATACTTCACTCCAGGCTCTCCTTGATTTGACAGTTTGTGTTGAGAAGTCTGCTGTGATTCTGATGGGCTTTCCTTTGTAGGTGATTTGTTTCTTTTTTCTAACTGCTTGTAGGATTTTGTTTTTCTGTTGGGTTTCTGGGATCTTGACTATTATATGTCTAGATGTAGATTTTTTTTTTGAACATGGCTAGTTGGAGTTCTATATGCCTCACTTATCTGTATGTCCAATTCTCTACCTCTTGTCTGGGAAGTTTTCCACTATTCTGTGAACAGTTTTTTTATGTCAGTTGTGCTTTCTTGTGTTTTTTCATGGACTCCTATCAGTCTTATGTTATTCTTTGTATCGTCTAGCAGTTGTTGGATTGATTTCTCGTGGTCCCTTACTGTTTTTAAGAAATCTCTCTTTTCATGGTCTCTAACTGCGATCCTGTCTTCTATATCTGATATTCTATCTTCAGATTCCCTTAATCTGCTGTGGATACTTTTAATGGAGTTTTTGATCTCCTGAATATCTGTTTGAATCTGTTTCATGGATTCCATTTCTTTCTTATGTTGGGCGATCATGGTTTCCATTTGTTTCTTATGCTGGGTATTCCTGGCTTCCAGCGTGTTTCTGAGCTCATCTATTTTTTTATTTGTTTCTGTTCTAGATCCTCTAATCATGTCTTTCACTCTGCTCACCATCTCTGTAGCTATCTGGGTGATTGTTCCTGGTTTGAATTTTTCTAGAGCCTCATTCATCTGTTTTGTTACTTTGTGTGCTATCAGTTCAGGGTATCCAGGTGGTTGGTTTTGGGACTTTTCCATCTCATTTCCCCCAGGATTTACCCTTGGTGGGGTGGAAGTCTGAGTTTGTGCCTTGCTTAAATGTCTTCTTATTTTTGTTTTTGGTACTGTCCTTGGTTTAACTCCTGGGTTGATAGTTTGAAATTGCTTATTGTAGGTATCTTTGTTGCTTGTAATTAGAACCCTTATGGAATGATTGCTTCTCAGAGGTGTCTTCCAGATATAGCTGGTCTTTATGTTTTGAGTCTCTAATGACTCTAAGGCTATCTCATTTTCCTTATACTAGGAAGGTTCATTGACTAGATCAATACCAACACCTTAGCCCAAGTGATACAGTCAGCAACAGCATTGCATCAAGTACATCTTTGAAAATGACATTTTGTGGTAGTTATTAATCTATCACCTTTAGCTGTGTGAGTTAAATCAAGATCGAGGACCAACCCAGCATATAGTGAATAAACTCTTCAATATAACAACTTTACCCTTTGGGATGGGGAGTTAGAAGGGGTTGGGGAAGGAGGGATAGATGGGAAGAAGGATAGGGGAAGGTTAGCAGTGTGGCCAGAGGACACAGGTGAGAAGGAAAAAGAGAATAACAGGAAAATAAAGAAGAACTCTGAATGAGGACCAAAACAGAGACAAAAAGGGAAGATGAGCAATGTGGGAGAGCAAGAGAGTGAGTGTAAGAGAGAGAGAAAGGAAAGAGAAAAGAAAGAAGAAAAGAAAAAAAAGAGAAAAACAAATATTTGCAAAGAGTAGGAAAAAAAGATAAGAGGAGCAAAGGAAAAGAGATAAAAAAACCAAACTAATAATACTAATTTTGGGAATAAAAAATAACCATGAAGATGAAGGGCCTCTTTGAGGGTGTGTATGTCTCTGCTGTCACAATAGACAGCGTGGGTAGCAGTGTGCAGATATAAGTCAATGAGTCTCAGCAAGCCAGTCGCAGACCCATGAGATTCAGGCAGATTTCTGGCTGCAAGTCCCAAGTTGAGCTCCCTGTCCTCCTGTAGGGTTGAACTCTGCAGAATTGAATTGCAGGTTCCAGCTGCCCTTCCCCTGAAGATAGTCCAGGTCCTGATGGGAGGTGAAGATGACTCCCACTTACCCAGTACAGTGGTCTGGTGGTCTCGTGTCCTCTTTGTTTTTGTAGTGTGGAACCAGGTGGCTGTATAGAGAAGAGGCCAGAGGAGGGGGGGTTGTCTAGTGGATTGCTGCTGGGGCGCGGGCTGATTCGGCATGTTTCCTGCGACTCTAGACCTTCTCTGGAAATGAGCTGGGAGAAAAATCAAGAGATCCTGTTTAGTGTTTTATAATTATGTAATGCTATTTTTCCAAGGTGATAAAATCACAAGACTTTATATTCAGCAGTAGTTTGGGACATCAGTTGCACTCCTCCAACATCTTAGTTAACTTAGGTAAAAATAAATGACTTTCAATAAGGTGATTGTAATATTCCTCTGGAGGTTTGAAGGAACACATTCAGTTCTCATGTGATACAAGATCCCATGTTTTTGCTCATACTGAAGGCACATGACTCATGCCTAGCCATTGCATGGATCAACAACTTGGAAATATACTCCTGGCCCAGTGAGGGTTCTGAGGTACAGTACAGTGGCTATTTCCATAAAAGACCATAATGTGTTCATTCAGCATTTCTAGAACCTTCCTTGCCCTTCATTATGGCAGTAGGAGCAGAGTGTGACACAAGTGTCCCTGAAAGGGAAGGATCGACTTGATTTGTGCTCTTGTCTCTCCCAGGGCATGCTAGGCAGGCTCTCACAGCTGGGACCTTTCCAGGCTGCCCTTTCTTTCTTTTCTTTTTTCTTTTTTTTTAAATTAATCTTATTGGTACATTTTAGGTATACAATATAATGACATTCATCATTGGAAATTTGCACCTTTACATAATCTCTTTTGGTTCTTATTTTTTCCCCATTCCCCTGCCCTCCCTTCAACCCCTCCATCCCTCCCTAGTTACACAGACTTTGTCTCCATTTTTCCATTTTCTCATATTAATTCCATTCCCTTCTTTCCTTTCCCCTTCCCCTCCCACTTCCCCTTTGCCTCTTTTCTTCCTATTTCACATTATCTATTATACCTTTCAGTCCTTATTTACACTTTCAGTTTCTCATACTAGAGAAACTATTTGATATTTACATATGTGTGTCCTATTTATTTCACTTGAGTATCGCCTCAAGCCATTTAGTTATAAATGTCTCTAGTTTCTCGTTCTTTATGGCTGAGTAATACTCTGTTTTATAATAAAAACCCACATTTTCTTTATCCAGTCTCTGGTTGATGGGGAATTGGGTTGTTTCCAAGTTTTAGCTATCACGAATTGTGCTGCTGTGAACATGGGTGCACATATATCACTGTGGTATGATTCTTTTAATTCTTTGGGGAAGATCCCCAGCAGTGGAAGAGCAGGGTCAAATGGGACTTCCAGTCCTAGTTCTTTGTGGTATCTCCATACTGATTTCCCCAGTGCTTGCACCAGTCTACACTCCCACCAGCAGTGGAGCAGGGTTCCTCTTTCCCCACAGCCCCACCAGCATTTGTTATTGGTTGATTTCATGATAGCAGCCATTCTTTCTGGAGTGAGATGGAATCTCAGTGTTGTTTTCATTTGCATCTCTCGAATGACCAGTGATGTTGAACATTTTTTCATGTATTTATTTGCTGTTTCTACTTCTTTGTCTGAGAAATGTCTGTTCATTTCAGATGCCCATTTTTGGATTGAGTCTTAAAATTTGGGAGGTCTGATCTTTTTAAGTTCTTTATAGATTTGAGATAGTAGACCTTTGTCTGAGGAAGAGCAGGTGAAGATTTTTTCCCACATTGTGGGTTGTCTCTTCACACTGCTGGTGGTTTCTCTTGCTGTGCAGAAGCTTTTTAATAAGAAGAGATTCCACTTGTTGATTGTTTGTGCTAGTTCACAGGCAACTGAGGTTTTGTTCATAAAATCTTTTCCTACACGAATGTTTTCAAGAGTTCTACCTAACCGCTGTTCCAGCCGGTTTGTGTTTCTGTTTTTAATATTTAGATCTTTGATCCATTTCAATTTTAGTTTAGTGCACAGGCTGCCCTTTCTGCCTCCGTTAGTATTGTCTGTGAGAGGGCCCTTGGGCTGTCTCAGCCCTCTTATCTCTGCTTTCCACTGTTCCTTTCTTTGCATCTGAAATCTTGTATCATCTAACATCAGATATGCTTTGGCCCCCCTACCTTTAATATTCAGTGGTGCGGACTTGCTTAGCAGTGTTTCTCTTCCATTACCGGAGGAGGAAGATTTCCAGAACCATATTTCTGACTTCTGTGTCCTGCAAAAGATACACTTACTAATTCAGCACATTGAAAAGTGGCTTAGCAGCTTCACCTTTACACTAGATTTTCCTTCTGGAACCTCTTCTGGATTGGACTAAAGGCTCTCCCATTTCCTCAGTCTCCCAAATTGGAGCTATGATGTTTTCTTTTTCTCCCATTTCATCACAGACCATAGCCACAACCTGCCTTTTCAGTATTAAGTTCTTTCTTGGCCATTTTCACCACACAAATTCAAGCTCCTTCCTCCTGCATGGACCTTTGCAGGAACTTTGCACCTGTTTCTTTGTTCTGTCTCCTTTGCAAAATTGAACTACATATTCATGCCATGCCTCTTATCTTCTCAGTGGATTCCTAGAAGGAAGTCACGTTTGCTCAGAAAGTTTTCAACCACACCTCATAGGCTGTTGAATTATAGCCAAACCCTGGCATGTGTTAAGTGCAAAGAGAACAAAGCAACTACACCAAAGCTGTCATATAAAGTATATGGTAAAGCCAAAGGGAGAGAGAATGTGTTTGGCAGTAAGCTTATCTAGCTTGAGTGATCTCGTATTTTGACTGGTTAGCTATTTGACAACTCATTAGAAATTTTATAGATAAATGTGTTCTAAAATTGATTGTGGTGATGCTTGTATCTTTGAATATACTAAAGTCATTGAGTTTACATTTTAAATGGGTGAGTTGTGATGTGAACTACATCTCAATAATAATTTTATTTTTATTTTTTATTTTTTTGGTACGGGGGATTGAACTTGGGTCCTTGTGCTTGCATAGCAGGCGGCAAAACCACTGAGCTAAATCCCCAGCCCTATAATAATATTTTAAAAAAATTAATTGCCCATACTTTATAATGTTCCTGTGATACCTGTTCTGGTAGAAGACAAGCAATAAATCACCTCAGCAATAATATTTTTTAAGAATATATGATCAGGGGAAGTTTCCCTACCTCTATATTCTCAACACTTGTTAGGAAGATTTAGGATATCATAACAGTCACTCCATTTAATATGTAATATATTCACAGGCTTTCACAGAAAGTTGATGGTGAGTATACATGGGAAGGCTGTGTAGGTAGACAACAGGATAAGCAAGTCATTGTTCTAGTGTCAGCGTTAGGCTGAGTTTTTTAAGCCTTGATGTAGGGGTGTGTGTGTGTGTGTGTGTGTATGTGTGTGTGTGTGTGTTCTATAAATGCTAGGAAATATCACTCCACTTAACAAGGCCTACTGATTCAGTATTTCCTTTTTAAAAAAATTTTGTTTACATATTTTGCATTCAGTTGATTGAATTTCTGTCAGCTTCAGTATTGGCTTAAAAAGAGATCACAGTCTATGTGACACATGGTTTTCATTATACGCTTAGTACTTTTCTATCTTTTCTATGATGAAATATTTCAGGGAAAATTTTGCATATAAGACAGTTGGTTTTTATCTTTTCACCCCTTAAGACACTTTTGTTACACAGATTCAAATATATAATAACATTATCAAGTTAATTTATAAAATACACACACACAGCCACAATTTGGATAGCATTTATCAGTCACATGGCCTAAACCAAAATCTATTTCAAGAGCCATATAGTTTCTTGGGTTATGATCTCTCTTCTTGTTGATACTAATTTTTGTTGTATGGATCCATTCTATTGTCCAGGAGCAAGAGGTGAAGCTCAATTTAAAATAAGACAGTAAGTGATTACACTTCCCCCTTTATCAGTCAAGGGATAGGAAACCATTTCATATGCAAACCTTACTAAACATTAATAAAATGCACCAATGTACTTTCTTTAGTTTTACTTCCTCAGGGAACAAATCTTGTTGTAAGACTGTCCTTTCTTAGTTTCTCCCTGCTGAGTGATTGTACATTTTTAGGTACCATCCTTCTGAGTAAAGAGTATTCTCTTTGAAGGAAGAAGACATAGTTTCATGTGCAGTTACTTAATAGTAAAGAAAAAGACTCTTTTTTTACTTGAGGCTCAGGTTGATCACCCCTGTTTCTGAAAGTGCTGGATGGGGTTGTTCCTGCTCCATTATCATTCTGTTGGGTGTTGGTTACTGTTAGTCAAATGATGGAGAAACATATGGCCATCAGGCAGAATAAATTACAGGACAGAATTTAAATTAATGAAACAAACCGTAGGGCAACATTTTTAACTGGCTGGGAAAATTGTTTTGACATTCGTTGGTGGTGCCAGATGCTGCCCCTCTCTCTTTGGACAGCACATGTGAATGAATGCACAGGAAGTATCATTGGATCACTTTGGAGCAATTAGAATCTGAAACTGCAGAGATATTTTGTGTACCTGTCATTGAGTTCCCTGAGCACTGAATACAAAGGGACCACTTCTTGCGTACAGTGACAAATGTTCTGGCTTTTTAAAAAAGCTGAATCCTAAAAATTCTTACAGTGTTCTTTTAGGGGAAGTGAGAACCTAAGTAATTTCCTAAAGTATTTCTCCATGGTATAGTTACTGGATTGTCCCAAAATAGCCATTTGGAAATGATTAGATTCAGAAGTCCTTGCTGGGTGGCATTGATGTTAATAATGAGACCTCTAGGAGGTACTGTTGTTTTTAATCAATATTTTCTCCCAAGAGAGAATTTAAACATATGAAGGATGCATATAGATTTGGCTTGTGTGTGTGTGTATGTGTTTTTCTTTTGGAATGGGGGATCGAACTCAGGACCTTTCATTTGCGAGGCAGGTGTGGTGACACTGAGCTAAATCCCCAGCCCTGTATGTGTGTTTTAATCATGCTTTTTTGCTCTTTCCTTAAGGGAAACGTTTAGTTTTTCATTTTAACTAAATCTCAAATGCTATAGGAACACTGAATTTCTAAAAGTCTCTATTAAGTCAGTATCTGCTCTATAGGACTAGATTTAGTAACTCTGTTTTCTGTAACACATTCTTTCAGCTCCTTTTCTGATTTTATAACTACTAGGCAGATTCGAAACATACACAAGTTCTTCTTAGTGTTCTTGATGTCATTATTTGAAATTATTGGAGGTGATATTAGCTCAAAAAGCAAGCCGTGTTCTTCAGTGTGAAAATCCGAGACGTCCCAGATCACTCGTTCTTTGAATTGGAGCAGTACTTGGCTCAATTCCTCTAGCACCTTAATTCTTGTACCTCAAAAGATAATTATTTTTGCAGGCTCAAAGTAAAGAGCCACATGAGTAAAAGAAAAAAATCTTGATACACAAACTTTGAAAGACTTTTTTTTTCTGGTACCAGGGATTGAACTCAGGACCTTTGCGCTTGCGAGGCAGGCACGGTGCCACTGAGCTAAATCCCTGGCCCAAGACTAATGTTTTTAGTCATTTCATTTGTGTTAGTATTTGAATATATAGTAAATAAGAGGTGAAATTTTTCCTCATGAAAATATAACTGATGGTTTTTAGGGCTGTATAACAATATACAGAGATGGAAAATACTTCTAAAATCTGAACACTGGAGAGATCCCTTGAGGTTACCCAGGCCTGTTTGCTCACCTTCCGCTCTCAGGCCAAGGGGCTGCTCACCAGTCGTTATCCCCATGGGGCGGGAATGGGAGCCCCTTTCTCCAGCTAATGCTATTTCCATGCCACACATTTGCCTGCCATAGACGGTCTTCTAATGAGTGTGAATCAAGGTGGAGAAATGGTGTTTTCAGGCTATCTTGGCTCCTTTCTCCCACCACAAATTTAATTTGTTGCACATGAACCATTTTGTTTTAAGGATGTATTTACTGGTTTAATGAGGACTCACATTGCTTTTCCAAAGTACATCTGATCATTTTCCATTTACTCTGTGTTTTCAAAGTAGGTTGTGTGTGATCTAAGAATCTAGATTGTGTGCATTATATTTTTTATTATCTGAAAAAATATTAATTTCTGTGGATGTATATTTAGCTTGAAGGGTTATTTCTTAAAGTGTTATTATAACTTGATGTTTTTATAATATCATCATATAGTCCAAATAATGTTTAATGAAGTCCTAGTTTTCTCTAAAGAAGTGTGTATATAGCAGTGTTGCCACTTTGTGTGTGTATGTGAGAGAAAGAGAAAGAGATAAAGACAGAGACAGAGACAGACAGACTTAGAGACCAAAAAATTCATCTCTTTCTTCTCTAAGATTTATCTCATAGGAAGTGAAATTGTAACCCTGGCTTTGCCGTCTGCTGTGACTCATCCGTTAGTGCAAGAAGCTCAGTCATGACCATGTCCTTGCCTTTGTTGAAAAATGTAGGGCACAGGAGCATCCTCTGTTTCATGGATGTCCCTCATATCAATGCAAACTCTATGGATGGACAGAAAAAATGCTTTTTTGGGCGCACTAAATACATATTTCAAGCTAAATGTACCTTTCCTCTTCAGGCTTCTCTAAGAATATAGTACCCCCATCTAGCTACCCAGCCCAGAAATTTTAGCATTCTCCCTATTCATTTCCTTCCCTTACCACCCGGATCTTATCCATCTCTAATATAGAACATGTCATTTCTCTCTGTCCTCCTGTCACCCCAGTCTAGATTACCAGAATGTATGAATTACTGGAATACCCTACTAACTTGCCCTTACAACTAATTCTTTACTTAGCATAAATCAAACCATGTCATTTCCTGGTTAAAACTCTCCAGAGCTGTCTAGTGCACTTAGAATAAAATCTGAACCTGTTTCCTGAACCATGTTACTTGGCTCCTGGCTCTGCAGCTAGTACTCCTCCCCTTTCCACTTTGGCAGAGAAAAACATAGATGAATGAACTCAGTACAATACAAATCATAAATTTGTGCACCATATTTTATCAACAAATGAAAAGAAAACAAGTAGGGGAAATATTTGTAACTAAGCATTAATTTCTCTTTGAAAATCAAATTGTTCCAAAGAGTAAAGAAAATACTGGGTCTTTATGTAATTGTTGAAATATATAGAAGCAATACCAATGGAAAAGATAAGTATAAAAAGTGTTTCTTCTCTCAATAAAGATGTAAATTAAAATGATTTATTTTTGTCTCTCAAAGTGGAGGTATTTAAAAATGTTTTTTGAAGGTCAGATGAGAAAAGGGCCTGATGAGTGGGTCAGCTGTCACAACTGTAGGATAGTTAGAGCTGTCACAGAAGGTCGCTTGCACTTAATTACATTTCTTTGATACTTTCCTAAGGAAGTAGACATTCAAGAAAATATTTTTGTTTAGGGGTGGTTAACAGCATGATTTATACAAGCAAATAATAAATACTCACAATATGTTATGCCAGGGGAATTGTTCAGTTATCATACCTCCTTATGAAAGCCTTTCAGACATCATTGTTAACCATTTCTGAATAATTAGTATCATGGAATGCTTATCACAGTATGTTAGGTGAAAAATAATACAGTATTCCAGCTTTATTTTTGATTAAGAAGAGAAAAAGTACATTTATTTTTTTTTTGATTTTTGTTTTTAGTTTGGGGGTCTTTTGTTTTGTTTTGTTTTTGGGGGTTGTTGGTTTTTTTTGGTACAGGGGATCAAACTCGGGTCCTTGGGCATGCGCAGCAGGTGGCGAAACCACTGAGCTAAATCCCTCGCCCAAAAAAGTACATTTATTTTTTCCGGTACCAGGAATCAAACTCAGGACTTTGTGGTTGCCAGGCAGGTATGACACCACTGAGCTACATCCCCTGGCCCCCAAAAGTACATTTATTTAGAAAAGGAGTTTTGAGAATATTCCAAAACATTAAAATTTTAGATTTTTCTCTTATAAACATTTTAAACTTTTATAATATTTAGTATAGTACAAGGGTACAAGGTCAGCCTCCCTGGACAACATAGACCTTGTTAGATTCTAGTCCATCTTTTTCCTGATTGTCACCCAGCCAAATCCTTGAATGAATCACTACTCTCTTTCCTTGGTAAAATCAGTGAGTTTAGGGGTTCTAAGTTTTTCCCTCTGAAATAATCCCAGAGGCAGAAGAGGGTGAACATGTACACCTGAAGGGGAGAGGGTAGCA
Source organism: Heterocephalus glaber (assembly GCF_053883595.1). Taxonomy (NCBI): domain Eukaryota; kingdom Metazoa; phylum Chordata; class Mammalia; order Rodentia; family Bathyergidae; genus Heterocephalus; species Heterocephalus glaber. The sequence continues at coordinate 61,056,419 of NW_028258317.1, read as the reverse complement.
AAAGATTGAGCAGGGTTGGTGCAAAATCCCTTCCCAAAAAAGTGTTCGCATAAAAATTCATGGAAACTTCCTGTTCTTGATACTAGTTTTTAAAATTAAAAAATTGAGATATGACTCATACCATAAAACTCACCACTTAAAAGTGTACAAATTCATGGTTTTCAGAATATTCAGGAGGTTGTACAGCCAACCAGTGTTAATTTTAATATACAAATGGTTACTATGCACACATTCAGAAAAAGCTCTTGCACTTTTGAGTAACTTTGGAAAAACTGTAATTTTTGTAGGAGGATTCAGACTATGTGATCTTCCAAATACTTACATTAAATAATTGATTTTTCAGTGCATTTTCTTATAGCTTAACAATAATTTCACTGGATAAGCCTTTTTTTATGTTTTTATTTTTGTGGACCTGGGAGTTGATCCTAGCAGTGCTTTACCACTGAACTACATCCCTGTTCGTTTTTGTAAATTGAGACAGGGTTTTGCTAATTTCATTTTTTTTTCTTTTGTTTTTTTGGTACCAGGGATCCAACTCAGGGCCTTATGCTTGCCAGGCAGGTATGGTGTCCCTGAGCTAAATCCCTGGCCCAGGGTTTTGCTAATTTGTCCAGCAGGCTAGTCTCAAACTTATATTCCTCTTGGTTCAGCCCCCTGAGTAGCTGGGATTATAGGTGTGTGCCATTGCCCTCAGCTGAATAAATTATTAATAGTTCTGGTTACTACTAAATTCCCTGTCTTTTAGGGTTTTTTTGCTCACTGATGGTTATTAAGTCAGTTAATTTTGTCTGCCACATTTTTAAAATTATGCCAGATAATGCTAGGGATAAAGGGTTAAGTGTCCCCAACTCTTGCCTTCAATTGACAGTCTCTTAAAAAGAAGTAGCTATGGTGACTTTGGTGTCAGCACTGCTCAGTTTCAAATGCAATTTTCCTAAGTGGAGCAAAATGTGCAGAATGTAGAATACATGTATTTTAAAGTAGATATAACTTGGGCCAGTCATGGTGGTACACACCTGTAATTCCAGTACATGCTAGGCTGAGGCAGGAGGATCACCACGCGTCTGAGGCCAGCCTGGACTACATAGTGAGTTCAAGACCTGGAAAACTAAAAAACAAAAACAAAGTAAAATAGATATAACTTGGAATGTGGACAACACCCAATTTTGTTTGCCTCAGTGTTGTTAAGTCACTTTTGTCTCACTGCTGTCTTTTGCAGATGTGGGTTCCATCCTGGAAATATCTTATTCTCTGTTATCCCAGTCTATATGGAAGTAGCTAAATTTCAGCTTTGGTTGTGCTGAGATTCCCTATTTCATACTGTTGGCCTAAACCAAGGGGCTAAAATACAGTTGCTTGAATTATAATTCAGCTCCATGGGACTTGAGTTTTATTCTCATCTGTTCATTGTCTGGGTGCTGGCCAATCAAGAGGGTGGGGCAGGGGCATTTGGCTTGAGCCTTTGCATTCATTACAGGCTTCAGATACAGATTTCTGCTGGTTTGACAGTATCTGCAAATACAATCACGAAAGGCCGTGACAGGGTGAAATGATTGTATTCGTTGTACAATCTGAGACACCACACTTTGGTAACTGGTTTCCTGGGAACTGAAGAAAAAAAGGAGGGTTATGGGCCACCCTCAGCCTGTGAGAGGCCTTGTTCAGGTATATTTACTGTCTTTGTTTAGGAGAGAGAGAGGATGAACCAGGTAGAACCTTGGAGTTCCTGGTAGTAGCAGTGATTGTTTTCCAGGGCTTTTAGATGGAAATGGGGCAAGAGTTCTTCAGAGCAGAGAGAGTAGTAGGTGACATTTTTAGGGCACTGACCAAAACATGCGCATGTGTGGATTGTCCTTGGCAGCTTTTGTGATAAGAAGTAGTTCAAGAAGCCAATTTAAATGTGAGAGAAGGAATCAATGAGTCCATGATTGCTTTTAACCGGCCTTTGGGAGGCTGAGGTAGGACGATTGCAAGTTCCAGCTAACCCTGGGCCTAACCAGTGCAACTTAGAGAACTGTCTCAAAATAAAAAATTAAAGAAGGACTGGGTATGTAACTCAGTATAAAGGCTCTGGCTGCAGTCCCCAATATCAGAAGAAAAGAAAAAAAGATATCCTATGATTGGTTTTAAAACAGTTCTTTTGGACAAAAGTATTTGTAGATGACACCATCCAAATGAACAAAGTAATGAATGTAAATGTTTAGACGCTTTGTGTGAATTAGATATATATGAATTTGTAGCAGAATCTGCATGTGGGAATCCTGTTATAGTGAAAAGATCTTGCCAAAGAAAGCTGAAAATGTAAGTAAGCATCAGATCGTATGAGTGTGTGTCTAATATGATATATTCTAACAGCTTACAAAACAGTGCACTCCATTATAAGATATTAAGTTTATATTTAATGTTATTGATGGAAAGAGATGTGAAACGAGCTTGGGATTGCTCTTTGTGCTTTATCCTGATCCAGGAGTTGGAAAGGAAAAAAAATATCCTTCACATACATGCTGGATGAAGTAACCTTTTAATAGCATTATTCTTAAATGAATAATGGGTATTTTGCTGAGCTAAGATAAGAAGTAGAGCATTTGCCTGAAGGTACAAATAACTTTTTCTGGGGACATTTTAGAGCCATATTGCAGAGATTGTTGGAGGAAAGAGCAGGGTTTTTGTGAGACTCACAATCTTTTGTGTGTTGACTTGCTTGTAAAAGTTGTTAAATTACTTGATTGGAGATATTTTCAAATTAGCAAAATTAGAGTCTGCCTCCTCTCTCAAACATTTTTTGTCAGATTTTGTTGTGCCAGTGGTCTTGGAAAAGAGATTACTGAGTTATTTGTGCTTTTTGTTACTTGTGGTGTGAAGAGACGTTAATGGATCACAGAATTCACAAAGCAATCTAGCAGAAAAAGTCTTGTATTTTTCACTTGCCTTATGAAATATCAGTTTACATAATTCAGGAGCAACTTTATTTTTTAATTGTGCTACATTGTTTTCATAGTAATCAGAAGTAGATCCATAAAGTAACCACTTCTGAGAATATTGTACAATTCTAAAAAAATAAGGGAAAGACACATGAGATTTGGCTTAGTTGGTACAAATAATTCATTTGTTTTCATGATCAAACCGTACTGAACAAAGAAGCTGAGTTGTTTGCTTTTTTGATGATTTATTCATATACTTTCATTTTGTCTTAAGTTTAAATTTAGTGCGGAATAATACTTCAATTTACTATTTTCCTTCTACCTACAGTATGTACACCACACAGATTAGTCTCTTATCTGAAGATTTGCTTTTACTTTCAGTTCTCTGCAGTTGTATAATAAAATTAAAGTGTGAGCATGAAGCTCATCAATGACTTTAGTTGGGAAAGATGGCTGGTCCATCGGAAGAGAGCACCAGGATTCAAAAGAATCTTCATTACAGTGGTATTCAGAAATTGAAATGAGATTAAATGGATAAAAGTTGGGTATAGTCAGAGCTCTATGAGTCAGGGCCTTGCTGTGTAGTTCAGGCTGGCCTCCAACTTGTGATCCTGCTCCAGTCTCCCAAGTGCTAGGATTATAGGCCTGCGCCACTCTGCCTCTCTGAGACATTTTTAGTTTGTTTGTTTGTTTGGTACTGGGGATCGAACTCAGGACCCTTGTAATTGTGAGGCAGGTGCAGTGCCACTGAGCTAAATCCCTGGTCCTCTGAGACATTTTCAGATTGTAGGTAATAGAAATTATCCTGGATTTGAGGCACCTGAGGAAAAGGGAGAGGGCTTTCTTTACCTCTTCATAACCTTTTCTTCTCTGTGGCATGAGGATAAAGATATATGTTGCTCAGATTTCGGGCTGGGGATTTAGCTCAGTGGTTCTGCCACCTGCTTAAAAAATAAAAAATAAAAGATACATATCGCTCAGATTTCTAAGAGGATAAATTGACAGTGTGTTTAAATATGCTTGGCATAGTATAAAGAATTAGATACAAATTTCTTTCATTTACAAGAGGGGATACTCTGGAGGCACAAACCACTATACCCTTTATCTATATTGAGATTAGGTGTGTGTGTTACAGGCACAGATGAATGTTTAGTACTATATTAGTACATTGGGCCAGAGCTAGCAGTCCTGGATTCTGGTTTGGGTGTTATTTTTTAGCCGAGTGATACCTATTTCTTCATCACAATTGGTGTCCAGAATAACGTCATGATAGTGAGTTATTGAATACAGGGCACTCTGTAAATTAGAGAATGCCTTGTAAATAAGTTTATAGACAAAAGGACACAGGAAGAAGAGAGGGAACCCTCCATTGCTGTCTTTCGTCTTATTAATCTTTCCCTGCTTTGTTTTTGGTGTTAATACCATTCAGGAAACATATGGCACACTCCTGAGTGACTAAGGAGAGTTTTATAATGGGACTGTTTACAAAGATTTGGACCAGATACAAATAGTTAAGGAGTGGCAAGAACCAGGCAAAGGGAGAGAGCAGTTACTGGAACTCAGAGAGGGTAACTGTGTGTGGAGGGTCCCCCAGCAGGAGCTGTGGCCTTTTGGAGACACCTGTGTGGTGGCCCACAAGAAGGAAGCTGAGAGAATAAATGCCCTCCCTCTTTCTTCTCTTTTTGGCCCCAGAGGACAGAAAGCTGTTGATAAAACTACCTAACCAAGATGAAATGGCAGAGAAAGGATCCCTGGGTGGGATATTGTTCTTTTCCCTCTTAATTCCTCTTCGTTCATTCATTGGTCCTGTATTCTGTTCCTACTTGGAATCTGCATTCATGTGATGTGTCCAGCATGTGGACCACATTAGGGGCTTGTTGACTAGATCCAAAGAAATGCCAAGCATGGACTGCTGTCTCCTAACATGATTTTAATGACATACCAGCCAGCGTAGTATACTTTACCTGCTACTTTGGGGCGTGTGTGTGTGTGTGTGTGTGTGTGTGTGTGTGTGTGTGTGTTAATAAAAAACTATTCAGGTGCCCAGGAGAAACAGGGCCCTACTGCCTTATCTCTTGTCTTTTCAAATCATTAACCTCCAAATTAGGATCTCTTCTGTTTCTGTTGTGGAAAGAGCTGGTAGATTTGATGATTATGTCTCCAGTTGGACCCTCAGATCAAAGATTTTGGCTCTGAGTCTTTGGCTCTGAGATTGTAATAATAAAGACTCAATCTGGATTTTTTTCTTACATACTTTTAATTGCTCTGTACATTGTTGGCTGGAAATAAATCATTTATAGCTTTATTTCTATTGAAGATGCTACTTTTCAGATATTTTATGTTTCTCCAGTAACCAGGGTTGAGATTATAAAATAGTCATTCCATTACAGTGGGCCGATAGCATTCGTATTGCAGTGTTTTATATTTGAAGAGATTCCAGATCACCTTGTTAAAAGTTGCAAGAATCACATATCTCAGGATGCCAGGGAGTAGAACCATCTTTTCTTATTGCCATCTGAGGATTTAGTGCTTCCCTAAGATACTACACCTGCAGTTGTTTAAGAATGCTGCTGTGAAAACTAGTACTTAACTCGAATTTTTGTGTTTGTGAAGATAGTAAGAAAATTTACCTGCCAGAAAAACAAAATGAGATTAGGACAGATGTTGTATTAATAGATTTTAGTTCTTAACTTCCTCCTTTCCTTTTATTCCCCCTTTCCTTCCTTTTCTTAATCCTTGTTGAGAGGAAAGGGCATTCAGGACCCTAGTCATCCTGTTTTATTCTCTTCTTTCATATTTAATATACAGATTGTCATTTTTACATTCTTCACATTGTCGAGGGAAGGCAGAGATATTTACTGTTTAGGAAATCTCAAGGAAATTTTAAGGGAATGAGAAAGGACATTTATTTTGGGGGGGGTACCAGCTGTTGCCGGCTGTTGTCGGGATGTTGTGCCTGTGAGGCAGGCAACAAAACCACTGAGCTAAATTCCCAGCCCTGAGAAAGGACATTTTAAAAGCTAATTCTATTTAGAAAAATGAGGTCTTTAGATTCATAATTTTGCTTTTGTGTAGGATAAATGTAATGATAGTGAAAAGCCTTGATCTTTTCATCTTTGTTTCTTCTGATAGGCATCTGTACGTCTCTTAGGGATTACCTTCAAGCTCAGGGCAACAGAAAAGAAATATTGAAGTTGGGAAAAATGAGACAGTACAGAATAAAATGAAATCCAGTAACAATACATTTCTGTGTCTCGTTATCACAAATGGGTATAGAGGGAAGAGAGCCAGTGTATCTCTCCTGAATTAAGTGCTTCCTTGGAATAATGTGGCCACCTAACCCCCCCCCCCCAACTATAGAGGATACTTGCTGCTTAGAGAATGACTCTTGTTCCTGTCTTACCAGGGTGCTGTGTTTTCCCTGTATACCATTCCATATTAGAGAAAATGTATAGAAAATTTGAGCCTTTTCCTGTTATCTCTGAATAGCATTTGTGTAAGTGTATTGTCATTTCAAGAACCACATCCTGGCTAAACCTAGTGTCCTGGAAGCAATTTAAATATCCTTCAAGGAAGAGTCTTATCAAGTTTTTATTATGTTTAAAAATGCTGTTGTCATTGTTTCTTATACATGGTTAAAAATCTCCGTCAAAATTCATGTTGAGTGGCTTCCAGAGAGGTGACATGTTTTTGTTTTGGTGCACGTGTGTGTGTGTGTGTGTGTGTGTGTGTGTGTGTGGTTGCTTTTTGAGCTCATCTGCCTTTGAAATGGGCTCGCTAAGTGTGCACCATAGGTAGCATTTCCATTTGTACTGATTGTCCTCTCTGGGGGCCATTTGGGGACATCAAATCCAAGGCATGGTGCCTAGTGGGGCTGTAGTCTAATGTGAAGGTGTTACAGTCTGATGTGCTGCTGTTATCTATTTCAGGGACAGGAGAGAGTGGCAAGAGTACATTTATCAAGCAGATGAGAATCATCCATGGGTCAGGGTATTCTGATGAAGACAAGAGGGGCTTCACTAAACTGGTGTATCAGAACATCTTCACAGCCATGCAGGCCATGATCAGAGCTATGGACACCCTCAAGATCCCGTACAAGTATGAGCATAATAAGGTAGGTGGAACTCTTCATTGGAGCAGTTGGACAAAACCATCAGCAATGGTACAGCAATATGAATGGTCTCTTGTGTGTAGTCTGTTTTTGAAATGTACATTCCTCTTTTGGTTCTGAGACTCTTAATGCATGCTTAAGTGTTTATAAATATCTCTTTTTTAAATCTTTTTTTTTTTTTTTTTGGTACTGGGGATTGAGCTCGGGTCCTTGTGCTTGCAAGGCAGGTGGCGTCTTTCTTAAATCTTAAAAAATTAGGAATTGTGTTTTAGTGATAGCAGTAAAAGACATTTGGAATTTGACAATAAATATATAGAGGCTTAGATTTTAGGGGAGCACATTGTATTAAGGAAATGGTTTCTGAATGCCATACAGATCAGACAGAATGAAGGAATTCAAAGATGTGGTGGCTTTGTTTCAACCTCCTACTGTTTGTGCTTCATTGAAAAAAGGAAACTAGCTTAAGATCATTCTGTCTGGTTTAATTTTGAATTTTGTAACTTCCTTTCAGTAATGCCACAGGCTTCATTTTATTTCAAAGTAAGGCCATCTGTCAACTTCCAATAACCTTTTCAACACATCCCCTTATAATTGTGTTACAGTAATGGAAACTTATAAAATCTTTTGAGAAAGGATGAGGGAAAAATAGAATTTCAGCTTTTTAGAAAGCAAAATAAACTTTTTTTTTGAGTACTTTTGTTTTTTATTTGAGTGATGAAAATGCTCTGGAAATAGATGTGATGATTGCAAAGCATTACGAACATACTAAAAACAGTGAACTTCACACTTAGAAATTACTAAAGTAATAAATGAATCTTAGGATAATTGTATCTCAATGAAAAATTTTAAATGCTGTTATGAAAATCACAATATAAAAATCTAGAGTTATAATATTTCACTAGACACAGTTTTGAGATATAACAAACTACAAATACCTTTGAAGAGTCTTTTTAATTAAGATGCATCCAGTAAAAAATTGTGCATTGTAGGAAAACTTTTCACAAACACATACAGTTGAAACTACCCTTCTGAAATAAATGTTTGTATTTCTTTGAAAAAAATATAATTACAATTTTATATTTTTCAAAGTTATTAATAAAATTATACTTAGGAAAGGCACTGCTAACTCATAGCATTAAATGAAAATAGTTCACCTTCTTTGTAAAAGTGATTTAGAGAACCATAAGAATGTTGCATGACACTTTTTCTTTTGGAAACCTCCTACATTGTAAAACTATCGTTCTATCTTCTATCATTCATATTCATGTAGATATTCATATATACATATATAATTCAAGTTCAAAGATTGAAACAGAAAATACAGAAAGCAAAATTCACTGACAAATTTGAAAGCATATTTTTTATATATTTCACTACTATTGGTCACAACATTTTTAGATTCAATTTCATGTTAGGGATTTTGTGACTAATATAAAGTATGTGACATGACCGGAGATTTAGCTTAGTGGTTTCGCCATCTGCACAAGGACCCGAGTTCAATCCCCGGTACCTCCCCCACCCCCCACCCCAGAAAAAGTATGTGACATGAAATGTCAAAAAAGTAGTGCTTATAAAATATGTGATAAAGTATTTATCTCTTTTAATATTACATGAAGCTACATTTTACCAAATTATGAAACTATATAGGGCAGTTTTAAACAATATTCAGAGACTCTTTTTTTCTATTTTTTTCAACTTCTATTTCAGCTTCATTTCCAGCTTCAGCTTTGTTTTCATCTTCCTCTTTTATCTCTCGCATCTTTCTCATCTCTTCTTCCATGTTCTTTCCCATCTTGTCTTTCCCTTCTGTCTCTTCTGTCTTTTTCTTTTTCCTTTCCATCTTCTGCATTTCCACCTTCATCTTCCTGTCCATATCTCTCTTTTTCATATTGCTGTTATCTCCTTTCTCTTTTCCATCTTTATCCTTTTTTCCATCTTCCTTCTCTTTCCCACCTCCTTTCTCTTTTCCATGTTTTCCCCCCTTTTTCTCCTTCTCCCTCTTCATCCTCTTGATCTCTTTTTCATTTTGATAATCTTTCCTTTCTCCATCTTCTCCTTTCTTGTTTCTGTCTTTGTCTTCTTTCCCCTCTTGACCTTGTGTTTCATCTTCTTTCTCTTCTTTACTTTGATCTTGTTTTTCTGATCTTTTACATCTTGTTTTTCTTCTGCTGTCACTGCTTCTTTCTTTTCTCCTCCCTCTTTTCCAGTGTCATCATTTTTTTCATCTTTTATTGCCTCAATTTCTTTTTTAAGAGCTAGTGTCTCTATAATTTTGTTTTGTCCATTTTCATCATTTTTTATTGTTGCAGTCTTCTTCAACAACTTCTTGCTTGATTTCAGCTAGTATTTTCACATTTGCATCTATGTTTCTTTCTGTCATATCATTTTTGGTCTTCATTTTAGCAAACAGTCTAGCTGATCTTCTCTTTGGCTCTTGCCTTATGTCACCTTGACCTGCAGCCTAAGAGGTGCCAGAAATTTTGAAGTGAGGGTTGCGGAAGAACTGTAGTCCATGAATAATTCAGAGCAATTTGTTGTCTAAAGGCAACAAATCTCCTGCTGTCTTCAAACATCAACAATAGTTTATAGGATGGGACCCTTTTCACCTTTCCACCTTCAGCTAGAGAGCTCCAAGAGAGCCTAGTCTCTCAACCCTAAAGTTTCTACTTACAGAGGCAAATTTTTCCCTTTTCTAAGACAGTTTGAAGTCTGCTCCGCCTAATGGCACAATGTTACCATTTCATAGGCATCTGGCATAACAAGAAGTGGAGGAGGGAATAAAAAAAAGGGAGGGAGCAAGAAAGCAAGGAAGAAAGGATGGGTGAGAGGGAGGGGAGAAGAAAGGAAAGAAGGCATAAGCTTCTAATATTTAACATTATCTCATATTGAAATGAAAAACTCCTTCCCCTAAGTAAAACCAAATGTTGTAATTGCTCTTTAAGTATTACAAAGACAGCAAACGATGCTGTATTGATATATTTGAGGGTGGCTCCCCAGTGGAGTTCATGCTGCACTTGCTGTACAGAAGGCTTGTAGACAGGGACTGGAGCTACGCCTGGGCTTGATGGCCTGTGCAGATACCGCCAGTCTGAGAAAAGGGAAATCTGGAATTTGTAGAAATGTCTTTATAGTATGTTTTCTTTCCTTCCCCTAATCAGAAACTCCCCCCTCCCTCCATATATATTTTTGATAGGTATAGCCTTTTACTCCTTAGGGCGTATAGGTACTGATCTAATAGTAAGCCTCACTGTATTTGTACCTATACAGTAATTTAGAGCCCAAGAATTTTCATTCTCTCAGTACCCTTGAGAAATCCACTGTGAGGCATATTACCGTTTGTGACCATCAGTAGATAAATAGTAAGAAGTTAGCAAGCCTACTGTGACTCATAAACTGAGATAGATTTAGTTCACAAAAATGAATCCATAGATACAATAAGACAATTCTATGTACCTTCATCACTGTTATTAACAAAAGGTTTCTAAATATATCAAATCATCTTCAAATCAGGCATTTGTTTTTCTTGAATGGGTCCTTGAAATTAACTGGCACACTTGATACATCCCGGACAGGGACACTGCCAGTTCAAATGAGCCCACCCAGCATCTTAGAGAAACATAGGTTTCATTTTACTTAGGTCATGAGTAGTCACCAGAGGACATGTCAGTAGGTCACAGAGGACACATCAGTGAGTCACAAACCTGCCATTTCTCTAACCCACCTCCTCAAACACCTGCCAAAATATGCTATGAAAAGCCTCTTAGCCTGTAAGAGACAACTTCTCTGTTCTGCTCGCACAGAGAGGTCTCTTGTAGGTTTAACGATAAATCTGCTTGGACTGCTGAGTTTGCATCCCTTCTTTCCTTCCAATGGCAATTAATCTCCATAAGTAACAAAGACACCTCTGCGAGTAATTCTGCCTGCTTTCACTTTTAAGAGTGAAAAGAGCTGGGCAGGTTTGTGAGCCCAGGAACATGATACTTGAACCAGAGTAGACTGCATGGGTTTATCTCAGCAGTCTAAATTGTAAAGGATTAGGTCTGGGTTTTTTGTTTATTTTGTTCTCTTTTTTCTCTACACTAAGAAATTCCAGTGTAATAATTTTCTAAAATAGGTGGCATGCTTATTGGGTTTTTTTTTTTTTGGTACTGGGGATCGAACTCGGGTCCTTGTGCTTGCGCAGCAGGCGGTGAAACCACCTTGCTAAATCCCTGGCCTTTTTATTTCTTTATTGTAAGAAATTGCTATTTAGTTGTAAGAATATGCTATGGAAGAGTGTTGTTTGTTTCTTTTGACAGTGACTTTTGTAATCAACAGTTGATAATATGATGATCTGGTGGAATTCCTGCCAAGTTACCGTCTGCACTGTGTATCTATTTTGTACATGTACACATGCATGCTTGTCAGTTTGCATGTTATAATTTAGTACAATCTACCTAAAATTTTCTAAAGAGGTGTCTTCTTAGGTGCCCCAGAAGAATACTTCAGGATCTTGCCCTGATGTTAGAATGTATAGGAAAATTATTTATTAGGCTCCCATGTAGACGCAGCAAGGATAGGGCAAGATTTATAACACACAGAAGAATATTTCACACTGTTATTTGAATTCTTTATGTCCATGCTAACTAGATTTTACTATGTTGAATACTGTTCATTTATAAATTGACAACATAAAAATTATATGGACTTTTTTCAGCTATCATAAAATTATCCTTTGAAATCTTCCTGTGTCTTTTGGTCACTCCCAGACTAATATTGCCTAATACTGTGACATCAGTGTGTGAAGAGCTTCGAATTTCTCATATTTAATCTTTCTTAATTAATAATATAAAGTACGTTTGCATTTGATCCACTTTTGGTACATCATATACATATTCTAAAGCATCACTGTCTGTTTGCTTGCTTCATCCATTAATTTCCTACCCTCTGTTCACTCCTTGCCTTTGTTAATACATGTTAAGGAAATAATGTCTTCTTTTTGTTCAAGTCAGCTGCCACTTCCTCTTAAGAGTTTTTCTCTGTTCCTACTCTATACTGCATAGCATAACCTATAGCAGAGTGTTTAATGTAATTGTCCAGCTTGTACTAATTATGGTTATTTGAATATTGATCTTATTTTTCATGATCAGATTCTAAGCTCCTTGAAAGTAAATCTCATGTTAGTTCCATCTTTGAGTTCTTCATTGTCCTTGGCATTGTGTCTTCTATATAATAGGTGCTCAAGAAATAGGTGTTTTATGAAGAGGCAAATCAGTTATATGCTTAAACAGCTGAACATCTCCTAAAGTTGATGAAAAAGTTCTTTAGATCAGTAAATAACTATGTGTAAGGGAATAAATTGCACCTACTGTCAAGGATGTAGAAGTTCAGTTGGGGTTGGGCAGAAATTTACAATCCAGGAAAGGGGAAGGACATATTAGAAGGCACTTGGGGGAGAAGGGATGGGTGGAGCAAATGTTGGAAGGAAGGACTGTGTATCATTATTGAAATGGGCCAGTTTAGCTGGAACAGATTTTTTATCTAAGAGGACTGGAAAATGGTTCAGGATACCCTTGTGAAAAGTTTTGAATCCAAGCTAAATTTGAATTATATTTTCTTGTATTTTTGGTCTTTATTTAAGGATAATATTTTATATTTTGGTATTTTTACAGAAATTCTAAGTAAAGCTGTATGCTCTATATTTTATAAATAGTGTAAAAACTCAGTGTATGTGCTGTGTATTTGATTAGCATTTACTTGGAAACAGCACATTCTGTTTTATATTATGTTGTGACATTAAAGATATAAATAACCATAAGCAACCATTTTGGTTTTTAAAAATGCTTCTCTGCACCTACCATCATGTTGGTCATAATCTATAGGTGGTAGCATAAACAAAAACATACCCTTTCATTATTGCCCAGGATATCTTTGGACTTGCTTTGAGCTCATTTTTTTTTTTTTTTTTTTTTTGGTACTGGGGATCAAACTCAGGACCTTGCACTTGCAAGGCAGGGGGTAGCACCACTGAGCTAAATCCCCGGTCCTGAGCTCATTAATTTTATAAAGCAAAACATAACCTAAAAATTATATGGCTTGTTTGATACTGGCATATTATTCATAGCTTTTTTGTGAAATTGGGTCTAGCTTTGGAAATACCATACCAAAATATTGGAATATCTTTTGTTTCTGCTTATGTGGTATGATCAAAAAATATGGGGAAAGTTTAGTAGTTTTTGAAACTTGCACTACAACAAAAGACACTGCACTTAATTCCCCCCTTGCTTCAAACACATTTATCCCAACAATGTTCTTGCCATTTTCTGAAGCAGTTCTGGAAGTCTTCTTTCCTGAACTTGTTAGTTGTATTCTAGTGGCTGCTTCAGTGTTCTGAATCAATTTAAAACATTTAGCTTTTTTGATGATTTTGACCTTGGTAAGAACCAGAAGTCACATGATCTCCAGTCCAGTGAATAAGGGGGATGGAGACATACCATAATGTCTTCACAAACCTTTTCATTGGATGGCACTCAGCAGCATCATTCACTGTATTTTTGATCATATAAAGACATGACAGAAGCCTTGTATGGCATTTTGTAAAACTTATCCTGTTTTAAGGGTTTCATACTCAGGAAGGAGCTTGTAATAAATTGTAATAAGTTGCAGACATTTGCCAAATCAGGATGAATTCTTCCCTGAATGTGTATCTGTTATCCTGTTCTTGGACTTTGCCAAACAAGCAATATTTATATGTGAGTGTTATGGCTTATGTTTGGATATACCCCCAAAGGCTCATGCTTTTTCTGAGGTGGCTGAATCTAGAGTATGTGAATCTAGATGCTGGGATTAAGGGCCTGTGATTATTAAACCACATGAGTGATTGATTTGGCATTGCCCTAACCCCTATAGTCTGGATGAGACAAAGAGGGCAGAAAGATGCTGTTAAGGTCCCTTGTTGCTTTTGCTGTCTTGTGGGAGCCATGTTGTTTCTCCTCTGCGATGCCTCTCTGCCATCCACCCTGCCTTGGAGCCAGCTGATTATGAACTGAAACCTTTATACACTGTAAGCCAAATAAACCTTTTCCCCTTTAACTTTGAGTGTCTGGTATTTTGTCTCAGCAAGGAGAGAAAGGTAACTAACACAGTGAGCTCGTTGGACTCACCCAAAGTGAAAAAACACATGTTTTGGAACTTCCAAATACAGTATACTGTGAGCTGGGGTTTGTTTATTCCTAAATATTTTTTTTTGCCTTTTCTCTGAACACAGCCATTCATAGCTAATGATAAAAGGGATTAAGTGTTTGCCACTTGGTCAAATCCAAAGATACATGAAAGGCTGCATTTGGTGCAAGACATTTGACTGTGAAATTAGTCCATCATTTCTTTCTTTCTAAAAGGATGAACGTCCATTACTGTTATTTTGTAATTTCCTACACAGTCAGTCTTCTGATTATTCTTTGCTTTGGTACTAAATTCGGCTCATAATAAGAAGGAAGAAATACAACATATCTGTATTAATACAGTAAAGGAACTTTCTCAGATTACATCTTGGGGAAGTAGATCACAGGGTTCTGAACCCCTAATTTTTATGTATGTATTGTCTTTTCTTGCCAGTCAGTGTTCTCTGCATTCATATGTGTGTGCCTTATGTTCTTTTAGTCAGACTGCAGATTGCCTTACAGTAAGCAAGCAGTCTAGTTTTATAATCCCCTTGCCCCTCCCTACACACACACACACACACACAGCCCCGTGCCAGGACACTAGGAGTTTTGCTGAGATTACTCCAGAGAATGGACCTTGGCAACCCTTTGTAGCCGGCTTATTGTTTTTGTGGACTGTGAAATCAGGGTATTCTTATGGCAGTGTCAAAGTATTAGTAGGTCTGTCCCCACTTCCCCTAGCCCCCTAAAAGAAAGCAGTCAGATGTAGTGCTTCTTCATGCAGTGAGCTTACCATAGCTGTCAAGGAGCACTCATACTTGGCTAATGTTGAGTAGACAATTTCACCTTTTCTTCTGTTCTGCAGGTTGAGGATCAACCTAATCTGAAAATTTGGAATGCTTCAGAATCTGGTACTTGTTGAGTATAAAATGGCATCATACACACCATGAGGGTTGGTTTCATGAAAAAATTATTAAAATATTTTATAAAATTACCTTTAGGCTGTTTGCATATAGTATATATGAAACAGAAAGAAATTCTGTATTTAGATTTGGGCCCCAACCCCAAGATATCACATCATCTATATTCAAATATATCAGACTCCCAAAAAATCTGAAACATGATCCAAGAAACTTTGGTTAAGGGATGCTCAACCTGTAGTTTCTAGCTTAGTTCTGGAACTTCTCTAATGGCTAGGGCTCCAACAGTAACTACATTGCAGCTCCCTGTGACTAACTGGCTAAGGGCTTTGAGATATGACCCTGGTGTTTCCCTTTCTCCTGGGGTGTAGGAGTGCTGAGAGAACAAGAGCTACAGTACTATTTATCCTCCCTGAACAGTTTTTAAGGAAGGACTTGTCACAGGAAAGTTCTTAGCTAAATACATCTAGGTGTGGTAGTGCACACCTGTCATCCCAGAATTCAAGAGACGGAAGCAGGAGGATCACCAAGAGTTTGAGACCACCCTGGGCTACATAGTGACTTCAAGTCCAGCCTTGACTGCTAACATGACCCTGTTCAAAGACAAGACAAGACAACCCCCCCACAAATACTTATAAAGATTTCTGAATTTCCTGAAAAATCCAAGATCCCAGGAGTTGTCATTTATCAAAAGAAAAAAAAAATATAGCCCAAGATTTCGAAGAACATACCAACTTATTCCTGCCTTTGATGAACTGAATAAGAAATTACTGCTTTTTTCAACATGAAGGAATTTTCTCCATTTACAAAATGCCAAGAGGCTGATTTTATTTTAGTATTTTCCAGGTGTAAAATAAACACACAATGAAGGAAGAACTAATAAATACATATTTTTATCTGCCTGTCTGAAGAGTTAGATCAGGGGTGGTTCTCTGCTTGCAAGCAACAGAAGCGAACATTGGCATACTTGCGTAGGAAGAGGATTATGGGCTGTTAGCTCATGGGGAGAGCAGAACAGAAGCTGGAGGACGAGTTGAAATCGGGAGGCTGGGGACTCGCCCCTGAGGGGATGAGCTCTGGCTGGTTTCAGTCTTCAGTCACTCATTTGGGAAAAGAACCTTATTGGTCTGGTATGGATTCCGTGTTAGCTCTTTAGTCAAGGGAAGGTTGAGCAATGTGATTAACATTCTCTGGGGAACATCTGGGTACAGTTATGGGAAGAGGGGAATAATTTTGGGCCAAATTACAAATCTACACTGAAAAGTAGATAATCTATAACATAAAATGACACAAATTCTCTGTAGAAGCAAGTGTTCCAATTTTATTTAGCATTTGCTAAGCCTATCCTAAAATACAATTTCTTATTCTGGGTAAGGAGGAGTGAAAAGGGTTACTGATAGTAGTAGTTATATATGAAGTATGTAGCTTAATTTGAGTCTAAGCACTGAATTGTTGAGTAATCTTGGGATTGTCACATTTCTTTACTAAGCCTTAATTTCTTTCCTCAGTTTTTCTACCCTCTCTCAGCCTGAATACCCTCATTTGTAGAATGGGACAAATAATAATAGGGTTGTTTGAAATGTTAAATAGATAATGTATGTGAAAACGTCTTATAAGTAGTTTTTAGTAGTTTTGAAGTTATAGTAAGATGAATTGTCATTATGGAGAGAATGGCTACTACTAACCTTCCTTTTTTATTGAAACTAAAACAAACAAAATAATATAAATACCCTAATCAGATTTAGGAAGTATCCAAGGAAATCTCTCCTCCAAGTGACAGTCATTGAAATGAGGAAGAGAGAGAAAGAGAAATCTCCTTATCTAGATATGTTAAAAATAAAATGTATTTTTAACAAGTGAAATTCTTTACAGCAGTTTTGCTAAAATAAAGCAAGAGAGGAAATAGACAACCTCTGATAGCCTTTCTAGTACTATTTTTCCGTATACTGATCCTCTGGTTCCAAAACTGTTAACAAGGAGATAAAGTTATAGTTTTGTTACTGTGTTACATTTTGAACCTTCTAATTTTTTAGAACTCTGTCCATTTCAAAAAATACAAAATACAATAAATGACAAAATTGTTTGAATAATAGCCTCTAGCTCATTGGAGAATTTTCCTTTCTTTGCCTCCAAATCACAGAAGTAATTACAGTATTTACATTTATTAAGGGTTTATGGGGATGATGATGAGTAATTTTAATTTCATTGCTGGGTGCTATAGACAGCCTGCCTCTCCTGCTTTTACAAATCTTTGAGAATCTTCTGGTTTGTTTTACTTTTTGTATATTTCTTTTTCTGGTACCGGAGAACTCGGGTCCTTGCTCTTGTGTAACAGGTGGCAAAACCACTGAGCTAAATCCCCAGCCTTGTTTTACTTTTTAAATGTAGTAGTCTCTAAAGAGATTGAGATACTGGCCATGGTGACTCATGCCTGTAATGCCAGAACTTGGGAGGCTGGGGCAGGAGAATCATTGTGAGTTCCAGGCCAGCCTGGGCTACATAGTGAATTCAAGACCAGCCTGAATTACATAGTGAGACTGTCTCGAGAAACAAAACAAAACAAAACAGAATTGAGGGACTTTTCTTGGCCAACTTGATGAGTCAACCATCTTTTTCTGAGATTGGTTGACCATTTTCTCTGATCTTTCTAGGAATCTTGTTGGGAGTTAAATTGCTACTGAGTCTCTAGTAACTATGTCAGTTTTCAAAATCCCTTTTTGTTAAGTTCTTTCTCTTCCAGTATCTTACAACTACTTCATAGCCACATTTTATTCTCCCTCACTCTATCCTTGTTCCACTGCAGTTCTTTATTTACTTATGACTGTCATGTAAAAATGAGATTTTAAAATTTCTTTTTCTTGGCTAAAATTAATAAATAATCCCAAGACATGCCATATCACTAATCCTGGATGAATATCTAAGTTAATTTTCATCAGTGGAAAACTCTTAATACAAAGACTTCAACTATAGACTGAGACAGATTTTTCTCCTTTTTGTCATTTTTATTGATGGACAACTTATATACAAAAATGTGCACTTACTCTCCAGATTGAGTCCTGTGTATTTGTCTGTTGTGAACACATTACATCCAGATGCTTGATCTGTATCAGCATGACCAAAAACCCTGCAGGCCCCTCCCTCCATGCTAGTTAATGCTCCAAGTCCCAGAGAGTGGTCACCTTCCTGACTTCCGGTAGTTTAGAGCTTTGTTAGTGTTTGAGGTTCGTATGAATGAAACAAGGATAGAGTGAGGAGAATGAAATGTGGCTATAAAGTAGTTGTATCTGGTTTATTTTACTCAGCATTGTTTGTGGAATTCACCGATGTTGTTACTTATAACTCATTTATTCTCATTTCTTTATAGTAATAGTAATGTCCTATAGAATTTTCTCAGGTGATGAAAGTACTTTCTGTCTCTCCTGTCCAATACAAGACCCAGTGGGCATAGGTAGCTGTTGAGTTCATGAGATGTTGCTAGTATGATTGAGGAACTAAATATTTGCTTTTTAATTTACATTTAAATTTACATGTGGCTAGCAGCTACTCTGATGAGAAGCACAGTTATATAATGTTCTGTTTTATTAATATGTTACAGTTTATTTATCTGTCTTACTGTTAATATAAATTTGGGTGTTTCTGGCTATTACAAATAATACAAAAGTATGAAGATTCCTGTCGTCATTGTTTGATAAACTTAAGGATGCGTTTCTTTGGAGTATGTACCTAAGATTTAGAATTACTAAGCCAGAAGGCATGTGTATGCCCAGTTGTAGTACATAGATATTATCAGAGTTTTCCAGAATGGACCCATTTACATTCCCTTTAGCAGTGTTCTTGTTACTCTACATCCTTGAAGATGGTTGTTGCTGATTGTCTTTATTTTAGCTAGTCTGGTGGCTGGATAGTGGTGTTACAGTGTTTATCTGTGTATTTTTTTTGCTATTGGTTTGTTAGATTTCTGATGGTTTCCTAGGAATACTTCATAATTAAGGGTATGCATCTCTGTTGTATAAATGTATTGCAAGTATTTTCTCTACCTGTGGCTTACTTTTTTTTTTTTTTTTGATACCAGGGATTGAACTTGGGTCCTTGTGCTCGTGAGGCAGGCGGCTCTTTTTCTTCTTTCGTTTCGTTTTGTACCAGGGATCGAACTCAGGACCTTGCGCTTGTGAGGCAGGCTCAATGCCACTGAGCTAAATAGCTGGCCTACTTTTTGTTTTCTAATGGTCTTTCCAGTAAAAGAAGGTTATCAGTTGTAATTGAGTCTGTTTTATCATTTTTCCTCCCTTCTAAGTAGTGCTTTTTGTGTTTTTTTAAAGTAACCTTTTCCTGTTTTAAGGTTGTGTAGATAATTTTTTTTAGTTTTCTTCTAAATTCTTTATTGTTTTGCTTTTTACATTTAGATCTAAAATCCATTTTAGATGGATTATAGAGTATGGTGTGAAGTAGAGGTCAAGTTTTATTTTTCTAATATGGACATTAATGTATTTATTTAAAAGACCGTTCTTTACAGAGGACAATGCAGTATCACGTTTTTTACAAATCAAGTGACTGTATGTATGAGTTTGTTTTGGACTTGCTTTTCTGACCCATCGGTCTATGTCAGTAACAAACTCCATTAATGGCTAAGCTTTGTAATGAGTTTTGATATTAGGCAGTTTAAGTCATTCAGATTTGGTTTTTTAAAGACTGCACAAGAACCGAATTTATTTTCTTGTCGTTAAAGGTACCTTTTGGGAAGAACATTTCTTTTAACTAGTGGGTACATTTCTTAGGGTAAATGTAAATATTTTAATCATTATGAAACAGATATCTTCCTTTTTCTTGAGGTCTCAAATTATTTTTTTTATCAGCATATGTTAGCTACACTGTTGAGTTCAAAGACTTGTATTTTTCCAAATTAGTGACATGGCATTTAAAGAAGTCAGTTACCTCATTTATGAAGGGTAATAGAGCTGCTGTGTGCCTTCATTATTATTCAGTGGGGCCGTGTTCTTTCTGGCTGTATATTTTTGTTTAAAAAGAGTAGGAGCCAGACTCTGAATGTAGTCAGTTTTTACATTCAGTGGTCCCTTTTTGAGCTGACTTTGCTCTGTACCACCCAAATTTTTCTGTTTTAGCTCTAGAATCCTTTCCTGTTTAATGCCTTCACTATCGATAGCATTTAGTACCTGGATTTTCTTCATTTTGTGATCTCTAGCTACTGTGGAAATAGACCATTTTGTATGGCTTACCATGAGAGCTAAAGTTAGATAAGACGGTTAATGAAGGCCAATTTGTTTGTTTGTTTGTTTGTTTGGTACCAGGGATCGAACTTGGGATCTGGGGTTAGCGAGGCAGGCAGTATGAAGGCCAGTTTTGCCCTTTTGTTAACCACAGTATTTTAATCCTATCATGCATTTTTTATTCATTTGTGTATAATGCAGGTAATGGAAGGTGAAGTAGGGGTATTGAGCACAGACAAAACTATAGGTATACACTCATACCTAATTGTTTTGTGCATCGGCACTGCCCTTTGGACACCATATTTTTTATACAGTTATACATGGGACTAAAACTAATGAAAGTCAGCAACCTCTCCTTATCAAGTACATCTGTAAGGATTGTCTTTGCATGTTTTCCCAGCATATCCTTTGGGGCCTTGCTGTAGTGTGGTTCATCTCATCTGAAAGTACGTAACTTAGATCATTCTCCCCTAACCCACATTGCTTAAAATTGGATGAAAGGAAGAATATTACTATTCAAGGGCAGAAGTTGGGTCTTCATTATTTAAACCTAGCAGAGTATTTGACACAGAGTACTTCCTTGTAAAATGAACAAATGAACATTTGTTTACTGCATATGCTTTTTTATGTACTTACATGGTATACTAGATAAGAACATAATTTTAGGAGTCCAGACACAACCTGTTTTGAAACTCATCTCTACAATAGAATTGCCCTGTGATATTGTGCAAATTAATCTCTCTGACTTTTGATTTCCTTATTTATAAAGATATTACAATGAAAAAGTGATTACAATGCCTACTTTACAATGTGCTGTGAGAATTCAATTATATAATTTATGAGAAAGTTGAGAGTGTTGTTCATTGTTAAATGGAAAGGATGTTCTTTGATTTAGGCATGCAGCTATTTTTTACTAAGTACTTCCTATATGCTAGTTAGTAGAAACCTATTTGGCTGATTTAAAAAAAGAAAATATTGAGCTCTCTAGGGAGCCATGCTGATATATCCAAACTGTGCTTTGGGAACTTCTCTCTAAAGCGCTCTCAGCTTCTCAGACTGACCTGAGCAAGATATCTAGGAACTGGACAGCCACTACGAAAAACAAATGTGGTATAGTTTAAAACATTTTAGTAGGAAGTTGTGAAGGTGGTCATTTGGCTGTTCTTGGTTAACTTCTGGCAAAGCCTCAGATGAACACTTTCTCTCCCTTAAACCAAGTAGTGCAGGTCCTCTTAACTTTAAAACAATGCATCTCCTTTCAGTTAGTGAGGCAGAATGTATTTGTTGTAACCAAGGAAAGTGAATACTTAATAAAGATTGAGTGAGAGTGTGAAAAGCACTAGCACATTTTCCTTGTTGTTTTCATTTCCCTGGAGAAGTCTTTTTAGTGTTACACTTAAGTTTTGCTAATTGTAGAAATGTAGGCATGTTTAGTATTTGGCAAAGTAATTGTTTGCTCATCTAAATAATGTACATCAAAGCCTAAAATCTTGTTTCTAAGAAATCATTCTTTACTGTATTGTTTTACCCTGTCACTTATACCTGCTATGTAATTATGCTTTTAAATGTATATTACTTATGATATTCATGAATTAATGTGCATTTATCCAAGTACAAATATCAGCAAGGAAATATACTTTAAAAAATGACAGTTTGTGTCATATTGTGGTATGATGTTTTCTTTCAAGGGAAATAAAGTGCTTCATTAAAAATCGTGATTATTGCCTATCATGTGAGAGGCCCTGGGATTGATCTCTAATACCAGAAAAAGAAAAAAAATGATTATTAATTTTGGCTGATACAGTGTAAATTTGTTCTTTGAACACATTTATTTTCCTAATTTTATGTGAACTTGCTAACAAGATATCTTTTAAGTTGTTGCTACCACTGCTCTGTAAGACGATTATGCAGTTTTCTTACAATCTCATGTTATTTATTTAAAGTGGAAATCAACTTATAGATGTGGCATTACTGGCATATATCAAGAAACTTGATACTACTGCTGAGATGTACAACGGTATTAGATTGGTTGGTATGTTTTCTGAGTTTTTTTTTTCTGTGCTTACTACATTTGTGGTTAAAAACATAATGGTTTTGAGCCAAAGAGAAGAATATAGAGTGCCTTAGACATTGGCTTGTCTGGTAGGTAGTGAAAAGTCCTTCAAGACAGCAACCTTATGGAGAGAGTTTTCTTATGTAAATGATTACCTTATTTATGCATTGTTTGACATCCCAGAGGTAGCTTTGAGTCATCCTAAATGAATGTGAGTCTGAGAATAGTGATTTTGTCTTCTACAACAGTGGTTCTGAAACTTGCATGTGTGAATGGATTACATGGGGAGCTCTGTTAAAATGCATATTTGTGTTTCAACAAGACCAGGTGGTGCTGAAAGCTGCCTGAATTAAGAGACATCTTGGAAATATCTGTGCTTGCAGAAGCAGTATCATCAGTGGGCTGACCTTTAGAGAAAACCAGAACCTGCATTCGAGTGGGATTTTCAGCCATGGAACATTAACATGTTCGCAAAGGGACCATAATTCGTATGTCTTGCTACAGGCTCTGAACCACTAGCGGTACATGCATGACTGTCCCATCGGGTGGTGTGATGGGATAGTCATACATTTACCACCTGTGGTATAAGCCCCTCAATGGGACAGTCAACACATGTATCATAGGTGGTTCAAGTTGGCGGGAATGTGTTAAGTAAGTTACTTAAACTTTCTATGCTTTGCCATGAAAAATGAAGATGAACCTGGTGCGGTAGAACACACCTATAATCCCAGCTACTTGGGGATGCAGGAGAATTGCAAGTTAGAGACCAACCTGGGCAACTTTGTAAAACACCATCTCAAACTAAAATGAAATAAGATAAGGGCTAGAGATGTACTTTCGTGCCAGAGGAGTTGACTAGCATGTACAAGGCCCTGGCTTCCATTTCTAGTACTGTCAAAATCCAAAACCAAAACAAGAAAAAGGTGACAATAATAGTGCTTGCTTCATGTAGTCAATGTGAACATTAATGAGAAAATAGATGCAGAATTTTAGATAGTAGCATCATCTTAGTAGGTGTCCACCAAATAAATGGTTATTGAATTCTTCCCAGAAAGTTCTGGGTCAGGAGCGATGTACAGGAGCCTTTGGGTGAAGAGTAGAATATTTAAGGAGAAATGACTGATCATTTAACCACTTACCAGTCCAATTATTTAGGATAACTAAAAGTGAACATTTTTTCATTAATTTTTATAAGATGGTGTAATAGGAAATTGTTTTTTCTTTTTTGTGGTACTGGGGATCGAACTTAGGACCTTGCACTTTCGAGACAGGAGCAGTGGCACTGAGCTAAATACTTGGCTGCAAAAGAAAATTTTAAAATGACAATATTACCAAATTTATTCGGTACAAGAATTGACTGGTTGAAATGACATGTGCCCAAGTGAGGCTCAGGAGAGTCAGTACAGAAGCAAACATGCTGCCTGAGTGACACTAGAGGTAAACTGGTAAGTGGTTAAAGATAGAGAAGATGCCATGACCCAAGCTTGAGAGGGTTCCCTTTATCAGGTACAACAGTGGTTCCTTGGAAGCAGTGGCTTGGGCTCTGGTAGGACTCAACAAATGCAATGCAGATGAAAGTGGTAACTCTCCAGGGTCTCATGGGTTGTTGGTTCTGCAGAGATCAGAAGCTCGGACACTGACATTTCCTTATTAGCCAAAGTATTTGTTATCTTGACTCTAGGGTATTTGTACTAAGGAGGGAGCAGATAGTCCTGTAAGGGAAAGGGAAGGGGAGGAAAGGAGAAAGATCCTTTGCAAGCACACATGGGTCCAAGCTGGTGTCAGGTGTTTCCTTTATTTAATATGCTCAAAGTGTGAGATAGTGTTTTAATTTTATAGATGAAAACAGTTTAAAAAGTAGGCCCCAAGTAACTCAATTTGTAAGTTTACAGGGCTAGATTTTAAACCCAGAGTTGAGCCTTTTAATTCTTTTTTTTGGTACCGGGGATTGAACTCGGGTCCTTGCGCTTGCGCAGCAGGCAGCAAAACCACTGAGCTAAATCCCCAGCCCGAGCCTTTTAATTCTTAAGTGACAGTTTGTATACTTGATTCTGTACATACCTTTCTTCCTCAGGACCCACCCATATGTATGTAATTTCCTGGAGAGGGCCAATATCCTGTGAAGGGCCAAGCCAAGACCACTCTTCACTACGGTGTCTTCAGGACACAGCAAAGTGCCTCATACAGCTGGGTTCAGTAAATAATACAGAATAAATAAGTAACATTTAATCAGAAAGCCAATCGCATGATACTGGTATTACTTTGGGTTCTTAAAACTCATCTTTTAACCACCCAATTGGCTTCTGCTATTTTTGTTGTTGTTTTGTTTTTTTGAGACAAGGTCTTGCTGTGTATTTCAGGCTGGCCTTGAACTCACCATGTAGCCCAGGCTGGCCTCAAACTTGCAGTGATCCTCCTGTCTTGGCTCCCAAGTACTGTGATTACAGGCGTGTGCCACCACTCCTGTCTGACTTCCACCTCTTAACTGCTTTTTCTTTTTTCTTTATATTTTCAATTAATCCACACATTTAATATCTAGTTAAGAAATAAAAAGAAAGCACTAAGCACTTTGAATTTCTGTTAGGGACAGAGAATGTATGTGTAAGACATGTTTTGCTTATGGGGACTTGCAGTCTAAGTGGAAAGGCAAGAGGCACAGCAAAATTATTTCTTTGACTTAAGAGTCAAGGCAGAGTGGCTGAGTTTTCCGCATGAAAGATAAGTATTTATCCTTCCTTTTGTAATTTCCCTTTTTTTGTTTTCTTTCCTGCCATCTGGTGAATGTGGTGATATACCTGGCAGTGTAGGGTATCTATGTTCTGACATTCCCAGGAAGGAATCTGAACAACTGCTGTACTGGGTCTTGATTGATACTAACATAAGTGACAAAATGACCCAACGGTAAAAATCATAAATTATCAATGTCATCAGAAAGCTTAAGCTTATGCAACAGAAAAACAACTTGACTATAACTTGTAAGATACAGAACTACAGTAAATGAAGAAATCTGATTGTTTTCATAAGGACTAAATGTTTTTCTTTTACTCAAATGGGAAAATATTTTTATACAGAGATAAATGTGCTCAAAAGAAAAATTGGACAACATAGAAAATCAAAGGAGAAAGTAAAAAATCACTAGTAATCTCACCATGTGAATAAGCCACTGTGAACTTTATGATTTATACATATATTAAGATACCACACTGCACATTATAAATGCAGGTTCTCTACCCCTTATCTAAATTCTTGAGAGTATTTTTTTTTATGTAAATTTTTTTTAGATTTTAGAAAGATTTGAGAAATATGCTATATATTTTATACAACTACCATTGATGTTTGGGGTATTAATATAAATATTTTAACACCAAAGTGTATTAATATTCATAGTATCTGTAATTAGTAGACTAAATAACATCTGCAGTTAGCCTTACAGCAGGTCATGGTTTTCCCATAAATGAAATATAAAAAAACTTTCAGTTCTTAGAATTTTTGGAATTTCAGATTACTAATAGAGGAGGGTGGACTTATATAAATACTGATTATATTTTAGCAAGATTAGGTTGATTATCCCTGACCTGAAAATCCTAAATTCAGAAGGCTCCAAAATTTGAAACTTTGAGGACAACATGATACCACGGGGTTCAGTTTGAATTGTCACCAGCTTAGAGATGAAAATAAATCTATGCACTATGATCCTGTGCAGTTTATCTCCTACATAGTTTTCTGAAAGTGTAAATTAATATGGCCCCAGTTTTTGTTCTAAAAAAGGAATCCTAAAATCTTATTCTTTCAGTCTGCAGGTTCTGATAACATTTTCCCTAAGCCTGGGGCAGTGATAAGCTTGGGAATCACCTGGAGAGTTTAATTACTATGCAGGGACCTGAACCCAGTGATCAGAGTCCCTAGTCTAGTGGGTCTTGTACAAGTAGCTCTACTCTGATTTTATTTTTTTGTTTTTGTTTGTTTTTGGTACTGGGGATTGAACTCGGGACCTTGCACTTGCCCAGAAGGTGCCGGAAGCACAGAGCTAAATCCCTGGCCCTCCGCTCTGATTTTAATTAGATTACTATAACAGTAGCACTAATCTTAGAAGTGATTTTATAGTTGTAAGTGTAAGTATTTTGATGATAATAACAGTACAAGTAACTTTGAAATTCTTGTTAGTGGTACTAGAATGTATGTTTTAAATATATAATATCTAATGATGTTAGCCAAAGTTCCATGTTCAGTGAATGAGGAACTTTTGGTTTTAGCATCCTTACTGTGTGACTGCATTTGATTTCTTGGTAATAAACTTTTTTTTTAAATTCTTTTATTGGTACATTGTAGGTATACAACACAATTACATTTCTCACTGGGAATTGTACCTTTACATAATGCATCTTGGTTCTTATTTTTTTTCCCCATTCCTAGCCCTCCCTTCACCCCCTCCACCGTTCCCTATTTACAAAGACTTTATTTCCATTTTTTCCATTTCTCATCATTTTTCCTTTCCCTTCTTTCCTTTCCCCTGCCCCTCCCACTACCCCTACCCCTTTGGACCTTTTCTTCCTATTTTGCATTATCAATTATTCATTCTAATCATTGGTACATTTTAGGTATACAATATAATGACATTCATCATTGGAAATTTGCACCTTTACATAGTCTCTCTTAGTTCTTACTTTTCACCCTTGCCCAGCCCTCCCTTCAACCCCTCCATTCCTCCCTATTTACAAAGATTTTGTTCCTATTTTTCCATTTTCTCCTATTAATCCCATTCCCTTCTATCCTTTCCCCTAGCCCTCCCACTTCCCCTTTGCCCCTTTTCTTCCTATTTCACATTACCTATTATACATTTACTCCATATTTATACTTTTAGTTTCTCACACGAGAGAACCTTCGGTATTTATACATGTGTGTCCTATTTATTTCACTTAAGAGTATCGCCTCAATGTGCATCTATTTAGCTATAAATGTCTCTAATTTCTCATTTTTTATGACTGAGTAGTACTCCATTTTATAAAAAAACCACATTTTGTTTATCCAGTCTCTAGTTGATGGGCATTTGGGCTGTTTCCAAGTTTTAGCTATCACGAACTGTGCTGCTATGAACATGGGCACATATATATCACTGTGGTATGATTCTTTCAGTTCTTTGGGGAAGATCCCCAGCAGTGGAATAGCGGGGTCAAATGGGACTTCCAGTCCTAGTTCTTTGAGGTATCTCCATACTGATTTCCCCAGTGCTTGCACCAGTCTACACTCCCACCAGCAGTGGAGCAGGGTTCCTCTTTCCCCACAGCCCTGCCAGCATTTGTTATTGGTTGATTTCATGATAGCAGCCATTCTTTCTGGAGTGAAGTGGAATCTCAGCGTTGTTTTCATTTGCATCTCTCAAATGACCAGTGATGTTGAACATTTTTTCATGCATTTATTTGCTATCTCTACTTCTTTGTCTGAGAAATGTCTGTTCATTTCAGATGCCCATTTTTGGATTGGGTCTTTAAATATGAGAAGTCTGATCTTTTTAAGTTCTTTATAGATTCGAGATAGTAGACCTTTGTCTGAGGAAGAGCAGGTGAAGATTTTTTTCCCACATTGTGGGTTGTCTTTTCACACTGCTGGTGGTTTCTCTTGCTGTGCAGAAGCCTTTTAATAAGAAGCGATCCCACTTGTTGATTGTTCATGCTAGTTCCCGGGCAACTGAGGTTTTGTCCATGAAATCTTTTCCTACACCGATGTCTTCAAGGGTTCTACCTAACCTCTGTTCCAACTGGTTCAGAGTTTCTATTTTAGTATTTAGATCTTTAATCCATTTTGATTTTAGTTTAGTGCATGGTGAGAGATATAGGTCTAGTTTTAATGTTTGGCAAGTTGAAGCCCAATTTTTCCAGCACCATTTATTAAAGAGGCTATCTTTCCTCCAGTGAGGGTGTTTGGCTCCTTCATCGAAGATGAGATGTCTGAGTGTGTCTGGCGTTGTTTCTGCATCTTCTAATGTGTTCCACTGGTCCTCAGGTCTGTTTCTTTGCCAGTACCATGCTGTTTTTATCACAGTAGCTTTGTAGTAGAGTTGCAGGTTGGGGATTGTGATACCCCCTGCCATGTCTCTGTTACCTAGAATTGCTTTTGCTCTTCTGGGTCTCTTCTTGTTCCAAATGAATTTTTGGATTGTTTTCTCAAGGTCTATGAAGTATGCTGCTGGGATCTCAATTGGAATTGCATTAAATCTATATAGCAGTTTTGGAAGTATGGCCATTTTCACTCTATTAATCCTTCCTACCCAGGAGCAGGGGATGTCTGTCCATTTTCTGCTATCATCTTCAATCTCTCTTTTCAGAGTGCCATAGTTTTCAGAGAAGAGGTCTTTGATTTCTTTTGTTAGGATGATTCCTAGGTATTTTAGTTTTTTGGATGCTCTTATGAACGGAATTCTTTGCCCTATTTCTCTCTCAGTGAGTCTGTCATTGGTGTAGAGGAAAGCTATTGACTTTTGTGTGTTGACTTTGTAACCAGCTACTTGACTGAATTTGGTTATTAAGTCTAGAAGACTTTTGGTGGAGTTCTTGGGCCTTCTGTATAGAGTATCATGTCATCTGCAAATAATGACAATTTGACTTCTTTATTACCTATCTTTATTCCTTTTATTTCTTTCTCTTGTCTAATTGCCGTGGCTAATGTTTCCAGAACTATATTGAACAAGAGTGGTGATAGTGGACATCCTTGTCTTGTTGCTGATTTTAGTGTGAAGGATTTCAGTTTTTGACCATTTAGTATGATATTGGCTGTTGGTTTTTCATAGATGGCTTCTATCAGTTTGAGGTAGAGACCATCTATTCCAATTTTTTGGAGGGTTTTTTTTTTATC
This sequence comes from Heterocephalus glaber, assembly GCF_053883595.1. Classification (NCBI taxonomy): domain Eukaryota; kingdom Metazoa; phylum Chordata; class Mammalia; order Rodentia; family Bathyergidae; genus Heterocephalus; species Heterocephalus glaber. Next base: position 61,027,201 of record NW_028258317.1, on the reverse strand, counting down.
GTAAATGGATGTTGGATTTTGTCAAATGCTTTTTCTGCATCTATGGAGATAATCATATGGTTTTTGTCCTTGGCTCTATTGATATAGTGTATTACATTGATTGATTTTCGTATATTGAACCATCCCTGCATCCCTGGGATGAATCCCACTTGATCAGGGTGTATGATCTTCTTGATGATCTTCTGCATTCTGTTTGCCATTATCTTATTAAGGATTTTTGCATCTATGTTCATTAGTGAGATTGGCCTATAGTTCTCCTTTTCGGTTGGATCTTTCTCTGCTTTGGGGATCAGGGTGATGCTTGCTTCCAGGAATGAATTTGGGAGTATTGCTTCCCTTTCAATTTCATTGAAGAGCTAAAACAGTAGTGGCAGCAGTTCCTCTCTAAATGTCTTGTAGAATTCAGCAGTGAAGCCATCAGGGCCCGGGCTTTTCTTAGTTGATAAGTTTTTAATTACCTTTTCAATTTTATTGGTTGATATTGGGTTGTTCAGAATTTTTAGGTCTTCTTCGTTCAACTTTGGTAATTCATATGTATCTAGGAATCTGTCCATTTCTTCTGTGTTGTCCATCTTATTGGCGTATAGGTTCTGGAAGTAGGTATTGATGATCTTCTGGATTTCTTCTGGGTCTGTTGTAATTTCACCCTTTTCATTCCTAATTGCATGGATTTGGGCCTTTTCTTTCCTTTTTCTGACAAGGTTGGCTAAGGGTTTGTCAATTTTGTTGATTCTTTCGAAGAACCAACTCTTGGCTTCATTGATTTTTTGTGTCATTCTCTTAGTCTCCATTGCATTGATTTCTCCTCCCATCTTTTTAATTTCCTCCCTTGTATGAGCTCTGAGGTTGTCCTGTTCTTCTTTTTCTAGAAGCTTGAGATTCAGCATCAGGTTGTTTAATTGGGCTTGTTCTATTTTCCTAATATGCGTATTCACTGGTATGAATTTCCCTCGTAAGACTGCTTTCATTGTATCCCATAGATTCTGATATGTTGTATTGTCATTGTCATTTAATTGAAGGAACTGTCTGATTTCTTCTTTAATTTCCTCTGTGATCCATTGGTTATTCAGAAGTGTGTTGTTCAATTTCCACGTGTTTATGAAATTTTTTGAGTTTCTTTTGCTATGGATCTCCAATTTCATTGCACTATGGTGTGATAATATACAGGGGATAACTTCAATTCCTTTGCACTTACTTAACCATGTTCTATGTGTGAGTATGTGGTCTATTTTGGAGAATGACCGATGTGCAGCTGAGAAGAATGTGTATTCTGATTTTGTGGGGTGGAAGACTCTGTAAACATCTGTTAAGTTCATTTGTTCAAGAGTTTGATTGAGTTCTAGTATTTCATTACTTATTTTTTGTCTAGTTGATCTATCTATTTGTGACAGTGGGGTGTTGAGGTTCCCCACTACAATTGTATTAGTGCATATATGACTTTTCATGTCCATTAGTATTTATTTTATATAGTTGGGTGCACTAGTGTTTGGTGCATAGATATTTATGGTTATCATCTCTTCCTCTTGGATTCTTCCCTTTACAAGGATGTAGTGTCCTTCTTTGTCTCTCTTAATCAGTGTTGGTTTGAAATCTACTTGATCTACAAAGAGGATAGCTACTCCTGCTTTTTTTCGGGTTCCTGTCTCATGGTGTATTGTTTTCCACCCTTTAACTTTCAGTCTATGAGTTTCCTTTTGGATTACGTGTGTTTCTTGTATGCAGCATATTGTTGGATTTTGCTTCTTGACCCATTCTGCCAGTCTATTTCTTTTGATTGGTGAATTGAGACCATTAACATTGATGGTTATAACTGAAACGTATTGACTTGTCATTGCCATGACTTCTTCTTTTTGTTGGGTTCTCCCCCTTTCCATTTAATTTCTTGTCATGCCAGATGGGTTCATTCTGCTTTGCTTCCTGGGGTTGTGATCCTCAATGTCTGTTCCTAGGATATTGTGTCAAATTCTTTGGAGTGCTGATTTGGTATTCACGAAATTCCTAAGGTGCTCTTTGTCATGAAAGTATCTTATTTCTCCATCCATTTTGAAAGATAGTTTTGCAGGGTATATCAATCTGGGTTGGAGGCTGTTTTCTTTTAGGGCTTGGAATATGTCACTCCAAGCTCTTCTTGCCTTGATGGTTTGTGTTGAGAAGTCTGCTGTGATTCTGATGGGCTTTCCTTTGTATGTGATTTGTTTCTCTTCTCTAACTGCTTGTAGAACTTTGTTTTTCTGTTGAGTTTCTGGTATCTTCACAATTATATGCCTGTGTGTAGATTTTTTTTTGATCAAGGCTATTTGGAGTCCTATATGCCTCATTTATCTGTATGTCCACCTCTTTTCTCCTGCTTGGGAAGTTTTCTGCCATTATTTCTGTGAAGAGATCTTTTATGTCATCTGCACTCTCTCCTGTTTCTTCATTGACTTCCTGGTAATAAACTTTTGATGATAGAAACAAATCATTTGGGGAGAGAAGAGAGTAGTTTTTTTTTAATTGAACAACAGAATATGAGAGACAGACTACAGATAGAAATTTCTTATTGATACTGTGTCACTGTTCTGTAATTTATTGTGTTTTGTATTTTATTTCCTTGCAGTTGTCTGACTTTGTGTGGCTTCCTTGAAATGAGCCTATATAGAGAGTCTGGTTGTTTCCCTGGAGTTCATATTGCAGATATTGTTCTTCTAAGCAAGTATTCAAGAAAGCAAGACAGCTGTATTGTTATCATATATACAAAAGCATTCTGGAGTCAAAGAGATGGAAAAGAATATTAGGCTACACCAGCTTTCATTTGGCTCATCCACAAAGACCTGCTAATTATTTGACCTAAGCAGTAATTATTGTAAACTTTGTTCTTAAAGCATAAACAAATATCAGCTTCCATCAACTGCATTACCCCATCCCTTTGTGTTCTGGAAACTGATTATTTATCGTCTCCACAGTCAGCTATTCACTAAACTAAAAGCCAAAGTATGCCAGATTTCCCACTCAAGTAGAGTAAGGGTATATCATTAATCACCCAGAAACTGAATGCAAAGAGGCTCAGCTTTTTCTTAGGACAGAAAGGCTGACCTGGCTTGCTGAAAAGCCAAATTTTCCTAACTGATAGGGAAAATAAAAAAGTAATCCCAGTTCTGTCCTTGTAAGGGCATATTCATTTAGGGTTTTATTTAAAATGATTTCATAAGATTTTTTGTTTTGCTTTGCTTTAGTATTTCCCTGAAACATGGATGGTGCATGTAACCTGGCTGTTGAGTGTGAAGAAGCAGGGATAGGTTTTTAGGTGACCTCCCATAGACCACACACAGCCATGGAGCTGCAGTTAAAAAGCTGATGATTCACATTAAGCATTGTTTTTATTCACCTTTGAAAACTAGTAGTGTAAGATCTGTTCACTTATGTTTGAATGAGAGGCTTAGACTAGAAAGGCCAGTGTCAGAGATTATTTTGCTTCCCACCTTGGTCACTCCCAGCTTCTCACAGAGTGTATCATGTTGCGTACCTGTAGACTGGGAAGAGCCTGTGTGGAAGATCACCCTCAGCCCCCTGTGGAAAGCGAAGGGAATTACCACTTACTGAGAGCCTCCCTCTTATTGGGCTTCTTGTTGGTGTTGGGTTACAGTGTCCTATTTTACTCCTCACTCTTCTTGCTGTTATTTTCTTCCTTTCATAAAAAGGAGACTAAGGCTTTTTAAGGTGGCAGGATGGGTGTGGAGCATCTCTGGAATCATCACCTATGATATCTGGCTTTCAGGTATAGGATTTCCTCAGACTGTCTAGACACTAGCTCTATCTTTGCAGCCTGATTTCTGAGGCTAACCCCACTTATATGGACTTGGGCCCAGGGTCCCTCAAACCATAATCTTTTGTGTCCAGTCTGCTGCTTGCAGTGACTAGTGCCCGTATTAGAAAGAACAAAGAAGACCGCTTGCTAGACAAGGGGAGTGTGGGCGCCAGGGAAGTGCCTGATTCTAGAAGCTTGTGTACAGCTTTCACATGCAAATGGGCAGACAGAGGGGCAGGAGATGTGCAAAAATGCAGGGTCTCTGTGCTGGACAGGCTTCTTGTCAGCAGGTTTTATTAGTTCCTTGTTTTCTGCACTCCTAACTTCCCTTGTGGCCTGTCTCACCCTGACTAGTTTACTCAGGCCTTTGTGCTTTGTCCCTTTAGCTTCTCGTCTCAGCATCCATAAGTTTTCAACCCTGCCACTCTGACTTAACTTGTATCCTTATGACCTCTGGCCTGCATTGCTCACAGTGCCTTCACGTTCCTGTCCTGAGTAGCTGAATTTCTGCCCACTGCTTGCTGGCCTCGCTCATCTCTTCACCTCACAGACCATAGTGTCTGCCTGGAAACCAATGATAGCTTTGAATGTGTGGAATGTGTGTGATACTGACCCCTTGGCCAAGTTGCAAAATTACGAAAGCAGAAACTCCAAGATTGCATATTGAGATGGTAAGTGAAGTGAAAGAAGGCTGTGAAATAGGTTGAGTTAGCATGCTCATGGTGAGTGAAGTGAGCTGGCTTATTGAGAAGCACTTGTATGCTCCCTAGGACCATCATGGACAAGATGAGTGAAATTTTGCAGTCTCCTTTCAAGTTTTTCTCAATTTTTCCTTCAAAACAAATAGATAATCATTTATTTTCTGCTCTAATTTAGGTTTTTTGGTTTTTGAGACAGGGTCTCACTATATAGTTCAGTCTGCCCTTAAGCTCACTGTGCCCAGACTGGCCTTGAACTCGCAGCAGTCCTCCTGTCCCAGCTTCCCAAGTGTTAGGATTATAGGTATGCACCACCATGCCGGGCCTCCAGTTTAGGTTTTTGAAGTCCTGTTCTGAGATCCAATATAAAAATTCCATCATCGATAGTATTTTGTGGATTATTGATTTTATTAAGACCATCTTTATTTTTTTTAATAACCTTCGCTTTTTTCCTACGATTTATTTTTTATTTTTGTGAAAGCTTGAGTTTTTTATAGCTATAAAAGTACCAAGTTGATAACCTTTATTTCACAAAGATTCTTGATACAATTATTATAATAATCCATACATTATAGTTTCTAAACATTTACCCACTAATGGTCTTTCTTTCTTTCTTTTTTTTTTTTTCCCCATTAAGTTTATTGGTACATTTTCGGTATAAAATACAGTTACATTCCTCATTGGGATCTTGTACCTTTACATGAGTATCTTGGTTCTTATTTTTTTTCCCTTTCCCTTGCCCACCCTTCCCTATTTGCAAAGACCTTGTTTCCATTTTTTTCCTCTTCTCATATTTTTTCCTTTCTCTTTTTTCCCTTCCCCTACCCCTCCCAATTCCCCTGCTCTTTTAGACCTTTTCTTCCTGTTACACAATATCAGTTATACATTTTTAAAATTACAATATTAAGATCTAGGAGACATTACCACAGATTTTACAGAATTTAAAAGGATATAGAAAGCATATTACAAAAATCTGTTTTGAAATAAATTTGACAACTTCTAAGAAGTACCTTGGAAGACAAATTAATGAAACTAACTCTGGAGGAAATATAAAATTTGAATAGCACCTATTAAAGAAAGTATATTCCTAGCTTGAAAACCTACCTATATGACAACAGCAGGCTCATAAACATTTTAACTGATAAATTATATCAAACCATTAAAGCAGAAAAAAGAAGGAACACTTCTCCCCTCATCTTAGGAACTCAACATTGTGCTAATCCTAAACCTGGATAAAGATAATAGAAGAAAAAAGTATGAACATAGATAGAAATTTGTTTAACAAAACAAACTATTAGAAGTCAGATCTGGCAGGATGTAGAAAGTGGTTTTGTTATAGGGATGGCAGTGTTGGGTCAGCATTGGGAGATCCACCCCCAAAACTCATCATTTTAACAGAGGAAAGGAAAAAGCCATTTGATCCTGTCACTAGTTGGAGAAAAAATATTGGACTAAATTCTACAGCTGTTCATGATAAAAGCTATCAGGAGACTAGAGGTAGAATAGAAACTTCTCAACAGATTAAGGACATGTATGTACTCCATACTTCCAGAGAGAATGCCTTATATGAATGGAGAAGATACAATGCTTTCTCCTTCAGGTGGGGAACAAGGGCAGATATGCTTACTCTCTATCTGTCCATTAAACTTTGAAACCCAGCCCCCACCAAAATAGTCTGGCAATAAAATGACACAACTAGGATAGGATTGCCATGGCAGAAGCAAAATCTTTATATGTAGATGAACTGATCATCTACAGAGAAAATACTAAAAAATCTCTAGGAGCCCCTAGAACTTGTACTTGAATTTAGCAGGATTAGAAAACATAAGGTATATATAAAAATTCAGGTCTATGTATACTTGCTATAAATGAAGAATTGGATATTGAAATTTAAAAGTTATATAGGAGTACAAAGGACCTAGAAAAGTTAAAAAAAAAACAGTGTTGGAAGACGTTTAGTACCTAATTTTAAGACTTCTTCTAAAGTTACAGTGATCAAGGCAGTGTTGGTGTAAGGAAAGACATATAGATCATTTGAATAAAACAGAGAATCTAGAAATAGAACCACACATATACGGTCCACTGAGTTTTGAAAGATTATTTAACATTAGCATTTTAGAGAATAAAAACTCAATTCAAGAGCCGAGGAAGAGATAGTGTTTTCAGCAAACGGCACTAGAACACCTGGTATCCATATACAAGAAATTAACCTCAACCGTTTTTTTCCATACATGAAAATAACTTGAAGGGATCTATGAACCTAAATAAGAAAGCCTAAAAGTATAAAACGTTTAAGAAGAAATTATAAGAGAAAATATTTATGAATTCAGGGTAGGCAAGAACTACCTAGGATACAAAAGACATGATGTATAAAAGAAAAAAATTGATAAATGAGATTCCATCAAAATTTAGAACTTTAAATGACATCATTAAAATGGAAAGTAGTCCTTAAACAGACCATATTTACAATACCTATAAACTATGACCAGAATATATAAAGAATTTTTAGAGCTCATTAATAGACAACCCAATTAAAATGTAGACATAAGAAGATGATTAATAGCCAGTATAGCACAAGGAATGGTGTGCAACTCTAGAATCAGAAAAATACTAATCAGTACAATAATAAGATTGAATTATACACTCATTAAGGAGATGAAGTTCAGAGTTTTAAAAGCCTTGTGATGACTTTTTCTTTTTGTTGGATTCTCCCCCTTTGCGTTTAATTTGTCACGCCCAATGGATTCATTCTGCTGGGTTTCCTGGGGTTGTGATCCTCATTGTCTTTTCCTAGGGTATTGTCTAAAATGTTTTGGAGTCCCGGTTTGGTATTCATGAAGTTCTTGAGGTGCTCTTTGTCATGAAAGTATCTTATTTCTCCATCCATTTTGAAAGATAGTTTTTCAGGGTACATCAATCTGGGTTGGAGGCTGTTTTCCTTTAGGGCTTGAAATACATCACTCCAAGCTCTTGCCTTGAGGGTTTGCATTGAGAAGCCTGCTGTGATTCTGATGGGCTTTCCTTTGTATGTGATTTGTTTCTTTTCTCTCACAGCTTGTAGAATTTTGTTCTTCTGTTGGATTTCTGGAATCCTAACTAGTATATATCTATGTGTAGATTTTTTTTGATTAAGGCTAGCTGGAGTCCTATATGCCTCACTTATCTGTATGTCAAGTTCTTTTCCCCTCTTTGGGAAGTTTTCTGCCATCACTTCTGTGAACAGTTTTTTGATGTCATCTGCACTCCTCTTTCTTCATTGACTCCAGTCAGTCTTATGTTATTCTTCTTTGCATCATCTAGCAGCTGCTAGATCGATTTCTCATGTTCCCTTACAATTATAAAGCAATTTTTCTTTTCCTCCTCACTAATTGCAATCTTATCTTCTATATGTGAAATTCTATCCTCACATTGGTTCATTCTGCTGCGCAGACTTTCAATGGAGTTTTTAATCTCTTGGAAATCTGTTTGTATCTGTTTTATGGATTCCATTTGTTTTCTATGTTTGGATTCCATCATGTTCCTCAGATCCTGTTTTTTTATCTGTGTCCTCTCTAGATGTATTAATCATGAATTGCACCATGAGCAAAATCTCTGCTGTTTTCTGAGTAATTATTTCTGATTTCATTTTTCCCAGATCCTCTTTTGTTGCCAGTTGAGAGAGTCCAGGTGGTTGAGTATCAGATTGTTCCATCTCTTTTCCCTTTGGGGTTGCTGTAGGTGATCCAGAAGTCTGCTTTTGAGACTTGTTTGCGTATCTTCTCATTTCCACAGGAGGGGTGCTTCTGGCGCTCACGCGGCTCACCTTCTCTGCCCTAGGAGCTTGGGATCGCAGCAGGGGAGCTTCCTTCTGGGTGCTGGGACCGGCTGAGCTTCTCTGCCCTAGGAGCCTGGGATGGAGGTGGAGAGCTTCCTTCTAGGTGCTGGGACTGGCTGAACTTCTCTGCCCTAGGAGCCTGGTATAGAGGTGGAGAGCTTCCTCCCGGGTGGTGGGACCTGTTCACCTTCTCTGCCTTAGGAGCTTGGGATGGATGCTGGGAGCTTCCTTCTGGGTGCTGGGACTGGCTGAGCTTTTCTCCCACTAATGGTTTTTGTGAGAGGCTGTTGTCCTTCATGGTTCAGGGATAGTTTAGATGGCTGATGTTTGTAAGAGCCCAACTTTTCTTCCTTTCTACTCAGCAAGTTAGTCTTTTCAGAAATCTTGCCGGATGTTTTCTTTGTTTGTTTCTTCCTGTTGCTGCTTAATTTGATAGATTTCATTTTCTAGTTGCATAATAGTTTGTTCAATCTCGTAATTCTTACTGACCAGGGACACCCAATTTGACTCCATTTCTCTCAATTTAGATCCAGCTGTGAGTTGCATGTTTTTCCGCTGCCAGTTTAAATCTTGAATATATTTCCAAAACTTCTGAAGCTCTTTCTGTGCATGTTCAATCATATGAAGTAGATTTTCGTTATATATTTTCCAGGCATTACTTCCATGCTGTGACATTAGCGCCAGATTCTCAATTCGTACTGCTTGGTGCTCTAATTGAGCCATAGGATTGTTTACACATTCTTGCCATGCAGTAATGTCATTTTTCTGACCTGAGGAAGGGGCTGGAAGCTCATATCGTTTCATACTGAGCAATTCAATTGGTTGTCGAGCAGCCAGTCTTTCAGATTCATTTCTCATTATGTCAGTTTCGAAAGCAGAATAATCCAGGGCTGTTAAGTAGCTCAGGTAGTTCTTGGTAGGTCGGTATCTGTGAGTTTCCTCCTCTACCAGAGCTGCAACCGCTTCCCACATGCCTGGCACCTCATAGCCATGATCAAAATACGGCAGCGCATCCACCACTACCTCTCCGGCCACCAACCCCGTGCCACCATGGCACAGAACGCACTCCTGCCTGCGTTTTGAGTCTGGACCTTTTTCTTATGATTTAAAAGTAAACGCTTTAGTGGTTATGTCATGTCAGACCAAGTATTTCATCTTTTAAAATCAAAACCTCTTAAGGAATTGCTCTCAACTTTGTGTGGCACAGCTTTTATATTACAAATTAGCAACTTGGATGGGATATAGATTAAGGCAGATAACAACAGTGCTGGAAAGTATGTTTGTTGAAGCTTAGACATGTACCACAAGTAATGAGACAATGATATTGTTCATTTGGTTAGGTATATTTGGAAATTAATTACAATGATAGGAAGTAGAAAGCAATCTCTTTAAAGATGTATTTTCTATATATTTAGAGTTTGGTTTAGATGTAAAAAGATCTTGAATGTTTCATTTTGCCTCATCCAATGAGTTACATTACTTTAACACTACGAGGTAGATATTATTAACTCCATTTACTGCTAAATAAAACTTCAGAAATGTTAGGTAACTTGCTATAGTTTTGAGTGCTTATTGTCCCTGAAAATGTATGTGCTAAAATCCCAAGCCTTGAGGTATTCGTATTAGGAGGTTGGGCCTTTGGGAGGTGATTTAGATCATAAAGACGGTGCCCTTATTTATGGCGTTGATGCCCTAATAAAAAAGGCCTGGGGAGCTTTTTCACCCCTTCAACCTTGTGAAGACACAGTGAGAAGGCTCCATTCTGTGCACCAGAAAGCAGGTCCTTTCCTCTGCTGGCACCTTGATCTCGGACTTCCTAGGCTCCAGAACTGAGAGATAAATATTTGTCCTTTTTAATCTACCCAGGTTATAGTATTTTACCCTAGCATCCTGAGTGGACTGAATCACTAGTCTGGAAATGTAAGAGTATAGAGTAGATAGGTTGAAAGGAGGGTTTCAAGGGTAGCCTTGAGAGGAAAACAGAGGTAGGATAGACATTCAGTGAGGGACACAGACATTTGCCGGATACCAAGGGATCCAAGAGCAGCTCTGCCTGAGGAGGAAGAGAGGGAGAAAGAGGGGAGAAGGAAGAGGAGGGGGAGGCCGAGGCAGAGGAGGAGGCAGCCGCTGTGCAGCCTCTGTGGGTGCTGTCTGCCCTGGTCCTGAGGGTGAGCAGGGTCTGGGCTGGTGAGTGGATGGACGGATGCGGGGGGATGCGAGAGACAGAGAAAGAAAGCACAGGGCTTTCCAGAAAGACCCCTATGAAGCGAGGGGATTTGAGAGACCAGAGCTGACAGGGTGGGGCAGGGTCTGTGTTGGGAGATAAGGCTGTAAGGGCATAGGCTCAGTGATGGCGGATCTTTGAGAGCTTTCAGTGGTGCCAGCAGCCCGATGTGGCCCATGTGCCGTAGGTTCACTGCCACTGACACAGGGGAAGCAGATTCCAGAAAGCCTCCAATTCTGTATTCTTCGGCTGATTCTAATTGCCATGGGGGCCACCTGCCATCTTTGGGCAGAAGGGGGTGAGGGAAGTTTTTGTTACCAGACAGATGATGCAGGAGCATGACAGGTGGCACGGGAGAGGCCCTTGGGAAACTGGCAGGGTGTCCAGAGCAGGACCTAGGAGCTGGAATAAAAGGAGAGGGTGGCAGTGGGGAGAACACCAGCTTGAGGGGAAAGCCAGAAGAGGAAGGCAAACAAGTCATTTTATTTTGGTTTGCTTGTTTCGGTTTTTTGACTTAAAGAGAGACTGAAGTGTGTTGTAGATCATTAGAAATTTGCCCGTAAAGAGGGAAACTACAGTCTAAGAAAATGTAGAGCAATGCAAGGTTTTGAAGAAGCAGGACATCTGTACCCGTGAACAGTTGGAAGAGAAAGAGAATTGCTGCAGTTAGCAGTTCTTTTGAGGGTATTGTCTTGTTTTAAGTGTATTTTGTATTAATTGTGTACTTTTATTAGTCCGTGATTGCAGTACCTACTGATTACGTTAATTATGAGGAGTCGGTGCATGTCCAGGACACATCTCATTCTTTTTGTCCCCTTCTCTCCCCTCCCTTCTTCCCCTTGCCAGCTCTTGATCCCCTTCCCATTTGAAAAAGCTCTGTTTTCATTTTTTCTTCGATTCTTTTTTAAAAATCCTTTTCCACTTCTTGCCTCTCCCCTCCTTCTCTTATTCCCCTTCCCATTTGAAAAAGATCTCCCTACTTCCTGTCATCTATCCTTTATTTTGCTCTTTATTTAGATTTTGGGTTTCTCATAGGAGAGAAGCTGCAATATTTAAGCATATATGTTAAGTGAAGTTAAAAGTTTTGAGATCAAGAAGGCGTCTTTTAATAGACAGCCTTCATCATTTTATGTCTGAACTGTAGGTAGGGTCTTCTGCCAAGAGAGCATGGGGATGAGGATTGTGAGAAAAAAGTAAACAAAATCTTTTGCAAATATAGTAGAGAAACAGATGAACAAAAGAAATGCCAAGCAGAGCTGTGTACCCAGGATCTAACCACAGGTAGACACAGTTACTCTGCCACCCTATCCCCTTCATCCCAGAACTTTCCATGGTAATGGAGAACAAGTATAGCATGAATAATAAAATCTAGTAGTCTGTAAATCTTATTTTAGCAATATGCTGGTATTAAAACATCTCAGGGAGGGCCGGGTGTTTAGCTCAGTGGTTCCGCCGCCTGCCTCGCAAGCGTAAGGACCTGAGTTCGATCCCCGGTACCAAAAAAAAAAAAAAAAAAAAAATCTCAGGGACCTCCAATGCAGTGTCAAGAGGGATCTTTTTTGACTGTGGTATTTGGACATTCACCTTTATCAGAATGTGAACTGTCTGTGGCCTACCCCAGCCCAGTGGCCTTCAATACCTCAGAGACCCCAGGATGACTGACTGACTTGGTAAAGAACTTTGACTGAGGATCCTGATTCAACAAAAAACTTACTTGGAGGAGTCTGCTAAGCCTGTCAAAGATCGGGCCTTGTGAGTGCTCAGCATGCCCTGATGTGGGCAGCTGGCAGCCATAACAAATCTTAAAATATGTATCCTCTGTCAGCTAGCATTTCTATCCTGCAAAATTTGCTGTGCTAGAGAGCTGTGATACAGCAGGGACCATGTCTTTGTCCCTGCTGAATTGGCAGCATGTAGTTAAGACCCATGCCTGTAATACATGCCCAATATGGAATACTTTTGAAGGCATCTGTCAGCAATGAAATGGTTAAGTTATGGTACAGCCATTCTGGAATTTTTTAAAAATTAATTTTATTGGTACATTTTAGGTATACAATGTAATGACATTCATCATTGAAGATTTATACCTTTACATAATCCATCTGGATTCTTATTTTTTCCCCATTCCCCTGCCCTCCCTTCAACTCCTCCACCCCTCCCTACTTACAAAGACTTTGTTTCCATTTTTTCATTTTCTGGAATTCTGTGTGGTTGAAATAAACAATGATGTAGGTAAATGGTTGCACCCAGAGAACATAATTTTAAGGGGAAATAAATGAGAAACACATTGTTTAAATATCACATTGTTTCTTTTGTGTGAGAAACTGAAAGGGCAAATAAGGACCAAAATGGATAACAGATATTGGGAAGTTGGAAGGAAATGGGGAAGAGAAGGAAAGAAAAAGGAAAAAAAGAGAATAAAGGAAAAAATGGAAACAAAGGCTTTTGTAAGTGCGGAAGGATGAAGGGTTGAAGGGAGGAGAGGAGAATGGAGAAAAAAGAATAAAGATATATACAGGTAAAAATTCCTTTTGGTGAATGTAATCATTATGTACATCAAAAATCTACCAATAGAATTAATTTTAAAAAAGAAGTATATTCACTAATCTGGAAAATCAGGCACAAAAACCTATTACTGGTTTTTCAAAAACTGAAATTTATTATCAAATGGGTGAGTAGGCCAAACGTACTAAGTGATCAATCTGAACGCAATAATATTACACAATACTTAACACTTGTACAGCAAGTTACAGTTCACAAAGCATTTAAACATTCATCATTCATTCAAACTGGCTCTGCTGAGGACATAAGGAATGAGTAAGACAGAGTCCTGCAGAACTGAGTAGGAGGAATCAACACGAAAAAAGGTAGTTTCAATCAGGCTGATAAGTACTAGGAGGACAGAAGCACAGGGAGCTGGCCAGGGTGGAGGCATGAAGGAAGAGCATTTGAGACTGGGGGCAGACCTAGCAGGTGGGTGATGACAGAATTCTACAGGAATTACAAGTTAGGGGCAGGAAAAAGAGAGCTCAGAGGACCAGAGCATTCTTGGTGTACATCAAGAAGCTAGTGCAAAGAGGTGAGAGAGGCTGGTTTGTTGGGAAACATCTATTAGTTTGTTATGGCTGGAGACTAAAATTTCAGAAGGAAGAGTGATGTGGAATGAGCCTGGAGAGGCCAGCAAGTGTCCGATCATGAAGGGCCTGTGGACTAGGATAAGGAGTTGAAAACTGAAAACAATGAGCTACTGAAGGATTTCCAATAGATGAGCAGTGTAACTGAGTTTGCCTTTGAGAAAGACTTCTTTGGTTACAATGTGGAGTGTAATAAAGAGGAGGAAAGTAAGAAAAAAATAATGAGGATAGATGTGTGGGGTCCAAGAGACATATGGGATAAAACGGATCAGATGTGGGTCTGAGTGGATGGCCTTAGTTCTCCTTTGGGAGAACTCGAGCATTATTATTTCATTCAAGCTGAGTAATGAAGATTGAGGGATGCTAAGTGATATATACAGAGTCTCATAGATAGACAGGATCTGGTCAGAATTCTGGCTTTCCACCTGAACAACCCCTGTTCACTTCCTGAAAAAATGCTGTAAGGTTTTGGATCTCTATGTATAAATCCCTTTTAAGGAACTCATGTCCTGTTTCCTCACTATTATGCAGCACTCATTCCAGCATTACTTTATATGAGTTTTTAATTGTCATCCATATGCTGTGGCTTCAAACCCTGGGGCTTCAAGTCATTCTTTTACCTTCCATTCTACTTGGTGTTTAATGAGTAGCAAATATTTAAAGTAAGTATTTATATCCTTTCAGGGTGCATGTTAACAGCCTGAAGTATATATGGCCCAAAGCCCTAATTTGACCACAAATTAGTTAAGCAGTAAAGTGGGTTTCTGATCTCATAATATCCTTGTATCTGATAGGGATTGGCCTTGAAACTCCACTGTTCTGCTCACCAGGGAGTATCTCCCTGTCCTATAATTACAGAGTATGATATTATTAAACTCAAACTGTTCACCAAGATACATGGGTATGTTTTTACCTGAGACATTTATACTGCTAAGATGAGAGAAAAGGTCAAAGAGGAATATTCACTGAGCTATAAATTAGCAGAAAGGAAGTGCCCTACTAGTCATCATTTTCTTGACAGGACATCCATCAAATCTTGGAGGTCCGCCTTCCAGCCAGAACACCATCCCTTTTCTTCCCCTACAGTCAAGAACCCTCTGAGGACTTGGGTGCATTTTAACAGTGTTTCATGGAGACAAGTCCTAATTTTGCTGCCCTAATTAGTCAGGGGATGCTGCTTATCTTGTGAAGCCCCAGTGCCTCCTCCTTTGGAAATCTCTTAGTCACTTTCCTGTCGTGGAGACAAAATACTCCACAACTACAACTCAAAAGGAAGAGAGGTTCATTTTGGCACAGCTTTCCAAGTCAATCCATGCATGGTTAGGGGGCTCCAAGGGAGAAAGAACATAGTAGAAGAAGGCTTCCCACCTCATGGCAGTCAAGGAGCAGGGAGCAAAGATACTAGACTATAGGCATAAAGGACATTGACCGCAGAGAGATTGGAAACAAACAAGATGAGCCCTACAAATGCTCCAGCTTAGTTTTTAAACAGCTTTATTGAGCTATAGTTCATGTACAACTCATTCATTTTAGTGTATAATTCACAGATACGGTAGCAAATCACAGATACATACAACCATCAAAAATTTTGTATCATTTTTATTTTCTCAAAAGGAAGTCACCTGCCCTTTAGCCGTCACCTCTCTGTTCCTTCCCCATTCACCTCAGCAGTTACTCATCAACTTTCTGTCTCTATAGATTTCCCCATTCTGAAAATTTCATATAAATACAATCATATAATATGTGGTCTTTGTAATTGGCTCTGTCAATATAATGTTCATCTATGTTTTAGCATGTATCAGGAATTTATCTTTTATGACAATATAATATTCCATGGAATGAATATACCACATTTTGTTCATATATTCATCAGTAGATGGACATTTGGGTTGTTTCCACGTTTTGGTTGTTATAAATGATGCTGCTGTAAACACACCTCTCACAGTGCTGGGATTACAGACATGTTCCACCAAGTCCAGCTATCATGATGTTCTGGCTTAGATCTAAAATGTCCCCCAAAAGTCTTGTGCTTAGAAATGAGGCCTGGCCAGAGGTGTCAGGTCACTGTCTGTATGACCTGGGCACATTTCTGCTCCCCCTCCCCCATGGGACAAGCAGCCATCTTCCATCAGGTTCCCTCCACCAGGCTGTTTCTGCCCTGGAGCCATGGACTGATCCCACTGGAAACTGAATGAAATAAACCTCTCCTTTAAGTTGCAGGTGTTGAATACCCTAATTTGACCAGAGACAGGAAAATAACCAAAACAGATGTTGTTTTTTGAAACATAAAACTTTTAATTTTTTTTATTGTTGTTGTTAGTGGGGATCGAACTCAGGTCCTTACGCTTGTAAGGCAGGCAGCGGAACCACTGAGCTAAATCCCTGGCCCATAAAACTTTTAATTTTGATGAAGTCAAATCTGGTTTTTTTATGCTCAGTTTTTCTTTAGTGGCATAAATAACAATCTTTTGCTGAACCTGAAGTCATAAACATTTTACCCCTCTGCTTTTTTATAAGAATTTTACAGCCGTATCTCTTATATTTAGGTCTATGACCCATTTTGAGTTAATTTTTATACATGATGTAAGAATGGTTCAGTTCAGTACTTTTACATGTGGCTCTGCAGTTTTCCTGGCACTATCCATTCTTTCCTCAGTCAATGGTCTTGGTACCCTTGTCAAAAATCATTTGATTGTGGGCATGGTGGTACATGTTGTAATCGTAGCTGACAAGTTTGAGGACAGCCTAGGAAATTAGCAAGGTCCTGTCTCATATTAAAATGAAGCAGTTGACCATAGACATATTTGTTATTTCTGGACTCAGTTCTAGTGCATTGTGTATGACTCTCCTTGTGCCAGTGCCATAATGATTACCATTGCTTTGTATTACAGTTTGAAATTAGGAAATGTGAATCCTCCTACTTAGTTCTTTCTTCTCAAGATTGTTTTAGCTATTCTGGGTCACTTGCAATTCCATATGAATTTTAGAATCAGCTTGTCAGTTTCTAAAGAAAACCTAGCTTGATATCTTATAGGCATTACATTGAATCTGTAGATCACTTTAGAAGGTATTACCATATTAACAATATTAAATCTTTCGACCCGTGAACACAAGGTGTTTCCATTTATTTAGACCTTTTAAATTTCTTTGAACAATGTCTTGTGCTTTTCAAAGTATAAGCTTTTACTCCTTTTCTTAAATTTATTCCTAAGTACTTTATTATATTGATGCTGTTGTTAACTGAATTGTTTCTTTAAAACTCATTTTGGATTGTTCATTGCAAGTGTGTATATGGTTGATTTTTGTAAAGTGATCTTATATCCTGCATCCTTAATCACTTGTTTATTAGATACAAATTTGTTGTGGATTCCTTAGGATTTTCTACACATAAGATCTCATCTGCAAATTGAAATGGTTTTACTTTTTTCCTTTCCAATCCAAATGACTTCTGTTTCTTGCCTAGTTCCCTTGGTTAGAATTCCAGTACAATGTTGAGATGCCGACATCTTTGTTTTGTTTCTAGTCTTAATGGTAAAGCATCTATTCTTTCACCATTAAGTATGCTGTTAGCTGTGGATTTTTCATAGATATCCTTTATGTTTATTTTTTTTTTGCTTAAATTCTTTTATTGGTACATTTTTGGTATACAATATGTTTATATTTATCATTGGGTGCTTGTACCTGTACATGATGTATCTTGGTTCTTATTTTTTCCCCATTACCTGTGCGCCCTTCACCCCTCCACCCTTCCCTATTTACATAGACTTCGTTTCCATTTTTTTTCTCTTTTCTCATAATTTTTCCTTTCCATTCTTTCTTTTCCCCATCTCCTCCCACCACCCCTACCCCTTTGGACCTTTTCCTATTTCAAAGTATCAATTATTAGTTATTAATCCTTTTAATCCTTATTTACACTTTCAGATATCCTTTAATGAGTTCAGGAACTTCCCTTCTATTCCTACTTTGTTCCATATTTTTATTAAGAAGGAATGTTGCACTTTTTAAATGCTTTTGTCTGCATCTACTGAGGTGATACTATGTGATTTTTTTTTTTTCATTCTACTGGGCTAGTATATTGTATTGATTTTCAGATGTTAAACTAACCTATATTCCTGGGATAAATGCCACTTTCATAGTATGTGATTCTCTTTTATGTTATTGGATTCAATTTTCCAGTATTTCATTTTGGATATTTGCATCCATATTTGTAAGGTATATTAGTCTATAGTTTTCTTGTGATGTCTTTGGATTTGGTATCATTGGAATGCTTGCCTCCTAGAATGAGTTGGGAAGTGTTCTATCCTCTTCTATGTTAGAGAAGGTAGTTCCTTAAATGTTTGTTAGTACTCAGTGGTAAAATCATCTGGGCCTAGAATTTTGCTTGTGTACAGTTTATTATTTTTAGTTACAGATTCAGTATCCCTTATCCAAATGTAGATTTCAGCATTTTAAAAATATCTGCATGTACTTAATGAGATGTCTTGAGGATATGACCCAAGTTTAAACATGAATACATTTATATTTTCATATACCTATACACAAAGCCTGAAGGGAATTTTATATAATATTTTTAATGATTTTGTGTATGAAACAAAATTTCATGGTGTGCAATTATCTACTTTGTGGTGTCACATCAGTACTGAAATGTTTTAGATTTTGGAGCATTCAGATGTCAGATATTTAGATTAGGGAATTTTCAGCCTATACAATCTATCTCAATATTTGTTGTTTCTTCTTGAATCGTTTCAGTAGTTTGCATCTTTCTAGCAATTTGTCCATTTCATCTACCTACTTATTGGCATACAGTTGTTCATAGTATTCCTTTATGATACATTTTATTTCTGTAATGTCTGTAATAATGTTCTCATTTTCATTTCTGATTCTAGTAAGTTGAAGCTTCTGCCTCTCTTTTTTTTTACCTTGCTAAAGATTTGACAGTTCTGTGAACCTTTTCAAAGAACTAGCTTTTGACTTCACTGATTTTTCTCTTATTTTATTCCATTAATTTCCACTCTTATTATTTTCTTTCTTTGGCTTGCTTTAGGTAAAAATCAATGAATAAAATATTTATTTTTGTTATTTGTGTTTGGTTTTATTTCTTAGCCTACTTTACCTTCTTAGACAGCTATCATATTCTATCATTGGATAGGTTTAAGTTCCTGTATTGGTGTCCAGTATATATTGTCAAATTAAGATAATTTTTGTAAAGAAATAGATTTCTAGCCTCTGAAATCTTATTGTTAAACATGTGGCCCATGAAGCATGAGCATCAGTAATACCTAAACATGTTGTAGAAATGCAGAATATCAGTCCCTTTGTGGACCTAGTAAATCAAAATCACATTATAACAAAGTGCCCAGGTAATTAATTACTATACACATTAAGCTTTGAGATATACACTGATCTAGAAATACCATTATTGAAGGAAACCACAGTGATGACCTGGGCATGCCTAGAGGTCCATGTGATTTTGAAGAGCTTACACATAGATTTTGGTTTAGAATGGGAAGCAGCTGAATTTAGTCTAAGATAGGACCAGGCTTAATTCACTGGCTTGGGACCTTTGTGGGTAAATGGAACAGAACTTCAAGGTCTGAGCTGAGGAGACTAAAACCCACAGTGACTTAGACAGAAGGATACAAATATTATGATAGCAACTATATGAATCTTAAAAACATTCCATAAAATTTTTATATATACACATGTATGAGAATTATGCATACAGATGTGTATATGTATATGCACATATACTCTTTATACAAAGACGTATAAAATGATAACACATTTAAGATAATGGTTACCTCTTAGAAGGTGAATTAGTTGTCATGGTGCATAAGAAATTGACAAATTACCCTCACCCATATATATACATAAATACTCTCTCTATATACACACATATATACTCTTTATTTATATACACACACATATACAGATGATAACACATTTAAGATAATAGTTATGTCTTGGAAGATGAATTAGGTATCATGGTGTTTAACAAATTACACCCTTCCAAAATCAGCAGCTTCAGACATATATTTTCAGGAATCCAGACATGGCTGAGCTATCTTTTGCTTCAGGGTTTCTCACGAGGCCACAGTCAGGTTGTTAGCTGGGCATGCAGTCTCCTCTGAAGACTATCAGGGAGTCTTCATGCACGTGGTTGCTGTCAGGACTTAAGTCTCTGTGGGTACTGGACTAAGGCCTCAGTTCCTCAGCAGCTGGTGTCTGGAGGCCTCCCTTGATTACTTGCCATGTGGCCCTTCCCTTAGAGCCTGTCACAACATGGCAGTGGGTTTCATTGGAGGGAGCATATGAGAGTATTAGTAAAATGGAAGTCACAGTCTTTGGTAATGGTTTGTCGAGTTTTCAGTCCAAAATCAGCTGGCTTCAAGGTAGGATGGCATGGCAGAAGGGCATGGCCAAGGAGAGCTGCTCTTGGGAAGGCTTATTCATGGGTCAGAAGACTTAGAACTGTTCAGGTGACATTTCTTTCCAAATTTATTCATAAGTTTAATAAAATCTCTTTCAAATTCTCAGCAAGATTAATTTTGTAGAAATTGACAAACTGATTGTAAAACCAGAACCTCAAGTGAAGTACAAATGACCCAGGAAAGAGAAATTACTTCAAGCTTCAGTAGATCTTGGAAGGCATCTGAGGAGGGGCGGTTCTTCAGCTGAGCCTTGCTTTCTCTGATTTTTCATGGTCTGATCTTCAGCTTAGCTTTGCAGGATTAAGAAATCCAATCTAGAGTCATTAGTAACACTGCAGGGGATTGCCAGCAGCAGCTGTTGACACTCTGCAGCTACTTCAGAGAGCTCCCTGGTACTTCATTATGCAGCTGTGTCCAGCCTTCGGTCGCTTGCACCACTGTGGCCTCACTCTCCAGCCCCTGCAGAGCTACAAGGGCCGGCAGTGGTGGAAGAAGGAAAGCTACCCTAGCTCCCTGGGCTGACCCCATGACCCCTCCTATTAATGGTTTTTGAAAAGCTAGATGTAAACTATTATGTATAAGGTAGTCCTGGTTAAGAAAGAAAATCTCCAAAATGTTACCTATTTTAAGTGAACAGAATAAAAAAATAGATGGATATTCAGCAAACTCTTAGTACTAGTTTATTTCTCAATTGCAAAATCAATGGTTATTTCTTTTCTTTACATTGCTTGTTTAATGTAGCCTTTTTTGGGTTATAAATTTTATTCTGTACCATCTTCACTCACCCATCCATTCAAGGTGTCTTGTGAGTACCTACATGCTAAGCTTGTATAACAAGACAGTCAGTCTTGAATTGCTCACTGCTAGCTGGGGACACAGTTAAGGACATGGGTGGTTTATAGTGTCATCATTGTTGGCAGAGGGAAAACCTCAGCATACTGTGGACAGGCAATAACCTGAGTGAGACATGGACAGGCAAGCTCATTAGGACTCCCCCCCCCCCCCGCCCAAAGATATTATTCAGTAAACTGAATTCAAAGCTCTCAGCCGATTGAAGCATATCCACTGTCTGCCTAGGATCCCCAAGCTATAAGAGAGGAGTGACAAGTATGTCGTAAATTATGCTTTTTTAAAAATTACAAGTAATTAGCAGCAATGTGCAGCTTATGAGACAGTGACTTAGATGAGACAATGACTTTAGATTGGAGAACAGGAGAGCAGGAGTGTGTCTTGGATTATCAGTGATAGAGCAGTTGCCTCTAGGTACTTAAAAGTGTGTTACTCTCCCCTGTGCCAAGGTACATGATTAATTCTGATCAGGTTTTCTCCTTCTACCTTCTTGGCCTTTTTTACTATCTGGTTCATTTCTTTTAAATGAGGGATATTTTGGATTGCTTTTTTTTCCCCCTGAGAAAATCTGAATTGTTCATTATTATTAATTTTTGAATGATTCTGATTTCTGAAATACAGTAATGCATTTGAATGGGGACCTGGGTTCCCTGGAAACAGGGCAGCAGAGGCCCCAGAACCTCACATTGTGGACCCAGCTGTCTTGGGCACTTGCAGCAGCTGTTGAGATTTCCAGTGGCCTTGCCTCACTCCGTGTCACCTTTCTTGGATTTTCAGTCAACAGAATCAAATCAGGAATCTAAGGAGGCGATGGTCTGACTGAGAATCTCAATGACATATCTCCGAAAGCTGTGTCCAGGGCTGTTCTCAAGCTTTATCAGCCCTTGGTGCAAGCCCTGTGTGACTGAAGAGTTAGCTGATTGAAGGCAGACCCAGAGTTGCGTGCCATGAGAGCAAAATGGCCATCCTAGAGTCCTGTGGCTGCTGCAGGCTTCACTGACAAAAATTGGATTTGCCATTCAGAGTTGGCTAGCTCTTAACTTCCTTATCTACAGACCTGACAGTCCTCACTGGTTGCAGAAAGCTCTGGTTCCTTCCCCCTGCTCTTGGAAATGATTTAATAGCTATGCCCTGCTGCAGTGAGGTTTTATGTTACTCAGACCTAATTATTATTACAAGACATGCAATGGAGCTTCATCATAAATATGTAATGAAAAACTCCTGACAAAGAAAATGAGCTAAGCACATTCTGTGATCCAGCAAACCGATTTCCTCTTCATGACAGTAGTCTGTTAGCCTCATAATTCCCTAAACTCCATAATTAACAACAGACAGCTCTGTTCCGGAGAGAGAGAATTACCCGGGTTTGGCTTGGGAGCCTCCTTTGTAATGGGGCGCAAGGGGATTGCCTGGGTTCCTACCAGTCTTTCAAATAGGACTTCAGTGTGCTTCCCGTTGTAATTAAGTATCATTGTAATAACAGACATGTTTAGTCCTTAGTAATGTAGATAACTTCAGCAAGACAAAACACAGCTGCCCTTATGATGTATCTTATGTTGTTGTTTTCCTCTTTGAAGACAAAAAGTAAGGGAACTGAAAAAAACGTACTCTGAAGCTGGGAGGTATCACTCAGATACACTGTGTTCTGATGAGCAGAGTAAATAATTGGGGGCATGAAGTAAATAAACATGGTTTGTGTAA
This sequence comes from Heterocephalus glaber, assembly GCF_053883595.1. Classification (NCBI taxonomy): domain Eukaryota; kingdom Metazoa; phylum Chordata; class Mammalia; order Rodentia; family Bathyergidae; genus Heterocephalus; species Heterocephalus glaber. The sequence continues at coordinate 61,004,566 of NW_028258317.1, read as the reverse complement.
TTGAACTAATTTCTTCATTGAATTGATAACATGGTAAAAAGAGGGAGTTAGGGGCTGTTTTAAACACTAGAAGAGACAAAATGCAGTTTCTTATTTGGTCATGACTTTTTAAAAAAAGTTAAAAAAATGAGTAACTTTTAATTGGTGAAATTTAAATATAGACAGACCATTCATATTACAAGAATTCATTTGCAGTTTTGTGAGGGACAACGGTAGTATTGTGGTGGTTGTAAGAAAATGTCCATAAGTTTTGGAGTTGCATATTAAAGAGGTAGGAGGAAAAGACAGGACAAAGGAGACTTTAGAAAAAAATTTTTTAAAGGGTCGACAGAGGGAAGCAAATAGTACAGCTTGGTAAAATCTGATCGTTGAAGTGTTTAGTGGGGGTTCATTTTATCATTCTTCAAACTATTATGTATCTCTGACATGTTTTCATAGTGACTTTTTAAAAGTGACAATTCTCTAGAAGGAAATAATTTTAAAGTTAATTTGTTAAGTAATTTATAGGTATTCGAATTCAGCTCCTTTGGTTATAAATTTCTGCTTTCTAAATGAAGATCAGGGATTAAATAAATAAACAGCACCCCCCCCCCCCCAAAAAAAGAAACCCTAGAAAAGCTTGGTATGTCAATTCTCTGAGCAAGTCTTTATCAAGCCTCCTGCCACTCTGTAACTAAGTGCACAGATTTAGGTATTTTCTAATTTAGGAATTTTCTGTGTTTGCTCTTTGCCCAGACCTCTTTGTTCCTGGTCATCTCTACTGAGGAGGAAGGAAGAGGAGGGTACTAAGAGCTTTCCTCCACTAGCAGGTTATGTTGAACTCCTCCTGTAAGTCTTCCTGCCTCTGCTTTCCAAGGACTTCAGACCCTGCAGACCTTGGGAGTGCCTCCACATCCCTGTTCAGCTTTGAGGCCTTCTTTCACCTCCTTGTTACTGGCTGGATCCCTGAATGTCAAGGAATGGTAGGATAATGCAGTGGTTAATTCAGGCATTACCAGGCTTTGAAAGTCACTGTCATAACTTGCTGGCTGCAAGCTTGGACAAATCACTTACTGTCTCTGATTCACATTCCTCCTCTGTTAAAGAGGAATGATGATAATAAATAGCTAACTCGCAGAGTGAGGGTTCAATGAACTAGTACACGTAAAAAATTACCAGCATGCCTTGCACACTCATAAAAGTTTGCTTCCATTTTTCCTCTAACTCTTCCTCTTTGTCCCTCTATTTCTTCATGAATTGTATGTTATTTTTTTTTAAAAAAAACCACTATATAAGGGCCTAAGGTATAGCTTGGTGATAGGGTACAGGCTTAGCATACATGATGCTCCTGGTTCAGTCCTCAAAAAACAAAATAAAAAAGCTTCCCACTTTTGAGGCATAACTGATAATTCTTAAGTTCATCCTAAATAAACATTTCTGAAAAGTAATGTTTATATGACTGATTAACAGTTATTTACTCTCATCATCTTAACACAGTTATTAAATTCATTCAAAATTATCCTGTTTAGTCATTGTTACTAGCAGCACTGCTTCTTCCTGTATATTTTTAAGTGAAACATTTTGAGCTTTAACTATATTTCACAGATACAGTGGCATCCTTCTCTGTGTGTGTAATTAGCTGGGGGAAATGGTGGAGTGGAATGACTTCCTGGAGAGAAGAGGAAGAGTGTAGAAACTAGGTGGGCCTGGATTGGAATTTGGTCTTGATTTGCCTCTTTAGATCCTTTCACTAGACCACATATTTCTTAACTCTGCAATGGGGGAAATAATGCCCCCCACCCAAAGGGCTGCTGTGAGGGTCAGAAAGCTGTGCAGCTCTCATGTGGTACCCTCTCCACCATGTGTCCGGTCCACAGAGAGCTCAGCAGTGTCTTGAGGTGCCGGAGGGAGGGTACAGACAACACCTGGCCCCCTGTTGGGGAGTAGCCTTTCCTGAAGGATTCTAGGGTACAGCAGCCTGAGGGACTTCTTAAGGCACCAAACAGACAAGAAACCATATCTTTACTTAGCGCTTGTACTTACTCATTCACTTCTTCACCTTATTAACCAGATTTCCTTGTCATCCACCTGGAGTAGAATGAGGTTTCCAAGCCCAATAGATTCTCCATAAGGTGGGACTTTTACCCTCAAGTATTTAGGAATTGGATAGAACAGTAAAACTCTTGGACATTTCAATTGCGTTCTCTTGTATATTGCACTTATATATGCATACATTCTACCCATTCCTATTCAAGAGGCTGAGAAAAATGTTGAGGTGTTTGTTCTTTTGTATTACAAAAAGAGGCTTTTGTTGTTATTTGTTTTTAAAATCTGTATTATTAACTGGTTTCCAAAAGGAATATGTAATTCGTCAGTGTTCCTAATCTTCTCATAGAGTTTATTTATTTATTTTTGCAACACTGTGGATCAAACTCAGAACCTTGCGCTTGCGAGGCAGGCATGGCACCACTGAGCTAAATCCGCCCCCCCAGACCGCCCCCCCCATAGAGCTTATCTGTGCTCCATAAATGAAGCATTGTCATATTGAGAATGACCAGCACGTGTTTGGTTTCCACATTGGTAATGCCATAGAGAATAGCTCAGGTAATGTTGATATTCAGTAATACTTTTCATCTTCAATTTAAAAAAAAATTACTAATTGTTAAAAACAATTCTGCTATGCTGAAGTACATCACCTCTCTGAAATTCAGTAAAGTATAGTATCAGTCTGAATCTGGGCATTTACCTAGAATTACCATGATACAAATCAGGACATGATACAAATCAGCATGAACCTGTGAGAAGGCTAAGAGAGGGTCTTTCTCCCTCTTTATGTTGTATTGATGATCAGAAGATCCATGAGGGTACTGTAATGTATTTCCATGGTAATCCTAATGCTATAAAGTATTTCTAAGGTATACAGATGGTGGGTGAAGTGCTGAAGGGACAGTGTGGGTGGGTACTGACTGTAAATGGAGATATGGGTAGATGCCTTGACTGTGACAGGTAACACTCTAGAGCGCTCAGCTGACCTAAAGTCCATTTGCAAGGCTGGATTTAAGACTTACCAGATCCTGAAGAAAGATAAGTAAAATTAGTATCTAGTACATCTTTGAGTATTAATACAGTTTGGTGCTCAAGACCTATTAGAAAGTAGAAAAGGGGTCTTTTCGGGTACAGAATCTTGGTTTCTGAAAAAGTGAAGGATTTGGTGAAATTTGAAATTTAAAGCTTATTTCTCATCTTGTTTCATGGTTAGGGCGGCAATGATGACTTCAAAGCTCTCCTTCAAAAGGGTTTGTCTACAAGGATCAGTTGTCCATAGTCTAAAATGTGCTTGAAGAAAGGAAAAAAAAAGAAACAAGAGGAAGGGAATTTTGGAATATGCTTTAACAAAATCTCCCTGGAAGAGTGACCAGCACTGCATACATTAGTGTGTTCTGTATTTTTGGCCTGGAGGTCTTGGTTATAGGGACTGGTGTGGTTTTCCCATCTCTGATCTCACATATCCAGTAGGACAAGCACAAGTGAAGGACAGTACTCCTTTCTTCCTATCCTTATGGTTGGTGAGTGGGCCTTGTGGCAGGATCTTGCAAATGAAGGCACACAGGTGACATTTCTAAAATATATTCATGTTCATATAATGACAGAGCAATGGTGATATATCCTTAGAGTTGCAAAATGAATTTAAACACTAAATTTTCTCCAAATATTGGGAGCAAAATGAGCTGTTAAACTGGTTTATATCTAGATGACCCCCAAAGCCTCATGCCCTCACAGGTGGGCCTTTTGGCAGTGGCTGGATCATGGATGTGTGATACTGGATCATGGGTATGTGATAACTGGATTAGTGCATTGATTGGTTTAGCATTGTTCTGGGTGTGGATAATGGGAAGGTCCACAGTGAGTGTGGGTAACAGCTAACCAATAGGTATGTGGTCTGGATGGAATGTAAAGGTAAAGATGGAAGGTAGGTTGTTGCCTCTTCCTTGCCCTGCTGTTGATTCTTCCTTTTCTGCCATGTCCCTCTGCCATGCCACCCTACCTTGGACCCAACCAACTATAGACTGAAATCTCTACAAACTGTGAGCTAAAATAAACCTTTCCTCATTTAACTTGTGGGTGGCAGGTATTTTGTTCCAGCAAGGAGAAAATAACTAATACATGAGTATTTTTAAATTTAAGTAACCATTTATCTGTCTCCAGATCTGACCCACAACAACTTGTTTTGGCTAAGGGAAGTAAGTCAAGAAATACATACTGAATCTATTTAAACTTACAGAGAAAAGATAAGAACTGCTACTATAAGAGATAGCAGGAGGAGGTAGAACTAGAAAACCTATGATGAGGTTCAATGAGACTGGGTAATATAAGAATAATTTAGTTGAATATGTATGAGGATAAATAAATGGTAAGATGATTATGGTAAAGAAATCAAAATAAGGAAATGAATGCTACTCATTTTTGCTGAAATGCTGACATGTGCATTACCTTTGACCATCATGTTAATAAATTTAGAAAGAAGAAAGTTGAAGTTTTAAAGCAAGGAAAAATAAAGTAAGGATGAGATTATGGAAGTTAAAAGCATTATTTTTGTATATCATGACTTTTGAACAAGATACTTCCATTTGTGAATAAATCTCTGGGGAAAAGATTGTAGCGTGAAAATATTTTGAAAAGTAAGTGAGTATCCTGAGCATGTCTTCATGCATTTTTGGTAAAATTTTTATTACTAGAACAATGCTGTTGTATAATATGTTTCTAATTCTTTTATTTCTTTGTCCCCTCAGTTTTTAGAATAAAATAAGGTCATTTAGGAAACGACTGCTGCAAAAGTTTTCCTAGGCACAGTTTAGGAAATGCTAGATAGCTTGGGTAAACTGATGAAATCTCTTCCTATCAGTCTCTTATTTCTTAGGGATCTTACTGAGGGACGATGGAGAACTGTTGGGATTAAGATACTCTGCATAGCCAAATAACCAGTGTACGGTGTGTGCAAATAAGCAATTACTTTGGGAGTAGGATTAAGATATGGTATTACTACAGAAGTTAGATACATTATTAGTAAGATAAATGATTTTAAGGTTAAAAAGTTTTAAATACAAATTTACACATATAAATACAAAACCTACACTAAGCCAATCTATGTTTTTTTAGAGAGAGGAGAGAGAGAGAGAGAGCGAGCGCTAGAGAGAGAGAGAATGTGTGTGTTTGTTTGATTCTGTTGTTTGGTATTGGGAATTGAGTGAGAAGTGAGACAGAGTCTTACTAATTTGCCCAGGCTGGGTTCGAACTTGGCAATCCTCTTGTCTTAGCCTCTCAGAGTCCTGGGATAACAGGCAAGTACCAACAAGCTGACTTAGAAGATAAGTTTCGATAGAAGGAATATCATACTACTTTGTAGTTTTGCTTGTTTTAGTTCGGTAGATATGGTTTGGTGTGTTTTAAAATTCCTGTATGCAAAATTAATACAAATTGATTTTGACAGAAATATCATATAACTGGAAAATTATTTGAGTGATCAAGGCAAAAACTTCAAATGAGATGAAATGGTAATTAATTAAATTTCTGGGCTATGGCAACTTAAGATTTTGAGGAGAAAAAATAAAAGACCAGGTTAAGAGTAATTCATAAGGTTAGAGATAAAGCAATTTTTTCACAGAAAACCAAATTAATTTATTATGAACTCATTAGAGACAATGATAGCAAAGAGAAGAGAAGAAAAAAGCAAACTTTTTTGTTCACATTTGTGGGCCTAACATGACAGCAAATTGGAAATGGATTTGCATTGTCAGAGATCTAGAAAGGTCATTACTATATCATTAAGAACTGGGATAATTACCTCTCTTTGAGGATATCTGAAAACACCTGGAACATCATGTTTACAGACAAAATATGTGTGCTAGCAACACATCAAAACTGAAAAACATCCTTATAAAAAATTAGGCAGGATTAAGGAATTTTAAAAAATGTTTAATTCAATAGGTATGTCTTAAATAAAGTGGAAAGAACAAGAAGTTGTTTGAGGTGTATTTTAAAAGATGACACATGATCCTGTAGAGAAACAGCATTAAGAATGTAGAATGACAAAGGGAGTTCAGGCTAAGAGGAAGACTATAAAATTTTTTCTGGCTTTCTAACTTGATTCTATACTTAATGCTGAAAAATGAAATCACTTCTGAGTACTCCCCTGTTTTGCACATTGAAGGATGACGTGGCTTTAGTCTTTGATGAATTAGACACTCTGGGGACTATGTAGGCTAATTGTTGGCAAATAATCCAGGCACTTCCACTGTGCTGCTCTAATTTACAGGAATAATTGTTTTCCTCATCTTTCTCATAAACCCAGCCAAAGACTTCTTTCCAAAAACTCACATTCTTAAACGCTGTCCCACATACAGAATCAGCAGCCTTAGTTTCCCCTCCCTATAAGGAAAGCAGAGCCCCAACCACAGGACAACCTCAAATGAGTATTTTTAAGGTTCAAATTACAGAGATTCATCTTGAACTGAGGCATTAAGGGTTTGTGATATGGAATAGGCATTCAAAATGTTTTCACTTGTACGTAGCCACTTTGCTCTTGTTGCCTTTATGTGTTTACTTTTTTGAGACAGGGTCTCACTAAGTAAGTAGTCCAGTCAGACTGGCCTCAAACTTCTTGTTCTCCTGCCTTGGCCTCATTAGTGCTAGGATTACAGGAGGGTATCACTACATCCAGCTCTCAACCTTTTTACTCTCAGCACCTCTTTACCCTTGGTTTGGTTTGGTTTCTTGTGCTGGGAATTGAACTCAAGCCTTCACACTGAGCTACATCACCAACCCTTTTTGTATTTTTTTGAGACAGAGTTTCACTAAGTCACTAAACTGTACAGGCTTAGCTAGAAATCACAATCCTTCTGCCTCAGCCTCCCAGAGTGCTGGGATTACAGTTGTGCTCCCAGTTTATACTCTTAAAAATAATTGCAGGTCTCTTGTGTTCATATGGGCTATTTCTACTGATATTTACCATATTTGAAATTAAAATTGAGATTCCAAGGGCCAGGGATATAGCTGAGTGTTAGAGTACTTCCCTAGTGTGTGAATTCATGCCTTAGCAACACAGGGGGTAAAAAAAAAAAAAAGCAGACTTCATTGAAACATCCATGAGCCAGCAGGACCATGGTATCATTGTGCATCATGTACCTCTAGAAAAGCCCCTGCATAGTCATGAGAAGATGTGAGTGGTAAAGGCACAGCATGTCTGTGTTAATGTGAAAGTGATGGGAATACTGAGCCCTCTCAGGGTGAGACAGCCCCCGGGAACACCCAATCAGTCAGAACTCATCATGTATAATTACCCAGAAGTAGAACTATTACAAGAGCCAGTACTTGGCTTATAATGAGTCTTTAGTAAATGCTCATTGAAAAAATGTGAATGAAATAATAAAATTCAATTGAAGAACAATAGAAATCCTGGAGAATACTATTAAAGATATATATATATATATTCATGTTCAATATATATATAAGTACATAAAATTAAGTTGTTACATAAATACCTTATATGACTTCTTTTGTAGTGTTATGTTTAGGTTGTGTATTTAAATGTTACAAATAATATGATTTATATTTATACTTTATGCTTTTATATAACTAATACATATGTTATCTATAATGCTATATATGTCTTAATAGTTATTACATTGTATATATTTTATGATAGTATTTGTTAGGGATATATAATATAAAGAATAACAATATAAATATTCTACTTCAACTGTGAGAATTATAGAATTAATATTCTCTGAATTTCTGTGACAGCTATAAGCAGATGAACAAGTGCACTCCAGCAAGATGCCCCTAATTTAGCTGGTGTTTCTTAGCAGTGTCCACCACCCAAAAACTACATGTAGAGCTGCAGAGTTTTTGTGCTAACTTTGGGAGATAAAAATTTAGGGAGTAATGCAAGCAAGTGAACAATCTGAAGGTTTATTTTGCGTCTAATGGTCTAAGGCTGAGCCTTAAAAATGGTTTCTTTTCAAAATTATAGATGGAATCAATAGATAAATATGTTTTGACATCTTTCCCCTGAAATATAGGTGATGTCTTCAGTTTTTAGTAACATTGAGCATGTCTACCAGTATTAGGAATCATAATTTATTTGTTATATCACCAGTGAAGGCAAGCTCAAAGCTGTTTCCCAAACATGTAATCATACTCAGCTTTACTAAGCATGTTCCTCTCTAGTTTATTAATTTTTATTATTACTTTTTTGGGGTTTTTTTTGAAGGGAGATGTGCTAAGTTTTATCGCTGTCCTGTGCCAGGTAGACAAAAACCTCTCAGGTTAGTAGGTTCCTTAGAGCATTCTTTGTGGTGATTGTTCAGCCAGGAGACCAATTCATTTCACAGTAAAGTTTCTTTCATATCATACTGTCTTGTGTTTATCTTGTAAACACCTTATTATCAGATGATAGAAATTTGAGTGTCCCGCACCAGCTAAAATCTTTCCTGCTAACTAGGTCCCATTGTTTTAAGCCAAAGGGCCCCCCCCAACCCCTACCCGCCCACTACCACCAGGTGTTGAACTCAGGACCTTACATCCCCGAGCCCCCCCCCACCCCCAAGGGTTCCATTTTTTTTTTTTTGGTACCGGGAATCGAACTCGGGTCCTTGTGCTTGAGCAGCGGGCGGTGAAACCACTGAGCTAAATTCAAAGCCTGTTCCAGGAGCCTGAGGGGAATTCCTCTGAACCACAGCAATTCATAATGGTCCTCTTTCTGAGGGAAAAGATAAGCATGTTAGAGGTTAACCAGTAAGATACTTTTGCTTTTTTTCTGAAGAGCATAGTCACTACTGAAAAATTCAACTTAATAAAGTTGTGCAGAAATATTTTTGACAGGTTTCTCCAAATTTATTTAAATTCACAAATTAAAAATGGCATTGCCTTTATCTTTAAATGCTTGGAACAGTATTTTAGAGCATTTTAATGGTCATTAAATTGTATTAAAAGTTTAAACATGAGGTTCAGGATTTTTAAGTTCTTTTAACAATGTCAGCATCTATTGAATTTGCTTCTAGTTTCAACAGAGTATTTATAGTGATAATATCATTTGTATGTATTTGTCTTTTTCTTTTTCTCTCTCTTCCTAGGTCTTTCACTTTCTTTAAAAAAAAAGTTTTTGGGAAGTATGAAGTGCTCAGACTCAAAAGCGATGTTAGTGAATCTGGGAAGGAGCTTTTCTTGTCTTTCCCTACTGAGTCCCTATTGGATTTGGAGACTGGTATTTCCAAAACTATAAAGGCAAAGGATAGTCTTTGTGGCTGTAAATGTAGAATCATGTAGCTACTGGAAGAGTTAAAAACTTGAATTTTACTTTTTTGTGCTTTCTCTCCCTTTCTCAAATCTCATTTACTAAAATACAATTCTTAGGAGAGTTGTGCACAGGGAAGGCCTGGTTGGTTTCTGCTCATTCATTTGTTTCCTTTTCCCTCACCCTAGCAAATAGAAAGACAATATTCATCAAAACTTGTTGTCCTGTACTTCTCACCAAGGCTCTTAGAGAATTCTAGTTTGTTTGTGGGGTTTTGTTCTCATGCTCTGCTTTATTTTGTTGTTGTTTAGGGTGTTTCTTAAATTGGATGGACCCTGTGTTTTAAAATTGCACTGAAGCAGGGTTCTCAAAATTGCATTAAATGGTCCCAGGACAGCACTACTCAGCATCACTTGGGAATGATTAGAATTGCAGATTTTCAGGTGTATGCCAGTCCCACTGAATGAAAAGGAGAGTGGAGCTCAGGAGTTAAAAAGCCCTTCTGGTGGTTCTGATCCAGGTTCAAGTGTGACAGCCACTGTATCAGGAAAAGAAAGCCTTTCCTCCAAGCAGTGTGACTAGCTAATGGACAAAAATATAGCCAATTAAAAACTGGGGCTTTGATAATGTTTTTGTCTTTCACTAGTGAACATAGTGTATTATTTTGTGAGCACATGCCCTAATTGTAAAATATTTGCCACTTCTCCAGAACATGTTATACTTTAGTATAGTATTAGAGTGTAGTCTTTCAGAGGAGTGACTCAAATGTAAGAGATCTCAACAGAAGGATTTATTGACTTTCTCTCATTTAAAAAACTTTCTCCTTTCCTGGAAGCAGCTGCCTGAATAGCGTAGAGAACAGAAACAAACTACAATCATTTACCTTTAAAGAAAACAGGACCAAAGATAGAGCATAAACTGTAGCAGGGCAGTGAATGCTCCTGGCTTTTGTTTTGAGGAATCATCATAGTAGTCATTTTTGGGGGGAACTGAACTGTGATGCCAAGTTCCAAACAACAGAATAGTACTTCTTCCTCAAAAATCTCCCTCTCTGAACCCTGCTCCCTGCTAAGGCTTGCTGATTTCTGATCCACAGTGCCCTTGGGGCATTGGTCCTCTAAGAAAAAGCAATACTTATAGCTCAGGGGATGCTGACAGAGATTAAGATGATCTTATGTGTGGGAGTAGGAGTGGGGGATAGAGGGATGAGAATGCCAGCTATGTATGTCACCTCAGCTGCCATAGCTCATCCTCCTCAGGAAAGGATGAATGTCCTTCAGTGCATCCTTCATGGATGGCTGGAGCTTTAGCCTCGCTTCAGGGCATGGGATGGAAGACATATTCTGGTCTTTGCAGCCAGGAAGAATTTAAGATTCCAAACTAATTAACCATGATGGAAAGTTATACTTTTTTTTGCAGCTGACATCATTGTGTTTTTTCATGCTGTAAAAATGTTTCACCACTTGAAATAAACCTACTTTTGGTTTCCTTTTGCTTTTTCTCTTCCTCTGAAATGTAGCTGAATAGAGATGTTGGACAAAACAGCCAGCAGACTGATTAAAGGCAGCTGGTACAGAGCAATCCCAAGGACAGCTGGCTGTCAGGCAGACTGGACAAGAAAAGGCCTCACACCCCCACAGACTTGCTAGAAGCAAGTGCTAGAGGAGTCATCTATACAAAAACATGGTGCCATACCATCCTCACCCATATAGTAACGTAAGGGCCAAGGCCTAGGGCAGTGGTGGTGAACCTATGGCACATGTGCTGTAGTGGGCTGTTTGTTAATATTTAAAGTTCTAAACAGTTTGCCATCATAGGCCTAGAGGGTGGGGAGGACCAGGGGAGAGGGAGGGGTATGCTGGTCTATATTCCAAGCCTGGCCAAGAGGTTCCAGAAAGCGCAGAATGTTTTCAACTTCACTTCCAGCCTTGATTATGTTTCTCTAAAGTCCTCTTGGCCACAAGCCTGTCTGTCATGCAGGGTCTAATCCTGGCGAGTGTGTCCTTTGCATACAGTGAAAAGTGCAAAACACTCCATGCGCACCTGTATCAGTAGGGGTAAACGAACAAGTGAATCAGTCCCTGCAGGAACAAAGTGCTCTCCATGATGAATGCCAATTCTTTTTCACACACAGCTAAATGAAATGAGGTATAGTGTGAAATTAATGAAGTAGTCTTTCTAAATTACAGTATTATCCAGTAAAATATTTGTACTGGTGGTTATTTAAGCTGTGTGAGAAAAGGTATAAATAATTCCATTTGGAGTTTAATAAACCTCTAAAAAATGTTATCAACCCAGTCGACTAGGATCAATGAGGTCACCGTTTTGAACTCTTTCCTTTTTTGCAGTGGAGGAAGCCAAGGCCCAGGTACTTAGGGAACTTGTTCCAGTGAATCCCATTGAATTATACTGTGAGCAGCCTGGTCCACAAAGCTTTGCTCTTTTGTGGCAGGTCTCTTCTAGCGCGCCTGTGTTTCCATCAAAGGATAATTCATAAATACATTTCTAAATACCATCAGTTATGAGATAATTTCCTGTCACCTTTCCTTGAAGCAGTTATTGATTTTCTACTCTTTAATGTGCATGCTTGAACACTAAATGAGTTATTGAAATTGAAAATGTAGTGCACACATCATAAAACCAGACATTGGTTGTAAAATACAGCTGACTGGGATTCTCCAAATCTAGTCACATAGCAGAACCCAAATGGTAGAGTTTACCTTCAGCCTCAGTATTAAGTCAAATGAACTTTTTCAGATCTGGTACGATTTCTTTATAGACATGAACTAAATCTTCCTATTTAGTCTCTATTGCCTCTTTCAGTTACTTTCCAAGAATATATATTTTTAATTAACAAAGGCATTATATATAATTTTAAAACATTTCAGTCCTTGGCCACAAATATCTATTAGTTAATGAGTTGTTTGTCAAGAAAATAATGACCAAAGCTAGACACTGCCATTACATTAAATCTGAACAGGGATGACTCAATAAGCACAATTAGAACAACAGTTTCAGGATTACTTAATAATCTTTTTCAATGAACATTTTTAAAATTACACTTAAAATTTCAGTCTGTCCCCATATTTTCTTATTTTTTAAGGGATATTCTTAGTTTGCCATTATTTTTCCAGACTATTTTCTTTTTCTTAAAATCTTACCCCAAATCTCTTACAAACCTAAAAATGTATATAAAGTTTTAACTTAGTAGACTTGAAATACAATTTAATTTTTACCAATTCCTCTTTTCTTCCCCAAGGGCTTTATTACCTGATTGCTTAAAATTAAATAGAAGTTGAAAAGTGACCCTAGATAGGGCAAGGAATTCAACATATTAGGTGATTTTTTTATGACCCAGAAAATTCTAGTGTTTTATATACCATGGGCTTAATTCTCAAAAATTCTGTCTAGTCACTGTATGATCCTCTTTTTGGAGATGAAAAATCTCACCCAAGATGAAACTCCCTAAGTCACACAGCATAGGCACAAAGACACAGAGGCAACACCTAAACCTTGACTAGTCTGAATTAAAAAGTACATAATTTTCCAGTGTTCCCTTCTCCTTTTGCTGCCATTACCTTGAGCCATTTTCCCTCGATTGATTTTAAAATTTTGGATTGTGATTTTTACCATGTTTGTTTGGAAAGGTTTCCAAATGGGGAAAAATTCCTTCACTGTTTTCGATAATACCTACCAGTGAGCCAGAACTTTATCCATCTCATATTTCTGGGATTTGGTAGTAAGTGGACACTACACTGTTTCTGCCTCACAAGCGCAGGGTCCTGAGTTCGATCCCTGGTAGTGGGAAAAAAAAAAGTGGAGACTAAACAAAAATAATCATCCATTGAACAATTATTTATTAAACATAACTCCATGTTCTAAAAATTGCACAGTGAGCTTATAGTGAATGAGATCTTCCTGGGTTCTGTCCTCATGGGACACCTAGGCTGCTGGAAAGAGGGACATGGTCTCTAGAAGTGTGGTGAATAAGAAAAAGAGGATAGCCAAAGGTGTGTGGAAGAGGATTTAAAATTCAACTTTAGTCAGTAGACTGGACTGAAAATGCACAGGGCAGTGTACTTGCTGGAAGTAATAGACTTTGAACTACAGGGAAGTACATAAAGAATGACAGTACGAAGAGAATTGGGCATTGTAAAAGGAGCCTTGCTGTTTGCAGTCCAGCTTAATTAGACCCATTTTTCCTCCCTTGCTGTCAGTAACTCTGGGTTATTCCTGTTAACAAATCCCAATAAGTAGTCATACTATTAAATCAAATTCTTACCCTTTACTGCCCCCCCATTAACTTTATTGGTACATTTTAGGTATAAAATACAGTTACATTCATCATTGGGATCTTGTACCTTTACATGAGTCTCTTGGTTCTTATTTTCTTCCCCTTCCCCTGCCCTCCTTTCACCCCCTCCACCCTTCCCTATTTGCAAAGACTTTGTTTCCATTTTTTTCCTTTTCTCATATTTTTTGTTTTCCCTTCTTTTCTTTCCCCTACCCCTCCCACTTCCCCTGCTCCTTTAGACCTTTTCTTCCTATTGCACAATATCAATTGTACATTCTTAAAACTACAATATCAAGGGGCCGGGGATTTAGCTCAGTGGTTCTGCTGCCTGCCTCGCACGCGCAAGGTCCTGAGTTCGATCCCTGGTACCAGCAAACAAACAAACAAACTGCAATATCAAGATCTAGAAGACATTACCACAGATTTTACAGAATTTAAAAGGATATAGAAAACATATTACAAAAATCTTTTTTGAAATAAATGTGACAACTTCTAAGTAGAAGTACCTTGGAAGACAAATTAATGAAACTAACTCTGGAGGAAATATAAAATTTGAATAGCACCTATTAAAGAAAGTATATTCCTAGCTTGAAAACCTATACCTGTATGACAACAACAGGCTCATATACATTTTAACTGATAAATTATATCAAATATTTAAAGCAGAAAAAAGAAGGAACACTTCTCCCCCATTTTAGGAAATCAACATTGTGCTAATCCTAAAACTGGATAAAGATAATAGAAGAAAAAAGTATGAACATAGATAGAAATTTGTTTAACAAAACAAACTATTAGAAGTCAGATCTGGCAGTATGTAGAAAGTGGCTTTATTATAGGATGGCAGTGTTGGTTCAGCATTGAAAGATCCACCCCCAAAAGTCATCATTTTAACAGAGAAAAAGGAAAAAGCCATATGATCCTATCAATAGTTGGAGAAAAAGTATTGGACTAAATTCCACAGCTGTTCATGATAAAAGCTATCAGGACACTAGAAGTAGAATAGAAACTTCTCAACAGATCAAAGACACATACTTCACACTTCCAGCAAAAACATCTTACATGAATGGAGAAGATACAATGCTTTCTCCTTAAGGTGGGGAACAAGGGCAGATATGGCTACTCTTCATCTGTCAATTAAACTTTGAAACATAGGCCTAAACCAAAATAGTCTGGCAATAAAATAACACAATTAGGATAGGATTGACAAGGTAGAAGTAAAATCTTTATATGTAAATGAAATGATCATCTACAGAGAAAAATACTAAGAAATCTCTAGAAGCCCCTAGAACTTATATTTGAATTTAGCAGGATTAGAAAACACAAGGTATATATAAAAATTCAGGTCTGTGTATACTTGCTATAAATGAAGAACTGGATATTGAAATTTAAAAGTTTTGTAGGAGTACAGAGGGCCTAGAAAAGTAAAAAGAAAAAGAAAAAGAAAAAAAAAGCCAGTGTTGGAAGACGTTTAGTATCTAATTTTAAGACTTCTTCTAAAGCTACAGTAATCAAGGCAGTGTTGGTGTAAGGAAAGACATATAGATCATTGGAATAAAACAGAGAGTCTAGAAATAGAACCACACATATATGGTCCACTGAGTTTTGAAATATTATTTAACATTAACATTTTATAGAACATAAACTCAATTCAAGAGCAGAGGAAAAGATAGTGTTTTCAGCAAATGGCACTAGGAACACCTGGTATCCGTATATAAAAAAATTAACCTCAACCCTTTATTTCCATACATAAAAATAACTTTAAAGGATCTATGAACCTAAATATGAAAGACTAAAACTATAAAACTTTAAGAAGAAATTATAAGGGGAAATGTTTATGAGTTTAGGGTAGGCAAGAATTTCCTAGGATATAAAAAACATGATGTATAAAAGAAAAAAAATTGATAAATGAGATTCCATCAAAATGTAGAACTTAAAATGACATTGTTAAGAAAATGAAAAGTAGTCCTTAAACAGACCATATTTATAATGCATATAACCTATGACCAGAATATGTAAAGAACTCTTACATCTCATTAATAGACAACCCAGTTAAAAAGTAGAAGAAGATGATAAATAGCCAGTACAGCGCAAGGAAAGGTGTGCAACACTAGAATCAGAAAAATACTAACCAGTACAGTAACAAGATTGAATTATACACTCATTAGGAAGATGAAGTTAAAAGTTTTAAAAGAACAAATGTCACTTTAGGTGTGAACCAGCTAGAACTTTCTAATACTGCTAATGTGAAAGTAAAATGATAAAACCATTTTGGAAAACAATTTAGAAATATCTTATATTACTGTTAAGAACCAGCAGTCCTGTTGTTAAGTTTTTACTTGAGAGGAATGAAAACACGTGTTCACAATAGATTTGTACATGCAAGTTGAGTATCCCTTATCTGAAATTCTTGGGACCAGAGTGTTTCAGATTTTCATTTGAAATCCACTTGATCTGCAAAGAGGATAGCTACTTCTGCTTTTTCTTTTTTGGGGGGTTCCTGTCACATGGAGTATTGTTTTCCACCCTTTAACGTTCAGACTATGAGTTTCTTTTTGAATTAAATGTGTTTCTTGTATCCAGCATATTGTTGAATATTGCTTCTTGACTCATTCTGCCAGTCTTTTTCTTTTGATTGGTGAATTGAGACCATTAACATTGATGGTTATAACTGATATGTATTGACTTAACATTGTCATGACTTTTTCTGTTTGTTGGTTTCACCCCTTTGTGTTTAATTTCTTGTCGCACCTGATGGATTCATTCTGCTGGGCTTCCTGGGGTTGTGATCCTCATTGTCTTTTCCTAGGATGTTGTCTAAAATTTTTTTGAGTGTTAGTTTGGTATTCATGGAGTTCCTAAGGTGCTCTTTCTCATGAAAGTATCTTATTTCTCCATCACTTTTGAAAGATAATTTTTCAGGGTACATCAACCTGGTTTGGAGGCTGTTTCTTTTGGGGCTTGAAATACATCACTGCAAGTTCTTCTTGCCCTGAGGGTTTGCATTGAGAAGTCTGCTGTGATTCTGATGGACTTTCCTTTGTATGTGATTTGCTTCTTTTCTCTAACTGCTTGTAGAACTTTGTTCTTCTGTTGGGTTTCTGGAATCTTAACAATTATATGCCTATGTGTAGATTTTTTGGATCAAGGCTAGTTGGAGTCCTATATGCCTCCCTTATCTGTATGTCAAGTTCTTTTCCCCTCCTTGGGAAGTTTTCTGCCATCACTTCTGTGAAGAGTTTTTTTATGTCTTCTGCACTCTCTCCTGTGTCTTCATTGACTCCAATCAGTCTTATGTTATTCTTCTTTGCATAGTCTAACAGCTGCTGGATTGATTTCTTGTGTTCCCTTACAATTTTGAAGCAATTTTTCTTTTCCTGGTCGTTAATTGCAATCTTATCTTCTGTATCTGGAATTCTGTCCTCACATTGGCTCATTCTGCTGTGTAGACTTTCGATGGAGTTTTTAATCTCCTGGAAATCTGTTTGCATCTGTTTTATGGATTCCATTTGTTTCCTATGTTGGGATTCCATCATGTTCCTCAGCTCGTCTATTTTTTTATCTGTGTCGTCTCTAGATTTATTAATCATGTCTTGCACTATGGGCCCAATCTCTGTTGTTATGTGAGAAATTATTTCTGATTTCATTTTTTCCAGATCCTCTTTCATTGCTAGTTCAGAGAGTCCAGGTGGTGAGTATCAGAGTGTTCCATCTCATTGCCCTTTGAGGTTGCTGTAGGTGATCTGGATGTCTGGTTTTGAGACTTGTTTACCTGACTTCCCATTTCAACAGGGGTGGGTTGGGGTGTGCTGCTGGCACCTGAGCGGCTCACCTCCTGTGTGCTAGAGTGGTTGGTACGGTGGCCGGGAAGCCTCCTCTTGTGCTCTGGGAGTGGCTCACCTCCTGTAAATTTGCAGGGGTCACCCTTTACTGTTTTAAGTAGAGAGTGGCATAATAAATTTATATTAAAATTATTAAGCTATAGTAATTGTTACCATAATTTTACTCAAATAACAAACATCATTTGGGGGAAAGCAAACAGTTATTACCCCTCCCCCCATCAGAGGCCCCTAATTTGAAAATGTGCAGCAATATTTCAAGCTATTTGCAGTCTGTGCTTGACAGTATATTAACTTGTTTGTCAGGTAACAGTTCAACTCCATGTTTCAAGTGTCCCATGAAAAGAACTGATGGGATTTTAATCTACTCTCCTCATCACATGGGACATTGAAGGAGCCATTTCTGTTTCTCCAATTACTGTTCATGGTGCTGAAACAGATTTCATGAGAAATCAAAAATAGTAATATCCTTCATAATGATAAATCTCTGTGACATGGAGTAGGGAATATAAACTATATGAGAGTGCAGAATATTTGAATATTCTTTGGGAAGAGCTGGTCTGCAAGACAAATATCATCAGACTCATCTTGAGATCTGGAAAAATGTACAAAATGTTGCTCATGGGAGCTTTCTGATCATTTCTGGGAATATCAGTATGGAATGTAGTTCATCTCAGGTGCTTCCAGTTATGAGTTTTTGACTAGTATGTTGAAAATCAGTCTAGTGAAAAGAATTTATTGCATTTAATTTATTGTACCACAAGCACGAAAATCTATTCTAATTGGTTTTTCCTCAGTTACTGTATGTGGAGAATATTGACCTTTTAAGGTTCTGTTTTGTGGTTAAGAGGTGATGAAAGTCAAGTTGAGTGTATGGCTATCACAATAGCTCACAGCCTACAGCTTTCCACAGTTTTTAATTGGTTTCCCTGAGATGGGAGTTGAAGCCACCCCACTGATTTATGACAGAGTGACCTGGGGCAAGCCTCACTTTCTTCTTTTGTAAATAGGAATACTTACAATACCTACCTTATAGGGATGTGGGGAAGCTCCAATGAGATAAGGATCAAAGGAGAATTAATGACCTGTGGTTTGCGTAATGCTTGGCACCTAGTAAGCAAATCTGCTTTGACATGGACTGAAACCAGTGGGTTTGGGGCAGTCCCGGAAAGGAGTTCAGTTTGCTTATCCTCATTTTATAGTTACAACAGTAGCACCCTTGATAATTACAAAAGGTCCTTTTTTTGAGTAGCTGAAATGTTAAGTGCTATGTATACGATATTTCATTAGCATACTGTAAAAAGGAAATTTGTTGTCATTTTGAGGAAGAGAGTGTAAGGCAACTCTAGCCCAAGCTACCCTGCAGTAATGGTGTGGCTGGTGCTAGAAAGTTAACCCTGACAAGCTGAAAAGCACTCTTTCTCACTCATATTGCTGTCCACAGAAGTGACAGAAGCTCGGTGGTCCTGTTCTGTTCATTAGGGGCAGAGACCAGGCACTTCCTCTTCAGGGACCAGAAGAACATCTGGTTTCTTTCCCCAGGTTTGCTGCCTCTGGGCTCTTCCAGGTTCCCTTCCCTTCCAATTTCCTGACCCCCCTTTATACATCAATAAATCGTTGTATTTTATGTTTATTGGAAGACATAAATGGCAAATGATATTTTTAAAATTTCTAGCCATCATATGAGGTAGTGTGAGACCTGAGTGACTCCATTTTAAAATTTGGCCCCATCTTAGAATAAGGTGGCCTAGACATAAATTCTAGTTCCCAAAAAACCCACAAGATGTACTTTGGCCACCTGCCTGTGATAATGTTCAGCAGTCCCCTAACAACTAGCCTAACAACAGCTAATCAGTAGCTGCCTCAATGTCCCAGATGCTCTTCTCACGGCCTGCAACAGCTAATCAATAGTTACCCCAATATCCCAGTATCCCAGATGTTCCTTTCGATGACTTGAACAGCCATTTACAGTTCAGCGCACAAGACACAGCCAATCAGGTTTAAACTTTCAAAACTTGCTAAATGCTAGCCAATCATGTGATTTGCGTGTGATTTGAAACCCCGTGCCTTGCTGTAACCTCTATAAAAACCCCTGATGTTTTAGAGTCGGGGCTCTCAATCCTGACCCGCTGCATCGGTGTCGGATGAGAGTCCCTGCTCGAGCTTAAATAAATGACCCTCGTGTGTTTGCATCAAAATCGTTTCCTTGGTGGTCTTTAGAGACCTCGCGATCTAGACACAACATTAGGTGTGTTTTAAAAATATGAATGATATAATAATCCTGGTGGCATGCAGGTGCAGCAAAATTTTGTGATATGTAGGTGGCTAGATTTTGAGGAAATACTGCTGCATATCATGCATCTCTCAGTTATGGGGTTCTCTGTTTTTTCCATTTTTTAAAACCATACTTCCCTCAATTTCCACCTGAAAAATTGCAATGGTGAATTGAGGTGATTAGTCTAATTGTAATGTGGGCAGTGTGTGGGTCGGTGGACTAGGGGTTAAGGTTATTTCATTTTAATTGACTTTCACAAACCCCTGGTGTTCAGCAAGTCCTTCCTGTTACATCATTGCCTTTGAGAGGTTCCCATTGTGTGCAGAGTTTAAGAGAAAAGGGATGACTTCAGCATCATGGCTTCTGTCAATCTACTTACCTGAAAAAGGTGGACTGCTTTATGAAAACACTTATCTGAAGCTCATTATTGGCTCGAACTTGACTCTCTGTGTAAATAGACATTTTCCAAGGTGTTTCCCCATTCCCACGAGTTCTGTGGAGATCATATTTTTGGGAAGCAAATGCATAAAGTCATTAGCAGATGAGCCGATGGACCTGCCCATGGTGACCACTTAGGCTCTCCGCCTCGTAACTTGTTTACTTGGCACATGGCTCCTGCTGAAGGTCTGTGGGGAAAGTGAGCATGGCCATGAGGCCGAGGTTGGTGACAAGTTAAATTATGTGTACCTTCATTCTGAAAGCAAAGATGCAGGTTAATGTAACCATTGGCTCTTTGACTAAAGTGGTTCGCAGAAGCTATGCCCAGGATTTAGTTTCTGACAGTGATGGAAATAATTCTAGGATGTAGGGTAGCCAGCCTGCTCACCATTTCTAGGTGTGAGGAGTGCAGGGAAGTAAGTTATCTGAAGCAAAACTGGAGTAATCTCTTCTCTCCTTTATAGATGGCCTACAGTCTCCTGTGGCCTAACCAGAGAATATGGTTTTTAATAATCCCAATGGATCAGATAAATTACTCTGAACCGAATTGGAGGACTGAGAGGTTCCTCACGCCCTAACCCTGGCCTGTGTTCCTTGGATGGGAATTTTCTTTCATCTGAGAGGATTTTTTTAAACTCAGGTGAGTTGCTTAGCCTCACCACCATGAGTGTGAGCTGAAGAGGCAGTGGCTAAGTTTAAGGCCCTTCAGGGGATGTAGGGAAAGACCTTTGCCTTGCCCCAGAGACTCTCCAGACTGCTGGAAATAACCAGTTCTTTCCAAGCTGGTATCTGATGCTATCCTCAAATCCCAAGGCTAGTGGATTAAAGGGGAGTCCATTGAGATGGGTTGGGACCTAGGAGTTATGTGAAAGGAGGAGCATCTTGGAACCTCAGCCACTGTGCCATGAGCCTGTGGCTTGGACAGCAACAGGTAGCAAGTTCCGGAGACAGAAGGAGAACCACAAAGATAGACTCATTTTGCCTTCTTTATGGACTTACTTGAGTTAAATCTGAGTCTATATTCTGTGTGAAGCACCTGTTGCTCCCCTCCTCTCCCCTCTCTTCCCCTCCCCTATCCTACCTTCCTTCTTTTTCTTTCTGTATTAGGGATCAAACCCCAGGAGCTCTGAAGTACATACACAGCCCCTTTTAAAATTTTTATTTTTTGAGACAGGGTGTAAGTTGCCCAGGCCAACCTCTAATTTGTGATCCTCCTGCCCCAGTCTCTGGAGAAGCTCCGTTTACAGTTTTATGCCTTTTGCCACTGTGCCTAGCTCCATTTTATTTAATTTTTATCTTACAGTACTGGAGATTGAACCTAGGGCTTTTGCACTGAGCTATATCCACAGCCTTACTAAGTTGCCCAGGCTGGGCTTGAACATGTGACCCTCTTGCCTTAGTACTCCCCAGAATGTTGGGATTATAGGGATGTACCACCATGGTTGTCATCCATCTTTATTCCTGTGTCTCAAGAAATGCCACTGAAACAAAGACACCTCCCAGCAAACACCTAAATGAATGCATTTGCACTATAAGAAGAATGACTTAGTGATTGGATTCCTACATAAACTTTCATTGGGGGTGGAATTTTCAACTTCTAGGAGCACTGGAGATAAATATGAAATAAATAGGCATCTCTGCCATAGGCCCTGTTAGAGAATCCATAAGCCCTATTAGAGAATACATAGGCATTTATTTCCCTTAAGGATAAAGTCAGACCTCAAAAGATAATAAATATAATGTTTATTTCCTTTTTGTACTATCCACCCAGTGGGTATCAGCTATAAACCTTCAGTGTGAAAGCAGATGAAGACTTTTAATTATGCTGGCAAACATATGCTCACCACCATTACTGCATTCTGTTTCTCTTCTTTGGCTTGCTTTTGGTAAGTGGTGTGTTTGAGTGTTGTAACATTATCAGGATTAAACCCTAGAGGGTGAATGCAAAACTTTATTCTGTTGCACTTTCCAATGTATTCCTCCTTCCAGTGGAGCAAATTTTCTTGTTCTTCTCTCCAGTGCCTATGTGGGAGTATCCTCTTGACCTGAAATATCCTCTTGCTCTCCTTCAAGGCAGATCTTCCACCTGGGACTTGCCGTTCTTTTCATGTTGGTCTTTAATCCTGGGAGACAGCACAGTCAAGCTTGCAAAACCTTCAGATGTAATATATTGATTTTTATGTATCCTTAAGCCTTTTTTCATGTGTCTATGTATTGCACCTGTACAGAGGCTGGTCTGCTGTTAGGAATAGGAGCCAGAAACCTCGAGATCCTTTCTATGTGTGACCTTGTACTTTGAATTTCTGTGGGCTTCCATATTCCCACTTATGAGATAGAGGATAATCTCTTTCATGCCAGTCACACACATTTGTGGCTATGAACTTAAATATATTGAAGTTTGTTAAAATGTACTACAAACTATCTCATAAATGAATTGTATTGGTATTATGAGTTTCCTCAAGTCAGGAAAAGTTTATTAAATGGTAGAACTATATGCACACATAGCATAAGGCACATATGATTTACCCAGTGTTCCCTCCAAAGCTAAGCCTTAACTTACAGTGCTTTAGGGAGGGAAATGCTACAGCTGAAAGGCTAACATAAACTTGTTTTTTGGGCTTTTAAGCTTCTGAGAACTTAGATCCTAAAAGTCTAGACAATTTTTGAGTGCTGACTTCACAAACATGCCACAGTCCATTTGTATTGTACAGTGGCACCTAGAGTTATAACTGGGGTGACATATGAACAACTTGGGTTACGACCAGAATTTTAGTTTTAACTTACTTTAACTTAACTTAAATCCTGAGTTACAACCCGAATCCAGGCTGCTTCTGCTTCCCAGTGGTCTCAGATCCAGATTTAACCCTTAGAGTTTTGGAAGGAACATTATAACATCCTTTCCTGTGTGGGGTCAATTGAGAAATCCCAGGCCAGTGTCTTTCTAAGGACGCTGAGAGCTGCCTGTATACAGCAGAGGGACTTTGAAATCTGTGTAGAGGAGCCTGAGCCTTCACTTGACCAACTTGAGTTTCATCCAGCTCTTGCAAACAAATTGAATTCATAAGTCAAGGGTCCATTGTATATGTTTAGTTACACTTACTTGGTGCTGAGAAGATTCTTTTAAAAATATCTAGAATTCTTTCTAATAGTTTGTATATGGTGGGAAGTTTATGGTAGATAGGAAGTTATGAGACTTTGACAAACAAATAAGAGCATTTGCCATTCAGGAAATTTTAGACGCTCACACTACCTATTTCCTTGATTTGAAGGAACTACTAAAACCTATTCTTTTATTAGCCCTGGAATAAAGTAAAACCTTAAGTTCAATGTACATGAGCTCATTTAGGGCATGGGCAGTGTTTTGTATGAAGTTTCAATTGCTTTCTTGCCTTTGGCCATTTATGGAAACACGCCCAACCCCTCACCCCCGGGAAATTCCATGTTGCTCAGAGAATAATAATAAAACAACTCAAATTGTCCTATTGGAGGATCTTTTTCTCTTATGGCAAGTGGTCTTTGATGTTAACTATAAATTTCTTATTTGTCCATCAAGTGTTACAATTTTGCAATTCTATAGTAAATCAGAAAAGAGTGATATTTCTATGGCACTCTTTGAAGAAATGACACATCCTTATTACTCTGTCTGGGAGCTGACTATGATGAAGTCAGAACTTGGGAGCAAAGCAAAGTGAGATAAGGAGAAAACTTTGCTTTTGAAGGAGAAATTAGAATGGGTCAGAAATGTCCATGGCTGTTGAAGACCCCTCTGAGAGTTTATAACAGATCTTTCAATTTCCCTACCCCGCAAACAGAACAAAGCAAACACAAAGGAGTACTGCTTTTGATTTGGAGGGGCAGGGAGAAATTTAAGCCAGTCTGGCTGCTTTTGAAAATGGCTTCTCTCAGCTCTATATGACATGCATGTCACCTAATGCATGTCACCACTGGGCTAGCCACTATGATTCCTAAACATAATACTGCCTCAGTGTCATTACCTGAAATGCTTGGAACTGGAAGTGGTTTGTGTTTTGGAATATTTTTATGTATATAATGAGATATCTTGGAGATGGGACCCCATGAAATTCATTTATGGTTCATATATACCTTATATATACACAGCCTGAAGATATTTTGTACCATAATTTTAATGATTTTATGAAATAAAGTTTCATTACATGGAATTTTTCACTTGTGCTGTCATGTTGGTGCTGAAAAAGTTTCAGATTTTGGGTTAGGAATGCTGAGCTTGTAGGTTGTGACTTGGGAGGAGTCCAGTGCTGGGTAAGAGATTATACTTTCTCTTCTGAGGAACCTACAGTATTATAATTTAAGAAAGTAGAATGGCATTCAAAGAAAAAGAAACAGAATTGTCTTTTGTCAGTTTTTGGTTCTTTGGCTATTATGTATAACCTGTAATATAGTAGATATTGTAGAGATGGTCACAACTAAACTTTAACAATTTTTTTGAATTTAATTTTCAGATGTAACCTCTATTGACTATGATGTCTCTATTTTCAATGTACAACATGAGGTATTATGACAAATGCTTATACCATGCAATTACCAATACTATCAAAATGTAGAACATTTCTGTCATCCTCAAACATTCTTGTGTCTGCTAGAGTTAGTGTCCTATCCCTTGTGGATTAATTGCCAGCTTCTGTGACTATAGATTCATTTTTATCTATTCTCAAGTTTTCATAGGAGTAGAATCTTACTGTATGTAAGATTTGTGTCTGGCTTCATACACTCAGATTTTTATGTGTGCTTGTGTATATCATTGGTTTGGTTTTATGTTTTCTTGCCTTCTGGTCTGGATGTACCACAGTTTATCCATTAAGCTCTTGGTTGACTGAATATTTCACTCAAGGGAAGCATCACTGGTGTTAAACATGCTAGCACCTAAAAGAGGCATAGAACTGTGAGATTTCAGACTGCTTCCTGTGACCTCATTCATATGTAACAAATGTATATATATCAGTATACCGTAAGTTAATTATCCCCAAAAGAAATTATTCAAAAATTCTCCATGAGCTAATTAAGCTCTGCTAGCTTTCCTGACCCAGATGATCATTTTTTAAATCCTAAAGACTGTCATAGCAGCAAATTGTATTAAAGATTTATTGAAAAGAACCAAGAGATGAAAGGCAATAGGTATTTATCCTGTTCTTCAAGCTGTGTTTCTGATTATGAGCAATTCAGAGACCTCAAAGACAAAATCTGTGCTATCATGGCACTTCTTAAAAGAGAATCTATTTCTGTATGCATGTAGATAAATAAACTACAAATTTGTTCATGTGTACACATCCATTATGTATCTATCAAACTAAAAAGTTAAATATCAGAGTTCTCTGTGACTTGAGTGGCCAGGGAAGGCCAGTGGCAAAGGAGACCTTTGTCAGGCTCTGAGTAATGGGGAAAAAAAGACCGCTTCCTGAAAAGGGTCGAGTGTGCACATGGGCAGGGCATTAAGGTCCATTGCGAGGAGAATGAATCATAGCTCTGTCAGGAGGCTCTGGATCACAGAATTACACAGGTAAGATGTGAGCAGATTAAGGAGCATTTTATGTGCTGTACTGTGAAATTTGGATTTTATTCTTCAAATATTTGAGAGCTGTTAGAAATGTTTTAGCAGAGCAGTGATACTGTTAGAGTAGTAGTTAAGATTTAATTCTTTTAAGATTTAATTTCTTCATTTCTACATTTATATAGATAGCAAACATGGTTATTTACCTATTTGGATAACTAAATTATCTCAAGAGAGAATACTTCAGAATTTTCCATAAGTTGGTCACATTTATTTACCCTTCTTGACCCAAAGGATTATGTTCCTGTATACCCTGTCTTCTTTTATAAATATGTTGTATGTCCCTGAAATACTGTGATAAACACAAAAAAACCATGACCTGTAAATTTTATCATCTTTCTCTTGATGTTTTCTCCTTAAGCACTTAGGAATTGTGGCTAGCCATTACTACTGTGAAAGAAAATGGTGTAACATGGAAGAAAAGTAGGAAATGCAATGTTCTGACTTCATTTAATTAGTCTTGCCTTACGAATTACCCAACTAAATTTCCTCGCCAGAATGTTAGTGTGCTTTGTTCTATTCCATTTGAGATGATGATAGAATGAATAATTACTTGTGTGATCAGTTTGTTTAGAAATAAAAATTTTAAATCAATAAATATTGACAATGACAGTAGGGAGACAGTTGAAAGTAATGTACATAAATGAAATATATGGACTCATCTATAAATGCATCTTTTTTCCTGATATTTAGCTTTTGTATTTCTGGAAGAGGTGAATTGTATATTTAAAGCTAATTTTTGGAAATGTCAGCATTTAAGAAGGAATCTAATAAATTGTTGACTTACTATAAGTAAGTCTAGGCTGGCTGAGGTAACACAAGCCTGTAATCCCAGCCCTCAGAAGGCTGAGGTAGGTGAATTGCAAATTTAAGGGCAACTACATGGCAGTACCTTGTCTTAAAAAGCAAAAACAACAACAACAGGAAAACTGAGAACATTAATCAAATGATGCCACAAATCATTAAGGTCCCCTCTGATTTGTAATTCATAGTCTATTCAAGAAGGGTTGACTTTCTGTTTGAAAAGCACTGTTACAGATATATAAAAGGTGACCATCAATACTAGTTTGACTTGAGTAGGCCAAATATGTAACCATCAAACTGTAATGAGATTGAGTTGATGTAGTAGTGCTGTTATTTATAAGCAAATATGGCTGAGTATACACAATATGGTATATTCATATACTGTGTAGATGTCATGTACTTGCAAATTTTAAATTATATCCTAATATATACTGATGATTCTCCTTGTTGCATCTATTACAAGGAAGGGGTCAGGATATTGGTAACTCATAACTGTTCACTACCCTTGAGTAAAATTGGCTCTACTGAGGTCTGAGAGGGGTGATATTTATGCTTGGAGCTGGTAGATTCTACATAGATTTACATTGCAAAACTAAATTATTGGTCAAGAATGATAAGTGATTTATGCACATGGCCTATTCCAGTTCTTCGGGAGAGTGGACTTTGGGAAGGGAGGTTTTATTCCTTGTGTGTCCTTTTAGATCTGTCTCTAGTTCTTTTCCATCATGCTATGGTTACGAATAAACCAGATGGGATGAGCTGGTTCTCAATTGCAAGCAACTGTAATACAGCAATTACTGCAGTTGAGAGTTTGGATTGTTTTTCTGCATCTGTATTCCTGTGTGCTGCTAACCCCCATTTGCTGTCACTCTTCCTTCCATTTACAAAGTAAAACTGGCTCTGTCCCCCAGAGGGCCACCTGGAAGTAGATTACTGCCGTGCTTTGAGTCTAGACATGCTTTCCTCCTGCTAACTTCGCTCTACTTGTACAATTTAGGGTTTGTTTCACATGAATACCTAATTTTAACAAATGATGATTCCACTCAACCTTTTAAATCACTTAGTTAATAATGTTTTATTAAGACCCTACCATATTTTTAGGGCACAAGTATGGACCTTATTAGGGATATTTTATTTGGACTAGCCATAATCCAAAGAACATTTTAAGTGGTTCTCAAGGAGCGAAATAATGTAAATTTCAAGTAGTTTAGAAAAGAAAACAATGTTTGTGATGCAAGGAATTTTGGAATCTGGTACTGGCTTCTATGGAATTTTCCGTTGAGTTGAGGGAATACACATGAATGGTTTAGTCAACAGGAAAGTCCTTGTGTGTGGATTGGGCCAGAGATCGGCACAGAGTGCTGTACAGAGTGCTGTCCTGTTTAGGGTAGCATTCCTGGGAGATGGGAAACTCAGGTAGTTTTACCAAAGAGGCGGAGCTTGAGCTGGGTCTGGAAATGGGGAGTGGGAAGGGTGATAGATGTTGATGTCAGCACGGCTGAATGATATGGAAAGGATGTTCAAACCATATTCTGTTTCACTACGAAGCTCTGTTTTGTTTTTGTGGTGCTGGGGATTGAATCTAGAGCCTCTTGTATTCTAGGCAAGTATTCTGCCACTGAGCTACATCCCCAATTCTGGGAGCTGCTTTCACCTGGGGCATTCTTCCAGCTCAGTAACTAACTTCCTTCAAATTTCAATATTTCAGTTCTCTCTAGAATGTCTTTTAATTCTCTGCTTAAGTGCAAAGCTTGAAAAAATATACATGTCTCCATTTAGAAAGTTAGTACTTTCTTTCAAACAAAATATTGCCCCAATTTTTTTTTTTTTGGTACTGGGGATAGAACTTGGGACCTTGCGCTTGTGAGGCAGGCAGCGGCACCACTGAGCTAAATCCCTGGCCCTGCCCAGATTTTATATTAGCTATTTTCTAAGTTTATATTCATTTTCAGCTCGACAGTGATGTTGAATTTACATCTTAAGAACTCAGTCTTTATATAATTTTTATAACTGTTTGCTGTATACAATTATGAAGTTACTGTATGAAATTTCTAGAAAAGTACTTGTGATCAGGTAATTTTGTCCATCAATATAATATGATTTATAAATACAACTGATAATTTGATAATTTCCTCAGCTATAGCAGTCAGTAATGAATGACAAGATATCATAAGTAGTCATCTTGACTATGATGATCTAGTTTTATTATATTTGAATTTTATTTTTTTAATCACTGCTAGTGCTATTTTATCAGCTAGTTGTAACAAATTATGAAGCTGAATTTATCAAATATGATTGCTTTCTGTCCTTCCATGAATCTTAGAGTCAGACATAGTGTCTGTGTCCCCAGTGAACCTAGTTTAAACTTCCAGTATAGCAGCTTTGACAGTTTATAAAGTCAGCTCCTTATATCCATGGCTTCCACAACTTTAGATTTAACTAACTGCAGACTGAAAATAATCATTAAAATTTTTATCTGTACTGAATATAGACTTTTTTCCTTGTCATTATTCCCTAAACAGTTCAGTACAACAATTTACATTGTATTTATATTATATTGGGCATTATAATTAATCTAGACACTTAGAGCATGCAGGAAGATGTGCATAGGTTTTATGTAAATACTGTACCATTTTACATAACGGACTTGAGCATCCTAAGATTTTGGCATGGGGGGAGTGACCTGATTACTCCCAGATACTGAAGAATGACTACATATTCCTCTTTACAGTAGGCTCTCTAAGAGTGGGAGATCTGTATCTTAATTTCATTTTATTCTCAGCATCTTAAGCAGTACCTAGCACAGAGTAAATCTTCTGTAATCCTTCACTGAATAAGAATTGCTAAAGCTAATTACAATCTCACCTAACTCTTTATCATTTTGAAGCACTTTTCAACAAAGTATTTCATATAGACTCATAGAACATAAGAGCTGGAGTGATTATTAAAGGGTGATCTAATTTCCTTTTTCATGATGGAAAAAGAGCTCAGATCCAGAAAGAGAACTGACTCACCAAAAGACACATAGCCAGTGACTGACAGAGATGGGTACCTTGCTCCTATGACACTTCTGCCACTGCCTCTGACACTCAGTCATCTCTCCATCCTTTACACGTGTAAGGCAGTTGGTCATGCTGCTTTTTACACATACAACATGGAGGACTTTGCTCCTTCATATGTACAGCATCTAACTGAGTCATCTTGGAACAGCATTTTCTAAACAAGGCTTAGATGACAGGATGAGAGAAATGACTCTTTTGTTTCTATAATATTGTGGATTATACGTGGTTTCTTGAAATGTTATTCTGAAAAAATATGTACCAGGTGCTTTATTTTCTTTTTTCTTTTTGTTTTGGTGGGAAAGATTGAACCCATTGCTTTTGTATGCCAAGCACGTGCTCTACTATGAGCTGTCCTCTCAGCCCCTTGTACTGATCTAATGATTGGCTTTGGTGGCCTTTCAGGTAGGGAAAGAAAAGTGGAAGAGCAAAGTGAGCTGTTTGTTAAAAGAAGTACATTAATAGCTTACTGACATCTGTACAAGTGTCCTAGGTTTTAATAGATTTGGCTCCACTTGCAGCTTAGAGTGAAGAAGAGTTAATTTTCTTTTATCAGTCAAAAGCTGAATAGTAATGTAGGGGTATGTGATTCTGAAATCCAACCAGGGCATACTCAGAATGCCCTAAAGTAGATTTACTTATACAGGACCTGTTTGCACAGGTATAGGAACAGAACCACCAAGGTGATATAGTGGTCTGATAACAGCAGTCTCCTGCTTTCCCTGTGAGTAAAAGGAAAACAATAACCAGACCTGGAAAAGCAGTTATGTTTCCTGTTGCTGCTAATAAGAAGTTGCTGCAAACCGAGTGGTTTTAACCAACACAGAGCTTATGGAATCCACTAATCTGGATAGGGTCAGACAGGCCAATGTGAAGGTATCAGTAGAGCAGCATTTCTTTCTGGAAGCTCTAGGGGAGAATCATTTTTCTTGTCTTTTCCAGTTTCTAGAGATGTTCGTTGGCTTATGGTCCCATCCCTCACTTTCACAGCCATGAGCACAGGTCAGCTCCTTCTCTGGTGCATCACTCTGACCTCTTCTTTTCTACTCTTTACTTTTAAGTGAGATTACATCGGACCCATCCTGATAATCCATGATCATCTCTCAATTTTAAAGTCAAGTGAGAAGCAACTTTTGTTTCATCTGCTCCCTTAGGTACCTTTACCATGTGAAGTAACAACGTCTTGGGATTACTTTGAGGGTCCATTGTCCTGCCCACCACCAGCTGAGATGAGTAGAGTTTGTTGCTTAGGCAGAGGGATGAATTGCAGTTGGGGTCACATTTAGCCTGATATAACCCTTCATGGAAGGGGCCAGAGTTATACAGTAATCCCTCTTTATCCAAAAGGCATACTTTCCCAGACCTCCATGAATGTCTGAATCCAAACTCTGTATATACTCTGCCTTTTCCTATATGTGCTTGTGTTGCCACATAGTACTAGAGTTGATCTGTCCTGCCATGATCCATGCTCTGTGTCTCCTTTGCATCACTGGTTTTACACTTTGGAGCTGTTAGCTACTAAAACAAGTATTCCTTGAACCCAAACACTGCAATAACCTAGATGGCAAAAGTGATTATTGGAAAGGTAGCGTTTGCAGCATGGATACACTGGACAAAGGAACAGTTTATGTCTAAGTCAGGACAGAGTAGTACAGTGTGAGACTTCATCACTATACTTAGAAAATAGGTAATTTAAAACTTGTGAATTGTTTATTTTGGAATTTATTTTAATATGGTTGGGACTGAGGTCCCCAAAGTGCAGATAGTGTGGTAGGAGTGACTATAACTGTTCTATCTTCCAGTTTCCTGCAGAGAGTTCCATTTGGCTGAACCCAGCTGAGAGCTGGAGGACACAGACATTGTTGATGCTGTGTGGTCCATGCCGGGGTTAGGGAGGGAGGAGGGAGACTGGGAGTGGCACACTGAAGCCCTGCCTTATGGGAACAGACTGAAACCCATCCACCCTTCCCCACCCTGTGTTGCTCATGCTGTCCTGGCTGAACTTCTGGGCTCAAGCAGTCTTCCCGCCTTAGCCATCTGTGCTGGGACAACAGGAGAGCATCACTGTGCCTGGTTTCCTTCTGGGGTTTGTTTCCCAAAGACCCCTGATTCAGTATGGTTTTCTGAGTAGTCAAAGTTACATGAGGTGCCCATCATGGAAGTTAGAAGCTAGATAGGAGAAGCCATATTATTTATTTTACATTTCAACCTGCATTTGTTTCCCTTTTCTTATTCTCAAGTATTTAGTAAAGTCTTCTTTAAACTATTCCATCTGTTGTTATAATGCTGTGTACTATTGATTAAGAAAAGGTTCGTATCTGTTCATATACACACGTTACTATATCCCATCACTCCTCAGCCTATTGATGGCATTAGTTGGTGAGGCCTCTAGAAGCCTTTCAAGGAGTTTTCTTTTCCTTCATTGACATATTCTGTGAGCATCACAGCACAATGTTCCTTGATGGGGCGGGGTCCACTATGACATTTAGGGCAGGACAAGTCTTCCTTGAGTGTATACTGCCCACTGTGTTGTGGGATATTTAAATCTCCATCTCCCCAACCATTCAGTGTCAGGAGCATTCTACAGTCATTGGACCAACCAAAAGTTCCCCTGCACCCCTTCCTAGGGTTGTCAGCCTCCATTGAGAACCTCTGACAGTATGGTGAGTAGTCTTTAATAAGATTACCCTCCCTCCCAAATCTTGGGCCAGTTATTTACTTTTTCCAACACTAGGCTTCCTCTGTAAATCAGGAATAATAATATCTTGTGCTTACTCTTCTCCAGGTTCCTGGTAGCATTGGAGGCATTAGTATCCGAGGAGCCTTGCTAGAGCATTGACTGTCACAGAAACCATTCAGCGAGCCAGGCTATGTGAGCCTCAGAACTGAAAGCTAAAGGAAATGCTTACCTCTTAGTAGTTCTCCTCTCCAAGCCTGTAGATCACCCTGGGCTATGCTACTGGGAAAGATGGATTCTGCTTTAGGGGAGTTTTGATAGGAAATCTCAGCATTAGGAATATTTTATGGCTTCTGTTAAATGGGCAAGAATAGGAAGTTAGCCTCATTTGAAAAAATTTGCTTGAAGCCACACTTCATCATTACTCTACCCTTCCTGATGTTACAGACTGTCTGTGTATTTATTTAAGGATTTCTTTCTTTGTTCCAGAAATTAAATATTTTACCACTACAATCTTTACTAAATCCAGCACAAAAAGTTGTGATTTTGCTAGCTCACCAAGTAGCTTGTGAAAGCCAATAAGAGCTTTTCTCTTTTAAGACCCCAAATAGGTACAAGATAGGTATGTATAATTACTCTTCATCCTACACAGCTGGCCTTAGACTTCTCTCTGCCTTCTTTTTGCCTGGTGCTAGCCTAAAGTTACTTTACCATTCCACCACCCAAATACAAGAATGTATATATATTTATAAATATACTCATAAATCTTGATTTTCATTGAAAAATCTACAAATAAATGAATATCCAAATGAGCTAGTTTTCTTGATCTTTGGACCTTCTTATCACTCTGGGTCTATAGTCACCAGGGCTTGGAGTTGATGATATCTTTAAGTTAAAAGGCCACCATTATTTTTTCATTTTAAAGATAACACTTTACACAGAAGGGAGATTTTAAAAATCATATTTCCAGGTTTTGTACTAATGGCTTGTTAACTTGGATTTTTTTTTTTTTTTTTTTTTTTTTTTTTAGTGTACACTAGCTGGCCAAACAGATAAATGGGTCATTGTGGGACTGATTTAATGACATTTTTAAATGAACTGTATTTCACCCCTGCCTTCTGTAGATAAAGCAAAACAAACAAAACCCATTAAGGAAATAGGGTAACTTTGCTAAATGTACTATAAGGATGTATATTCATTAGTTTTTAGTGTCTGGATTTTTTTTCCCCCCATTAACTTTATTGGTACATTTTAGGTATAAAACACAGCTACATTCATCATTGGGATCTTGTACCATTACATGAGTTTCTTGGTTCTTATTTTTTTTCCCCTTCCCTTGCCCTCCCTTCCCTATTTGCAAAGACCTTGTTTCCGTTTTTTTCCTCTTCTCATATTTTTTCCTTTCCCTTTTTTACCTTCCCCTACCCCTCCCAATTCCCCTGCTCTTTTAGACCTTTTCTTCCTGTTACACAATATCAGTTATACATTTTTTAAATTACAATATTAAGATCTAGGAGACATTACCACAGATTTTACAGAATTTAAAAGGATATAGAAAGCATATTACAGAAATCTTTTTTGAAATAAATGTGACAACTTCTAAGAAGTACCTTGGAAGACAAATTAATGAAACTAACTCTGGAGGAAATATAAAATTTGAATAGCACCTATTAAAGAAAGTATATTCCTAGCTTGAAAACCTACCTATATGACAAAAGCAGGCTCATAAACATTTTAACTGATAAATTATATCAAACAATTAAAGCAGAAAAAAGAAGGAACACTTCT
Source organism: Heterocephalus glaber (assembly GCF_053883595.1). Taxonomy (NCBI): domain Eukaryota; kingdom Metazoa; phylum Chordata; class Mammalia; order Rodentia; family Bathyergidae; genus Heterocephalus; species Heterocephalus glaber. The sequence continues at coordinate 60,970,537 of NW_028258317.1, read as the reverse complement.
CCCCTCATTTTAGGAACTCAACATTGTGCTAATCCTAAAACTGGGTAAAGATAATAGAAGAAAAAAGTATGAACATAGATAGAAATTTGTTTAACAAAACAAACTATTAGAAGTCAGATCTGGCAGGATGTAGAAAGTGGTTTTGTTATAGGGATGGCAGTGTTGGTTCAGCATTGGAAGATCCACCCCCAAAAGTCATCATTTAAACAGAGGAAAGGAAAAAGCCATATGATCCTGTCACTAGTTGGAGAAAGTATTGGACTAAATTCTACAGCTGTTCATGGTAAAAGCTATCAGGAGACTAAAAGTAGAACAGAAACTTCTCAACAAATGAAAGACATGTACTCCATACTTCCAGAGAGAATGCCTTATATGAATGGAGAAGATACAATGCTTTCTCCTTAAGGTGGGGAACAAGGGCAGATATACCTACTCTTTGTCTGTCCATTAAACTTTGAAACCTAGTCCCCACCAAAATAGTCTGGCAATAAAATGACACAACTAGGATAGGATTGGCAAGGTAGAAGCAAAATCTTTATATGTAGATGAAATGATCATCTACAGAGAAAATACTAAGAAATCTCTAGGAGCCCCTAGAACTTGTACTTGAATTTAGCAGGATTAGAAAGCACAAGGTATATATATAAAAATTCCGGTCTGTGTATACTTGCTATAAATGAAGAACTGGATATTGAAATTTAAAAGTTATGTAGGAGTACAAAGGACCCAGAAAAGCCAAAAACAAAAACAAAAACAGTGTTGGAAGATATTTAGCACCCAATTTTAAGACTTCTTCTAAAGCTACAGTAATCAAGGCAGTGTTGGTGTGAGGAAAGACATATAGATCATTTGAATAAAACAGAGAATCTAGAAATAGAACCACACATATATGGTCCACTGAGTTTTGAAAGATTATTTAACATTAGCATTTTAGGGAATATAAACTCAATTCAAGAGCCAAGGAAGAGACAGTGTCTTCAGCAAACGGCACTAGAACACTTGGTATCCGTATATAAAAGATTAACCTCAACCCTTTTTTTCCACACATGAAAATAACTTGAAGGGATCTGTGAACCTAAATAAGAAAGCCTAAAAGTATGAAACTTTAAGAAGAAATTATAAGAGAAAATATTTATGAATTCAGGGTAGGCAAGAACTACCTAGGATACAAAAGACATGATGTATAAAAGAAAAAAATTGATAAATGAGATTCCATCAAAATTTAGAACTTTAAATGACATCATTAAAATGAAAAGTAGTCCTTAAACAGACCATATTTATAATGCATATATCCTGTGACCAGAGTATATAAAGAACTCTTACAGCTCATTAATAGACAACCCAATTAAAATGTAGACATAAGAAGATGATAAATAGCCAGTATAGCACAGGGAATGGTGTGCAACTCTAGAATCAGAAAAATACTAATCAGTATAATAACAAGATTGAATTATACACTCATTAGGGAGATGAAGTTCAAAGTTTTAAAAGCCTTGTGATGACTTTTTCTTTTTGTTGGATTCTCCCTCTTTGCGTTTAATTTGTCACATGCAATGGATTCATTCTGTTGGGTTTCCTGGGGTTGTGATCCTCATTGCCTTTTCCTAGGGTATTGTCTAAAATTTTTTGGAGTTCCAGTTTGGTATTCATGAAGTTCCTGAGTTGCTCTTTCTCATGAAAGTATCTTATTTCTCCTTCACTTTTGAAAGATAATTTTGCAGGGTATGTCAATCTGGGTTGGAGGCTGTTTTCCTTTAGGGCTTGAAATACATCACTGCAAGCTCTTCTTGCCTTGAGGGTTTGCATTGAGAAGTCTGCTGTGATTCTGATGGGCTTTCCTTTGTATGTGATTTGTTTCTTTTCTCTCACTGCTTGTAGAATTTTGTTCTTCTGTTGGATTTCTGGAATCCTAACTAGTATATGCCTATGTGTAGATTTTTTTTGATTAAGGCTAGCTGGAGTCCTGTATGCCTCACTTAACTGTATGTCAGGTTCTTTTCCCCTCCTTGGGAAGTTTTCTGCCATCACTTCTGTGAAGAGTTTTTTTATGTCATCTGCACTTTCTCCTCTTTCTTCATTGACTCCAGTCAGTCTTATGTTATTCTTCTTTGCATCATCTAGCAGCTGCTGGATTGATGTCTCATGTTCCCTTACAATTTTAAAGCAATTTTTCTTTTCCTGGTCACTAATTGCAATCTTTTCTTCTATATCTGAAATTCTGTCCTCACATTGGTTCATTCTGCTGTGCAGACTTTCAGTGGAGTTTTTAATCTCTTGGAAATCTGTTTGTATCTCTTTTATGGATTCCCTTTGTTTCCTATGTTGGGATTCCATCATATTCCTCAGATCCTGTATTTTTTTTATCTGTTTCCTCTCTAGATGTATTAATCATGTCTTGCACCATGAGCAAAATCTTTGCTGTTATCTGAGTAATTATTTCTGATTTCATTTTTCCGAGATCCTCTTTTGTTGCCAGTTGAGAGAGTCCAGGTGGTTGAGTATCAGAGTGTTCCATCTCGTTTCCCTTTGGGGTTGCTGTAGGTGATCCAGAAGTGTGTTTTTGAGGCTTGTTTATGTGCCTTCTCATTTCCACGGGGTGGGGGTGGGGGCGCTTCTGGCACCCACGCTGCTCACCTTCTCTGCCCTAGGAGCCTGGGATGGAGGCGGGGAGCTTCCTTCCAGGTTCTGGGACTGGCTGAGCTTCTCTCAGTTTCTGGATTTTATTTTGTTATTCATCAGGGATGTGTGGAATGTCATAGTTGTGCTGTAGAATAACAGTGACAAAAAGAAAGGACTCATGTTCACATAGGACTGGAGAATCCTCTGGGAGTTTGCACTTAGATTAGGTTATTAGTACTCACACAGGTGATGTCAGTATGGGGAACAAGTTTGGATAGGAACAAGAAGGCCTGTGCTACCGTGGTTGATAATCCAGGAAGCAGGTATTTATAGCTGGTGCGGGGGTCCTGAAGTATAGAGATGGAGCGACTAACAGAAATGTGAAAATCAGGAAGAGGTCAAGAGGAGTAAACTGACTTGAGGTTTTCTTGGCTTTTACAAAGCAGGTTCAGGAGCTTTGAAGGAGTAGGCTGAAGAAGCAGGAAGCTTGGGTGTGACTTGCATGCAGGTGTTAGCTGCAGCTCAGAAGATGGCCAAGGTGGTGAAAGGAGCTGATACAAGAGAAAAACATTGGGCTGGGTGTAGGTTGCTGGGTATGATTGCACATAGGGATCAGTTGTAGAAGAAAAAGCTAAAGGAGAAAGGAGGCATGGCTGGAAAGCCAGGGGGAGAACACGGTGGCAGTCCCAAGGAGAAAGAAGTAACTCATTATGTCAGGTACTATGTAGGAAAGTAAAGACTGAGCAAAAGCTATTAGTAGGTCTTCAGAAACCCCTGAAAGAGCCATGTCAACAGTGCATTGAGAGCAGAAGACTGAGAGAGGGTGACCTTGGGAATAGTGAGAAGTGAAGACACCATGCCCTGCTCTGGCAATGAAGTGAAGACTGGTGGTGGTGACCCCAAATGGCCAGAGGAGGCTGATTTTAGGAGCAGAGAACCCTCCCTTGAGTCTCTCACTAACTACATGTGTAGAGCAATGGTCCTCAACTGGGTCAGCCTATGTATTGTGTTGAAAAGCTCTCAGATTGCCTGGCCAAAGTCTTGTCTCTGGATTTGAGAATCCACTGCTGGAGGATGAAACACAGAACCCATACTACTGCTGGGTTTAGAGACTCAGTCCTGTAATTGGGCCAGAACTGAAAACCTTCCCTTTCCCCTGAACTTACATTCCTCCTCCTATGCCATTTGCCAGGGCTGAGGAGAGCAGAAGCTGCTGCTGTGGAAAGCAGAAAGAGTAGATTCAAAAGCAGGTTTGTAATGGAAATGCTGCAGTAACTTTCCTACTTGGTACTTTCTCTCATCCATGGGCTCTTTGTAAATCAGAGACTGGAACAAACAGAGCTGACAGTTCTGTTTAAAAAAGCTTTTAAGGGGTTTGTAAGGAAATAAAAGGAAGCTTAATGCTATGTGAAACATGTAACCTCAATTCAAAACTGGAAAGAAAAAAAAGCCTTTATTGCCATCTCAACATATTTTACCTATAAATTGTTTTTTTTTTCATGAAGTTAAACAGAAGAAAAGAAAAATCCCCCTTTAAGGAATATAAAGATTTTCCCCTTTATTATTAATAGGCATCAATATTCAGGGTAGGAATTTAGGGAGCTCCTTTCCTCCTTTCTTCTACCCTCTTCTCCCTCCCCCTTTTCTTCATTCCCTCTTCTACTCTCTTTCCTTTTAGATTGGAATGTAGTATGTACTAATATATATGGTTTGGATCCCTGCACTTTAAACAAAGATATAGATAAGTGTAGTATTGTTAAAAATGGTGTTTCAGGGAGCCGTGCATTGCTGATCACACAAAGCTAAGAGATGTAAGTCACATGCTAAATGCTAAATGCCTGTTGAAAGTGATTAAATTTCACAACAGACCATTCCATGTTTGGTAAAGAAAAGGTCCCTGAGGTAGCAAGATACTGATGCCAACAGTGGTGAAGACTGTCCAGCCAGTTCCATGTTTGGGTTTTTCACCCACTTAAGCTCTAATGGGCCTGAATGCCGTCCCCCCTCCCCCCTCAGTGCCTGGCCCAGAGTGCTCTGCTAAGCTTCCCAGCTTCCTGTGGTGCTGGAGGTGGTAGTTGTCACATTACCAACAAGGGTGCCACTGACTTTCCATGAAGAGGGAAGCAAGGGCTCAGCAACAGAGGGAATTTAGAAGAGATGTGGGTCTGGATGGTACTAATACCTCTAATTCCACAGACTATTTTACTGTTATTTCTTCTCTCTTCACCAAGTGCCCTTTTAACTACACAAAGAAATATTTTTAAAAATCGCTGCTATGAGATCGTGTTTAATTAATGCTCATATTTATTTCATATTTCATTTGTTTTTATAAGGTTAAATAATGAAGACATAAGCAAGCTTAATTAATACACAGACTGACTAGTTATTCCTGGAGTAATTTTTAGTTGTCCACTGAGCAGACCCACTTAGAAAGTACTCATAAAAGTAAATTCATCATGTATCATAAAAGCAATTTTGAAGTAATTAAATAAAAAGTATCCCTAACTTTGACAGTTGTTCTGTACCTATTCTTTTCTACTGTTGGTCATATTGAAAGATTTTAGTCTGTGTTTCTAAAGTCCAGAACATTAGCTTCTGCTGCTTGCAAATTATAGTATGTGAAACACTGGTATCATTGATATTTTCACTTATTCTAGAAAAATTCTAGTTTTCCTAGTTTGTTAAAAGGTTGAGCTAATCTTCCTAATTACTTGTTAGTAATAGTTTATACATACAAAACACACACACACACTTACATCTTCCTTTATATTTCAGAAACTATATATGTTCATTTACATCTCCCAGTTTTTCCTTTATGCAGTACACCAATCATTTACGTGTAACATATTCATTTCCCTTGCTTTGAGCTAACACACTTGACTTTTGTACAGACAAGCAGAGTCTGAAGTTATAAGATTAAGGCTCTAATCACCTCTGCAGTGCTTCAGAGCCAGAGGATTACTATAAGGTAATATAAACCATATCTGTAGATCACAACCTCTGCCCACAGAAGTCACAGAATGAAACTCTTTCATTGAAAAGCTGGTACTCCCTGTACCAAAATATAGAGCAGATATAAATAATGTTTAGATCATTTATTCATTGAACAAATATTCAGTAAGCAAAGTCCAGAGCCAAGCTGTATGTCAAGAATTCAGCTATACACCCTGTTATTTTTTTGCCTTCTTTGGACTGGGTTTATTATGTACATATATGTATTGACCAAAGTGTATATAAGATACAAGAACTAAATTAAAATGTTTTTCTGTACATAATGCAAACTTATTAGTAGATGCTTCTGATTGGTCTGCATTTTGCTTCTCACATTACAGCCATTCATGACATTTATAGCAAATGGCCAGAGTGCTTTTTTTCAGAGTGCATTTCACTGCATTTTTTATAGGTAGATGGTGGAACTGACTTCTACTAGGAGATTAAACTCATCCTCTCTGCCTGCAAATGTCTTAGTAGATTAACATTACCAGTGATGGTTTTCTTGCTGTGAATAATCATATTTATTTCTTCATGTTTAATTATGGTTATTTTTATCCCCATCTGATAGACATGTTCTATGTTTTCCTGCAAAGTAGGCCTCATTTCACAGAGGTCAAAGAGAAAAAAAGATAAGATAATGATCTAGTTTAATAGGTATATCAAGCAAAATCTAAATGTAAGCTTGGAAGATTACTCTTTGGGGAGCTGTAATTTAAGACATAATTTATATCTCTAGGAAGAAGCCATAGGCACTACAGTTTGTTCTTACTGATTTTTTTTTTTTTAACACAAGTGGACTTTAAAAATAAAAAGAGAAACCTGGTCATTGGTCTTTATCCAGGCTGTATTTTTAAAATGTATTTGCATTCTTTGTAATTGCTTTTGTTTCTGTAATTCTTACTAACTTTTCTAATTTCTCCTCCATGGTACCAATTTTCATATTTCTTTTTTCCTTTCTAAATTTCTGTTTTTGTTTTCAGCTACATTTCTTTACTAGGATGCCATCTCACCATTCTTGGGCTATAAACTGTATGATTTCTTATAGACTGAAACAGGGCACAGTGATATTTTCACATGATGTCACTGAAGTCATTTCCGAAACAAGGGAAATAACCAGTAACCCGTAAACCATCTGCAGAGCTTTATCAAACACTCTCTCTTCCTCTTTTTTTTTTGGTACCAGGGACCGAACTCAAGACCTTGCGCTTGTGAGGCAGGTGCAGAACCACTGAGCTAAATCCCTGACCCTCTTTTCCTCTTTTTAAAATGCCTATTTTCCAGAAAACTTGGTTGCTTTTCTGTGAAAATACAGGATTTTTCCCCCCCTATTAAACTAAACATTTCTATTTCACACAAAGGACTAAACTTGTGGGTAAAGAAATTTTGCATGTTGTAATTAGACTCAAGTCTTAATAGTAGAGCAGGGTTTATAACCATCGCCCTGCTTACCATACTGTGCTGCAGATTGTATAGTCTGCACCTTGTTCCCTGTAGGTCGCACCAGGTGCACAACAACAGTTTGAATCTTGTGACCACCTTGGCTGCTGTGTGTACAGGGAGAAGAAGTATGCCTGCCTTTGCCTCATCTCCTTAAAAGCATTCAAATATTTGTTAATGGTGAGCGGAGCAATGTAGGGCTGAGAAAATAGGATATTTACACATCTTACTGATTTGTTTCTGGTGTGGAAGGCATTTAAAAAGAAAGTAAGCATGAACAAACCAAACTTGAAGCAGCCAACGAACAGAAAACTCTCCAAGCATGCACATCATTGCCTCTTGACCTATGTAACCTGTTTTTAGCTTGCACCATGATGAATGTTTCCTCTTTTCGTTTCTGTTCAACATTCCCTGATAATTCCAATAGTACATATTTTCAGAATTATGATTTGAAAATTAATGTAACTGGTAATTCCTAAGAAGTAAGTGTGGGAGTTAACTAAGTCTAACCTCGAAGTTACTCAACTTTTATTTCTCATGAGACATTGTTGATTAGCCTTTTTGTCTGTAATAGCCTTTTAAACACATTAAACTCTGAACTAAAAGTGATGACACTGCATACTTTTCTGGAAGTTAACTCCATAGTCTCCTATACTGTGTACCTATGAATCTACATGTCAGAATTATAAAATATACACAGGATATAAGGAAGACAAGTGGTCTATACAAAATAATGACTATTTTGCATTGCAATATAAAAAGAGATTCTTGTAATCTAGGTTCAAAAATAGATTAAACTGTAGGAACATATACATCCTCGTTTTTTTCCTATAGCAGTGGCTTGTCATCATCATGTTAACAGATTTCAGCACGCTCTGTCCTCTTGCCTGCAGGTGCTCCAAAACTCATTTAGGTAGTTTATGTAATAGTGGAAATTCTTAGAAATAGGACAGGGTGGATATTAGATAATTGCTTTTTCTGATGAAATGATCCCTTTGTGTTTTTTTTGTAGTAATTTCACAAATACACTAAATTGAAATTTAATGGTATAATAGGCCACACAGGAGTAGCCATTCTGCACTCTACCAAGCATGTCTGTATCTGTGACCTATGGTTGTGCGTATCATAGGTTTATTTTTTAAACTATCAGTTGATCAAGATAGCTAGGGCATGGCATACATCAAGCACTAGTAATTTATTTGTACTGTTAGAAAGACTGTCCAGTTCTTGGTAGAGAGAAAGGCTTCCTTGGTTTGCTTTTATGTTAAATGATTTTTGAAATAGAATTTTACACTGACACTGACTTAAGTCAGGATCTGAAAATTTATCCAGTAGTTTAAATGATAATATAATAATAATAATCCACCACAAGGCATTAACTATTTGCCTTGTGCCAGGCCCTGTCAGTGCTATTTATATGCATCATTTCACTGTAAACTGCATAATATGCTTCAGAGATAAAAGATCGTACTTTCTGACAACTAAGAAGTTAATACGGTAATAAGCTCCAAGGGCCACGTAGGCGCATAACTCCAGCTTAGTTCTGACTTTTGACTGACAAATTCTCTTTGTTCTTTGGGATAGAATAACCCATGATACAAGATGGAAAAGAAGTGTAAATGCACACTGCTGTGAAAGGATGAAGGAGACAACCCTTTAAGTCCTGTTGCTGACGGGGCCCTGCCAGGGTCTGAAAGCCAGGGGCAGCACACCCTGTTTACAGGCCTGGAGGTTTACAGCACACCCTGTTTCCATGCCTGCTTGGCAGGCAGAGCACATTGATTCTGTGTTGCCATGGTCATTCTGCTACTGCACAATCACACTCCACTTCTTTCCTCTTTGCTTTGCTGACAGGCTTGTGCTTGAGAACTCTGAATGCAGGCAGGCAAAGCAGGATCTCCTTTAAGTGGGTGCAGGTGTCATGGGCACAGCAGGTACATGAAATGTTTTACAACACAAGTAGAGTAGAATGGAGGTTTTTTTCTACCTGTACTTTCTTAGGTGCAGGCATACTAACCCTGTCCCCAGCCCACCCCATATTTTGATATTTGGTGATTTCCCCTTTCATATTTTTTTATTTGTAAATGAAGTGTGGACTCCTGATTCTGTGTCAGCAGTTGATCCCCATTATGAATAATCTGCAGCAAAATCTCATTTTCCATATCCTATTGACTTTGGCACCTGCTCTGTTTACTTAGGCACTCAGTTGATAAGAACAGGAATCTTTGCTGATTTTTTACCCAGAGCTTGGTAGAGTAAACCTTTTAATCGTACCCTCCCACCTTCCTCTGAAACAATACATTGAAAAGGGAGGTGCTGGCTCAGTTGGTGTTGGGGTATATATTGCACGAGGTTAAAAACAATGGAGTTGAAAGAAAGGGGTCTTTACAGCAGTAGAAGTAAAAAAATAACAAAAGAGGCAAAGCAAACTGCCCACAATGTGGGGCTACCAGCATTTGTAATCATCCTCAGAATAGGACTGTATGTAACTACTCCCCAAATGGGACCTAGTTAGAAGCTGACTGGAGAGACCAAACAGGGACACAGTTACTAGAGCAAAGAAACAAAACAGAAGCTTGGAGGTAGAAAGAAAAGCAGAATAATTAGAAGAGTAATGTAAAGACAGTCTCCATGTCATAGACCTGCGCCAATTGAATTTGGGTCCTTTTTAGTGCTTTCAGTAAGAACAAGAGTCACTTCAGAGGATAAGTCCTGGTGTCCTTTCTAGGGACCCACAGAGGTTGTTCTCCCACACAGAACTACCCAAGATACTGAGAAAATGATACCGATCAGAAAACTCGTCAATGAACATTTTAAATTCCATGGCAGGAAAATGAGGTATGTCCTACATAATAGGCATCCTGTTTTCTTTCCCCCACATTTGATTATGTAGCTTAATGGGTTTCATTTTGGTAGATTTGTATGTGTATATAACATATTTTAATTATTTTCCCTCCTGTGACCCACTCAACCTCCCATTTACCATATTTTTACCAGTTCAGCGTGTATAATGTATTTTGATCATATTCATGCCCCCATTACCTGTTTTGAGGGAGGGTTATCTCAAAATATTTTTTGATCATTGAAAAAAACCAAACCTTTATCTGAAAACTGGCTCTCTCAATCTTTTCCTCTATGATTTTAGGCCAATGTACAACTTGGCTGGATTTTCTTTCTCCAATTTAGAAATGCCCTTGCTTGGTTAAAAAAGAAAATATGGTAGATTCATAAATACAGGTTTGTACAGAAAGAGGATATGAAACCACACATATCTGTGAAGGTCAAGGAGAGGGTAGCATCTTGTTTCTCTTCAGTAAACATTTATTGAGTATTTATTTACAAGCTGCCAGGTCCTCAGTAGGAGCTGGGGAAAGGGGAAACATGGTGGTCCCTGTTTCCTGGGAATTCAGGAACCCTGGGTGAGATAGACTTGGAGATGGAGATGCTCAGGGTACTCTGGGAGGGAAGAGATAGGAATGATGATGCCTGGGAAGTGTCATGGAGGGAGAGTCAGGAAGGGCATCGAGGAAAGAAAGCATTTGAGTTGGGTCACGAGGGATGCATGGTAGCTTTTCCCCAGGACAAAGGACGTGCAAGGCAAAGAGAACCTCATAGAGAGAAAGTTGAAGATCTTAATGGCCTTGTCAGGTTTGGGGAACTGAAAGGAAGTCCATGCAACTAAGATTAAAGAGCCAGAGAAATAAGGAAGCTAGGAAATTCTGTAGGATTCCAATCAGAAACCCTGTCCTATGGGTTGTAGGGAGTCATGGGATGATCTCAAGCAGGTGATGATGTGGTTGGATTTATGTTCACTGGAAATCATCCTGTATCAGTGTGGAGAATGGATTTGAATGAAATCTTAATTGCTGCAAGAAGATGATTATAGAAGCTGTTGCTGTGGCTCAAAGAGGAAAGAATGACATCTGGATCCAAGGCAGTTGAAGAGAAAATAGGAGAAAAACAATGGAAGATAAATACAAAAGTGATCAAATAATATGTAATGATTAATTGGATGTGAGAGATGTGGGAGGCAGAGAGAAGCCAAGCTTGTCCAGTGTTTCTGGCAGAGGTGACTTTGCTGAATGATATACATTGGGTCTAACAGATAAAACAGAAGGAAGACCAGCTTTGGAGAAGTGGCAAGGTAGATGAGGGACCTTTTGGGACGGATAGAAGGTGCCTGTGGCTATCAGGTGGAGAGTGTACCATTTGAAGGTACTGACTTGGTGCTTAGATGAAAAACTTGGCTGGAAAGGTAAAGTGCTACTGGTATTATAGGCCTGCAGAGAAGACAAATAAGAGAAAAATGAATATAGGTCCACGGATTTGACTATCCCCAGCCAGCTCTAGCTTTGTGGAATTGTGGTGGAGATGGGAGATAAATTCCAATAGACTGGTAGGAAGTGGGTTGAAAAGACAACAGTACACATGACCATTTTTCATTCAGGTTGGCTGGGAAAGGACTTGGGAAGCTCTGGCAGGTAACAGTTCTTTCTGTAGGGGCAGGTCAAACCAAGGTTTTCTGTATAGATTCCACACAGGCCAGTAATTGAATTCCTAACCCCACCTCAATATCAGGGGTATGTTTATGGCTTAGGAAAGGTGAAACACTTGGAAGTATATCAAATCTTCGATAAAAGACTATTATTTCTATTTATTAAGTAGTTTTAGGATGTTTGTTTTGAGTGTCATGTTTTCATTCACCCATCTCTGCAGTGGGATATTATGTCTTTTCTGGAGAACTCTTGGGGATTATCAGTCATCCTCTTATACAGTTAAGTAAGTGATGTCCTTTGCTGTCAGCTAGAGCAAGAGGAGGTGCATGATCCTGTGACTCATGCATTCTCATTCATAGTGTGTTGAGCAACGCACTTGGTACTTGTGCCTAATAAAACATGCTGAGGATGATGTCACTGAGCTTGAATTTTCCTCAATGAGGCTGGATTCCTGTCACCACACATTCTTTTTCATGCTACACTCTGAGATACTTCTCAATGAAACATTTGTCCTTTTTCCTTTATGATGTCTAAAATTGTGTCTTCTCTAACATATCACTGCATTTTGCTGCTGAATATTTATCTCTGTTTCTGAGTTGGATTTTTAAAGTTGCTAGAGTTTTTTTCTTTTTCCTTAACAAAGAACTGCTTGGAAAGTCATCCATCCCCAGGCCCCATCCAGACTGCTTTAAGGGAGGCCAGAAACCATCTACAGTGCAACTTGTGATGCAGACCTTGACTCTGGTGAGAGGCCAGTGCCCAGCCCTCAGAGGCTGGGCTCTCTGGATAGACTGCTCCTTGTTCCCACCACACTAATTAATTGTCATCTTAGAAGGCAGTGAGACCAGTTATTCTGGCATTGCCTGGCCAGACCAACTCTGGAAGCGGTAGTGAGCTGCCAGCTTTTCTGCAATTGCCAGGAATATGTATCCCAGCAGTCTTAGGGAAACAAGCCAATTTGGAGTTTGAAATGCTGCCTTGGAGATGTCAGCAGTGGAGTTGCTTGTTAAGAGAGTTGCACCATAAGCCTGAGTGAAATGGCTGGTGATCTGTGAGAATGGTTAGAATTCAGGCACATGAAAGCATGTGATTTGCTTGTAAAGTGGCAGCCGCTCTATTCAAGTGGGTCTGTAAGTCCTTTGCCTCTTAGCTTGTCATTGAATTCATAATCTTTATTCTTCACTTTTAATCTGAACGAGGAGGAAAAATGTGGTGCTAATATACGTGAAAGCTCTATAGAAAACATTAGTAGGCTGAGTTGAAGAAAACTTTGATTAGACTTTTGGCAGTTGCTTCATAAAGGCACAAAGAAAATGGGAAAAGCAGGCAAGGCTGTTCTTATTGTTAAAGATGAGAAAGTAAAGCAGAAAATTAGTTTTGGGGTTTGTCTAAGTGGCTAGTTCTGAAATCCGAGGCATTCAACATGACTGCATTGCCTAATAATAAATATGAAGGGCCAAATGCTGAAATGTGCAGACCTTTACTTGAGGCTGCTGCTAGCACAGAGTGCTTTTGTGCAAAAGTGAGAAAGGCACCCCCACACCCCCAAGCAGCCAGATTGCATACAGGTTCTTTTTCTGGGTTACACAAGGCACACTCCTTGGAGAGCAGAATGTTGGCTGGATTCTGGGCCCTAGGGTGACCTCCACTGTGTGCACTCTAGGTGGAACACCTGGCACAGGCTTTTGCCTTGACAACAGATTGGTTCATAGGCATTAGTGAACATTTGAGAAAATCTATTTTGTTCTTCACATTGTTCCACTCTTCTTTCCCGAGCTTAAGAAAAGTTCATTATTGAAGAATGAATTATAAATGCCCCACCTTAACAGTATTCTCAAGAAACTTTATTTTTTAAACTATTTTTCTCTTCCTGTAAATTCTACCTCACACCCTTCCTTTTTGATATCTGTTGTAGCAAATTGAAAGGCAACTCTCTGTCCACAGGACGTGGTCTTTAAAGGAGTCATTTCCTCTTCCATCTCCTCTCAGCCATTCCTGTCACGTTTTTTGTGGCACTGGCAACAGGAAGGCACATTGAATAGCAGTGCTGAAAAGGCACTTTATTGTTTATTTTATTACTGCGGATTTGTCTCTGCCTAATAATTAGGGTTTCCGGCCTTCTGAATTTATTTGCCAAAATATCTGCAGGACTTTTGTGAACAAATAAGGGATGTTTCTAGACATAACGGACCAGTGCCTTGCTGGCTGAGCAAACTCCTGGCCATCTGAGGTTTTGAGGATGAATTTGCCCAAGGAAAGATTCTCCTAGCAAGGCAGAAACCTCAGTCTCTGGCCTGGTACTGATGGCTTCTCAGGGACCACAGTTCCAGGAAGGCTAAAGGAGTGCCATGTTTCTTTCAAGACGGGACGGGAGATTGCTGAGCGTGAAGAGGCCGTGGCCACACTGGCAAAAGCCAAGCCCAGTCCTGTCTGAATCCCATCCTGACAGAGGCCCTGAGCCTCAGCCTCCTGGCCAGTGACAGAAGACAATGATATCGGTCTAGCCTAGCTGACAGAACTGTGATTGAGGGTGAGATGGAAGAAATAAGAGTGTATAAAAGTGCTTTGCTAACTAGAAAGTCACAAAAATGGTATTTATCTCAGGCTCTAAGAATGCCTTTTTTCACACGAGGACTGACCCATGAAAAAGCCTTATTCACTCTGTTTAAGTTAAGAGGGAAATATGCTGCTTCATTTTCTCTGCATAAAAGAAGAAAATAAGATGATAAACATTCAGCCATCAGCCTGGCCCTTCCATGACCTATCTTACCTTCCCCTTGTAACTTTTGTAGTTCTTCTTGGCCTACCTAGGCTCTCCCATGTTTCTTTGAATCCATTGCATACACATAAGGATCTTGCCCCTTTGAGCCTTAAAAAAACCCCTGATCAACCCTTCTCAACCAGCTTGTTCTAGCTGGACAGAACCAACCCAAATCTTTACAAGTCTGCAGGTGAGTGGAACAGACAGGGCAAGATGGATTGGAGAGCTTGGAGCAGACTGGAGAATGCACAGCTGGAAGAGGGCTCTGCCACTGGCTTCAGCCAGGCTTGCCTCATGGAAATGCAAATCCTGACTTGCCACCTGTCTCTTGATTTTTCAGAAGGCAGAACTCTAGGGTTTTGATAGGGGAATTTTCCTATTTCTAATGTGAGAAGCTATTTTGATATTTTTAAACAGATACAATGGATATCAACAAAGTATAGCCAGACAGTATGCATTTTGCCAGCAGACTACTGGTTTTTGTCCTCCTTCAAGTGGTTGAGCAGTTGTGATATGTGCCATTTTCAGATGACCTTGGATGCAGTGGTGTCCCGCCCAGCTTTGGAGTTTTACTTAGCCATGTTTATCTTTATCTGCATAACAGAGCTCTACTCTAAGCACACAGCTCATTCGTTAGTTGACAGTGACATTCTTAGGACTCTCTTAAATCTTTACCAGCCATATCATTTTGTTAGATGGTCTAGGATAACCACTTGCTATATCAGTCCCTTCCAAATTGCCTTTTGCCTTGAAGATTGTCTAGTAAGTGTCTTTGCTTCTTTCGGCATTTGTAGATTAGGAGGTCATCTTTCTGATTATAAAGATATGGGTGTAAAATTGTAGGGGAAAGATGGATATAAGCCTTGTAATTCATAATGAACTGAAATTACATCCTTTCAAATAACTTTGGAAGTTCATATAAGGATATACCCTTACTTAGAGGAAACTGCTTAAAAAATACAGAGGATTTTAGTAGACTTTCTGATGTGTTCTGTGTATATTTAACACCTTAGCCTACATTCCCTCTTGATGCTAGATGGATTGTAAGGAATTTCCATTATTCTGACTCAAGTTTACGATGAAATAATGCTCTGAAGGAATTGAGCACTGAGAATTTTATTTAAAAAAGTAAGCCAAGCTTAGCTTAGTTTCAGCAGTTGCTTCTGCCACTTGCCACTAGTTCATTACAGGAAACAGAAGTTACAGTGGAGGGAGAAAAATTATACCATTTTAGATCTTCTGACAAGTAATAGAACCCAGAACTTTTGCAAAAATGTGTTGTTAAAAAAATCTCTAGTTTCTCAAGTTGTATTTCCAACCATTCAAGTCTTGAAATACATCGAAAAAATTCATGTTAGAGTAGCACTATGCAGTTTAGAAACACTTTTCCTACATATTAGCTCACTTAATCCCCACATTTTCTCTTTATACTATTTTTTAAAACTGAGGACTTCTGATTTTATTTTATATATTAAAAATAAAGAGATTCAGAGATGTTAAATAACTTCCCCAAAGGTGAACAGGTAGCCAATGGTATATTAAGATTCTAATTCACATTTCCTGTTTTGAATTTTTCCCCAAATTTGTGATTTTCAGAATATCAGAGGTGTGGTACCTTTCATTTAGCAGCAGGTTAATATCTGGAATATTCTGGTTGAATTTATTCTGAAGGATCATTTTATTCCTATATATTTTCTCTGGTTCAAACATGTATGTCACTAGAAGAAATAATAGAAAGATCCATTCCCCGCCCCACCCTTTGATTTTAATAATGGAAAGGTCCAGAGTGGCTGGGGTGGTTGATTTTGGTTTGCATTGGTCTTGTCCTCTTGCTCAAGAGTGGAAACATTATTTCAGAGGTGAAGTCCTTAGTCCTTTTCATTGTTTTCTGCCAGGTAAAGGCTTAGTGGAGCCACTAGTGCACATAGCCTGTTGGGAACAGGCCACAGTGATAAACCAAGGCTGACACTGTCTTTTATACCTTAGGAACTCCAAAGCCTAGAATCTTTATAAGTTTTCCTAAAAAAGTAATTGAGGTCACACCTGGGAAAATGTTCCTTTCGCAGGTTGCAGGAGAGTAATTTGGCACTGAATGTATTCTGCCAGAATGGTGGCAGAGTGTGGTCAGTATAAAACTTTTCTGAATTATATAATGAGAGCTGGTATGATATGGAACTGCATAGTATGAGCTCCCTGAGCTATTGATTCATCTAAGACCTTAACTAAAGGCCCTGGGATGGAGCTGCATGTGGAAGGTAAGGGCTTTAGATGGCTGAAATCTGACAAATGAGCCATAGCATGAGACAATGCAGAGAATGTGCCGAGGAGTGGCTATTCAAAATACGCAAGAAGTTTTACAGTGACCTGGAAGATCATTTGTATGTGCTTCTGTTCATTACATTTCTAAACAAACTTTTAATCTGTGTGTGTATGTGTTTTATGTTCCCAGTAGACTCTTTTACTTGCATCTGGAAAACCAATTTTAAAACAAATGATTTACCTAAGGCCAATTTCATCTGTCTTCATAGGGCAAATGCACAAAACCTTAATATCCTAGAAGATAGCCACCTTCCCACCTGTGCTTCTGCTCAGCACTCCTTCACAATTTTTTCCTAGCAGGATTTAGAACTGGTGTCTTCTGACAGCATCAAAATCATCATTCAATTATTTGGGAATCAATTCAGTGGGCCAAGAGGCGGACAACAGTACCCCTTTAAAGAGCCTTTGACCTCCCAGTGAACCCCAGCCAGTTCTGCAAGGGTGTGTATCTCTCATTTTCATGGTTCCCTGCTTGTTAACTCAGCACAGCCTGCAGAGCCCCACTGTCCCCAGAACAGTGTAGCCTCCCTCCCACCTAATGCTCCTGTCTCCCCATAACTGTCTTCCACCAGAGAGCTCCATAACTTAACTTCCTTACTTCCTTCGAGAGGGAGAAAAGCAGGCCAGAAAGACAAACAGGGAGATAATCTTATGTCTTATTTCAGTGTACATTGATGTTTAAGAATGTGTTATATTGATCATAGATAATGTTATGTAATCTTAGTAGAATCTAGTTTTGTTTTTTGGTTTTTTTTTGGTACTGGGGATCAAACTCGGGTCCTTGTGCTTGTGAGACAGGCAGCGGAACCACTGAGCTAAATCTCCGGCCCAGAATCCAGTTTTTAACTCATTCAAATTGTATTATTCAGATGGCAAGAAATATTTAAAGAAAAATATAATCAGATCCCGCATACTTTATACTTTCCTTATGTATATTTCTTTCTGCACATACCTGTAATTAAAGCTTTGAGCTCAAAGATTTCACTGTCATTTGAGCCCGTTCATTAGGGGTGGAGGGAATGGGATCAGAGGGATGAGGATGTAGCTTGACTGCTTTCTTACTGGTATTGCTGTAGGTCAGCATGGTGCTTCTAGTAATGGATGTCTGCATTAAGCTTACATCTAGAATTCTAGGGGCCAAGCAGTTGGTACACATTCCCATCAAGGCCTCGAAAAAGATGGATGTACTCATTAGAGTATCCTAGGGTTCCAAAAGCCAGTTCACCTTGGGCCATACATATGCTTGGAGATCTGCAATGCCACAGAGGTGCTGTTCTGCTAAGACTGTGAATCCCAAGTCCCTGGGGTCAGCAGCATGTGGAGAATTAGGATTAGGAGAATATCCTAATGTCTCAGCATCTCCAGCCTTGGTAAGCATGCTATATGTACACTGACATGCATTTCCTAACCTCTCTTTCTAGGCATCTTCAACAAAGCATCTGCAAACATCAGAATTACAAAACTCTCTTTTCTTTAAAACAAAGATGAGTTCCAGCCCCAAACATTAAATGATTCTTTCTGCATTCTATCCAGTAGCACGTCTAAACTGGTTTAATGAGAAATGAATTCTTTCTCTTTGCCAAGGAATGTTGTTTTGTTGCATCTGTACCCTTCTCACACTGTACTGTCGGGATTGATTAGGCCATAAAAAAGGGAGCTTATTTGATGATTTCGGTTCAGCTTTCCACACTGTGGTTAAAATCCTGCAGTCTAAGCTTAGTTCCATGCTGGTACAAGGCTAGCAGAGGTATTATGGTCCCTTCCTGAGGACAGTTAGGGTGAGAATTGAGGAAAGCCGTAACACTGTCTGGGGGGAGGTTGTAGCTCAATTTAATATAATTCCCACTGAGGGAATGTGATTTATTGTAAGTTAAACTTCCAGGTCACATAGTCATTAAGTGGTTGGTAAGATATATACCTACAGATGAAAAAAGGTATTCTTATTATTTATAATTTGTTATGTTATGCAACTTTTCCTGATAAAACTGAAGCCACGGGTTTGGGCAGTAGAGGGCACTACCACCTTGAAAACACAGAACAGAGTGGCTTTTACCTCACCAGGAAACCACTGGGCCTTCCTGCCAAGAACTTAGTAATGACTGAGTTTCTCCTTGTTTTTAAAAATAAAACTTCAGTGTTTTATGGTGCCTGGTCAGTGTGTCATGTATTGAGGTCATGTGTCAGAAGACTTGTGATGCCGAACTGTGTCTTTTAATAAGATGGCATAATTTACATATTATTTGTTTTACTTACTCATTTTATTTATGTACTTAATTAAACTAATTAAACATATAAATAAGTCAGCCTTAATAAATTAAAACAAGATAGATTGAAACAAATAATAAATAATCATCATATGTTTCTTTTATATGAAAATTCGGGGATGCAACTAGGTGGAGGCAAAGAGGGAAAAAAGAACATTAGAATAAAATATAATGCCTACTCTGAGAAATACACCTGAAAAGAACATTTATACCAAATTGCAGTGATTTTGCCCAATTTATTGTGTGAAAATTGCAGAATGATGATTGCTCCATTGCCAATCACTTTTCTATGGCCATGCTGTTTTAAATATATGCTGAGAGCTTTGGGCTTTTTTCCCTCCCATTTGCCCTTGCAGGAAATGTCAATGCAAAATTTGACTCCAGTGTGAGATGGTAGATAATTTTTTATTTCAATGCTTCCAATGTCTATTTTTAATGCCTGTCTCTCACCACAAAGCAATTATGAGAGCTTCTCTAATATGTGTTATGTGTGTAGAGTTGCAGGGGTTTTTTTCCTTTTCTTTTTCTTTTATAGGTCAGCATAAACTCCCATGGGGGCAGAAAATATTGTTGAAAATTCTTTTTGTGTATGTGTCTGTGCATCAATCCAATTTGGTTGGGCTGAGTTTTTAAAAAAGCATGAAGCACAATGTCTAGAGTCCATGTGTAATAGCATAGATTTAGCAGCCCCTGCAGAAGGAATACTGTTCCTTCACCACTTCCCAGAGTGCAGTTAATGCTCTTCCAGAGTGCTCAGGTGGGCCAGTCTGGGCTGCTTTCCCAGCCTGCCTCCCTGTTCATCTCCAGTGGTCTTCCTGAGGGAAAGGAAGAGTATGCATTATGACCCTTTTGACTCGAAATCTATGCCCAAATCACCTCTGCCCTCAAGACTTGCACATTTTCACCACCAAGCCTATAAAATATAATAATAGAAAGTGGAAAATTTACCTGTTAATTTTTCTTTATTGTTTAAAAATATTTGATTCACGTATAAGACTATAAAAGATAAATTATAAAACAATCAAGTACACTTATCTGCACCAGGCACCCAATCCAAGAATGAGAACATATATAATAACTTGAACCTACCTACACACTAATCCTTTTTTTTTTTTTTTAGGAGATAATGTTCCTTTTAGAAGTACATATATTCTTTTATATGACAAGACTGTCTTTTGAAAAAAAGTCATTATTCATTCAACCAGTTACTAAGTGTACTGTGAATCTAGAATGCCAGAGGAAGAGCTGTAACATTTTCTTTAAAAATGAAACATGGACTTCTTAAGCATTTGCAGTGAAAAATGTCCAGGTTCCAGAGAGGAAAAATGAATTAAAGATGAATCCCTGAGGCATTTGGAAAGGCTATACTCTCCTGTTGTTGATAGAGAAAATAAACCAGATAGTCAGACGTTGAATTTGGCCTTCTCATAAACCTCAGAAGTGTTAGAACAACAACAACAACAACAACAACAAGAAAGCAAAGAAACCCCCATACAAACCTGGAGCTCTCTGTCATCATAACTTGGGCACAGGCATACTGGGGTATTAGGGGAGACATTTTAGGGTTAATGTTCTAATTAAATACATAGTTCTTGTGTATTTTTCAATTTTCTTATCAGAAAGGTGAGAGTAACATTTAGGCTGTTAGTCCACTTTGGCATAAAGTAGTTATTTTTTAAAAAACTTGTGCCACTCCAAAACCTAGTCAGATGTTTTCTCCAAGTAAAGTAGACCCAACTCTATTCATTAAAACTGTACCTCCCTGCCCTCTGGTTCTCACCAGATCATAGAGCATCCTTCAAGGTATGACACAAGTGAGGTTTCAGAGTCGCTGCTATGTCACTGGCAATCCTTGAAGGATGTTAGTACCACAATACCATAGTGGGAAATGAAATGTGTCCCTTTTCAGGAAACCTGTACAGGTTGACCATCCCTAATCTTGAAATTCAAAATACTCCAAAATCTGAAACTTTTTGAGCGACGATAGAGTGCCAGAAGCACACAATTCCATTGTTACTATTTGAAATGTTTAAATTATTGTAGATTAAAATTATTTAAATATTATATAAAATTGCTTTCAGGATGTATACTCCATACTTTTTTCCATAATGGCTAAGTTACATTCCAAACAACAATGCACAGGGATGCCCTTTTGCTCACATTTTCCCCAGTACTTATTTTCTTTAGTCTTTTTGGTAGTTGCATCCCATTCCCCGCCCCGCCTACGCCTTTACTAGGGTGGAATGATACCTGATTGTGGTTTTTATTTCCATTTCCCTGATGATTACTGATATTAAACATTTTTTCATTTATCCATTGGTCATTCAGATGTCTTATTTTCAGAATCGTCTAGATAATTGTTCATTTTTAATGTTATTTGGTGGGTTTTTTTTAGATTATGGAGTTCTTTATGTATTTTGGATATCAACCCTTTATCAGATACATAGTTTGAAAATGTTTTCTCTCTTTTTGCTCTGTTGATTGTTTCCTTTGCTTTGTGGATCCCTTTTAGCTTAATATAATCCCATTTGTCCATTTTTGCTTTTTTCCCTCTATGCATGTCAGTTCTTCTCCAAAAATTTTTAGTCCATTCCCATGTACTGAATAGTTTTCTCTCTTTGCTTCTAGTTGTTTCATAGTTCAGGTCTTGCATTTAAGTCTTTCATTTTGAGTTGATCTTGCAGCTAGTGAAAGGTTTCATTTTTCTGCATGTGGGTATCCAATTTTCTCAGCACCATTTAATGAACAGATTGTCTTTTCTCCAATGCTTGTTCATTGTTGAAAGTCAGTTGGCTCAAGATGTATGGATTTACTTCTAGACTCTATTTTGTTTTGTTGGTTTATGTGTCTGTATTTATGTCAGTACTGTGATGTTTTGATTACTACAGCTTTGCGTAGTATATTTTGAAGTAGGTAAGTGTAATGTTTTATGATTTGTTCTTTTTCTTTTTGCTTAATAGCTTTGGCTATTTGAGCTATTACTCTTCATATTTTGCTGTATTTCTTTTTGGAATTTAGTTTGTGCATATAAATGAAAAAATGGTTTAACTATTTTACTATCTACTTCTTGGCTGTAATATATCTTTAGCACCTTTTCACATCATTAAAATATTCTTTATTGGATTTTCTTAGAATTAGGGGAAAGTCTGGGAGGCCTAGAGTATTTAGAGGGAAAATGTAAAGAAAGATTTGCAGGTCTAATTTACTATACCTGGTGGCTTTCATCCTGTCCGTGTCCTCATTTCCTATTAGGGTTTGGGTTTGGATGTCCCCCTAAGCTTCATGTGGTCAGAAGTGACTGAATCTGGAATGTGTGATGCTGGAATTAAGGGCGTGTGATTACTAAACCACTACATGAATGATGAATGAGTGGTTTGGAACTGCCCTAATCCTGGGAGTCTGGGTGGGATAAAAGGGGTAGAAAGACGCTGTTAAGGTGTCTTGTTGCTTTTGTTGTCTTCCATGGCCATGAACTGTTGCCCCTCTGCCACCCTCCCTTGGAGCCAGCCCATTATGGACTGAAGCCTCTTTGAATCCTTTTCCCCTGTAACTTTGGGTGTCAAGTATTTTGTTTCAGAAATGAGAGAAAAGCAACTGAGAGTTCTCCAAGTCTACCTGGGCAAGTACACCAAGTATATCTGCCTAGATTGGTTATTTTGGCCATAAGTTTACAATAGTGGATGATCATATTTCAGATACTTTTCTTTTTTTAAATACCTTAAAATCTTACCAGGAAGCCTACTGTACAATTATGTTTGGAGACATTCTCAATACATCTGTAACCTGGAATAATTATCTATAGCTTCTTTGTCTAACATACATACACAGGGTTAGGGATGTAGCTCAGTGGTAGAATTTAATTCCCAGCCCCCCTCAAAGTATATACACAAATAACTTTTGTCCATGTCTTCCTTATTAATGTATCGTTACAATGCAGGTACTCTGGAGCCAGTCTTAGTGGGTTGAATCTTGGCCTACTGTTTGCAAGCTGAGGAACCTTGGAGAAATTAGTTAACAGCACTCCCCCGCACCCCCCTCAAAAAAACCCAACAGTTTTCTGAGCTTAAATGGGGCCAATAATAGTACTTGCTTATATGGTTGTTGTAAAGATAGAATGCACTCTTGAGAAACTGCTTAGAACTGTGCCTGCCCAATACGCAGTCCCTACTTAATCTAAATAGCTGGCTTTTCTGTCCTTTCACTGCACAGATGGGTGTATGAGTGTGTCTTTATATTACAGCACATAAAGTTTTTGCTAGGAATTGTGGTGCATGCCTGTAATTCCAGTGCTCTGGGAGGTTGAGGCAAGAGGATCGCAAGTTTGATCCCAGCCTGGGCAATTTAGTAAGATTCTGTTTCCAAAAAACGAAAAAGAAAAAGAAAGACTGAGGATGTTACTTAGTGTGAAGGCCCTAGATTCAATCCCTAGTACTATAAAAAATTATCTACTTTGCTTCAGAATGGCATGATAGAAGTTGTATTCCTATCTCTGTATTTTAAATTAGATTTTAAGTCTTTAGTTTCCTCTCCTCATTAGTCATTTGTAGTCCAAAGTGCTGGTTGTGACTGTTTAAATACATGATTTTTTAGTTTTATTTTTTGGTAGGAGTTTACTCATTACTTAACAGCTGGAAAAGGAACCACATCACTGTTTGCAAACTCAGATAACCAATATGACAACCAAACATGCCAAAATAGTTCCCTTAAAACTCAGTTAATTCAAGGACTTGAAGAACAATCTACAGTGTTTCTATCCTGTGAGGTTTCCTAAAAAGAATTGCAGGTTGAATGTGGGGTTTGGGACTGTTGATATTATCATGTATACAGGAAGAAAGATCTTGTTAATCTGGTTAAAATGTCAGAAGTCATTACCTTTCCAGTACCTGCACATCACTCTGTTCATGCCAGCATCTATGCCAGGAATCTTATTGCCTGGGACATTTTAAATAATTAAAGGCCAGGCTTTGTCTTCCAGGCAAAGTTTGGAGTTCTTGCTAAAACCCATAGGGCTGCAGAATTTAGTGCAGCAAATTCTGCTCGTTATGTAGATATAGCTCTGTAGTGTTCTGTTTAAAAAAAAAAAAGTCATGCTGAATTTGAAAGTACAATCTCTAGTTTTAAAAATTCTTTACCATCGCTTCTCAGCCTTTTGGCTAAGATCAAGTGTAAAAATTCTTTACCAAAAATCGTTCACGTTGTAGAATCTCAATTGAAGTTGTCCTAAAGATACAAAATCTTATCTGCTGATAATCATAAACGTTACACAATTTTTTTAAAAAAGCAATGTGCTTCTTTGGTTTAACAGCTCATATTGTGTATCATAATCTCTCAGTAGCTGGTATTTCTTGAAAGTGGTTGTACGCTATAGGAGAGCAAAACTGAGGTAGTACAAAATAGAACTTAGCTTCCTTCATAAAAGCTCACCTGCTCTGCATGTCAGGGCTAAACCAAAAATCTCACACTACTCTATTTCAGTGGGTACAAATGTGTATTTGTAGGGTGACACTAAGTCATTATTGTGTAAATGTTATTAGTTATTTATTTTCTATTTTAATGCAGTGAGAATTTTGACATTCATTTCAAAAACTAACAGTATTCATTGGTACTCAACACTCAAGTGTTAAATGAATTAATATATATTTTAAAATTTTTTATCCATGTTTAAAAAAAACCAACACCATTTTCCATGTGTTTTCAATTTTATCAAACTGTAGGAATCTTGAAAACTGTTTTTGCCTAGAGTGATGTTGGAAGAAAATATTTTTTCTAGAACAGTCAAGTCTTTCATACTTTAACTGTTAGATCAGCTTTTCCTTGTGTAAAGTCTATTTCTACAAAAGAAAATGTGGCAACTCTCAGGTTTACTTGAAGCACTTGAAGTTTGCCTTATTGAGCAAATTGCTTGCTGAGCAATGGAATGTAGGATTAAAAATAGGTGTAGCATGTCCAGTCTTACTGCTGAAAGGGGAAATGGAGCTTGGTTGTTTCTTTGGTCTCCAGAGCCATTATTATGTCACATGCAAGGTGTTACAGAAAATTTCTTAATACTATTTGTTTTCAGCATAGCATCTAAAAAAGTGGACGCTAAACTGTAAGCCTGGGATTTCATACGTTTATCTTTCCAAGAATGGATTCACATCTATACTTGGCAGAGGTGTGAACTAGATAACCTTAGGAAGCAAGGCGATCACTCACCCTTTACTTATCCTGGAGACTTGGTTATTAACCGGAAGTAGCTGGTGCCAACCCAATAGGTACTTCTTTTGTACTTCTGAGCAGAGAAGTACCTGAAACATAGGAACCAACTAGGAGTCTCTTTGTTGGAGAGAGAGGCTGCTACCCCTCAGTAAAAGTCTGGCTTGGAGGTGATATTTTTAAAAATAAAGCAAGAGCAGTACCAGGCAGTGTTAATTAGCCATTCTGTTTTGTAGTACGACCTGCAAATGCTACCAACATAAGACCACTATAGAGATGGAGAACAAATTTATTCCTGGGCCCTTAACATGTTACTTATTAAAAGCAAGTGGCTTTTGCTTTTTTTTTAAAAAAGGCTCTTGGGCCCACAAATCACAAATGCCCAATAGATAACTGAAAGTAGAACAAATTTTGACCTTCATTTTGTAAAGCACTAGGTCAAATCCATCTCAGCTGTGTATATAGGCACTATATATATATATATATATATATATATATATATATATATATATATATCAATCATCATTCTGAGGTTTTTGAGTCCTAGATTTACGTAGCCTATTTCATAGCTCTTCAAGACTTGAGTACCTGTGCCTAGAAATTCCTAAATTTATGATCATCTTGGATTCCCACCAATCCTCACATGACTGAGACTGCCTCAAATCATGAGGGTTCCTCTGGAACTACAAAAACAGGACTGAGATAATAATCGACTAGATCTCAGCCCACCACAGCATCCCATAAAACTGGTTTCCACTTTTTTTTTATGATTGAGCAGGTCTGATACTCTTCAGAACATGCCAACTGCAGGTGCTCAAGCTTTAGGCTTTTTTTTGTTTTACTCTCCGGGCTGGGTTGATCTTTGGTTGCTCAGCTCCTCATGCTAAAGTTCCTTACCATTTTTCTCTTACTTTCCACTTAAAGGTTTTTCCTGCAAATTTGTGCTTTAGTTTTAATTTCCATTATCCCTAAAGCAAGGACACACACTGGCTAGTGACACTGCTTTGGAGGCAGAGAGGGCTTTGTGAGCCAGATCAGTTGGTCCTTTCCTGCAGGCCTCTGCTTAGTAATGCCAGTGGTGGCAAACCTATGGATGCTTGTTGCAGCAGGAAAGCTCTAAAAGGTTTGCTATCATTACTCTAGGCAGTGCCTTCGTGTAGAACAGTAAAGGCCACCTTGTGAGTGATCATAGCCCATACCTGCTTGAGCAGCCTGCAGCCCAGGTTTCAGTTCCTGTATCCCCTTGGTGTAGGTCTTTGCAGTGAATAACTTGACAGCTACACAAGATGACTTCACTCAACTAGTTTCTTTTCCTGAAGTATCTCAGCACTTGAGTGCTGACGTGGATGTGTGACCATCTCCCAAGAAGATTTGCATATATCCCTGGTATATGCATTTTGGGCCTAGTATATGCATTTTGGGGAGACCTTTTAATTGAACCCTGCTTTATCATGCTCTTTTCCTTCCTTTTCTTGTTTTCATGCTGTGTCTCTAATCATTTGCATCTTTCTATTTCATGTACCTGTCACAGTGCTGTGCACAAAGTAGGTTTATAGATATTAAATAGTGTTTCACACATAAAACACCACAGATGATAGAAGAAATAATATTAGAGAAATAGTCTATAAGGCTGAGAAATAGGCAGTTAACCTTCACATGAGGGGAAACAGATGATACTGACTTGTTATGCTAGGATTGGGTACTGCCAAGACCATTTTAGGGGTTTCCTTGGTGCTTTTCTAAATACACATTTTAATGTTAACTTCATGGAAGCTGGGCTTTCTCACTTAGTAGCTAAGATACTATCCTTCCATATACTTCCAATTCCAAGCATCTCCTGCCAAATCCATGTCAACTTCTTCCCACCCATAGTACATAACAGATCAGCCCAAATGGATATCTAGTCTGTATCATAACTTTCAAACCACTTTACTTGTGTATAACTGAAGCAGAAGCTTTTTCCTGGACTTCTGGATTGAAGGGAAAATGTGCTGGCAGGTGAAGTTCAGGCTGAATTTACTTTGTTTGCCAGGGCTTCTTCATTATGAGTCAGCAAGCAGGATGCAAAAGATACTTTCACTAAAATAAGTAGAACACTTGTATGAGAGGGGTGTGGCATAAAGAACATTAAGAAGCATGAGATTTAGTCTTTTTGTTTGAATTTTAATTCAGATTTTTGTGCCTCATACAGAATAAAAGAGTAGTGGAGGGGAAAAAAGGAGAGAAATGAAAAAATACTCCAAAGGCTGCCTGGGATGTGGGATGAGTTTAAATCTCTACAAAGGATGTCTTTGACCTACATGTGCTGTATCCTCAGAATTACCCAGAGCAGAGGCACCTCAGATGAGAGGAGCATGTGATCTGAGCCAGTGGAGAGTTCTGCTAGTTAGTACATTCTGAGAGATGAGCTGGGGAGGGCAATTACATACAACTAGTTTAGGTCACACGAGACCCTGACACCGTCAGGAAGCTGAAGGGAAGGTATATAAATACACAGAGATGGTCTTGAATACTTACTGCCTGCAGCTCAGCTGTTTCCTTAAAGATTTGCTTTTAGGGCCGGGGATTTAGCTCAGTGGTTCCAGCGCCTGCCTGGTCCCGAGTTCGATCCCCGGTACCAAAAAAAAAAAAAAAAAAAAAAAGATTTGCTTTTAAGGGTAACATTTCACAAAAGCATGAACAGTGTTTTTAATGATCAGACAAGACATACACCAGTTTTCATTATATTACATGAGCATTTTTACAGACCCAATTTTAAGATCAAGACGTTCACTGTGATTCTAGCAACAAAACCAAATATTAGTTCATGAAGTATGAAACACGTAATTCTAACATATCATCTGTGGGTATCTTCTGGTGCTCAGAACACTGCCTAGTAGTTTTCCACTGTACTATATTTAACCTGGGCTTTTTCTAATGCAGTAATGCCAATTAATAATTTTTCCACTTCTTGGTAGCTGGCCATCCTAGATATTGTTTCAGAAAACACCATCAGTGATACAAATGGTGATTTTATGTTGCATTACTGGAAATAGATCCTGCTAAAATATTGCTGAGATACAGATTTTTCACTAAAGCATGTTGGTTTTTGTCAACAGCATCTGTTGAGCGCCCACCGTTTAAAAATTATAGTGTGAGAAAAATATTAAGAGAATTAAAATGAGGCACAATCTCTCAATAAAGTTCCAGAAGATTCTTCATAGCTCTCTCTCTAGGATAGAATTACTAATTTTCTTCCCTTCCTCCTTGCACACCACCAACTCAACTGGTAATCAGTGTCCCCCAAAAGAAGGGCACACATCATCTCTTTAGCGAATTCTGATATTTGGTGGCACACTACTGAATCTTGGTGGGGGGGCACTGTTAGCTGGGTGTGTCCAGTCTTTTAAAAATCATGCATTAAAGTTATTTAAGCTTTTATTAAATTGTGCTTTAATACAACTTTTGAGTCCTTTGTGATAGAAAATATTTTAATGTTTTTTAAAAAACTTACTCTTTGTGACAGTAACCCGGTGGTCTGGTTCTGAGTTCAGTGTATGTCAGTACTTATTTATTTATTTATTTATTTAGGAACCGGGGATGGAATTCGGGACCTTGTGCTTGTGAGGCAGGCAGTGGAACCACTGAGCTAAATCCTGGGCTCTCAGTACTTATTTTTAACATGTCACAAATAAAGGGATCACACAAGATATTTAGCTGTAAAGGACCATGTAGGAAGGAACTACATTATTAGCTGTTTATTAAATTGTGATTTTTGGTCCTATCACCCATTATGCAAAGGTTTTTTAGTTAAAACTTTGCTAGTAAATTTTTATGTTCACTGTTGTCACTCAGCTGTTCTTTGAACTAAGTGAAAGGTGTTATCTTATTCATCACAAATAGATTAACAATCCCAGTGAAATTATTTCCTAAAGGGTTTATTTTGTAAAATGTTGATATAGCCTCCCCCAAGAACTCCCACCAAAATCACATTACAATGGAAACACTTCCAAGTATCCATTTTCAAAATGTGCTTTGTACAACACAAGTTTGGCCTTGAATGGATAGATTAAATGTTTATTTTTACAAAAACTTATGCCAGATAGACTGCTTCTTTAGACCATTGTCTACACACACACACACACACACACTGGTCAGCACACTTGGAATATGTGCCATTTGTAAAAGAAAAAAAATGTGTGCTTATCTTTTAAGTTACTTGCTTCTGTTTGTGGTTTGCATCATACAACTCAAGAAACCTCCGGTGACTTAGTGTTTTCATGATTGTTCCTCCTTTCACTATAAACTTCTGTGAAGATTCTACTCTGTTAGGTAATAGAATCTGTAAATTGTCCAACTAGGGAAACATTAATGGAGATACTTAGCCAGAAGGATTCCTTAGGAACCTCTTTCCTCCCCCAGGACTCCTGGATACCACCTATGGCAGTCATACAGGTGAGGATGGCATTGTTGTCCTATGCATTAAGTAAGATAAAACTTAATATCTTTTTCATTGGCAGACTAAACATGGGTTTTAATAGTTTCTTACTACACCCCATGGATGGGTATGGACCCCCTGCTCTAAACACCTGCAAGGGCGACACCTAGGGTGGTTTTTACAGCTCCCTAGGTGATACTGATGTTTGACCAGGTTTAAGAAGCATCTGTCAGTCCTCCTTGAACTTTAAAGTCCACACAGATCACTTGGGGATCTTGTTTACCTGAAGAATCCCATTGGATACACAGTGAGGCCGAAACACCTGCGTTGGTAATAGACTTCCTGAGCCTGCTCGTGGGTGATTGTCACTTGAGTGAAGGGACTGCATCTGCCCTCTGTGCTGCTGTATTTCTCATTCCCCTGGGCTCCCAAGGCTACTTAATGTTGGGCCACAGAGCTGCAGCCATGTTGGGAGGGGCCTCAGTTGCTGCTGCAATGACATAAGGAACTTTATCGTTAACAAAAAAGAATACTTGCCTCATCTGTGAATCCAAGATAGTAGTTAGATGTCCTTGGCCTTTATGCCTTATCTATTGAATAAAGCAGAGAAGAGTAGAATTGTTTGGGCTCCTTGTTGGAAGGTGAACTAGTACAATTATAGAGAAGCCAGAAATTATAGAACAGCTTCCTCAAAATTACAGAAAGAGATAGAGAAGAATAAAAAACATACATTATTGTTAGCATGGGTGAGAACTTCTGTTTTTCCAGCTCTATAAGTGATTATAACCTTCATATAGGAATAACTTTTGGATAAAATCAACACCTTTATAAGTTACTGCTTATAGACTGGATTGGTATTCACTCTTGGCCCATTATCACAGTAGTATTTAATTAATTTATTTATTTTTGTGGGGTCTTAGGATCAAAACTAGCACCTGATGCATGTGGATCAGCACTCTACCACTAAGCCATACCCTCAGCCCATCCATTATTAAAATATAAAAATTACACCATTATAGCTGGCCCAGAATTCCTTCAGGGACTCTAGGAGTCCTGGTCTTACCCCAGGATTGTATTCTTTGTGATCCAGCACCTCAAAGGTTGTGAGTTGGGTGTGATGGCCCATATTTGAAATCCCAGCACTTTGGGAGAGTGAAGCAGGAGAGTTGCACGTTGGAGGTTACCCCGGGCAACCTAGTGACTTGGCAGTACCTTGTCTCAAAATAAAAAATAGGCTGGGGATATAGCTCAGTGCAAAGGGCCTGGATTCCTTCTGTAGTACCACAGAGGGGAAAAACGTTGACACAAAGAACAACAAGGAAAGCGTAAGGCCCTACTCTATTCTGTTTCTTTGGTGTCTGTGCACTGTTAAATATTTTTGGTTAGTCCAGTCTTGTGTTTGGATGTATGATCATCACAGCCATTATGGAATCCAATAACCCAACTGCAAAAGTCAGCCTTTAACACGTAAAAGTCAAAAAATCTAGTTTTCAGATTTTGCGAGAGGCCCAGCCACTCCTCACAATTTCCTGGGCAGGACTTCTTCTTCAGCCCAGCACTGGCTATTATATTGCCTTCTCTTTAGTTTTGCTAAATCACTTTTCTAGACAAATAATGTATATCAGAAGGGAAGGTAACTCAGTTCTGTTGCACAAATATTTATTGGTCTAGCCCTAGCATTGTGTCGAATACAAGAAATAATAGACAGCTCCTGTCACATGAAACAGGTAAATAGCAGTGCCAGGCAGTATATAGATTGATGCCTGACAAGTGTTAGTGATAGTTGTCAGTGGTGTGACAAGGTAAGAATAATCACACAGGCTTAAATGGGAGGATAGATAAGGTTCTGGGAGGACTAAGGCCTATTACACATCCTTTCTTCCCCAGATTTATAGGTTAGTTTTTAATTAAAGGCTGCTACTTTTTTTACTTCACAAATGTAAGACTCTTCTGCTCTGTTTGCCACCTACACAACCAGATTGTTTCTGCTTGAAATCTCAAATACATTGCTTGAAGTTTTCCCTTCATACAAAAAAAAATTTTTTAATCTCTAAAAGTCATCCATCTTAAATCTGATATCCACGAATGGAAAATAACAGAGCAGAACATTTTCTTAGAATGGTAATTAACCCAGTAAATGATTCAGAAATTTCTTTATGTACACAGTTGTGTTTACCACTACTCATACCGGTACACCTGGCAGTCTTTAGTCCTTTTTTTATTCTCTCCCCCCAGCCTTCAACCTTAGGTTGAAAGTATTTGATGCCTTTTAAAAACAATCCTACCAGAGACTAGTTTGATGACCTGTTGATACTCTAGAAAGATTGATATTTCCTGGCACCAAAAAATGGGGGTTTTAAAATATGTAAAATGCATATAAGTGTTGTCCATAGAAACTAGAGAAGAGAAAGTAGTGGTCTTTCTGTACTATCCAGGACACTCCTTGTCTGTATGCATAGAAGAGGTTAGTGAAAGTTATCTTTCTTCAGACAGGCAATTTCTATGGTTTCCTGGGAGTGAAGATCAAAATGTTGTCAGCAACAGACAGTAGCTCAGATGACACAGTCAAAAGGAAGTAGGAGCTAAATTTAGAAATTACATGAAAACTTTTCAAAAATAGAAACGCAGAGAGGCAATATGCATTTTTATCTTCCTGAGAAAGCAGCATGAGTTGGTATGTCTTTTTTGAGTTATATAAAGATAAGTTTGGTTTGTTGCATTTCATGACCAGTGCTGTATCACAGTTACTTTAGCTTTTTTGTGGAAAGCACGTCAGAATTCAAGGGGAAGAGAACACATGAATAATAACGTCTGGTCAGGTCTTCATGTACATCTATTTGGGTGTCTTAGACAAGGTTTTGATTAGTTGTTGGCCTTGAATGTTTCGAAAGCTCAACATGAAGATGAATGCAGTCTAAGGAGATTTGGGCTTTTCTGTAGAGAACACTTTTCTTATTTCACTTAATGTCAGCATGTTTCTAGTTGAAAACCAATTGTTAGTTGTAAAATAATTATTAGTGATAATTATTTTTGTATATAATCAAAAATTTAAGAATTTAAAGCAGCAGTTCTCTAAGGTGTAAAACTGACAGTACTAAAACATATTAGTAGGAACCATAGAAATTATTTTATAATTTTTGGAACAGATCCCCAAGGTTTACCAAATGCAAAAAAAGGTTGAATGAAAATATTTTATCATCATTCCCCCTTGAGCTCACCTGAAGTACAAACAGGATTGTTTCTCTTTACTGACCCATTAGTATATGCTTGTTAGTGTGCTGTTTTATGTATTTAATGTTTACAACCATGCTGTATAGTTCTCATTAGTTCACTTTAGAGATAAGGAAATTTAAGCTTCTAGGAGCCAAAGTGTGTAGTATATATGGGAATTTGGTTGGACTCCAAATCCACAGTCCCATGATTCCAAGGGAATCCATATGGTCAAGCAAGACCATGATCATCTTGGCAAATGACACTGGTAAAACTATTGAAGAGCCTTAACTGACCTTGATAAATATATATAGAGAGAAAAATTAATTTTGGTTAACACAGGTCTTACTTTGACTTGGTCTTAACCATGTTCACAATGGGACTATAATTCATACGTTTTGCTCTCAGGCAGTTCTGAACCACCAGTGGTATGTGCATGACTGTCCCATCAGGCAGCATGGGACAGGCCTTTTGGGTGGTACAGGCTGCCCAATGGGACAGTCATACATGCAGCACTGGTGGATCAAGCTGGCAGGAGCATATTAGACACCCAGCAGAAAATATAACCAAAAATATATGTAAAAAATAATAGTAATATTCAATAAAAACCTAAGCTAGGTATAAAAAGGGGGCTGTAAACACTGCATTAGCTTCTGGTGGCAGTCTCCAGCCATACTTGTAACATCACTGTTATGGTTCAACAAGGCTGTAAGGCCATGGTGGTAGCTTTAGAGGCACAACAAGAGTCTTTAAATAGTCCTTCAGAACTATAGAGCCCTCAATCTCCTTATGGCGAAAACCTGAAGAGATTGCACACTCTTTAAAAAACAACAACAACAACAACCAAATGTCTTTGGATAAATAATTCACATCAGGTTAAAAAAAAACCTTTAAAACTGTAAAAGAAATTATTAGACTCATAGATAACCTCCATGAGCAGACAAGTCTAGCTCCCAGCTGCTTACAGTCCCTACTCCAGTTCCTTAAAAACAGCATTTGACTTGGCTCCTTCCCTTAATCACCCCACTTTGTCTTTTCATTCTGGTTTATATATTTTGGCCATATATTCTTAATCACTTGATAAATTTGTGTCTTCTTCCCTAGAGGCTGTCAAACTCCAATTGGTCCTGCATGTGAAGCCAATGATAAATGCGCCAGACTGGTCCACTAGACCAGTAATCTAAACCATGTGGTTCCCTTTGGTATCTAATGCATGTCCTAGTTCCCTTGACAGGATTGTATTGGAACTCAAAACACAAGCATGTAGGGCATAAATTAAAGGGCTTTTGAAGGCAAAACATTGGAAGGTCCAATGGGACACATTTTTTTATTGGATCCTAGCTTAGAAGCCATGAAAATGCCCAGTTTGTAGGAGTTAAAGCAGAAGTAATTCCCAGTTCTTCACATGGAGAGTATATGAGCCTCCTTCTAACAGAGGGAATACAAGAATTGCACACTAGCCCTGCAGGGAGGGATTTGAGGGTTTGAGCAGGTGTAAACTCATTATTTCAGGGTCGGGCAGGTAACATGAAGCTGGCTAGGTTCTATTCCTTGATACAACATAATCTTTGCATTATAGGGTATAGAACATGCTTCACTTCCATAAGGAATTATGTGTCCTTCCATTTTTCTTGACAGCATGTCAGGCAGTTGGAATCCTGCATAGCTTTAGCCCTTCGTCCTCTTGCAATATTAATACAGTTGTTGCTGGGTCTCAAAAATCATCAAACTCTTTTTATGAGTTGTTTGTTTGTTGTTTGAATTTTAGATGTTGGCCCCTTTAAAAATGTTGTACTAGACCAAATGGGTATACTGACTGTTATCTCACATTTAGACCTCTTGGTTCCCCTAGGCCAAGTCTTCCCACACAGAGCTAACGTTAGTGGTGAGTCCTAGGTTCCCTGAGATACAGGTATTTGGAGTTTACACCTGTTAGTCCTAGTGTCCCACCAGTCTAGCCTTTGTCCCAGTTTTTCATTTTTTCATGAAGTATTCTTAATAGCTGCATTAAAATAAACCAAGATGAATTTAATAGGCTTTCATTTTGTATTTCCAGATTCAACTCGTACTACTGACCAGATTTCTCACTTCAACACTTGGTTAAATCTGAAACTTTATTCCAATTCTTTTCTACATCCTTCCCAGGTGCAATATGGGATCTCCCTTTGAAAGATAGCATGCTAAAGTAGAGTAAGCTCAGGCAAGAATGACTAGGGACAGTCAGCCCCTCTCCAGTGAAAAAAGTAATAGAGAAGTGTGTGGTGTTGCTGCATGAACTGTCTGCATGTATCAGCCAGTTGTGCTGTCCTCTGATGACAGGGTTGGTGGGATTGTGGTCTGAATGAAAGATTTTGCTTCAGTGGTTTTATCGTTTACTATTTAGTGTAAAACCATCACTATTTGTTTCATTGTGTGATGATGCTTTTATTTTGCAGCAAGTCCTTTGGGTGATAATCTTAAAATGCATATTTAACAAAAATTAAACACTGAGTTTTTATATCTCAAGAAAGTCAGTGATAATGTATACCCGATATGAAAATTGTTTTTTGATATTTAGCATCTACCATGGTAACCATAGTAATATCACCAACCACACAAAACTTAAGAGACATAGATTTTCTGAAAAAAAGATCTTTACCTACTTTGAAAGTTAGCTGGTATTTTCAGCAGACTGGGACCAAAGATAAACTTTTAGCATGTGCAGATGCAGGAAATGTGTTTTTATATCCCTCTGTGAAGCATAGCTTTTCATTTAGACCAAATGAACTTTTCTTCCAAGTTAATTTAGCTCACTTTTTATTCCAAGTATTCTTAATGCTTATACAAAAAAATAAAGCAACAGCAATTAATCTGTTAACTCTCTTAAGCAGAAAACCTTCATAAATAATGATTTGCTTTCTCCCATTAATTCACAGAATTGAAGTGAAGCTTATATATTGTTGTTAAAATAAAATACCTAACATGGATTTGAATGCTATAGTAAATACTTCTCCTTTTTAAAAGCATTTTAAAGGTCATTGTTGGAAATAAGTATTTTGTGGTAATGACATAAATGTAGTTCTTGTTGGAGCATAATGTCATGGTAGGTACACAGTATGTACTAAATTAAGCCTTTGGATCACAGATGTACGTAGAATTAGTTACAGCTCATATATAAGTCACAGTTGTGTTCAGGCAAGTGGCAATAACCTCCTAGTCATGAATTTTATCTCTGGAAACTAGTTGCAAAAGTATTCCAAACTGATAATTCCTGTGAAAATATTTGAACTAAAATATTTACTTGCCATTCAAAAAATAATAGTATAAGAATACTAGCCTTTTAGCAAACTTCTGAGCTCACCATGTATCTCAGCCTCTGAAAAGAAAATATTTCTGAATTAAATACATTATGGTCTGCAGAGAAGGGCCCAATTGAAAAAGTTAGTGGTTTTATATTTATTGCATAAAATGATCAATGTAATTTTAAAGAATATTGTAGGCAACTTTATAACAAAGTTAAATGTATAATATATCGATACTAAAAATTAGTCTTCTGAAAAATGTCAGGAACATAGAAACAGATACAGCTAAGAACATGACTTAAGTATAGGAAGGTACCATCTAAAATATTTCTGCTTTTTAAAAATCTACATGATACATGAAGATCATTTTTTAGAAATAGTTTTGTATTTGAAAATAACATTTTAAAATATGTTTTGAGTAATGCCTAAGTAATAAAATTGATTTGATTGTCAGTAAATAAATATTTTAGAGATAGCTAGTATTAACTATTTTGTAGTCTTTTCATACTCAAGTATCACGATGTACATGATAAACTATTTTATCATACTCAAATAGAAAGTTACCGTTTTTGGGGGGGGGGTACCGGGGATCGAACTCAGGTCCGTCTGCTTGTGAGGCAGGCGGTGGAACCACTGAGCTAAATCCCTGGCCCCAAGTTACCAATTGCTTAACACTAGTCCCAGTAGCATTCAGCGGTTGATTCTTATCCATAATCTTCCTGAAATTTGGGTCCTTATCAAAGGCATAAATTATGTAATTGTTTATTTTTAAAACTTGCCAGGTGACATCCCAGAAAGAAGGGCTGCTATCAAGAAATCAAGCAATAACAAATGCTGGCAGGGGTGTGGGGAGAAAGGAACCCTTCTTCATTGTTGTTGGGAGTGCAGACTAGTGCAGCCACTGTGAAAATCAATATGGAGATACCTCAGAAAACTAGGATTAGGGGTCCCATTTGACCCAGCTATTCCCCTGCTGGGTATCTTCCCAAAAGAATTAAAAGAATCATACCACAGTGATATATGCACACCCATGTTTATAGTGGCACAGTTTGTAATAGGTAGAGTTTGGAAACAGCCCAATTGCCCATCAACTGGAGACTGGATAAAGAGGGGTAGGGGAAAGGAAAGAAGGGAAAAGAAGAAAATGAGAAAAGGAAAAAAATGGAAACAAAGTC
The DNA here is from genome assembly GCF_053883595.1 of Heterocephalus glaber. Taxonomy (NCBI): domain Eukaryota; kingdom Metazoa; phylum Chordata; class Mammalia; order Rodentia; family Bathyergidae; genus Heterocephalus; species Heterocephalus glaber. The sequence goes on along the minus strand of NW_028258317.1, from coordinate 60,933,369 downwards.
TTTGTAAATAGCGAAGGGTAGAGGGAGGGGAGGGGAATGGGGGAAAAAATAAGAACCAAGATACAACATGTAAAGGTACAAGATTCCAATGATGAATGTACCTGTATTGTATACCTAGTTTATTGTACCAATAAACTTAATGGAAAAAACAAAACTTGCCAGGTGAGATGAGCTTTTACCCCCCTTATTCCCCTCAGATTCTTAATATTTCATTACTCTTTCATAGGATAAAATGGTATCACTGCTATTGTTTCTTTTTATAGTTTTATTAATGGAACATTTTTTAAATTTCTGAGTTAAAGGGACATTTAAGCAGGGTGTTTTCTTTTTTTTTCTTTCTTTTTTTTTTTTAGTACCTGGGATCGAACTCAGGTCCTTGCGCTTGCAAGGCAGGCTGCGGAACCACTGAGCTAAATCCCTGGCCCGAAGCAAGGTGTTTTCAAAACTCCTTTCTTTCCCTCTGATTCTGGAAAAGTCAGCCTTTCATTCTCAGTTCTCTTGAACCTAGTTTCTTGACTGTCTGAAGCTGCAGTGCTCCAATTTCACATATTCCAGAAAGATTATTACCTCTGTGCAGGGAACCTAGAACCCTGGGGAGCATCTATGACTATTAAGGACCTTGGTTTGTTTGTTTGTTTGTTTAAGCTTTGCCCAAAAGTCTACCAAACTGAGCAGAGGAATCTTCTTTATCTGTTTTGCTTGTTATCAAACAAAATAAGATCCCAAATCAGCAACTCTGGTCAAGAAGATTATAGTAGTGTCAACATTACAAAGGACTACAATGATTAAATTTTTTTTCTGAGAGGTAATATCAGGAAATAAACTACATATAATATGTGATCTCTGAAATGATGATGCTTTGAATCCATATGCAGGCATTTATGTTTGTGTCAGTGGGGGAGAATCAGTCAAGGAATTGTTTTGTTTGTTTTTTCCTTTGGTGTACCGGGGATCGAACTCGGGCCCTTGTGCTTGTACAGCAGGCGGCAAAACCACTGAGCTAAATCCCCGGCCCAAGGAATTGTTTTATTTATATAAAATCATCCCTGAGTTGGTTGAAGATCTAAATCCCTAGTCATGGTTTCCAAAATGCAGTCCACTAGAACACCAGTTCTGTCAAATTGAAAAGAACTTTTATGGTCAAGTAAGTTTGAAAAATCCAATGATCTTTCCAACCACAAGCCCATAGATTTCCAGCACCATTACTTTTTTTAAACCATCTGAGTTCTGCAGTACAGACATCTGTTTAACTTTGAATAACCATCACTTTCCACATTTGTTTTAATTTAACTTCAGAACCTATTTGTCAAAGAAATGTCTATTAAAATCTCAAGTAATTAATGTTACTTTGAGGGCAATCAGGCAGATATAGCCTAATTATTTTATATATTAATAAATATACCTATCTTTAAAAGAATCTCCCTTTCTAATTTCTTCTTTATTGGTGTGGCTTTTGTTTATAAACTCTCTGAAAAGAATCTTTGTTGTAATATTTATAATGCATATATACACATATGCACCCATACTATAATATTGCCATCATAATCATAATAGTGATGAGTAAGAGTTTAAAGAGTACAAGATCATATCTTGCATCCCCAAATTTTCAGACCTAGGGGGCAAGATTCTTTATAATGGAACCATGTAATTATATTAGTCAACACACTTGGAAACTGCTTGGTGTATATTATACCATGCTGCATCAGGCATCTGAACTGCAGTGTCATTGAGACTGGTAATTATGATACAAGAGACAGACATGAAAAAGGAAAGTGACAAGCAAAGAAGTAGGAAGATACTCACGTGGAAAAATTATGGAAGTAGGGCAAAAATGGTTGAATTCTTTGAAAAGAAAAAATATTTTCAAAGGTCAAATGAGGAACCTAAGAAGGAATCCATTGTGTTAGAATAAGCAAATATAGCCTATAGGGAAGCAAAACCAAAAGGAAAGACATTTCTAGCAAGCGATCTTTGGGAAACACATATATGTGTTGTAATCATTGGTGGAGATTAAAAATAAAAGTACAGTGATAGAGGAGCAAATTTAACAATGGGCTATCAATTTGTAAATCATTAATGTGATTAATATATGGCTGTTCAATAAACTATATTGTCTAATATTTTGTTATCAAAACATTTTAGTATAAGTCCTTTTTTCAGTCTAGTGCATTGCCTGACACAAAGAGAGGAGTATTTGTTGAAATAAGTAATTATTAATGGTAATTTTGAGATACTACAAGATTCCATAGTACTTACAATACTTGCTCTAAGCATTTTACTAGCCTCTCATAATTTTTCTAACAGCCCTGTAATGAATTGTTATTCCCATCATATAGATGAAGGTGCTCAGCAGTTCAGAAGATTGAGGTACCTGCTCTGCCCAAGAACACAGGGGTACTTGACACATTTATGATTGAAAGCTGGTTTGGTCTCAGACTGTTGTCAAGTTGTCATTTTTATTTCTGTGGTCCCTGAATTGTTCTGTTGTCCCACACTAGCCTGCAATTAATACCAAGTTTAAGAGGGAATGGGAGCTTAGCAAAAAAGAATCATTTGATCCCTACCACTGAGGGATTCCACTATAATCTTCCTGAGCTTCAAAAGGCTGTGTCATAGTAATTAGTAATTTTGCTGAGCCACCAGTCGAATCATAAGTGTGGAGAGGCTGTTCTGTGGGAATAAGTCACTCATGACTGAACCCAGCCAGCTCACCATAATTTTGCCATTCCTTGTCCTTTATGCAGTAATGCTTATAAAAAATATATAGTAGGAACAACCACTTCTGTGCAAAATACACTCCAGGTCAGCTGGAGGTCAGCTGTTCAGGGCTGACTAAGTTAGTTAAGGTGAAGCCATCTGATAAGTGACAATTCATATCCCAAGTTTTTTGCAGCAAATTTTATGATCAGGGTATTTGCAGATTTGAGGCCTCAAGATCTAATATCCAGTAAGGGCCTCCAGAATGTTATTTCACATATGAACAGAAGCTAGTAGGTGTGTATAGTATTATCATGGTTTTCTTTCCTTTTCCTTTTCTCTTTCCCATTCCCTTTCCCTTTTCCTTTCCCCTCCCCTCCTCTGTCCTCCCCTTTCTTCCCTCCTTCCCTCCCTTCCTCTCTTCCTCCTTTTGAATAATTAGAAGCTTTAGGATATCAGGCTCTGCCTTTATGTGTTTGATATGCATTCTGTAATTTAACCCTGTAAAGCAAATGATATTACCTCCATTTCACAGATTGGGAGAGTTAGATAATCAGGAAGCAGAGATTTAGCAGTATTAGTTTAATCAAGGTCATATTCAGCTAGAACTGGATGGAAGTGGGATTATTACACAAACATTCTGATCTCAGGATCCCTCATTCTACTCTTCTTCCTTTTAGCAGAAGAAAACAATAAGATAAGGCTAGGATATTTTTTCACAGTTAAGAGTTTGCGGGTTTTTTTTCTATAGAATCAAATGCCAAATGGAAATAAGCAACAAGGGGGAAAAAAAGGAAGATGTGATCTCTGATTGAGAATTAAAATGGAAACTGACTGGTTTCCATCATTTCTGATTCCAAGGTCCTCTGTTGGGCCCTCTTCACACAGAACAGCCCTAATGAGCTGAATATTTGTGTTTAAGAGCTTAAGCAAATGTGGAAGTTACCATTTGGTTTTCTGCTTCTGGAGTGTAGGAATCAGAATAGGTGTGACATTCCAATCTGAAGCCACCCTGAGCTGATGAGTTTTTTGAAAATTCAATGTGACCGTGAGATCCCTTTTATTTTATCTGAAAGCATGACATTCAGTGGTCAGCATAAGAACCACTGTGGTAATACCTCAGTTCTTTCCTCCCTTTGCAGATGCAGCCACGAAAATATCAACATGTCTAAGATTTACCTGGATTTTACCACCACTGAGTCACAAAAACAAAACACTACCACATTGGCACATCCTGTGGTTTCCATGTGGTCTTTCCCTAGAATTTTTCCAGCGTTCCTGAGAGTAGCTGCTTAGTTCTCACTGTGTTCCTTCTGAGGCTTGCCACCAGCTTGCTAAACATTCTGAAAGCTGGCTTTCAGCATTAAATACTTCTCCCCAGTGTGTTCAACTGTAACTTAAAATGAAATAGAATTCTGTTACATTGCTTATATGATTAACGTGTGCCTGTTTTGCTTTTTTGCGCTGTGTTCGAAATAGAAAAGGTTTCCTGACTTGTTTTTATAACCATTGAAGGTGACTTTAAAGTTGGCTTTTTTATTAGTAATTGTTTAATTTAGCATAATTACACTTTTACTACTATTTCACATCCGAGCAGATTTTTAAAGGGTTCTAATTTATCTTCCTACCCTGATACACTAAAAAATTCCTTCCATGTACAGAATATTTTTATTTTTTAAAATTGAGGGGCTCACTCTTCATTAGGAACATTTAAGTCAACAGTTTTTAAATTCCATGTATATTTTGTAAAATGCTTTCATGCTTGAAAATGACTTACAGGCTCAGATGAAAGCTCTTACATAAATGCAAATTTCATTTGATTATATTTCAGTGTCATCTTCTGTAATGACAAAGGTGGAATTCTTAGCTTAGGGGTAGATAAAAGTGACTTTGAATTTCTGACCTGGGCAAAAGCACTATGGTGACTGGTTTGTGTTAGAGGGTGAAATTCTTTCTTAGATGATGGAGGATGAGTTATGGGTTCATCATTGAGACAAATAATAACACTTTCACTCTGAGGGTTATATGAACTGAATCAACACAAGACTGGTTTCAATCACAATTAAAAGAAAACAATGGTTATTTTTTCCTTTTGTTCATTCTCTTCCTCTTCCTTGAAAGCCTTATACATCTTCATCTTCACCTGTTGGCCAACTCTGTCTTCTCTTGGACACTTCATTTGACTTAGTCCTTACTATGGTGTACTTACTCATGTACAAATTTACCCTCTGTCCTGTCTTGTCAGCTATAGTTTGAAAATAAAGTCTTGTTTCACTGCATGATACTGTGCGCTCATAGAGGGACAGTGTCATAACTACTAAGTGTTTATGTGTGGTGTGATGTATATATATTCATATAGTCATTCATATAGTTTATGCCTACCTGGGATCTTAGGTAATTTGGTTCAGTTGTGTTAGGGAAAATTACATTAAAATGAGGTTAAATAGTTTCTCCTAAAGGTTATGACTTGTGTGGTACAGAAAAGGCTAGAACTAGAAGTTGGACGTCCTAATTTCTAACCTTGTTCAATTTCCACTCTTTCTTTCTTGTATTGATTGAGCATCTACCATGTATCCGGCCCAATAACTGAACTAAGCATCCTTAAGGATTACGTAGTAGTTTTTCTTTTTTTTTTTGGTACTGGGGATCGAACTTACGTCCTTCCGCTTGCGAGGCAGGTGGTGGAACCACTGAGCTAAATCCCCGGCAGGATTATGTAGTTTTTGTGAAAGTAGGTCATGGATGGAAGGTTGCCCTGAGAAATTGACTTAGACTTGTAGGTCTTGGCATCATATTTATCTACCTTTATAATTTAAATGCAATTAAATCAGACATATTTCTTATATGCTCACTCTGTACAGAGCCCCAAAAGACATTAGAACTTGTCAGCCACAGCTCTTTCCATCATTGTGCAGTCTACAAAAGGGATAAAGTTAAAACATAACTATTAGCATTGAGCAAGATATAGAAGTCCCATGGATCAGAGGGTTCCAAGAGTACACATTTTTTTTTGAGAAGGAAATCAGGAAGAATTTATTGTGAGAGGACCTATGATACAGCCCCTGAATAAGAGCTCTTTAAAGAGAGTTGAGAAGTGAAGTGGGGAAGACATTCTAGATCCAAGAGAGGACAGCGAGGGTACACCAAAAGAGAGAATTATAAGAATTTAGGGGTGACAGACAATGATTACCTTGTACCGAAGCAGGGTTTTGGTGTCATTTTCTACACCATTGAGAACATAGTCAGTTGAATACCCTTAGAGCCAACTGGAAATGCAGATATTCTCTCTTGTTCATACTATTGGACCACATGACTGTTTTGTTTGGTTGCTGGCTATAGGAACTATTGCACACTACAACTCTAGTAGTAACTAATTCTTTAATTGCCTGGCACTTATTGAGGGCCAATACATATTTTAATCACCATAGTGAAAAGTGTTAGTGTTTTGAAACTGTTTCACAGAAAACAACTGCTCTAGAATAAAAAACTGAACTCTTTGCAACTGACGTGGCTGTGGTAGCCTAGTGAATATCAAATTCATGTTTCAAACACCACCTACAGTAACTTGTGTCATCATGGAGCTTTAAGCCAATTCAGAAAGGGGTCCAACCATTTTTCCTTGTACATAGAATAGTTTGTCTAAATATTGTGGTAAAGTGCTGAAAGATTATTTACTCAGCAGCATTACATTAACCAGTCCCCAGCAGTGCTGCCTGCTGTGTTCCAGGGTCTGTGCAGGAACTCACTGTTACTGGTCAGAAAATGGAGAAGTATCTTTTAGAATGAATGGTACAAATGAATGGCCTCCAGTCTAGTGTGTGTGTGTGTGTGTGTGTGTGTATTTATATTGTATTATTTATATTATTATTTAATAAAATAATATACATTGATTATTTATATGTTAAATATATATTTATCTTCATACAGTTGGCTAGGTTTAAGGTTAAGGATATTTCAAAGAAAAAAAATTTGCATTTTGGCTTCCCCTAAAAAAAAATTATGGAGGATCTGGCCATAATGGGCCTGCCTTCCATAGCAGCAGTTCTTTGGAGTTATGTAGGCACTGACCTCTTTAACCAGGGAAGGTATTTCCCAGTGTGTGATAGGGCCCATCACAACCTTTTATTGTATCTAGCCGCTACTTATTTCTGTGGTTTCCCAGACCTTAAGAACATCTAGTGGCCCTTACTTAACAGGGATTGTTGCCACCACAGATCTCTTTAGTCTCTATTAGCAATCTATGGCCCACTAGACAGTTGATTTTCTTCATAACACCTTGTGTCTGTGTAGCACTTTATCAGAATCATCTGGTGGTCTTCTTCAAAGATTGATTGCTGAGCCTTATCTTAGAAGTTTTGATTCAGTAGGTCTGAGGTAGGATCAGTGGATGTGTAGTTATTTCTAGCCAATTCCCAGGTGTCACTGATATTGCTGACTTGAAAACCACTGGCAGACAGTACTATAACTATTTGTGGCAAGCCACATGAGTTTGGGAGTGCTTTATGTGTTCTTCCCCACCAGAAATAACATCTGTAAAGATTAAGCTCCTTCCCGGGAACATCAGAAATGGAGTCAGGTTCCAGACTATGACTTTAGATGAAATCCAGCAGCAAACTACTCTTCATACATATGAGGAGTCTAATTGAGAATTCTTCCAAGGGTGATCATTGTCCTATCTTAGAACACAGAACTTGTTCATATTTAATGAACAAAGGCAAAAAGGGAAGGGTTGAAACTTGATTACTAGACATACCTGCTGAGGTAGGGCAGAGTGGAGGAAACTGCATATGGCTGGAGATGGACCAAGTCCATAGGCAGAGCAGATAGATGCAGGAGATTCAATGTGGAATGACAGGTGCCAGCCAACCAGAGCACAACATTAAATCTCATTGTGGAACCACTGATAGTATTTCTGAAAGGCAGGTTTGAGGGAACTGTGATTGAACTGTGATCTGTGGGGTGGGACTCAGAAGCAGGTCTCCACACTGGCAAGATCACTGGTAGCTTAAGAAGACAGATGAGCTGGACTTGAACTAATTATAGAAAGCAACTACAAGAACACATTTTCCACAGTCAGGTTGCAGAGTGGAGCTAGAGCTTGTCAGTAGATCTCATTATCATGGTAGAGCAGAACTAATAAGAAAGGGGATTTCTTAAGTCTCAAATGTGATGAGCTTCTTAAAATCTGAGGTCAAAATTAGTCTGTTGAAAAGGAACTCTTCCTACTTATGGGAAGTGAAAAAAGGTAAAGATTGGGATCCAGACAGGGCCTAACATGGAACATATTTATTAAAATTCTATTTACTTAATGCTCTATGAAATGAATAATGTGGCCGTGATGTAATCATGATAGCCATTCACTAAACTTGTTTAAAAGTTTGTAATTTTATACAAAGTCAGGACTGTTTTAGTAATTATCAGCCATTTATCTCCAATTTACAAGTTAATTAGTCATTATATTTATTTGCATATTTATATATATAATTTGCATATATACTACATTCAATGATAACTTATTTGATTGGGATTATTAAATAGTGATATTTTCTGGCTAATTTGAGTATTTTGTTTTTGCTTTTGAAACAGGATCTCACCGTGTAGTCCAGGCCTTGCCTTGAACTCACTATGTAATTCAGGCCAGCCTCAAACTCATGATCCTCCTGCCTTAGTTGCCAGAATGCTTGAATTACAAGCCTATGCCATGATCTGGCAGAGAATAAATTTTTTTGATAAAAATAAAAGTTTTGTTTTAATATTATTGACATTTTTTTCAAATTTCTGTTTTTCTTTGTAAATATGATATACTAAAATATAGGTCTTTTTTCATTCTTCAGCCTGAGAAATATTTTGGAAATTGGGATGTGTAGGAGTAGAGTGGGTATTATAATTTTATCAGATTAAATCATTAATATTAACTATTCTTCTGGTGGTTTTATGCTCTATCCTAAAAGTAAACTATAAAAACATCCTCATTAGTTGAGGATTTTGAGTTTCTCCTAAGATGGGCTATTGAGTACTTTTGATTATAATAAACTATAAACATAGAAAGGCTAATTATCCAATTAATAATAGTTTAGGATTATGATAATCACCTAAATACAGTGGTATTTACAGCAGAATATTCTCATTGTTCTGGTGGGAGAGCAGAACAATCCTCTTTCCTCTAGTTCTCTCTAATCAACTTTAAGTAACCTTGAGGTTTCCTCTAGAGAAGATTTGGGGCAAGATTTTCTCTAAGGGAAACAAAAAACATGATAAAGCATTACTTTATTATGAACCATCTTGTAAAACAGTCTATGAAGGAAGATGTTACTTGAGTTATGCACAAACCAAAGGCAATTTGAAAAGTAATGGCGAGTTGTAAAACTGCTGCTTTCTGTTGTTTTTTAAACAGGCTCATGCACAATTAGTTCGAGAAGTTGATGTGGAGAAGGTGTCTGCTTTTGAAAATCCATATGTAGATGCAATAAAGAGTTTGTGGAACGATCCTGGAATCCAGGAATGCTATGATAGACGACGAGAATATCAGTTATCTGACTCTACCAAATAGTGAGTATCCAGCCAGGAGACCTTCTCCATCTTTCTCTTTACTTTGATGTGAAATGTGCTGCACACTTGTAACTTATGTGATCTGTGCTATGTATAAAGCAATCAAACTTAACAGATATGATATAGGTATTATACTTGGGCCAAGCTCATAAATCAAGACTATAAGAGACTGAAATCATGAGTTAGGGAAAATATTTCTTTTACTGTTTTTTTCCTATTTGAAAAACAAGTGGAAGAGTCTAGGAGTCTTTTACCACCCCCTTCTCCTCCCTCAAATTGCAAACCAGTGATTCCCAAACACATACACCATTATGATTTGAAATCTTATAATAATAATTTTTATACAAATTGTGATAAGATCTTATTCATGTGCTAGAAAACACCTACACACATTAGAAATTATAAACAAAAATATATTTGATTATGGCTTCCTGAGACATAAAACTACCTAGTTGCCAGTTTTCAGACCCGGAACTTTGACTGTTTTTTGAGAACCACTATTAGGTTGATGGATGGGTTTTCTTTTGCATAAAAATTGTGAGTGATTTTCCATGCATTCCAGAATTATTTTGTAAGTTGTCAGTCAAATTCACATATCCTGAGAAGATTTGTGTCCTAAAGAGATCTATTCATTCTTTAGATTAAATCTTGCTTAACAGAAAGAAAGTAAAAATTTTGGCAATCATTAGATTAATGTAATCGGTGCAGTCAGCAATCCAGATAATGAGGCGCCTAAAAATGATGGATTTAAAGAAATTTGGGGTGAGGTGGAGGCTAGAATTTAGCCAGATTTCTGTCTCCATTAATTATGTTAAACCAGCATTTGCCTCTTGTTTTGATTCTGGCCAGACAGAAGAATGACTGGAAAATATTCAGCAGCCAGAGGCTAGTTCATATGATAAAGTGACCCAATAGATGAGAGCAGACCCTTGGGGAAAATGAGCCCCAGTGGCTGATTGGTATCACTCAATAATGCATCAAAGACCCAAGAGCTGTGTGCTTTATTTTTCCAGTAGTTATGATTTTGGTCTTCCAGGCATTTGTATAAGATAAGTTTTGATTTGGAGGAGCCATAGAAATGTTGCTTCTTTTATTCTTATGCTAAGTTTGAATCACATAATCCTGACATATGACATAAAATGTTCCATTTTTTTTTTTAGTAGCTTTACTCCTTTGTTTGCTTCTGAAATGTGTGCTGTACTCATTCCATCTCTTCTTCCTCCTTCCACATTTTCTCATTTCCCTTCTTGTTCCCAATCTCTCCTGCTATTTTGCTCACCTTTCATCTTTTCCACCCATCCTCTCTGCCTTTCTCCTTCCCTTCCTTCTTTCCTATCTCCTGAGCTCCTATTGTATGTTTCCGTGAGTACAGAGATGGAAAAGATGCATTCAGCTCTTGTCTGTTCCAAATTCTGCCCCCTCCACCTTTGACCAGCTGTCTGTCTTTTGCTTCCTTCCCCCTCTGTCCTTCTGTTTCCTTTGCCATTTAAAATTTCATCTCCCTTCCATGTCACTGTTGGGTTTTATCTGTCCTCCCCTGTTCCTGCTCAGTATGTCCCTACTTGTTTACTCCTCCACCTTAATTCTCTCTACTTCTCAACTCTTTTTCACTTCTCACATTGACAGTGCAATACCTTTACTGAGTAATACTCCATTTGAAAGTTTCGTATAAATATTTCAGAGTTATGTTTTTAAATTCTTTTACTTCTCATCATTTTCCTCCTAAACCTCTTTTTATATTTATTTAAAATCCCGTCTCTTCCCCTCCCGACCTCTTCCATTATTGAATATTGCCTATAATTATTACCCTCGTGGAGAGGTTTTCCTAGAGGAATCAGAGCTCTAATATCTATATATGCTTACCAGGGCTAGGTTCCTGAGGAGTCTGATTTGCCTCCTGTTCAGGAATGGATCCTCTGAGAAATTCCTTTGCACAGAAGTATCTGCACTGGCTACTGTGAATTTGTTCTTGAGATAAGCCTCCATCACCTCCAGTGACATTACTCTAGGGTAGATGACATGTATGAATTCAATATTGCTTTAGGGCAGAGTTAGCCTGGACAATTTTCTTTGTCAGTGCTGTGATCCTCAGAAAGCCACCATCTAAGAATTCTTCCAGTACAGGCTGAGTCTACCCTAGAAATAGGCTTGCTTGTTGAATACATTCCTTATGATAGAGCCAGACCATTAGGTGGGGCATATGGCCCAGACTAATCTAAAACTCATAGTTTAACTCTTCCCTAGTGGGACAAGGAGAAGTTGATTTCCTGAATTTCATATATGTAGGTATATACATCTACTGTATGTACATATATCTAATTCTTTAACCATATTATTATTGCTGAAATAATATTAAACTTGTCCTTATACCCTTAGACATTTCAGTATATAGTTCTTTATAAAATATATAAAATTAATACCTAAAATTAATAATCAGTACCTAAAATTAATAATCAGTTCTTCTTATTCTATACTCAGTTCATATTCAGATTTCCCAAATTCTTCCAAAATATTCTTTAAAGGTGGTTGATTTTTATGATTTTTAGTACTAAACATTAAATGTAGTTGTCATGTCTCTTAAGGCTCTTCTAGTTGAGACTTGTTTTGCATTTTAGTGGCTGGAGAGATTGCCCTAGATTTGCCTGATTACTTCATAGTAAAATTTAGCTTGCTCCTCTATTCCAGATTTACTATAAACTGGAAATTTCATTAAATACTTGATTACATTACGGGTAAATGTGGCAACTGGAAAGCATTATGTGTGATGTACTTTGGTTTACCTATCATTGGAAGATTTACCACAGTCTGAGGGTAGTGACCCCTTCATTGATTATAAAGCTGCAGTCTTAAGTTCCCAATCACTCTTCACCTGATGCTTTTAATTTCAGATGATCATCCTTGCCTGATTGACTAGGGTTGGTATAAGAATGATTGTCTACCTGTATCACTTGATTTATATTGTCACTCTTCTGTGAAATAGAAGGTACAATATATTTCCTAGTGGAAAGGTGTATGTTCCAGTCTTTTGTTTAAAATCAGTAATTTGTTGCATGGACTAAATAAATAAGATGGTAACGTTATAATTTCTTATCCAAACCGGGACATTTTGAGAAAGAAGGAGTTGCTGTTATACTGAAACAGCAAGCATAAACTGAGAATCTCCAGAGCAGCCCAGGTCATTTGGGTCACCTTACCTAAATGCAGCCTGGGAAGACTGATTGGTTGGTTTGTTTCCTTCCTTTTCTCTGGAATTGTTTATTTGAAGAAGGGTGGAAACAATTGATTTCTGCCAGTTACTTAAGGGGCAATATGGGGAAACTTGAGTTAACTGCCCCATGTTTCTGGCCTCTTCCAAGGATAGTGCAGCACTCTTGATGGACCAGGGCTCATGCAATCTGGCTGAACTGCCTTAATCCCTCCTGTGCCAGGAGGCCTGAGAAGTAGAGTTACCTTATTCTTTCTGATGTGAGTTCTGGGGACTTTTACTTTTTTTTTGCCCAGTAACCTTCTCAACAGAGTTAGGCCCCATGGTGCCTTGGATCAGTCATTACTGCTGAGTTCTGAAGGTTTCTCCAGGATGGTCACAGTAGATGCCCTGTACCCATGGAGATAGAGGTCTGAGATATTGAACATCCCTGATTCCCAACACTGAACTCATTTTCATAGAATAACTCAAAATAATTCCTTTCTCTGTATTCAAGATAGCTGTTACCCCTTTTCCTTTCAGATATTTTTGTGTATGTTTCCCTATGGATCTTGAGTATTTATCTTGACTCCCTTCCTTAATATGACGTTTCCATGTCACTGTTTTCTGTCTTTTAAATAAAAATATACTTCATTGATATTTTGGATTTAATTCATTTTTTCTTCCACCTTGCTTTGGACCTAATTTCTTACTCAAAGTTACTGACCTACAGAAATCTTTCTGAAGTCAAGGTCAACTTCTGAGTACTGACCACAGTGGCAGTTCTTCAGTTTAGATTTAGGGAATATGTAGATGTCAAATCTGACTTCACAAATAATCCATGAAATAATGGATGGTTAATTGTCACTATTTCCATGACCATTGATCACTGCAGATCAACTGTGAATTTTCAGAGTTGAAGGTATTTGGGGTTTTTTCCCCTTGTTTTTAAGGTCTGGTATCTAAAAAGCTGTGTTACCAAAAACAAAAAATAGCTACTATTTATTACACTTACTATGTGTTATATTTTATGTGTGATAATTTACATACTCTATTTCATCTAATCTTCAAAGTCTCCCACCATGGTGCATATTTCTTATCATCCCCTTCTGATAGAGGAAGAATTTGGGGCTCAGGAAGATTGAGTAAGTCATTCATGGTCACACAGGTAGCAAGTGATAAGAGTAGGTATTGAATTCAAATTTGCTTATTCCAGAGCCTAAGCTTTTTAACTACTGTGAAATAAAACTTTACCCAGGGTAGATGGATGGAAGATAGTTACACAGGTAGATAATTGATAGTTGTTAGATAAATAATAAACTCATAGAGAAATATCTATGGGCAGCTATTGCATAAAAAATAACTTACCAGACAGGAATTTAGCTCAGTGGTTCCACCTCCTGCCTCGCAAGCGCAAGGACCCGAGTTCGATCCCCCGTACCAAAAAAAAAAAAATCACTTACCATGAAAGATGCAGGTTATTAATGTTTATCAGTGTTGTCTATAAATAATTTCATATTTATAAGGTTGAGAGGAACAATTATATGAAATGTACTGGAAAACAAACACAAAAGGTTTTTGATTATCATCATCAGAACTTAGCTATGTTTAGCTAAGTGCCAGTTATTCATATTAACATAGAAGATGTTCCACACGACAAATATTTCAGAAGTATTCTGAATTGTAGCCTGCAGTCTTTACTGCCTCCCCATCACTTTTTTATTGGAGCCAGTATTAAGGACACAGTAAAGTGATTTGAGTTTCCCTACTTTTGCTTTCATTAGGCAACTTACTAGCAAAATATGCAATAAGATGGCTCAAAGGACAAGCAGCAGTAGCAGAAACAAAGAGATGAAAAAGTGCAGAAAATGGATGAACAGTTTGGGATAAAATTGCAGTTATCTTTAAGTTGGTACGCTCTTCCAAATGTATAAATTGAAAGAAGAAAGAGCATTCTAGGATCCTGGAGAGTTTGTAGGTTTCTTTACTAATTGTTTTATTATTGATAAAAAGCCCGAGGCCTCTTTATATCTTTAGATAAAGAGCAGAATAAGCAGATGGTTGTAGGTTTTCTTTCCTGGGCTCACCACCCATTTCAGTGCACTGAGACATCAGGTCAAATGAGCTCACTGCCTACAGAACCAAAAGCACCCTGACTTAACTAGAGAACACAAATCACAGTCACACTGTCATGCATAAAAACATCCTCACACTGTAGGTTTTGGCTACCGACTGCCTTAAGAAACCTAATGTCTAATGTCTAATCTTACTTTACTTAAGTTCCCTCCAGATATGCCAGATACTTTGAAATTTCCACATGGACCAGAAACCATAAATTCAGAATGCACAAGAAATTAGCCTTTTGGCACAAGTGAACATTGGCATTTATTTACCTATAGCCTCAGGTTTACATTTTTGAGTCTGATTATGCTATGTTAATTTAAAATGCAAAAAGAATTTTAGAATAGGATAAGGCATCCACCTGACTTATGGCCAAATCTTTGAATAGGCATCATACGGAAAAGCTGCTACCTGATGAGTCATATTCTTGAACCCTAGGGTAAGTTGTTTAGCTCTCTGGCCATCCTGACTTTTCCCTTTATGTGATGATAAATAAACTTTTAAGCATGCTCCAAGCTCTTGAAGTCAGGAAAGATGATTGTATGAGGGGATTATTAGATGAGGGTCCAGCTATAGATATAATTCCTTGTGCTGCTCACCACCTCCTGGGGCTTGGAACTAATTAAGCCTCACTTTTCCCCAAACATAGCATGTGATATGTAACCTTTAATTTGTCTTCTAAATTCAAGTCTCCTGATTCCATTGCAGTACAATACCTTTATCTGAGAAGTCGTTATCCTATGCAGCCAAGTGAAAGCCTGACACCCCAAAGTTACCTGGAAATGTAATGAATAGAGAAATTACATGGTTAAATTATAAAAGCTGCCCTCTTTAGTGTAAAAGAGTGCCATTGATCTTCAATGGGTTTGCTCTCTTTCAGAGAGCTAAATTAATAACACGGGTTACCATTTTTTCACTTGAGTGATTTATTTACCTTTATTCTAATTTTGTCATCTAATGGACTACATCTTCTACTACATTTTGCAACAGTAAAATAAAGCAAGCAAAACCCCTGCATTTGTCTTTGACGGTGAACTCTGATGATTCGAGGTCTTTATTATTTCCTTTTCAGGATGCTTGGATCTCACAGAGATGAAAAAAAGTATCACAGAGATGAAAAAGGTTTAGATGTGCTTACCTATTCTCTAATCTGCAGTAGAGAACAACACAGGGGAAAAGGTTTGGATTGGCTTCTGTTTGCCGTTCATACAGTTTGCCCGAAGGCCTGCTGGGTGTGGGAGACTGGCTTCAGTTTGTCTATTAACTGTCTGTTCACATGTTAGCAAGACTTTTGCTCCTTCAATAATTTGATCTTTTTATAGTCCTCTCCACAATCTTTACTGAGGATGTTGATGTGCCCAGCTAAAACCTCTGGTACTGTTACTATAGAACAGAATGATCCACTGCCTATTTTATAAATAAAGTTTTACTGTAACACAAATGTGGGCATTCTTTTATGGGTTGTCTTTAGGTGCTTTTGCACCCAGCTACAGAATCAGATAGTTAGAAGAGAGACCGTGCAATTCACAAAGCCTGAAATATTCATATATAAACAAATAATTTCAAATTCCTTCTATAGAACAATGAAAATTGAAAGGCAATAGCACTCTGCTTTCACCATTTAGGTAGGCACCTAGCTTAAGACTCTGATGCTCTTCATTTAAAAATTAATGTATTTAAAATAAAGTGCAGAGAAAGACATGTATATATCAGGCTTTGTTTTGAATTTTTCTCCCAATCCTTAATGTAAAGATCGTGCTATAACTTTTAAAGCCATACAAATACGAGTCCTAAACTGTGGACTTAAAAGTAGGTGTGTAAATCTTTGTAATCAGTATTATTTGGAAAATAAAATATAGCAACCACACACAAAAAAAGACTGATGCTCTGAATTAACCTGGAGATAAGTTTTACAGTATGGAAAGAATGGATGGTGTGCATTCCTTCACCAGTCTTTTGCAGGATGTAACTTTTGGTGGGAAGAGAGCACAAAAAGCTGTAGATTGTATTCCCTGGGAATACCTCTAAATGCCATGAAAGAATATCTAGTGCTAAAGATAATGCAGATGACTAGAAATATTCATTGAGTTGATTTGGCCTCTGAGAGCAAGCACTGTGACTATGTATCATGACGTTTGCCCCACATAGTGTTTGATGTTATGCCGCAACTGATTTAGTAGAGTCTAATAGGATATAGTAGTCAGTTGAGGCAAAGGTAGGATTGACAGGTTTTTGTGAGAGCCACATAGAACATATGCTTGACTAGATGATAGCCACCTCCAATCACAGGCGGGCCCAGGAACCTCTCTTATTGTCCTATAACCCAAAAGTTCATGCAGCCTCCATTTTGACACCCTGCCCACCAAGCAGCCTTTGGGCACTGATGGCTGACTCCTATGTGCTTGTTCATTATCACCATGTCTTCTAATTTTAAGAAATGACTCCAATTTTGATTTATAATTAGTTCACAGTGAGTTAGGATGAACAGCTTCCCCAGGACCTGATCATCCTTGTCCAAATGGAATGCTCAATCCTACAGAAGCTGTATCGAACTTAAAGTAACATGACCAAGGAATACTCACTTAAATGACAGACCTTGTGACAGCTGACTCTTGGCTAGTCACCAGAACTCCTGTATAACTCACATCGTATCTGCACTGTCCATGGTTATTTATGGTATAGTCGTCTCACTGCCAGAGTACAATCTCTTTCAGGAGGGTATTCTTGTCCTTTTTTTCTTTTTTCTTGTACTTCATCTTCAGTGCTAAGCAAGTGTCTAGGTCATTGTGGGCTTCCAGGAAAAGCTGTAAAATGAGTGAATAATACAAGAATAAGGAAAGTCTATGCCTTTTGTAATTTCTTCTCATCTCTCTTACCTCTTCTCTTTTCTGTGCATTCAAATGCCGTTCTGTCTGCACAGCATAACTCACCCCCCTCCCCCACACACTGTTCTCTAGTGACTGCAGTTCATAATCATCTCTCCCTTCTTATTGCATTCATAGTTAGCAGCTCACAATTTGGCACTTAATTGTTTCTTAATTGATTCATCTGTGCTATCTTTGCTTCCCAGATAGTCTGATATCCCTAAGGGCAAAGAATATATTTTTACGTATTTTGTACCAGCTCCCCATGCCAACCCTTCCTTCTATCCAGCACACACACTGCATTAGAATTTAACATATAACAAATTATCAGTAGGTAGGTGTAAATTAACTGAGTTCTGCATTGCCATTCCATTTCAAAGCAGGCAGACTAGACTAAAAAGTCTTCTGCTATTTCTTGATATATTTTAGAATTGTGTCAAAATTGGTCAACAGTTGAGTTAGTTATATGAAAGATGAATAAAATAAAGCCTAACAGGCAATTTTATTTATTTGTTTATTTTAAGAGACTTGGGTCTCATTATGTTGCCCAGGCTGTTCCAAACTCCTGGTCTTAAGTGATCCTCCTACCTCAGCTTTCTGAATGGCTGGGACTATAGGTATATACCATTGGACTGGCTTAGTTTTTAATTACAAGATTGATTTATTTGTTTGAGCAACTTATCACTGTGAGCACAGTCCTGGCCCTGGCCCTGGGGTGTTCCTGGCCCTTTCACCGGTTGGCATTCACAGACTCTCTATGATAGCCGTTAGGAACTACTGAGACTCACAAGATACTGACACTGTTTTCCAAATGCAGTAATAGGATCTTTTTAAGAGATACTCAATTTAGTTTTAAAAATCTGATTTTCTGGATTGGCTTAGATCTTTGGTATAGGAAAATTAAAATGCATGCTCTCTAAGACTTATCCCACAGAATAGTTTACATTGAACAGTTCTCATAAATCTGAGATTGTAACAACTGCTACACTGGGTGGTCTTTACTTTACACCTGGAATTTTATCCGAAAAGCTTACTTTTTATGAACACATTACCTATAAGAAGTGCCTGAACTCTAATCATGGTGTACCCAGTGGTAAAAAAGAAAAAGGAAAGTTGAATTGCCCTCTTCTGAATGAGCTGTTTGGAGGTGGATGTGTTTGTGTAATGTACACGTAATTCCATACAGCTAACCAGCCCAACCAGACTGTGACCTGCTCAGATGAGAGATCTGCTAGAGGAAGGAAGGACTTGGCTGGGTCACAGTGCCAAAACCCCAACTTGACTGTGTGCTCGGAATAGCAGTTATATAGAACTATTACTATTCCTTTTTTTTTTTAAGTTCATTTTGATGAATTTTTTTAACTTTATTTCTCTTGGATCTTTGTGGTCATATAGCAGCTGTAGAAAAACTGCGTATTTTTGGTTTCTCCTTAGCTTCTGCTGCTTTTAACAGTGTCAAATATAATCTCATGGCATGATCTAGCTTTCAATTCCCCACAGACTGTTCCTCTCACAATGAGGTCTTAATTTTTTTAAATGAAGTTGACCTAGTTTTACCAACCTTTTTTAATAATTAAAAATGTGAAAACCTACCCAGAATAATTTTCTGTGCCATAACTTCATCTTAATATTGAACTTGAACTTAAGAACAGTTACAAATGCAGTCTGGCCATGGGAGGCCCTTACACAGGCGTTGGAGAGTGCCCAACCTACACCTGATGCATGCTGCACTGAATGCCCCAAGTTGCTATTTTCATTTCTCTTATTAAATAGGTTTGGTTGGATTTGCACCAGATGTCAGAAATTTCTTTCTTCCACGTACTACCTACTTTTTCTCTTTTGGTATAATTGCTGAGGTTTGTATAACTCTTTTATTTTTTAAAAATTTTTTAGCCCTAGCTGTCATGTGACATATTTTGCTTGTCAAATCATGTCCCTAAATGTTGTTCTGTGTTTCCTTCATTTAAAAAAAAAGCACTTGAATTTTTAATTTTTATGCTATTCTTGGTTTAGATTTCAGTTATCCTTCTAGTCACAGGTCATGAATGTTTCTTTTTAGTTTTAAAAAGATTTTTTAAAATAAGTTCTCATTACATGTCAGATGGGAGCATAAGTTAAATTTGAAGGTCAACTCCAAAGCTGTTAACTGACAAACTCTTACCAAATTAAGGAACAATTGGAATTTTAAAAACATATCCAAATAGAAAGATGCCATATTTAATTTGATCAGGCATATTATTTTTGTGAAGTTTAAGCTTTTCTAATTGTTTTTAATCACGTAAAGTTGTGGTTTATAGTCCTTTTCTGAATTTATTTTTCTACAGCCAGAGATAATCCAGAAGTTAAATGTAGAAAGAATGTAGTGGTTACAAAATGTGAATTAGTTAGCATGATTTCCCCATACTTGGTGTACAATTTAGTCATGCTGCTTAATGATGTTTTATGGATTATTGGTAAAGATTAGAGATTATGTAAACAAGTGCCCAGGAAATTACTGTATCCAAAATACAACAACCTTTATTCTGTTCCTGATAAATTCCATTTCTCCTTTTTATATAGCCCCTTTCCTCTCACAAGTAGGTAAATTCCATGTGAAAGCAATGAATCTTATCCAATGAATCTTCATATACTTGACATCCACCCTAATGTCTCAGTCAAACATGTTGTTAAACTCCAGATGACTCTGCGTTTTGCTTGTGATAGAAAAAGAAGTGCCAAAATATTACTATCCAAGCCCCACTATTGCCTCACTTTTCACAGAAAACCATCAAACTGTATTTCTCCCATTAAAGAGATTATATCAGGAATGTTTGTTATCAAGGTGCTACCTTTGCAGTTTGCACTGGATTAGACAGAACTTCAAAGCCTTGAAACCCTGTCTCCAGCAGGTATAAGTTGAACATGTAAATTACATCAGTCTGAGGCCAGGACCTAAAGAAGACCAGGAACTACATCTGTTTCCTAAATGAAGTTAAGCCAGTAATGCCTTTCCTTCCTGTGTTGTCTTTAAATTTGTCAGAGGCATTTTATTTCAGAATTTAGTTTTTACATAATGCAGACCAGTAATAGCCCAGAGAAGTAAATACATAAAGATGAGTAGCTAGCAACCTCCTACTCCTATGTTGCCTCCTAAAGAATATGAGCTGCCTTCCTACCTACTAGACCACTTTCCAGGGAACAGTTGTAAGTGTCACGAGGCAGACCTGCTGTGTGTGTCCCAGGTCCTCAGCCAAGAGTTGGTGATAAACCTGTGAAAAAGCTAGTATGCATCTTACCACTGAGTTTGAGAACCATAACAGACCTGGCAAACACATGTTGTTGAATGTTGAATTTTTTTTTATTATCACGTATAAATTATCAAATGTTAAATGTCTCTGTGCAATGGAAAGTCATAGCCCATAAAGGGATTGGAGTAAGGTAAGTTTAAAACAGCGAAACCTCCTTTTTTGAACATAGTCTTAAAAATGGCTTGTCTCCTAGATAATTAAATCCCATGTACATCATGTCAACCTTCTCTCCCTGACATCAGCCACTTGTTACATAGACAGTGTCTTGGAAATGTACCTGTGCCTATTGCTATAGCAACACTCTAAGAATGACCTCAGCAGCCACTCAGAATCATTCCTGCAAAACAAACTATGGCTATAATTAACTCCCTGAATTTACCCTGCAGTATAAATTTGTTCAGACCTTGGTGTTTCTTTTTAAAAGGTGAAATGAATAATCCAGTGAACTCCCCTCCGTGAAATACTTTAATGGAAGGTACAGTTCAGAGGTTTTTCTATATTACCTTTTCTCAAGTGTGTCAAACATTAACAAATGAGAGGATGTGCTAGTCTTACCATGCCAGAACGCCATCTCTAAGGGAACAGAGTGGCTTTTTTTCCTCTCAGCAAATGTGAAATACAGAAAGTACTGGGAGGATGAACTGGGCCCTTTGAGCCCAGGGCAGGGAGAGCAGGTGGAATTGCTGATTCTGCAAGCAAATTCTCTCCACATCAGTCCCTCTTTGGCAATGAAAAATGATAGTTCTTCGTCATCTCCACACTGTACCTGCTTCACAAATTACATCTTCAATCTTGTGTAGCTACCCAGATTTTGCACTGGAAGAAAAGTAGTTTGTATGTCTTTTGATTGGTTGAGGAGTCTGTTGTTTTGTTTTTCTTTGCCTTGTTTTGGAGTGTGTCGTAGATGTTGTATACTGTAAATAGCAGAGTTGGGTGCAATTCCTTTCAGAAAGCCTTTTTGTTAAAAATTCAAACTTTTTACACCAAGTGAAGTGTTTTTCTCTTCACCATGCAACTGAGGGAAAGGAAAAAAGAATGTCAAGCAGGAACTGACACTCGCTTTCAATTTAATCAGAAGTATTTGGAACATCCTTAAAGAACATTGCCTTGCAGTGAAGTATATTGGTACCATGACAGTGAACAGAGCCTGTGAAGCTGCATATACTCAGTGTTGTTATTCTGTATGAACTATACTGCCATTGAAAATGCGTACAAGAGAAAGAGAAAAATATTCTTAATGTCTGAGTAGGACACTAAATTCATGGAGAGATACCATTGGCAATTTTTTAAAAGTCGCTTCTAACTCCTTATAAATGGTTTTTCAGTTGCAGGTGTGCACCTGGATTTCATCTTATCCAAGTATGTTTCTCAGAGAGCTTAGTGCATCCTTCTAGCTATCAGTGCTCCTGCTGTGCAGTTTAACAATTAATCTCCCACCTCACATGCTTCCCCCCCCCCCAAGGATTGAACCCATGGCCTCACCTGAAGTAAATCCCAGCCTCCTACCCCACTTTGTGGTTCTAGAAATTGAACCCAGGGACTTTGTATGGAGCTACATCTCCAGCCCACCCCACCCCACCTCCACACACACAGGATCTTGCTTAGTGGCTCAGGTTGGGCTCAAACTTGTGATCCTCCTGCATCCCTCCACCTCGAATTTCAGCAAGTGCCACCATGCTCAGCAGCATGTGCTGCTTCATTAAACTCTTGCAGGCACATATCTGTTTTTAAATGGAATGTCAGTGAGTAATCTGCTCGGTTCATCTTCAGGATGCAGAAAGCTACAATTTCCCTTTATCTCACAGTACCTTGTATTAGCAGTCCTCCATTCTTAACTTTTGTGTATGGCAGTAAGTGAATAGAAGTGGGCAGTGTATTTTCTGAGCCTGTTTGCCAGTGTAATTTTTAAAATTTTTTCTCCACCTGACTTAAGTTCTTGTGTATAATAGTTAAATTAATGATGATTTTACAGATTTCAGAATGTATGTTTAGGTTTTTCAAATGAAGGTACCGATACATCAGAAAACTCTATCCATATAGAGTAGCCAGTTGACTTTGTATATATGATGTGATGGGCTTGGTTTACCCATAGAATGGAATGTAGATAAACTCCCAGAGCATGGGCTTATTAACCTTATCAGACAACTCCTAGACTGTGCCAAATAATTTACTAAACTCTTGGATGTATTTGTGTTTGTGCATTCTCTCAGCTGATTCCAGTTAGTCAGTAGAGCGCTGCCAGCTAGAAAATCACTCGTGTCTGGGATAAGACCTCTGCAGTATGAATTATTCAATTTGTACTAGCAATTTCTAGGCTGATACATTTTTGTCTTAAAAAGACTGATACAGTACCAAAGAGGCAGTAAATTTATTTCTTTCTTAAAGTCAGACTTAGCACTATTAATTTATGATTCCACAAATCTTACAGACTTAGCATATTTCCCCTTAACACACAAGTCTCAAATTTAAGCAAATATTAGTATGGAAATACCACTAGTAAGAACAGAATTTAATGCTGCAACTAAAACACAGTGTAGCAAATCCATCCACCCAGCAAATGTTCATTAGGTACTGTTTGCTTGGCACTAAGGCAGAAATAAAAATGACTAAGACAAAACTTTTACCCTAGGTAGATCACATCGACTGAGTACAGTATCTGTGGTATTGGTGATTGTATTTGCTGTGTACCAGCGTTCCCTGTTACTTATCTTAGAATTCACTCACTTGTTTATGGTCCTAAAGGAGCTGAGTACTGTATCTGACTCCTTCCATTTTAATAATGGTTCAATGTCTTCTCTAAACCTTAGTCACAAGTTAGTCACTTTGTGTATACACAGTTGTGTGTTTTGAAACATGTCTTTGTTCCATCTTCTCCAGGGCAGAGGAGAGCATCTTGGAAATCATAAAGATAGCAATCAAAACATCATTTTCACCTGGTTGTCGTCAATCCTATCAAATTATGTCATTTTTAGCATTGTAAATTATGCTTTACACTTTGAAAGATTAAAAAGTAAATAGAAGATTTTGAAAATACAAAATTATACTGATGTGGAGCACAAGTGGTTGCCAAGGGTTCAGGTTGGCAGGTGCAACAAGGCAGTTTCTTTGTAAGATTGAATAGTTCCCTTGATTGTAATGTTGATTGCATGAATCTCTACATGTGATACAATCTCAGAACTAAATACTGCTCCAAATATATATGCATACATGTATATCCATGTGGATATATGCATACATATATACATATGTGCATATAGGTGAACTCAAAATGAGGTCTATAATGTAGCTAATAGTATTATATTATTCTTCATTTCCTGATTTTGTAAGATGTCATCATTAGGGGAAGCTGGGAGAAGGATACAGGAAAATTCTCTGTAATATTTTTGCTACTTCTTGTGAGTCTAAATTATTTCAAAATAAAAAGTTTTTTTAAAGAGGACAGAAAAATATCATGACCAGAGATGTTTCAAGTTAACTTGTGAACCTCAACATTGAGAATATCTGACCTTATATTATTACTATAATAACTAGAAATTTTGTGGCTTTACTTTAATCATGAATGACTTAGGCTTTGGATAGAATTTGGGACAGAGTATTCTGCTATCTTCTCTTAGGGGAATAAGGAAATTCATTCCAGGAAAAGACAGCAACGTTCTGCAAAAAAGAAACACCCTGACCTTACGTGTAACTTTGCAATCTGTTTATTTATACAAATTAAGTATGTATAAATAATTTAGAACCATTTGTTTTAAACTCCTGCTTTACCAACCAGACCTACTAAATGAGTAGTGTAGGAGACTACATAATTTGAATTTCTTAACCTTTACTTTTTGAATAGGTTCTAATTGATAGACAAAAAATGAGAGATGTAGTGAATAAATTAACCATAGAGTGATAACCTGCTTCTGAGTAATGGAAGGTTGGCTTTATCTTTGTTTCCCAAACTTCTCTTACCTCTTTCTCATATTTTTTTCTTCATTTCTCTTATGATTCATTTTGCCCTTCTGTTTCCATGGATTTGGCGTGATGATGTCACTGACATTCTCATTGTATTGTTCCTCTCTAGCTATCTGAATGACTTGGACCGCGTAGCTGACCCTTCCTACCTGCCTACGCAACAAGATGTGCTTAGAGTTCGAGTCCCCACAACAGGAATCATTGAATACCCTTTTGACTTACAAAGTGTCATTTTCAGGTAGGAACTGAATCCATAAGACCTACTTTTTCTGTTTTTATGCCTTGAGTGCATTTGATGAACTCTATAAATATTGAGATCATGTGTAGGGTTTAAAATGACATAGCCTTACGTGAGTTATTATCATTGGAAACACAAATGAAATAATATATCCCAGAAAGAGGAAGCAGAAAAAGGATATACTGGGGGATTTCTCATCAATTTAACTTATCAAGCAATTAATGAAACCTTAGTTTGTTGGTGGTTAAGCAAAATCAGTTACTCAAACATCGGTCCTAATTATGTTTCTTTAATCATTTAACTATAGGGACAATGGGTATATTTTATAATTTCATAAAATACGATCTTAATACCCTATCATAGTAGAATTTATATGTTTTTAGAAGCTTTCATGTTAATATTTCCTCCATATTACCTGGCACCAATGAAAAATTTTTCAGTAGCAATAAAACCAAGTTTCTTGAATTTTTTTCAAAATTCATGATTTTGAAAATGAGCTAATTATCCTACTCTATGTAGCAAAATAGGATGAAAACATAGTACCCCCTTTTTCACTGCTACTGTTCTGTCTGAATAATACTTCAACAGAACTGTTCTATTTTTTTCCTAAGATGAGAAAAAGTAAAAATACTGCTGTACTTCTATTTAGTCTCTTATTACACAATCATTCAGTTGTACTGTTAGGAAACAGGACACATGGTGCGCTAAGGAATGAACCCAGGTGAGTCTGTATTTGAGTTGAGTGTAAACACCCAAGAGAGCCTACTTGCTGAATATAGATGTGTACAATACCAGATTGTGAAGTAAGAGTTACTCAGCAACTTCTCTTTAACTTTGTGTGACTGTTTAATCGGCACTCCATCGTTTCTTGCCAAAGCACCATTTTTTTAATCATCCCCTGCCCTTGTGGGCAATCTGTTACTCGCTGCTCTAAAAGATACGACCTTAAAATGGGTGGAATTTTGAAAATGTTCATGAGCCTCAATTTATTCATCTGTAAAATGGTTGTAGCTCTGGCCTGCTGTACTTACAGCAGTTGATAACATTTAGAGATCTTAAATTTGAGACACCCAAACTCTTTTCCTTTTACAACCATATTACATGATATTTTCAGAATTCACATAGCATTTTATGGTGACTTTCACATTCCTATAGCTTCACAATTAGTTCGGAAACTAGATTAGTATTACATCTTACTTTCT
Organism: Heterocephalus glaber; assembly: GCF_053883595.1. Lineage (NCBI taxonomy): Eukaryota > Metazoa > Chordata > Mammalia > Rodentia > Bathyergidae > Heterocephalus > Heterocephalus glaber. The sequence continues at coordinate 60,907,270 of NW_028258317.1, read as the reverse complement.
CTGCATTTTGTGCACCAGCTTTTGAAGGATATTTTTTGTCATTACAGTAAAAGCATGATTTCCTACTGCCATCAGAAGTGTCCTATGGGGTCCTTTGTGACAGGATTTCATAGAACAAGGAGTTTCTGTAAATGGCAGTATTTTATGCACATGAGAACATTAGAAAAGAGCCAGCATTTTAGTATTTCTCAAGACTTAAGAATTCCAGTTTTGATGTCTGCAGTTCTCTTTGGAACTATCATTTTGCCCCTCAGATTTCTCTTTTGTGCATTTGAAGCCTTTTAGAAGCAGTTACTATAAGCTGCTTAGGTTCTTAGTTTGGGCTTAATTCTGTTAGACAGGAAAACACCAACAGCAACTGTCAGTTTTCAACAGATGCCTAAAGAGGCTTACTCTAAACTTTTCTGGTTAAACCTCTCATTCTGATTGTTCTTTCCTGTGAACGTGTACATTTCAGTGAAGCAACAGATTCAACAATTTAAAGAAATTTTGATTCTAGGCACTGTTAGATAATTTCACATGCACACACACACACATATATGAAATCATTCACATTTTTTGATGTCTGAGTGAACTAGACAATGAATTGATGTGTTAAAAAACAAATGACAGCCTCTGTGTGGCGTCTCTCTCTCTCTTTCGTTTCTATTTTTGAGATGGAGTCTGGCTATCTAGTTGAGGCTGGCCTTCAACTCACAGTGATCCTCCTGCCTCAGCCTCCCAAGTGCTAGGATTACAGGTGTGCACCACCACACCTGGCTATCTTCTAGCATCTTGATATCTTTATACCATGCTTCATTTCTAGCACATTAGCAAGTTGGTTTGTGCACAAAGCTTATTATACCAACTTCCTTGACATGGCTGGGCCTGTCTTAAATTATCAATACTGGGAGGAGAAAAAAGCTGAAAATATTTACTGTACTAATGAAGAATAAGTAGGGTCCACTTTGCATTTAGTTGAAGCATCATATGCTACTGAGATGTATAGCATCTTACGTCTTTTCAATGTAATCATTCCTTTTATCTTCAAGAAATACATGAGTATCTTCTGCTTTTATGGGAAAGGTTTAGGATTTGTCATTATGGTTTAACACAAAAAAGACTCATTTTTGTTCTTGACTCTTTGGTGCTTAATTAAATGAAATACTATCTTGTGTGGCATAGATAAGGATCTTGTTTACAAAATTATAATTTTATAATTTATTACCCAGAATGTATTGATTTTCTGTAGGTAACAGAAAATTAGTAGATAGTCAAATACTGTATTAATTAATTTAGAGAACCATTGACTTTCAAGAGAATTTTTTCAAAAGTGTGTAAGTAGTGCTGTATTTATATTGATGTTTTAAAGTTTTTCTTTACATATCATTAATATGAGTATTGTTAACCTTGCAGAATGGTCGATGTAGGAGGCCAACGATCAGAGAGAAGAAAATGGATACACTGCTTTGAAAATGTCACTTCAATCATGTTTCTAGTAGCACTTAGTGAATATGATCAAGTTCTCGTGGAGTCAGACAATGAGGTAAGTGCTCTTCAGACAGGCAATGAATTATCATTTTATTATTGGCTAGAAATAAATGACAGGAAGTATGGTGTGAGGAGTGAGGTATGTAATTTTGTCTCTACTACGGAGGGACTTCATTGCTTTTTGACAGTTAATTTTAGGACTTTTTAAATAATGAAAGATAATCCTATGGAACCACATGATATACTTAGAGTGATAAGCTTTTCTGTCAGATATTTGAGCAGCTCTGTGCGCTCAGATCTAATTAGATCCTGTTTGATACTTTTAACACGGTGCAGAGGTTCTGAAAATGAAAATAACGTAGAAGTCCTATGGCTGATCACTAGTTCATTTCATAGCTTTCTTCCTAAAGGATAGAATCAGGAGTGAGTCACTCTATTTTGTTTTGTTTTGATTTTCTTTAAATCATTGTGTGATGAGTGGGTCCCAAAGAGTACTGAGAACTTCTTTTGGCAAATGAGTAACTGCAGCTGCGTTCCAAATCACTTCACGAGGGAGCCACAGAAGGTGTTGGTGACATGGCCTTTCTACTCTTAGAGAATTCTATAGTCTATTTTGTAGTTTTCTCTCTACCGAGCACAGAGCAATTGAAGAATTGTTCTCAACATGCCTGTCTGGAGAACTCATTCAGTGGTGCGATCTCCTTCCCATTGCATAGAGCCTTCACGGGTATAAATGTGGATTTTGTGGATGGTAAAGGCTTGATAATGAGTCAGATTTGATTGTGGAAGATAATTAAGGGGTGTAGAAAACTGTGTTTTTGAGCTAGAGTTGCACGCATGTGTCAGAATGAAGACAGTAACATTGTTGATCCTGTTAGCAGTGAAGCTTGCAGACTGCTATCTCAGTATGTATTAAATATGCCCTTCATGAGGTGGAAGACACAAGGAAGTTAATATCTTCAGTAGCTGGTTAAATAAAATCTGACATATTAAAATATACTTTAAGCACTGTGCATTTTTTGAATTCATATAAATTCCTGACGTTTTAAGTCTTTAAAAAATATTTTTGCTTATTTTTTTTGTAGGTCTTAATAGCTCCATTAAAATTCATATCCAATCCCCTATAGCATTTCTTTTATCCATAGGAATAACGAAGTTCCTATGAACCAGTATCGCTTATAGAGTTGATGATTACCATTTGTGAGTTTCTATATCCTTCCTGGTTCGCCAGCATTTGAGTCAGCCAGATAGCTTCTTTTTGAGAGTGAGGCTTGTTTATCAGCTATTTTCTCCTGTAACTGTAAAGCAGAATGCCTCTAAAACATGCTAAAATCGGGCCAGAGATTTAGCTCAGTGGTGCCGCCACCTGCCTCACAAGTGCAAGGTCCTAAGTTCTATCTCTGGTATCAAAAACAAAAGCAAAAAAACCATGCTAAAATATATGACAATCAGTTACCAAAATATGTTAAGCAACTGCTATTAGAATTTTAGTTAGGATATCTCTATTTTTGTGCCTGTATCTTGTTCCATAATCCTTGAATGTTGCATTTTGAATATATTACATATTTTGCAAGCAGGCTTATTGTAAAATTTCTGAAAATACTTTGACAGCTCGCCTACTGTATTATGGGCACTGTGGTGTCTAAAAAGTTTTTAAAATGGCGAGATTAACTTTTCCCTAAACACCCTTACAAAGGCCTTTGGCAGAATAAATCATATGAGGAAAAGAAAGCCTCTATTACGTAGATCACCTTTTCTCTTTTTTTCTTTGCACGCACACGTGCATCCATGTGTGTGTTATTGGGGATTGAACCCAGGGCCTTGCACGTGCTAGGTCAATGCTCTACTGCCAACTACATACCCATCCCTTTTTTTTTTTTTAATTAAATTTTTTTATTGGTACATTGTAGGTATACGGCACAATTACATTTCTCATTGGGAATTGTACCTTTACATAATGCATCTTGGCTCTTATATTTTCCCCATTCCTAGCCCTCCCCTTACCCCCTCCACCCTTCCCTATTTACAAAGACTTTATTTCCATTTTTTCCATTTCTCAGCATTTTTTCTTTCCCTTCTTTCCTTTCCCTTGCCCCTCCCACTACCCCTACCCCTTTGGACCTTTTCTTCCTATTTTACATTATCGATTATTCATGCTAATCATTGGTACATTTTAGGTATACAATATAATGACATTCATCATTGGAAATTTGCACCTTTACATAGTCTCTCTTGGTTCTTAGTTTTCACCCTTGCCCAGCCCTCCCTTCAACCCCTCCATTCCTCCCTGTTTACAAAGATTTTGTTCCTATTTTTCCATTTTCTCATATTAATCCCATTCCCTTCTATCCTTTCCCCTAGCCCTCCCACTTCCTTCCCCTTTGCCCCTTTCCTTCCTATTTCACATTACCTATTATACATTTAGTCCTTATTTACACTTTCAGTTTCTCACACCAGAGAAACTATTTGGTATTTACACATGTGTGTCCTAGTTATTTCACTTAAGAGTATTGCCTCAGTGTGCATCTACTTAGCTATAAATGTCTCTAATTTCTCATTTTTTATGACTGAGTAGTACTCCATTTTATTAAAAAAACACATTTTCTTTATCCATTCTCCAGTTGATGGGCATTTGGGCTATTTCCAAATTTTAGCTATTACAGACTGTGCTGCTATGAACATGGGCACACATATATCACTGTGGTATAATTCTTTTAATTCTTTGGGGAAGATCCCCAGCAATGGAATAGCAGGGTCAAATGGGACTTACAGTCCTAGTTCTTTGAGGTATCTGCATACTGATTTCCACAGTGGTTGCACCAGTCTACACTCCCACCAGCAGTGGAGCAGGGTTCCTCTTTCCCCACAGCCCCACCAGCATTTGTTATTGGTTGATTTCATGATAGCAGCCATTCTTTCTGGAGTGAAGTGGAATCTCAGCATTGTTTCAATTTGCATCTCTTGAATGACCAGTGATGTTGAACATTTTTTCATGTATTTATTTGCTATTTCTACTTCTTTGTGTGAGAAATGTCTGTTAATTTCAGAAGCCTGTTTTTGGATTGGGTCTTTAAATTTGGGAGGTCTGACCTTTTTAAGTTCTTTATAGATTCGAGATAGTAGACCTTCGTCTGAGGAAAAGCAGGTAAAGATATTTTCCCACATTATGGGTTGTCTCTTCACACTGCTGGTGGTTTCTCTTGCTGTGCAGAAGCCTTTTAATAAGAAGAGATCCCACTTGTTGATTGTTTGTGCTAGTTCACGGGCAACTGAGGTTTTGTTCATAAAATCTTTTCCTACACTGTTGTCTTCAAGGGTTCGACCTAACCTCTGTTCCAACTGGTTCAGAGTTTCTATTTTAATATTTAGATCTTTAATCCATTTTGATTTTAGTTTAGTGCATGGGGAGAGATACAGGTCTAGTTTTAATCTTTGGCAAGTTGAACCCCAATTTTTCCAGCACCATTTATTAAAGAGGCTATCTTTCCTCCAGTGAGGGTGTTTGGCTCCTTCATCAAAGATGAGATGTCTGAGTGTGTCTGCATCTTCTAATGTGTTCCACTGGTCCTCAGGTCTGTTTCTTTGCCAGTACCATGCTGTTTTTATCACAGTAGCTTTGTAGTAGAGTTGCAGGTTGGGGATTGTGATACCCCCTGCCATGTCTCTGTTACCTAGAATTGCTTTTGCTATTCTAGGTCTCTTCTTCTTCCAAATGAATTTTTGGATTGTTTTCTCAAGGTCTATGAAGTATGCTGCTGGGATCTCAATTGAAATTGCATTAAATCTATATAGCAGTTTTGGAAGTATGGCCATTTTCACTCTATTAATCCTTCCTACCCAGGAGCAGGGGATGTCTGTCCATTTTCTGCTATCATCTTCAATCTCTCTTTTCAGAGTGCCATAGTTTTCAGAGAAGAGGTCTTTGATTTCTTTCGTTAGGATGATTCCTAGGTATTTCAGTTTTTTGGATGCTATTGTGAAAGAAATTCTTTGCCCTATTTCTCTCTCAGTGAGTCTGTCATTTGTGTAGAAGAAAGCTATTGATTTTTGTGTGTTGACCTTGTAACTAGCTACTTGACTGAATTTGGTTATTAAGTCTAGAAGACTTTTGGTGGCGTTTTTGGGGTCTTCTATATAGAGTATCATGTCATCTGCAAATAATGACAATTTGACTTCTTCATTACCTATCTTTATTTCTTTTATTTCTTTCTCTTGTCTAATTGCCATGGCTAATGTTTCCAGAACTATATTGAACAAGAGTGGTGATAGTGGACATCCTTGTCTTATTCCTGATTTTAGTGTGAAGGATTTCAGGTTTTGACCATTTGGTATGATATTGGCTGTTGGTTTTTCATAGATGGCTTCTGTCAGCTTGAGGTAGAGACTGTCTATTCCAACTTTTTGTAGGGTTTTTATCATAAATGCATGTTGGATTTTGTCAAATGCTTTTTCTGCATCTATGGAGATAATCATATGGTTTTTGTCCTTGGCTCTATTGATGTAGTGTATTACATTGATTGATTTTCGTATATTGAACCATCCCTGCATCCCTGGGATGAATCCCACTTGATCAGGGTGTATGATCTTCTTGATGATCTTCTGCATTCTGTTTGCCATTATCTTATTAAGGATTTTTGCATCTATGTTCATTAGTGAGATTGGCCTATAGTTCTCCTTTTTGGTTGGGTCTTTCTCTGCTTCGGGGATCAAGGTGATGCTTGGTTCCAGGAATGAATTTAGGAGTATTGCTTCTCTTTCAATTTCATTGAAGAGTTTAAACAGTAGTGGCAGCATTTCCTCTCTAAATGTCTTGTAGAATTCAGCAGTGAAGCCATCAGGGCCCGGGCTTTTCTTAGTTGATAAGTTTTTAATTACATTTTCAATTTCATTGGTTGACATTAGGTTCTTCAGAATTTTTAGGACTCGGGACCTCAGTAGGGTGTAGGCAGACCTGCCTGTCTGCAGTGGGCTGATTCGGCATGTTCCATGCGACTCAGGACCTTGATAGGGTGTGCCCCTTTTTTTTGGTACCAGGGATCAAACTCGGGACCTTGCACTTGCATGGCAGGCATCGGAACCACTGAGCTAAATCCCTGGCCCACCCATCCCTTTTTAGAAGTATTTTTTTGAGGGAGACTCTTGCCAGTAAGTTATCCATTCTGGCCTCAAACTCATGATCCTCCTGCCTCAGCCTCCCAGGGAGCTGAGATTACAGGTGTGTGCCACTGTGCCCAGCTTGATTTCTCATCTTTAATTTTCTACTCAGTAAAATGAAATTTACATGAATCAACTACAGTACATAGAAGACAATAAAAAGCACATGTAACTGTACTTCCCATGTTTACATTACAGCTAGAGGAAGATATGTTTATCAATACATATTTTATATGAGATAAATGTGTTGTATTTATAAAGAAATGGTATGATTTAATGACAATCAGTTTATCACCTTAAAATTAGCAAGCTAGAAAAAGAAAGTAGATTCCTTGGATAACTCATCAGCTAAGTCTAGCACACAAAATCAAGTTCTTCTGTAATCTAGCCTATATTCATTCTGGTTTTCACCTGACATTGTTGATAAAGATCAGATTTTTTTATATAGAAGGATATTAATTCAAATACAATGACATTGTTTTGATGTCATAAGTATCACATATCATAAGTAAAGTTTCCGTGGTAACTTTTCTTTCAATGTATAAATACTGTATCTGTAAGTACTATCACTGGTGCTTTGATTCTTAAGGTGATGCATTATATGACAGACTACAGTAATTAGATTATCATTATTTTCATTAGGAAACTAATCACTTGTGAATATTATGAAAGTCTAGGTTGTAATTTGGTGAGATCAAAGCCTCACTCAGCATGGTTTTCTTTTCTGAGGCCTCACATCGAATTTGATGGTATTATTGGAGATGATCTTAACTACCATAAGAAAAATGCTACCAGTCAGTTATTCCATCTGTGTTGGCCACAGTTAGCACTAGCACGGTTGGTAATTAGGCAGCACTGTCAAGAAATAATTGTTGATATTGGAATAAAGTTATATTATCCTTTTTTCTATTTTCACTTGTACTAACACATGAAGTTCCCTTTCCAACTTCTTAAGCCATTAAGGAAATTTAGAACTACAGAATTCTAGTTTCCCCAAATTTTGGTGTTTTGGTGAAACAAAACTGAAACTCCTGAGGCATTTTTGTTCTTGATTTTGAAATCTGATGCTCATAACTTTTTTTTTTTTTTTTTTTTTTTTTTGGTACTGAGGATTGAACTCGGGTCCTTGTGCTTGCGCAGCAGGCGGCAAAACCACTGAGCTAAATCCCCTGCTGATGCTCATAACTTTAATTCAAGGCAGACATTGGTGGTACATATTTGTATGGAAAACCTGGAAATGGACTCTGGTGGCTTCTGTATCCTGGGGAGACATGGAAAATGCATTGCATACCATGAGCAAAAGCATCTAAGGAAGTATTTTAGATTATTCCTTTTACTTTTAATACATTTCATGATTTTATTTATTAATTGTCAAAACTTTATGTAGGTCTGCCTTTGTCCAGATTCTCAGCCTTCCTTTTGTTTGAGGAATAAATTTCTTTTTTTCTCTTTTTGTCTCCAGAGAAAGGAACATATTGTCCAATATTGGGCTAGAGTAACCAGTGTTACAGAGCTGTGTTGATTTGTATATTTCTTTTTTGTCTTATTTTTCCCATGTTAACACACTATCATGGACCCAACAGACCTGCTATAATCTTTTTATGGATACATTTTTACCAGTAATTCAGAGTCCTGTATTGTTCATTTGATTGTGAGCTCCCTTAAAACACAGTTCAAAGTAGACATTTGCTTTGGATACTGTTATACTAGGTTCTAAAATGAAGTCATTTTGAAGTTATTCAACTGGAACCAAAGTCAACATTTTCTTTAAAAATGTGAAACATGTACTTTGTTCTGCCCTAAAAAACTCTGAATGAGCTTTTGGGAATTTTCTTCAGATAACTTTCAGCTTTGGGGGTAAGGGGACTAAATAAAAATTGAGGAGAAGTGGGGCTGGGGATTTAGCTCAGTGGTGCCGCCTGCTGCGCAAGCACAAGGTCCTGAGTTCAATCCCTGGTACCACCCCCCCCCCGCCCCTAATTGAGAAGAAGAAATTCAAACTCTAAAAGGAAGTATTTAAAGGAAACTTATAAGTAGTTAAAAGGAAGAGCTTAGGTTAAGATGGTCTCTGATCACTAATTAGATTGAGTTTAACTCTCTTATTAACTCATAATCAAATCAAATTATGCCTCTGGTACGGTTGGCTTCATAACCTGATTAACAAGAATAGACCTGAAAGATGCTGTGCTTTTTTCTATTTAACCTCTTTCCCATTTCCTCTTCCCTTTGTTAATTTTCAGCCACTTTTTTTTTAAATACTCCCTTTCTTACCTCTTTCATTCTGTGTTTTTCTATTTCCTCATTACACATTTCTCCTTCATCTCTGTATTCCTTGATTTTCTTGAGCTACAAAAGTTTTGGTTTTTGTTTGTTTGTTTTATGTCATACCAGGGGTTAAAACCAGGGCTCACTACGTGCTAGGCAAACACTCTACCACTGAGCTTCATGCAACCCTTAGAAGGAAGTTTTCTGATCATGGTTTATGGAGCTTGAACTAGACCTGGACTTATTGCTGCTGAGGTTATTGAATAGTAAATCATCTGTCTTTTTTTCCACTGATTTTTAATCTTTTAAATTGTAAATACACACACATATAAATACACAAATAAAAATGTACAGCACAGAGATTTACTACAAAGCAAACATCTGTATTCAACACCCTTGTCAAGAAATGGAACTTTGCCAAGACCAGTTGATGCCTGTTAGTATCCCTCCCCAGCTCAGGTACCCGTTTTGATTACTAAGAACATCATTTTGCCCTTTCTTTTGTAGTTTTAGTATTTAAATGATTCCTGAAACACTGTAGTTTATTTTTATCTTGCACTTAATTTTATATAAGAGAATTAGGTAAGGTATGGTTTGAACTTTATGTAGACAATATGTTATTTTGAAATTTTGTATGAAAAATAGTGAAAAGTATATTTTCTACCTGGCTTTTTGTTCATTATTATGTTTGTAAGGTCTATGCATTCTATATAATTGTCTCAGTTACATTGCCATATATGAAGTGTGATAAAAATTCAGAGATTTTAAAATAAAAGTTTATTACAGTAAAAGACACAGTGCCATTAATTCCCTCAATTCTCTTTCCAAATACTTATCCTATCATTCTTGCCACTTTCTAAAGCAGTTTTAGAAGTCCTCTGTCATGAGTGTCTGTAGTTCAGTGGCCTTGAAGCCCTGAACTGATTCAAGTATTTACTTTTTATAGTCATTTTGACTTTGGGGAAGAGCCAGAAATTGCATGGTACCAGATCCTGTGAATAAGATAAATGAGTGCACACAATAATGGTTTTTTGTTTTTATTTTTGTTTTTGTTTTGCTTTGTTTGAGACAGGGTCTCACTATGTAGTTCAGGCTGGCCTTGAACTCGCTATGTAGCCCAGGCTGGTCTTGAATTCATGGTGATTCTCTTGCCTCAGCCTCTTGAGAGCTCTGATTACAGGTGTACACCACCACGCCCAGCACAATAATGTTTTTATGAGCCTGCTTTTCCATTGGATGGCACTTGGCTATACCAGTTACCATGTTTTTGATTATACCTCATAAAGACACAAAAGAAGACTTCAAAAACTGCTTCAAAAAGTGGCATAACTCCCCCTCAAAGCAAGGGGGTGTATTTTGCAGAGAATTAATGGCAGTGTGTTTATTTGTGATTTACTATAATTAATTTTTATTTTTTTAAATAAAAGTTTTAAATTGCAACACTATTTTGATCACATGTTGTAGTATTCTGTTACATAAAAATAACACAGTTTGTTCACCCATTCTACTGTGTATGAACATTTGGTGTATTTTCACTTTGAGCCAATTAATTATAAATAACGTTGTTTGAATACTGAGGTGCATATGGGTCCATATTTCTGGAGGATACATACCTAACAGTAGAAAGCAAGCACATAGAGTATATCTTTGAATTTAATAGAGAAGGCCAACATATTTTCCAAAATGTATGTACCAGTTTATACTCCCACCAGGAATATCTAGAAGTTCCTGTCATTTCATATCTTTGCCAAACCTTGGTATTGTCAGTTGTTTTCATTGAAGCCTTTCTGAATAGGGAGCTGAGCTGTAGTCCCTGCTTGTGCCTGTTTATTTGGCCATACCCTCACTCTTAATGTAAAGCCTCAGTACAGAGTAAAGATGCTTCATGAGAGCCCTGTCCTCAGAGCTCTCAGCTTCCTCCAGAGTCAGCAGGAAACCCTATGGGAAAAGTGACCCCAGCTACTGGGCTGGCCTCTCTAGACCGACTTGTCTACAGTGCTGGCCTCTTGCTCTTCACAACACCCCCTTTGGCTCACTCTCTTGAGGCCTTTATACAGATGGGGTTTTTTTGTTGTTGTTTTTTTTTGGTACCGGAGATCGAACTCGGGACCTTGTGCTTGTGAGGCAGGCAACAGAACCACTGAGCTGAATCCCCGGCCCTAAACAGCTGTACTTTTTACTGTGTTAGCTCTTCTGATCATTCTTCTCCCAGTTGGCTGTAATGGTACATATAGCATGTGTTGTGCTTTATTTTATGCCTTCATCTTTCTCCGGGCTGTCAGCTTGATTGATCTGTTTAACTACTCTTGTACCAACTTAAAAGTTATCAAATAGTTTTATACTAATTTTAATATATAGTAGGTCAAATACCTACATTATTCTTCAGAATTTTCTTGATTAGTCTTGATCCTTCACTCTCTCATTTGAATTTTAAAATCAGCACACCAAATTCTAAAAAATAAATTTGATTGGAATTTAAGTAGCTATACAAGTAAATTTGAGGTTAATTTTAGAACTTTATAGTGTTGAGTTTTACTATCCATTAATATGGTGTGATATAGCTTATAATTTATCATTCAGAACATTAGTTGTTATTGTTACTTGCTTGGTTTTTGTAAATATTCCACATGTGTTTGAAATTGAGATTTCAGTTTTGGATACAAAGTTCTGTGTTATATCTGTTGGAATAAACTAATTGAATCATTCAAATCTTTATTTCTTGTCTACTATTACTGACAATAACTTCCATTTACTGAGTTATTTTTATTGTTTTTAATACTATTTTGACATGTGTGCATTGAAAAGTATATAAATTACAAGCGTTCAGTTTGATGAACTGTCACAAAGTGAGCATACCCATGCGTGCAGTCACCACCCTCCATAGGAAACAGGTTATTAGGGGCTCCCTGTGATGGCTCACAGGGCAGTTGGCAGTAGTGATTGCTATCTGTGTTGGCTTCTTAGGGCACCTGTAGCAAATCACCATAAACTCAGTGGATTACAACAGAAATTTCTTCTCTGAGAATTCTGAGGTTAGAAGTCTGACTTCTGAGTTATCAGCGGGGCTGGAAATCCCTTTGAAGGCTGTAGGGGAGAATCCCTTCTTTTTCTTTTTTTTTCACTTTATTTTTTTATTAGTACATATTTTTCAGACATACTGATCACATTCATCATAATATATCTTAATTCTCTTTTCCCCATTCCCTTCCCCTTCCTTCATCTCTTCTTCCCCTCACCATTTATAGAAACTTTGTTTCCATGTTTTTCCTTTCATTTTCTTTTTTTTTCTCCCTTTTCCTTACCCCCTCCCTTGAATCCTTTCTTTCTCTCTTTCAGTTTTGGTGATCTTAGCCCTCATTGTTAGTGACTGGCATAGCTTACTCTCTAACCATATCTTCAGGTGGCCTTCTCCTCTGTATCTGTGTCTTCTCTTTTCTTGTACAGACCCTTGCCATTGGACGTAGACCCACCTGTGTAGTCCAGTTTGCTTTTTAATGCAATGACTCTTTTCGACAAATAAGGTTGCATTCACAAGCTCTGGGGCATAGACATATCTTTTGGGGCGGGGGTCACCATTCAACCCATCTTGTAGCAGCAGTTTGAACTTTTGGCAGTCGTTTGCACTGCCACTAGTAGTAGTAGTGTGTATTCCAGTGGATCCACATCTTTGGTCAAATAGGTGTATGATCAAGCTTTTAAATGTCAGCCATTTGGTTGGATGTAGAATAGCATCTCATTGTGATGACAATTTGCCTTTCCTGATTATAATCGAGTTGAGTGCTTTGCCATTGAAAATCCTTTTGTTGAAGTATCTGTTTAACTCTATTATTAGTTTATTAGTCTGCCATTTTTTCATTAATAAGAAGGAATTTTTTTTTCTCCTTAAATTATTTTATTGGTACATTTTAGGTAAACAATAGATTTACATTTATCATTGGGTGCTTGTACCTGTACATGATGTGTATTGGTTCTTATCTTTTCCCCATTACCTGTGTGCCCTTCACCTCCTCCACCCTTCCCGCTTTACATAATTTTGTTTCCTTTTTTTTTTTCTTTTCTCATAATTTTTCCTTTCCCTCCTTTCCTTTCCCCTTCCCCTCCCACCACCCCTACCCCTTTTTCTTCCTATTTCAAATTATCATTTACTCATTTTGATCATTTTAATTCTTATTTACACTTTCAGTTTCTCACACTAGAAAAACTATTCGGTATTTACATGTGTGTCCTATTCATTTCACTTATGAGTATGGCCTCGATATGCATCCATTTAGCTTTAAATGTCTCTAGTTTCTCGTTCTTTATGGCTGAGTAGTACTCCATTTTATAAAAAAAAAAAAAACACATCTTCTTTATCCAGTCTCCTGTTGATGGGCATTTGGGCTGATTCCAAGCTTTAGCTATTACAAACTGTGCCACTATAAACATGGGTGCACATAATATTACTGTGATATGATTCTCTTAATTCTTTGGGGAAGATACCCAGCAGGGGAATAGCTGGGTCAAATGGAACCTCTAGCCCTAGTTCTTTGAGGTGTCTCCATATTGATTTCCACAGTGGTTGCACTAGTCTGCACTCCCACCAATAAAGGAGAAGGGTTCCTTTCTCCCCACACCCCTGCCAGCATTTGTTATTGGTTGATTTCTTGATAGCAGCCATTGTTTCTGAGATGAGGTGGAATCTCAGTATTGCTTTCATCTGCATCTCTCGAATGACCAGTGATGTTGAACATTTTTTCATATATTTCTTTGCTGCTTTTACTTCTTTGTCTGAGAAATGTCTATTCATTTCAGATGCCCATTTTTGAACTGAGTCTTTGAATTTGGGGGGCGGGGTCTGATTTTTTTCAATTCTTTATATATTCTAGATAGTAGACCTCTGTCTAAGGTACAGCTGCTAAAAATTGTTCCCACATTGTAGGTTGTCTGTTAGCTCTGTTGGTTTCTCTTGCAGTTCAAAAGCTTTTTAATAAGATGAGATTCCAGTTGTTGATTCTTTGTGCTAGTTCCCGTGCTACTGAGGTTTTATTCATAAAGACTTTTCCTATGCCAATGCCTCCAAGAGTTCTACCTAACTTATCTTCCAGCAAGTTTAGTGTTTCTGTCTTAATATTTAGATCTTTAATCCACTTCAATCTTAGTTTAGTGCATGGTAATAGGTTTGGGTCTAGTTTTAATCTTTGGCAGGTTGAAATCTAGTTTTTCCACCACCATTTATTAAATAGGTTATCTTTCCTCCAATGAGGGTGGTTGGCTCCTTTGTCAAAGATGAGGTGGCTGAGTATGACAGGAGTTGTTTATGCATCTTCTAATCTATTCCACTGATCCTCAGGTCTCTTTTTTTGCCAGTACCATTCTGTTTTTATCACAGTAGCTTTGTAGTATAGTTTCAAGTTGGGGATTGTGATACCCCCTGCCCTGTCTCTGTTGCCTAGAATTGCTTTTGCTATTCTAGGTCTCTTCTGGTTCCAAATGAATATTTGGATTGTTTTCTCTAGTTCTGTGAAGTATATCATTGGAATTTCAATTGGCATTGGATTAAATCTATATAGTAGTTTTGGAAGTATGGCCATTTTCACTATATTGGTTCTTCCTACCCAGGAACAAGGGATGTCTTTCCATTTTCTTATATCCTCCTCAATCTCCTTAAAACAGAATTGTTTACAAATTCTTTGATACAACTCCTGTGTAAGTTCTGTTTTACTACTTTGTGACCTGCTTTTTCACTAAATGATGTATTTTTTTTTTTTTTTTTTTTGGTACTGGGGATTGAACTCGGGTCTTTGCACTTGCGTAGCAGGCGGCAAAACCACTGAGCTAAATCCCCGGCCCTAAATGATGTATTTTGATGTAGCCTACTTTATCAGTCTTATAAAGTTTGTCCTTTGCCATGTCCTTTTTAAGGAATCTTTCCTCCCAGTTGTAGAACATATCTATATTTTATAAAGGGAAATTTTAACATATTTGTTATAAATTTTAAAATTTGAATTGTAGTGTATAGTTTTACTTTTTCATTTTGTCAATTCTGCATACATTGAAAAACACTGATTAATACCAACATTTTAATATCATAAACATACATACCCACACCTTGGGATATAATTTTTCTTTTCTGTTAAAGTCACGGGTAGGAATTACGCAGTATATAACTTAGGAACTTTAGGGATAATTGAAATATATTTAACTTTTTAATTAATTAGGCTGTCAGTATGAATAAGAAATGCCTAATAAGCAGATTGATTTAGCACAGTTCTGAGTGTGTGCGGATGATGGACTTACTAAAGATGGATGTGAGTGGCCTGGATGAAATAAAAAGGGGAAAGAAAAAGAAGGAAGTTTCACTCCTCCTTCTTCGGAGCTCCAGTCTTTGCCATCACCTTTGGATGTTTGTCTCCAGGGTTCCAGCTCAAACTCTTCAGCCTCCCCCTTTATCTCTCTGCTCCACTCATGCTTTGGCCTATACTCAGCTCCTGGCCTGCGGAGCCTGCCACTCAGCCAGAGAAGTAAGGCAATGGGCTCATGCTCGTGGAATTCACATGTCTGACCTTGTTCTTCACCATCCAGAAGCAGCTGAATTGACAGAAAGGTGGAATGGTCTTTTGAAGATGCAGTTACAGAACCAGCTAGGTGGCAGTACCTTGCAGGACTGGGGCAAGGTTCTTCAGAAGGCTGTACATGCTTTAAATCAGTGTTCACTAAATGGTATTGTGTCTCCTATGGCCAGGATTCACAGGTCCAGGAATCAAGGGATGGAAGTAAGAATGGTACCACTCACTATTACCCACTAGCAAAATTTTTGCTCCATTTCTGGGACCTTATGTTCTGCTGGCCTAGAAGTCTGAGAAGTGTCTGAGCTGGCAGCCTAGAGACAAATGTCCAAAGGCAATGGCAAATACTGGAGTTCCTCAAAGAAATAAGAGCAAGACTTCCTTCATCTTTCCCCTTTTTACTCTATTCAGGATACAAGTCTTTTGGTTGTTGCCACCCAAAGCCAGAGTGGGTCTTCTGTCATCAGTAAATCCACCATTTACACCTAGAACTATGCTAAGCCAGTCTGCTAGGTGTTTCACAATTAACTATCACAAATATATTTCTCTTAAATGTAATAGAAATATATGTAAAATAAAAATTACATATATTTTATTATATATTTTGCTATCTGCCAATCTTTTATCATAAAAATATTTTATTTAGCTTGGGTATGCTCAGAAAAGTACACTGAAATGAATCCCTGGCAGGAAAAGGAAAATGTCTTCTTTTTTTGTGGGAAAGACAGAAAGCTCCCAATGTGGGCCTTTTATCCCCCTCCCCCTTCAATAACTGATTGCTTCTTAAATCCCCCACTTCTGTTGTTGTGGACTTCTCTGTTTCTTCTTTTAATCCTACATGTCGTTTTCTATTTTGAAACTTCATTATTTTGCACAGTGTGTTTTAAACTTTTGTATATTCCTGATTAATGAATTAAAGTAATATTCATTTCATCATCAGTTAAAAAAATTCTTTTAAAAAGTCACACATGCTTTATGCTAAAATAACACTGTTATGAAACACGCAAACCAGAAATGCTGGTACCCTCTCCTTTGACCCCAGGTTGGCAAACAAAAAAGGCTCCTCAGTGTAGTCCTACAGATGACTACAGTGGGGTGGGGTGGGGTGAGGACCGGAGGGAGAGAAGGCAGCTGGGGACGGTGGCGGCGTGAGGGCAGCAGTGAGCAGACAGCTCTTCCAGGAGGCAACTTGAGCAGGTCTAGAGCAGTGCCAGAAATAGAGTACATTTGAAAGTCCAAGTCTATAGGAAGAGAAAAGCCAGCTATATAGGAAATAGAAAAGATGAAACTCAGCTTATTGACATAGATTCGTATGTCAAATATGCCCTTTTAGGGTATATCAGTGGACTGTTTCTATATTTTTAGAACTGTACAATCTTTATAATATTTTAAAATTTTAAAAATATTACTCACTTTATTCTTTGGAGGAGTAATAGGCTCACACCAAAACTGAGGAGGAAGTACAGGATTTTTTTTCTTGTATCCTCTTACCCCACGACATCATTCCCCATTGTGAACATCTTATGATGCCTTTATTACAAACAGGGCCAACACATAGACATGTGTTGCATCTGTGTTCATGGGAGATACTAGCCTGTGATTGTTCATTTAATGCCTTTGTTTGGATTTGGTATTTAGGTAATACTGGCCTCATAGAGGGAACTAGGAAATACTCCCTCTGCTTCTACCTTCTAAAAGAGATTCTAGAGAATTGATATAATTTCTTCCTTAAATATTTGTTAGAGTTTAACAGTGAACCCATCTTGGCCTGCTGTTTTCTGTTTTGGAGGATTATTAATTGTTGATTAATTTTTAAAACAGATAAAAGCCTACCCAGATTGTCTATTTCTTACTGTAGGAGCCTTAGCAGATTGTGTCTTTCACAGAATTTTTCTACTTCATCTAGGTTATTAGATTTGTGGACACATAGTTGGTTACCATTCCTTTGTTCCCCTTTTAATATAATGTCCATAGTGATAAACTTTTTTCATTCTGTCATTAGTCATCTATGTCTTCTCTGTTCTTAGCCTTAGAGGCTTATGATTTTGATTTTTTTAAAAGGACTTTTTGTTTTATTGATCTTTCTCTGTTGACTTCCTATTTTCAATTGCATTGATTTCTGCTGTATTTTTTTCTTCTTTTTTTTACTTTGAGTTCACTTTAATCTTTTTCTACTTTTCTGAGGAAACTTAAATGATTAATTATAGATCTTTTCTAATTTATACATTCAATGATATAAATTTTCTTCTAAGTATAGTTGCCATTGTGTTCTACAAATTTTACTAATCTGTGTTTTAAATTTTATTTAGTTCAAAACACTTCTTCATTCCTATAGAATTTCTTCTTTGACTCATATATTATATAGAGGTATATTGTTTAATTTTTATGTATTTGGGGATTTTCCAACTAATCATCTCCACATATAAATAATACTAAACTGCTTTATGGCTGGTACAAGTATCTTATAATAAATAATCTTTATTCCTTCCTTCCATCCCTTATGTCATTCATTTCACTTATATCTAAGAATACATGTTATGTGTGTATATATAAATATATATAATTATATACAAAAACATATATAGTTGAAGGCATTCTTTTTTTTTTTTTTTTTTTTTTGGTACCGAGGATTAAACTCGGGACCTTGCTCTTACAAAGCAGGCGGCAAAACCACTGAGCTACATCCCTGGCCCTACATTCTTGATATGACTATTTTGGACAGTTACCTGTAGATAAATAAGAATAAGAAAAATAATTTGTGGGCCAGGAATGTAGCTGAGCAGCACAGTGCCTACCTGGCAAGCGCAAGGTCCTGAGTTCTATCTCCGGTACCAAACAAACAACCACAAAAAAAACCCCAAAATAAATAAAATGTATGCTTAAAAAAAAAGAAAAATAAGTTGTTTTTTAACCTTCAATTTTGCTTTTCTCCTGTTGGAATGTAGTGTGTCTTGGTGTAATTATGGGGGTGGGGAGTTTGTAGTAGTCATGTACCTGCCTGGTGTCCTTGAGCTTCCTGCATCTGTGGATGTATGATTCTGACTTCGTGTAATTCTCAGTCATTGTTGCTTCAAGTATTTCTTCTCCTGGTATTCCCAACATACATGTGTTACAACTTTCGTAGTTATCCCACAGTTTTTATTAATATTATTATTTTTTTATTTTTCCATTAAGTTTATTGGTACATTTTTGGTATAAAATACAGTTACATTCATCATTGGGATCTTGAACCATTACATGAGTATCTTGGTTCTTTTTTTTTTCCCCCTTCCCTTGCCCTCCCTTCACACCCTCCACCCTTCCCTATTTGCAAAGACTTTGTTTCCATTTTTTCCTTTTCTCATATTTTTTCTTTTCCCTTTTTTCCTTTCCCCTACCCCTCCCACTTCCCCTGCACCTTTAGACCTTTTCTTTCTGTTACACAATATCAATTATACATTTTAAAAATTACAATATCAAGATCTAGGAGACATTACCACAGATTTTACAGAATTTAAAAGGATATAGAAAGCATATTTCAAAAATCTGTTTTGAAATAAATTTGACAACTTCTAAGAAGTACCTTGGAAGACAAATTAATGAAACTAACTCTGGGGGAAATATAAAATTTCAATAGCACCTATTAAAGAAAATATATTCCTAGCTTGAAAACCTACCTATATGACAACAACAGGCTCATATACATTTTAAATGATAAATTAAATCAAACAATTAAAGCAGAAAAAAGAAGGAACACTTCTCCCCTCATTTTAGGAAATCAACATTGTGCTAATCCTAAAACTGGATAAAGATAATAGAAGGAAAAAATATGAACATAGATAGAAATTTGTTTAACAAAACAAACTATTAGAAGTCAGATCTGGCAGTATGTAGAAAGTGGTTTTGCTTTGTAAATAGGGAAGGGTGGAGGGGGTGAAGGGAGGGCTAGGAATGGGGAAAAAATAAGAACCAAGATGGATTATGTAAAGGTACAATTCCCAGTGAGAAATGTAATTGTGTTGTATACCTACAATGTACCAATAAAAATTTAATAAAAAAGAAAAGAAAGAAAGTGGTTTTGTTATAGGGATGGCAGTGTTGGTTCAGCATTGGAAGATCCACCCCCAAAAGTCATAGTTTTAACAGAGGAAAGGAAAGAGCCATATGATCCTGTCACTAGTTGGAGAAAAAGTATTGAACTAAATTCTACAGCTGTTCATGGTAAAAGCTATCGGGAGACTAGAAGTAGAACAGAACCTTCTCAACAGATTAAAGACATGTACTCCACACTTCCAGGGAGAATGCCTTGTATGAATGGAGAAGATGCAATGCTTTCTCCTTAAGGTGGGGAACTAGGGCAGATATGCTTACTCTTTATCTGTCCATTAAACTTTGAAACCTAGGCCCCACCAAAGTAGTCTGGCAATAAAATGACACAACTAGGATAGGATTGGCAAGGTAGAAGCAAAATCTTTATATGTAGATGAAATGATCATCTACAGAGAAAATACTAAGAAATCTCTAGGAGCCCCTAGAACTTGTACTTGAATTTAGCAGGATTAGAAAACACAAGGTATATATAAAAATTCAGGTCTGTGTATACTTGCTATAAATGGAGAATTGGGATATTGAAATTTAAAAGTTACGTAGGCGTACAAAGGACCTAGAAAAATTAAAAAAAAACAAAACCAAAACCAGTATTGGAAGATGTTTAGCACCTAATTTTAAGACTTCCTCTAAAGCTACAGTAATCAAGGCAGTGTTGGTGTAAGGAAAGACATTTAGATCATTTGAATAAAACAGAGAATCTAGAAATAGAACCACACATATATGGTCCACTGAGTTTTGAAAGATTATTTAACATTAGCATTTTAGAGAATATAAACTCAATTCAAGAGCTGAGGAAGAGATAGTGTTTTCAGTAAATGGCACTAGAACACCTGGTATCCATATATAAAAATTAACCTCAACCCTCTATTTCCATCCATGAAAATAACTTGAAGGGATCTATG
Source organism: Heterocephalus glaber (assembly GCF_053883595.1). Taxonomy (NCBI): domain Eukaryota; kingdom Metazoa; phylum Chordata; class Mammalia; order Rodentia; family Bathyergidae; genus Heterocephalus; species Heterocephalus glaber. The sequence goes on along the minus strand of NW_028258317.1, from coordinate 60,886,845 downwards.
AACCTAAATATGAAAGCCTAAAAGTATAAAACTTTAAGAAGAAATTATAAGGGGAAATATTTATGAATTCAGGGTAGGCAAGAACTACCTAGTATACAAAAGACATGATGTATAAAATAAAAAATTGATAAATGAGATTCCATCAAAATTTAGAACTTTAAATGACATCATTAAAATGAAAAGTAGTCCTTAAACAGACCATATTTACAATGCATATAACCTGTGACCAGAATATATAAAGAATTCTTAGAGCTCATTAATAGACAACCCAATTAACAAGTAGACATAAGAAGATGATAAATAGCCAGTACAGCACAAGGAAAGGTGTACAACTCTAGAATCAGAAAAATACTAATCAGTACAATAATAAGATTGAATTATACACTCATTAGGGAGATGAAGTTCAGAGTTTTAAAAGCCTTGTCATGACTTTTTCTTTTTGTTGGATTCTCCCCCTTTGCATTTAATTTGTCACATTCAATGGATTCATTCTGCTGGGTTTCCTGGGGTTGTGATCCTCATTGTCTTTTCCTAGGGTATTGTCTAAAATTTTTTGGAGTGCTGGTTTGGTATTCATGAAGTTCTTGAGGTGCTCTTTATCATGAAAGTATCTTATTTCTCCATCACTTTTGAAAGCTAGTTTTGCAGCGTACATCAATCTGGGTTGGAGGCTGTTTTCCTTTAGGGCTTGAAATACATCACTGCAAGCTCTTCTTGCCTTGAGGGTTTGCATTGAGAAGTCTGCTGTGATTCTGATGGGCTTTCCTTTGTATGTGATTTGTTTCTTTTCTCTCACTGCTTGTAGAATTTTATTCTTCTGTTGGATTTCTGGAATCCTAACTATTATATGCCTATGTGTAGAATTTTTTTTTGATCAAGGCTAGCTGGAGTCCTATATGCCTCACTTATCTGTACGTCAAATTCTTTTCCCCTCCTTGGGAAATTTTCTGCCATCACTTCTGTGAACAGTTTTTTTATGTCATCTGCACTCTCTCCTCTTTCTTCATTGACTCCAGTCAGTCTTATGTTATTCTTCTTTGCATCGTCTAGCAGCTGCTGGATTGATTTCTCGTGTTCCTTTACAATCTTAAAGCAATTTTTCTTTTCCTGGTCACTAATTGCAATCTTTTCTTCTATATGTGAAATTCTATCCTCACATTGGTTCATTCTGCTGCACAGACTTTCGATGGAGTTTTTAATCTCTTGGAAATCTGTTTGTATCTGTTTTATGGATTCCATTTGTTTCCTATGTTGGGATTCCATCATGTTCCTCAGATCCTCTGTTTTTTTATCTGTGTCCTCTCTAGATTTATTAATCATGTCTTGCACTATGGGCCCAATCTCTGTTCTTATGTGAGAAATTATTTCTGATTTCATTTTTTCCAGATCTTCTTTCATTGCTAGTTCAGCGAGTCCAGGTGGTTGAGTATCAGATTGTTCCATCTTGTTTCCCTTTGCGGTTGCTGTAGGTGATCTGGAAGTCTGTTTTTGAGGCTTGTTTACCTGTCTTCTCATTTCCACGGGGGTGGGGGGGGTGCTTCTGGTGCCCACGCAGCTCACCTTCTCTGCCCTAGGAGCTTGGGATGGCAGCAGGGCAGCTTCCTTGCAGGTTCTGGGACTGGCTCAGCTTCTCTGCCCTAGGAGCTTGGGATGGCAGCAGGGGAGCTTCCTTCCGGATGCTGGGACCTGCTCAGCTTCTCTGCCCTAGGAGCTTGGGATGGTGGCTAGGGAGCTTCCTTCCAGGTTCTGGAACTGGCTCACCTACTGTTCCCTAGGAGCTTGGGATGGCAGCGGGGGAGCTTCCTTTTGGGTACTGGGACTGGCTCAGCTTCTCTGCCCCAGGAGCTTGTGATGGCTGCGGGGGGAGCTTCCTTCCAGGTACTGGGACCTGCTCAGCTTCTCTGCCCTAGGAGCTTGGGATGGCAGCGGGGGAGCTTCCCTCCGGGTGCTGGGACCGGCTCAGCTTCTCTGCCCTAGGAGCTTGGGATGGCGGCGGGGGAGCTTCCTTCCAGGTTCTAGGACCAGCTCATCTTCTCCCCCACAGTTTTTAAATATTTGGGTGGTAGGAAGGTTCAGGCTTTTTTGTCTCTGTTTTCTAGTTTGGGAAGAAATACCTATAGAAATATTGTCAAACCCAGCACTTCTTTCCCCAGGTGTGTCCTGTGTACTAATCAGAGACATTCTTCCTCTCTGTTATAGTGTTTTTTTAACAATCTCTATCATTTCCTTTTCATTCTTTGCTGTAATTTCCATCTCTCCTTCCATTGCCTATCTGGGCTTGCACATTCTCTACTTTATCTACTGTGCCCTTAACAGATTAATCAGAAATGTTTTCAATTTTTGCTCTGATGAATTTCAACATCTCTGTCGCATCTGAGTCTGGTTCTGATGTTTTTTCTATTTCTTCAAACTGTGTTTATTTGCCTTTTAGTATGCCTTGTAATTTTTTTCTTGATACACTGCATGAACAGAACTGCTGCTTGTAGGCCTTTAATGAGGTAGCGATGCGGGAGGGGGAGCTTCTTCTAGTGCCAGGATTTAAGTGTCAGTCTTTTGGTGAGCCTGTTCCTCCTGACTTGAAAACTTTGTAAGAGCTTCTCATTCGTATCTCTTAGCCCCTCAGGTGAGTCAGGATGGCTAGTGTGTGCTGATGTTAAGTACAAGCAGACTCCAGATAATATTTGGACCACTGGTGGTCCACTAAGATTATAATGTTACTGAAAAATTCTGGATGCCTAGTATTTTTATTGTACCTTTTCTATGTTTAGATCTACTGAGAGACACAAATACTTATCATTGTTGCCTATAGTATTCAGCACATTAACACGCTGTACAATTTTATAGCTGGAGAGCAGTAGCCTGTACCATCTAGGTTTGCATAAGACATTCTATTATGTTTGTACAGTGATGAATGGAACGCAATTCTGTTATGTTCACCCAACTTCTTAGACTGTTTCTGGATCATTAAGCAACACATGGCTGTATTTCCTTTCACCCACATGGAAGACTGGAGCTGGCTATTTCCCTTCCTCCAGGTCAATGAAATGCTGATAAAACTCCAAGTTTAGGTTCTGCAAAATAATTTCTCTTGACAATAGGACAGAATATTGTAGTATATTTCAGAAATGATCCCCACTTTTACCTCCCAATCACAAAGGGACAGGTTCAAGTACTGATGACAGATGCAAACATAAGTGCCTGGAAAGGTACAGTGAAATTGTTGGCAAGGATTATCCCTGAATAGCTGAAGTAGAGGTAATTTTGTTTTTATGGTTTATTCATTTAATGTACCTGCATTTTTTATTTTTCCCTTGAACAAATACACAGTGTTGATTAACGATACGGTCAGTACTTTAAAAGATTCTTTTTAAAAAGTTTATCAATTAAAATCTTAAATAAAAAATAAGTTTTTAAGACTTTCCTTTTCCTAATTGCTTTCAGGAGAATAAGATAGAGATAAAAATGAATAGAAAAGTCAGTACAGATTTCTCATCAGAGAAGCTTAGCAGTATTAGAAAACATCCATTTTCTGTCAGTCTGTGGGAAATTGCCTTCAAAACTGAGACACCCTTCAGAAATAATACAAAGTAAGGAGCTCCCTGACATAAGGAAGATAGTTCATTTCATATGCTCAGAGTCTATATTAGCACTTGTTTGTTCATCTTGGATGGAAAAATACAGGGCATATAAAGCTCAAAATAAAGAAAAGCAGTGCATTGTAGATTGTCTAGTATAGATGTTGTGGGCCCAAAGCCAAAAGAATCTGGACCATTTTGGTGGCCAAATTTAACCAGCTGGGGTCTTTCTTAAGTGCTGTCTGATTTTCCCTTTTTTGCAAAGTGAGAAGAATTTGTCATTTAGCAGGAAATCCACATTTAACCTTGCAATAATTACTGTGTCCCCCAACGTCTCTCCAGTAACAGCACATG